>NC_044551.1:48150823-48750823 GCF_007565055.1 Rhinopithecus roxellana
CCGGGAGGCGGAGCTTGCAGTGAGCTGAGATCCGGCCACTGCACTCCAGCCTGGGCGGCAGAGCGAGACTCCGTCTCAAAAAAAAAAAAAAAAAAAAAGAAAGAAACAGAAGTCACAAAAGGACAGGCTGAAGTGTGTGAGAGTGTGTGTGCGTGTGTGTAAGTGCTAGCATCCAAGGATGATGTGGATGGTTAATTATGTTGGTTCATAAACCTCTGGCCCCTCTCAGTCCACTGGCAGAATAGCTGAATAAGAAAACAGAACTAATCAAAGTTACATATCATCCTGATTGAGAGAGTTCTAGGGTCAGATTGCTTGGGTTCTAGCTCTAACTCTGCTGCCTAATTCGTTGTGAGGTCCTGGACAAGTTATTTCCCCTCTGAGTCTATCAGTTTTCTCATCTGCACAATGGAGAAAATAATAGTACTGACTTCATTTTTAAAGTCTTAACCTAAGTTATTATACATAAATTAATTAGGATGAGTTATCATATAGTGTTAAGAACAGTGCATGGCATTGCTGTTATAACAGGTTTTCTTTTGGCAACTTGGAATGAGCAGATAATAGGCAGAGTGTTATGTAATATAGGTTGGGTCTTTGTGATTTATTCCTCCCAGTAAGAGCATGTTGTGGTGGCAGTGGCAGTGATAAATAATAGCTTAAAAGAGCTTGGAGTTATCCTTTGCATTCACCTTGTGAGGTGAATGCTATCAACTGTTCCAGTTTTGCAGGTGGGGAGGCTGGCTGTTGGAGAGGTTAAGCAGCAGCCCAAGGCTACAGAGGTAGTGAATGCCGGGGCTGGGAAGTAAGCCAAGCAGTTGAACTTGAAAGCCGCACTTTTTAGCCACAACCCTGTATTGCCTCTGTAAGGTATGTTTGAGTAGTTCCTGTTCACTCAACAGCCCCCTCACACAAGAGTGGGGGGTGGCTTTATTTTAATTGAAGGTGATTGGTTGTTAACCTTGATTATCAGGGTCTAAAACATCAGGTTTGAGTAGGGTCTAAAATATCAAGTTTGAGTAGTGTAAGAGATCGTTAATCTCTCTTTTTGTTTCTCTTTTAGATATCAGTTTTTCTTGCAGGTGAAACAAGATGTCCTTCAGGGCCGCCTGCCCTGCCCCGTCAAAACTGCCGCTCAGCTGGGAGCGTATGCCATCCAGTGTAGGTGCCACTTAAACATATTTGCCTCAGAAATGTCTGGAGAAAGTATTTGCAATTTTTTTTTTTTTTTTTTTTTTTTGTACTTTAAGTTCTAGGGTACATGTGCACAATGTGCAGGTTTGTTACATATGTATACTTGTGCCATGTTGGTGTGCTGCACCCATCAACTCGTCAGCACCCATCAATTCATCATTTATATCATGTATAACTCCCCAATGCAATCCCTCCCCCCTCCCCCCTCCCCATGATAGGCCCCCAGTGTGTGATGTTCCCCTTCCCGAGTCCAAGTGATCTCATTGTTCAGTTCCCACCTATGAGTGAGAACATGCGGTGTTTGGTTTTCTGTTCCTGTGATAGTTTGCTAAGAATGATGGTTTCCAGCTCATCCATGTCCCTACAAAGGACGCAAACTCATCCTTTTTTATGGCTGCATAGTATTCCATGGTGTATATGTGCCACATTTTCTTAATCCAGTCTGTCACAGATGGACATTTGGGTTGATTCCAAGTCTTTGCTATTGTGAATAGTGCCGCAATAAACATACGTGTGCATGTGTCTTTGTAGTGGAATAATTTATAATCCTTTGGGTATATACCCAGTAGTGGGATGGCTGGGTCATATGGTACATCTAGTTCTAGATCCTTGAGGAATTGCCATACTGTTTTCCATAATGGTTAAACTAGTTTACAATCCCACCAACAGTGTAAAAGTGTTCCTATTTCTCCACATCCTCTCCAACACCTGTTGTTTCCTGATTTTTTAATGATTGCCATTCTAACTGGTGTGAGATGGTATCTCATTGTGGTTTTGATTTGCATTTCTCTGATGGCGAGTGATGATGAGCATTTTTTCATGTGTCTGTTGGCTGTATGAATGTCTTCTTTTGAGAAATGTCTGTTCATATCCTTTCCCCACTTTTTGATGGGGTTGTTTGTTTTTTTCTTGTAAATTTGTTTGAGTTCTTTGTAGATTCTGGATATTAGCCCTTTGTCAGATGAGTAGATTGCAAAAATTTTCTCCCATTCTGTAGGTTGCCTGTTCAC
The DNA here is from genome assembly GCF_007565055.1 of Rhinopithecus roxellana. Taxonomy (NCBI): domain Eukaryota; kingdom Metazoa; phylum Chordata; class Mammalia; order Primates; family Cercopithecidae; genus Rhinopithecus; species Rhinopithecus roxellana. Next base: position 48,153,028 of record NC_044551.1, read on the forward strand.
TCTGATGGTAGTTTCTTTTGCTGTGCAGAAGCTCTTTAGTTTAATTAGATCCCATTTGTCAATTTTGGCTTTTGCTGCCGTTGCTTTTGGTGTTTTAGACATGAAGTTCTTGCCCATGCCTATATCGTGAATGGTACTACCTAGATTTTCTTCTAGGGTTTTTATGGTATTAGGTCTAACATTTAAGTCTCTAATCCACCTTGAATTAATCTTCGTATAAGGAGTAAGGAAAGGATCCAGTTTCAGCTTTCCACTTATGGCTAGCCAGTTTTCCCAGCACCATTTCTTAAATAGGGAATCCTTTCCCCATTTCTTGTTTCTCTCAGGTTTGTCAAAGATCAGATGGCTGTAGATGTGTGGTATTATTTCCGAGGACTCTGTTCTGTTCCATTGGTCTATATCTCTGTTTTGGTACCAGTACCATGCTGTTTTGGTTACTGTAGCCTTGTAGTATAGTTTGAAGTCAGGTAGCGTGACGCCTCCAGCTTTGTCCTTTTGACTTAGGATTGTCTTGGCAATGCGGGCTCTTTTTTGGTTCCATATGAACTTTAAAGCAGTTTTTTCCAATTCTGTGAAGAAACTCATTGGTAGCTTGATGGGGATGGCATTGAATCTATAAATTACCTTGGGCAGTATGGCCATTTTCACGATATTGATTCTTCCTATCCATGAGCATGGTATGTTCTTCCATTTGTTTGTGTCCTCTTTTATTTCACTGAGCAGTGGTTTGTAGTTCTCCTTGAAGAGGTCCTTTACATCCCTTGTAAGTTGGATTCCTAGGTATTTTATTCTCTTTGAAGCAATTGTGAATGGAAGTTCATTCCTGAATTGGCTCTCTGCTTGTCTGTTACTGGTGTATAAGAATGCTTGTGATTTTTGCACATTAATTTTGTATCCTGAGACTGCTGAAGTTGCTTATCAGCTTAAGGAGATTTTGGGCTGAGACAATGGGGTTTTCTAAATATACAATCATGTCATCTGCAAACAGGGACAATTTGACTTCTTCTTTTCCTAACTGGATACCCTTGATTTCTTTCTCTTGCCTGATTGCCCTAGCCAGAACTTCCAAGACTATGTTGAATAGGAGTGGTGAGAGAGGGCATCCCTGTCTTGTGCCAGTTTTCAAAGGGAATTTTTCCAGTTTTTGCCCATTCAGTATGATATTAGCTGTGGGTTTGTCATAAATAGCTCTTATTATTTTGAGGTACGTTCCATCAATACCGAATTTATTGAGCATTTTTAGCATGAAGGGCTGTTGAATTTTGTCAAAAGCCTTTTCTGCGTCTATTGAGATAATCATGTGGTTCTTGTCTTTGGTTCTGTTTATATGCTGGATTATGTTTATTGATTTGCGAATGTTGAACCAGCCTTGCATTCCAGGGATGAAGCCCACTTGATCATGCTGGATAAGCTTTTTGATGTGCTGCTGAATCCGGTTTGCCAGTATTTTCTTGAGAATTTTTGCATCGATGTTCATCAGGGATATTGGTCTAAAATTCTCTTTTTTTGATGTGTCTCTGCCAGGCTTTGGTATCAGGATGATGTTGGCCTCATCAAATGAGTTAGGGAGGATTCCCTCTTTTTCTATTGATTGGAATAGTTTCAGAAGGAATGGTACCAGCTCCTCCTTGTACCTCTGGTAGAATTCAGCTGTGAATCCATCTGGTCCTGGACTTTTTTTGGTGGGTAGGCTATTAATTGTTGCCTCAATTTCAGAGCCTGCTATTGGTCTATTCAGGGATTCAACTTCTTCCTGGTTTAGCCTTGGGAGAGTGTAAGTGTCCAGGAAATTATCCATTTCTTCTAGATTTTCTAGTTGATTTGCGTAGAGGTGTTTATAGTATTCTCTGATGGTAGTTTGTATTTCTGTGGGGTCGGTAGTGATATCCCCTTTATCATTTTTTATTGCGTCTATTTGATTCCTCTCTCTTTTCTTATTAGTCTTGCTAGCGGTCTGTCAATTTTGTTGATCTTTTCAAAAAACCAACTCCTGGATTCATTGATTTTTTGGAGGGTTTTTTGTGTCTCTATCTCCTTCAGTTCTGCTCTGATCTTAGTTATTTCTTGCCTTCTGCTAGCTTTTGAATGTGTTTGCTCTTGCCTCTCTAGTTCTTTTAATTGTGATGTTAGGGTGTCAATTTTAGATCTTTCCTGCTTTCCCTTGTAGGCATTTAGTGCTATAAATTTCCCTCTACACACTGCTTTAAATGTGTCCCAGAGATTCTGGTATGTTGTATCTTTGTTCTCATTGGTTTCAAAAACATCTTTATTTCTGCTTTCATTTCGTTATGTACCCAGTAGTCATTCAGGAGCAGGTTGTTCAGTTTCCATGTAGTTGAGCGGTTTTGATTGAGTTTCTTAGTCCTGAGTTCTAGTTTGATTGCACTGTGGTCTGAGAGACAGTTTGTTATAATTTCTGTTCTTTTCCATTTGCTGAGGAGTGCTTTACTTCCAATTATGTGGTCAATTTTGGAATAAGTGCGATGTGGTGCTGAGAAGAATTCTGTTGATTTGGGGTGGAGAGTTCTGTAGATGTCTATTAGGTCCGCTTGGTGCAGAGATGAGTTCAATTCCTGGATATCCTTGTTAACTTTCTGTCTCGTTGATCTGTCTAATATTGACAATGGAGTGTTGAAGTCTCCCATTATTATTGTATGGGAGTCTAAGTCTCTTTGTAAGTCTCTAAGGACTTGCTTTATGAATCTTGGTGCTCCTGTATTGGGTGCATATATATTTAGGAGAGTTAGCTCTTCCTGTTGAATTGATCCCTTTACCATTATGTAATGGCCTTCTTTGTCTCTTTTGATCTTTGATGGTTTAAAGTCTGTTTTATCAGAGACTAGGATTGCAACCCCTGCTTTTTTGTGTTCTCCATTTGCTTGGTAGATCTTCCTCCATCCCTTTATTTTGAGCCTATGTATGTGTCAGCATGTGAGATGGGTCTCCTGAATACAGCAGACTGATGGGTCTTGACTCTTTATCCAGTTTGCCAGTCTGTGTCTTTTAATTGGAGCATTTAGTCCATTAACATTTAAGGTTAAAATGGTTATGTGTGAACTTGATCCTGCCATTATGATATTAAGTGGTTATTTTGCTCGTTAGTTGATGCAGTTTCTTCCTAGCCTCGATGGTCTTTACATTTTGGCATGTTTTTGCAATGGCTGGTACCGGTTGTTCCTTTCCATGTTTAGGGCTTCCTTCAGGGTCTCTTGTAAGGTAAACCTGGTGGTGACAAAATCTCTAAGCATTTGCTTATCTGTAAAGGATTTTATTTCTCCTTCACTGATGAAACTTAGTTTGGCTGGATATGAAATTCTGGGTTGAACATTCTTTTCTTTAAGAACGTTGAATATTGGCCCCCACTCTCTTCTGGCTTGTAGAGTTTCTGCCGAGAGATCTGCTGTTAGTCTGATGGGCTTCCCTTTGTGGGTAACCCGACCTTTCTCTCTGGCTGCCCTTAAGACTTTTTTCCTTCATTTCAACTTTGGTGACTCTGGCAATTATGTGTCTTGGAGTTGCTCTTCTGGAGGAGTATCTTTGTGGCGTTCTCTCTATTTCCTGAATTTGAATGTTGGCCTGCCCTACTAGGTTGGGGAAGTTCTCCTGGATGATATCCTGAAGAGTGTTTTCCAACTTGGTTCCATTTTCCCCCTCACTTTCAGGCACCCCAATCAGACGTAGATTTGGTCTTTTTACATAATCCCATACTTCTTGCAGGCTTTGTTCATTTCTTTTTCTTCTTTTTTCTTTTGGTTTCTCTTCTCACTTCATTTCATTCATTTGATCCTCAATCGCTGATACTCTTTCTTCCAGTTGATCGAGTCGGTTACTGAAGCTTGTGGATTTGTCACGTATTTCTCGTGTCATGGTTTTCATCTCTGTCATATCGTTTATGACCTTCTCTGCATTAATTAGTCTAGCTGTCAATTCTTCCACTCTTTTTTCAAGATTTTTAGTTTCTTTGCGCTGGGTACGTAATTTCTCCTTTAGCTCTGAGAAGTTTGATGGACTGAAGCCTTCTTCTCTCATCTCATCAAAGTCATTCTCTGACCAGCTTTGATCCGTTGCTGGCGATGAGCTGTGCTCCTTTGCAGTGGGAGATGCGCTCTTATTTCTTGAATTTCCAGCTTTTCTGCCCTGCTTCTTCCCCATCTTTGTGGTTTTATCTGCCTCTGGTCTTTGATGATGGTGACGTACTGATGGGGTTTTGTTATAGGTGTTCTTCCTGTTTGGTAGTTTTCCTTCTAATAGTCAGGACCCTCAGCTATAGGTCTGTTGGAGATTGCTTGAGGTCCACTCCAGACCCTGTTTGCCTGGGTATCAGCAGCAGAGGTTCCAGAAGATAGAATATTGCTGAACAGCGAGTGTACCTGTCTGATTCTTACTTTGGAAGCTTCCTCTCAGGGGTGTACTCCACCCTGTGAGGTGTGGGGTGTCAGACTGCCTCTAGTGGGGGATGTCTCCCAGTTAGGCTACTCAGGGGTCAGGGACCCACCTGAGCAGGTAGTCTGTCTCTTCTCAGATCTCAACCTCCATGTTGGGAGATCCACCGCTCTCCCCAGAGCTGTCAGACAGAGTTGTTCGCGTCTGCACAGGCCCCCGCTGCTTCCCCTGTTGGTCTTCAGCTGTGCCCTGTCCCCAGAGGTGGAGTCTACAGAGACAGGCAGGCTTCCTGGAGCTGCTGTGAGCTCCACCCAGTTCGAGCTTCCCAGTGGCTTTGTTTAACTACTTAAGCCTCAGCAATGGCGGGCACCCCTACCCCAGCCTCGCTGCTGCCTTGCGGATAGATGGCCGCAGACTGCTGTGTTAGCAATGAGGGAGGCTCCGTGGGCGTGGGACCCTCCCGGCCAGGTGTGGGATATATTCTCCTGGTGTGCCCGTTTGCTTAAAGCGCAGTATTGAGGTGAGAGTTACCCGATTTTCCAGGTGTTGTGTGTCTCAGTTCCCCTGGCTAGGAAAAGTGATTCCCTTCCCCCTTGCACTTCCCAGGTGAGGCGATGCCTCGCCCTGCTTCAGCTTTCACTGGTCAGGCTGCAGCAGCTGACCAGCACCGATTGTCCAGCACTCCCTAGTGAGTTGACCCCAGTACCTCAGTTGAAAATGCAGAAATCACCGGTCTTCTGTGTCGCCCGCGCTGGGAGTTGGAGACTGGAGCTGTTCCTATTCGGCCATCTTGCTCCGCCCCCAGTATTTGCATTTTTAAAAGCGAGTTTACATACTAAAACTCTTCTTAGAAATCCATGAGATTTTGCAAAAACAAAAAAAAATGAATTTATTTGGAATTCAAGTTTTGTTCAGTGTTTCTTCGGAAGAGGTAAAAATGGAGCCAAGTACAAATCCCTTATGGTAGGCTGTATGGAGGTTTAGTCACTGGAATAGCACTGATTCTTGATTAGGTAGAGGGTCTAACAATGTGTTCTATCTACATCTCATCTGAGTTCATTGATTCTTCTCCCCACACCCTCACCCAAGCTTCTATGTGTCAGAGATCCCATTGCTCCTGCACTGCTGTTGTGAAGAGTCTGTATGGCCAGGTGCCATCACTAGGTTCAGCGTGTGGCATGGGTGTTGAGCTCAGTGCTCTGCAGCTCTTCATGTTAATATGGTGGCTGTGTGGGGTGGCTCCAGGATGCATTGTCATTTTAGAGACTGAGGCTGAGACTACTTCCAGTAACAATTGGACACCTTCTAAGAATCAAGCTAGATGTGGGGAGAATAAGATAGCATGGTCCTTGCCCTTGTGACACTTGCAGACTAAAAATAATCTAGAAGAAATATGTGAGGAAAAATGTCATATAGATGAGCTGGGTTGGAGCTGCAAGGTAGATTAACATGGGGGAAGCATTTGTATAGGGGTAATATAGTGGGCTGTCTGCTATCATTTTGCTTCTTTGTGTAAATTGTAATGGGATATGTGCAGCATTGTATTGCATTCCCATGATCATTATTTCAGGCAAAGATGTATTGAATCACATGTACTATTTCTTGGTGTCATTATCTGAGAGGATATATTGAGGTCATGGGTGTTTTTCACTTCCAGCATTTCTAGTGTTTGTACTTGAAATGCTGTTTACAACATTTTACTTCACATACATTGTTAAGAGTAATTGAAGTAAAAACGATGATATAATTGTAGTCTTTGGGAATGCAGAAATATAGAACTTCTGTTTTTAAGTCCAGAATTTGTTGCTACCATCCATATATGCTCATCAGAGTTGTTTTAGTAAAATTATTTAGTTGTCTTATATGTGAATTTAAATAAGACATTTGAAAAAATGTTTAAGCATATTAAGAATATTTTATTTCTGTATTTTAAGGACTATTTTCCTGAAATGGAAAAAACTATGATATCTTTCTTTTTTAGCGGAGCTTGGAGATTATGACCCATATAAACATACTACAGGATATGTATCTGAGTACCGGTTTGTTCCTGACCAGAAGGAAGAACTTGAAGAAGCCGTAGAAAGGATTCATAAAACTCTAATGTAAGAATCATGACACTGTGTCTTACTGCATCATCCATCAGTCATCATCTTCTGATATTCATAAGAAAAGTTTCTAGAATGATAAATTTTTCACCTGTGCGTTTAATATTCTAATACTCCTCTTTGTATAGTTTAACTACTTTTAACTCTAAAATGCTCATTGAAAACTTCAGTAATTTAAAAAGTGTAAAGGAGAAAGTAATTTCAATATGTAAAGTTACCATGTTTTTGGTCAATGGCCTTTCAGACATCTCTTTCTGTGTACAATTTCCCATAGAGAAAATCTGTCGTACATAGGTTCATGTATTTATGATATTACATAGTGGAATCATTCTGTAAATACTAGATTTTGCAGTTTTTTTTTTTTTTTCAGTCACCAGGATCTTGTGAAATTAATCTTTCAACTATAAATATAATTTTTAATCACAACAATTTTTAACCATAAATGCATTAATATATTCTTCAATGTTTCCTCTGTCTGAAGTATCCCAGTTCTTCACAGTTATAAGCCAAGTCCTATTCAGGCCATAGCAATGAGTCTGGAAATAGTGATGATGCCAGTGTGGAACCTTTGAGGGTATTGTGTTAACACCACATGCATTTCTGGGAGTAGACACATTCCCCTAGTAGGATTTTCAATTCATGGCCTATAGCATTGAATTTATAATTTCATTATAGTTATTTTGGTTAAATTCTTTACACTAGTTAACATTGCTTTATTCCCTGTTATATAACACTCCCTCTTGAATATGCTTGGTTTCAGATCTATTATAGTTAAGGGGGAAAAAAATGGCTGGGCATGGTGGCTTACACCTGTAATCCCAGCACTTTGGGAGGCTGAGGCAGGTAGATCACCTCAGGTCAGGAGTTTGAGAACAGCCTGGCCAAAATGGTGAAACCCCATCTCTACTAAAAATACAAAAATTAGCTGGATGTGGTGGCATGTGCCTGTAATCCCAGTTAGTTGGGAGGCTGAGGCTGGAGAATCGCTTGAACCCCGGGAGGTGGAGGTTGCAGTGAGTCGAGATTGCACTATTGCACTCAGGCCCTGGGCAACAAGAGTGAAACTCCATCTCAAAAAAAAAAAAAAAAAAGAAAGAAAAAATGTAGAATTAATCTGGTCACAAAAAAATGTTTGCCTAAAGGATACCTTTCAGTGAGTGTAGAAGTAGAAGTCAGCTGCTGAATTGCAATCAGAGAAAGAGGCCCTCTATGTTGTATTAGCATGCACTAGAAGGCTCTCTAACCTGATTGTAGAGTCCTTTATTTTCAGATTTTGCTGAAGTAGATGCTCAGAGAGTGCTTGTTATAATGTTAGGAAGGGCAGTGTGTTTGGCACATTCTGAGAGTACTGATTCTACTAGGGGTTTCAAAGCACAATTATATACTGAAATTATCAAGGAGTTTTGGGTAAAGGCTCTCATGTGTTTTACATGATAGTGTTGACAGTGTGACTGTTATTTCTAAGAATAAAGCTTGATCAAAGTGTAGTGTGTCTAATTTGATGAACATTCTTCTTGGATTTCAAAAGTATGGTATGTTGGTGGTTTTCCAGTGCATTGTGGCTGAAATGAAATATGTCACTACAGGATTTCTTAAGTTTTAAGATTCGGCCTCCTTTGGTTATCTATTAAAATCTCAATCCCCCTCTCTCTCTCTGTCTCTGTCTCACACACACACACTCGCTTGCACATGCATGTTTAATTCTTCTGTGCAGATTTCTGGCTGATGTTCACCCTCATCAGGAATGAATGCTGTTTTCTTTATATTACCACCAGTGAAGATTTTGGGAAGAATTCTGTACTCTGTATTAAGAAAATGACAAACATTTTTACAATCTCTGTATGTTAATCAATGTATTTTCAAACTACACATGTGCTCAGGAGATCTTGATATGACCCCAGCTGGGTGGTGGCGGCCCCATTCTCTTCCTCCTACCGACCACTGCTCTAGTTCCCTTTGCTTTCGATGGAGAACTGCTGCTGCACAGAGACATTTTACTCTTTGTGAAGGGGATGCTGTTTAATTTGAGTGCTTATATTCTCAATAACCTCTTTAGGAGTTTCTGAAACTGAGAATGTTTTAATATATGTTGGGACATTGGGGATAGGCTATAATGAGCCAGAATGGATTTGGTAAATGAAATTAATGTAAAGTATCACTTCAGAGTATAAAATTTTGTCACCAAGAAGCAAAGGCCTTCTTGAAATGCAAGGACTTATGTTTGCATTAGTAAAAAGTGTTATTTGTTTTCCCAGTGAATACAATGAAGATAGTTTGCATCCCTGTAGGTGCAGTAGCTGCTGTAAAATAAGGCTCTTTGTTTTTGTGCTGGGTATAGGGGTCAGGCTCCTTCTGAGGCTGAGCTGAATTACTTGAGGACTGCCAAATCCCTGGAGATGTATGGCGTTGACCTCCATCCCGTCTATGTGAGTAACATAACACAAAATATTTTAAGCTGATGACATTTTTCTTAAAAAGTCACTGAGACTCCCAAAGGAAAGTTGCAGTTCTGTTGTTTAGCAAGCAGATGATACTTTTTTATCTATGTTTTTCTAACACAAAGCAGTTCTTGTGTGGATTAAACCCTATTGAGTTTTGCATAAAAATCTGTGATTATATTTCCATGTGTAGAAAACAATTAAGTGGGCTTGAAAACACAATCTGGATAACATATCCAAAGGGCTTAGCTAAACATCAAAACAATATAAAAGTGATGTATAGGCCGGGCGTGGTGGCTCACGCCTGTAGTCCCAGCACTTGGGGAGACCAAGGTGAGCGGATCATCTAAGGTCAGGAGTTTGAGACCAGCCTGGCCAACACAGTGAAATGCTGTCTCTACTAAAAATACAAAAATTAGCTGGTGTGGTCGCGGATGCCTGTAATCCCAGCTACTCAGGAGGCTGAGACAGGAGAATGGCTTGAACCTGGGAGGCAGAGACTGCAGTGAGCTGAGATCGTGCCCCTGCACTTCAGCCTGGCAACAGAGCAAGACTCCATCTCAAACAAAAACAAACAAACAAACAAAAGGATGTATAATTGACTGTATTAGACAGAAAACAGGAGGATTTTTCAAAAAATAGATTTTATGGCAGCAAAACATAAATATAGTCACTTGCCAGGTAAAGTAGGCATTAGGCAATAGGCCAGGCACAACTACTGCTGATTCTGTTAATATGAGGGTTACCACCTACTATAGGTATCATTGCATTAATAGAAATATTTTTGCAGATTTTTTTCAGTGGTTTATGAAAACTTGCTGAATAGTACTCAATGAGCAATTACACTGAATCTGCACTGAGTGTTCTGGATCTGGGTTTTAACCTTTGAGCTACTTCTCTTAGGCTACCAAATGATTATTCTATGCCAATGAGATTAGAATGCCTTTGTCTTTGAATTAAGAGGAGTATGGGTAGCAGTAGTTAAATTTTATTTGAGAAAATGAGCCAGATACTTTATTCTTTATAGGAAATGAATTGCTGAAGAGTATTTATAGACTGATTTTTTTTTTTATCAATTGGATTATGGAACTCAGTTTTTAAAGAACCCTAATAAAAGTTTCTCTAGTGCAAATAACATTCATGCATTCATTTTGTGCATGTCTTTTGCTCATTAGCATTTCCTCCAAGAAGAAACAATATCTTGTTATTTTTACAGTTAGAAGCACTCCTGTTTAATGTGGCAATAAAAGCTATAGATTTGGGGGAAGAAGTAGTTCCCTGATATATTATATTCCAATTTCGTTAGGTCATTAAATACTTCATAGCACTGTCCTTATACTGCTAAAACTGTAGAATCATTATTGTTTTCCCTTCCCTCCCTTTAGCTACATTAATCTTGTTAGGTTTTTCAGTTTTTAAAAGAAAACATTCTATAGGAAATTTATAAAGAGAGTCTTCTGTGAAATGCTTCTACGTTTGTATAATGTTTTCCTAATTAGAAATCACCTTTTGTTGATGGTAGAAATTTATGGCAAATGAGCTAGATTTATTAGATTCTTCAGTGGATTCCTTTAAGGTTTGAATTTTAAGAACTGAAAAGTGGGCATCAGCAAGTATTCTTCCAAATGTGTTGCTTTATGTTTTTTGTGAATATAATTTTGCAGGTTACCGTTTATCTTAGAGTAGAAATAACATTATCACAAACAGTTCCGTGCATGTCCTTGGTACCCACTCTGTGACCTTTTCATTTTAAGATCCTATTTTTAAAATTTGGATTTATTATTGCCTGAAAATAAGGGTTCTCTAGTCTTTACCAGAAGAGATTATACTTTTACATTTTTGAGCCGTCTTAAAGTTATAGGTAGAAGTAGGAAGAAACATGATGGAGACTTCAGAAAATTCAAGTGTGTGTCTGCTAGCGACTGCCTAAACTTTCTAGAGAGAGTTGGGGTGGGGACGAAGTGGGTTTCGTGATTGTCCACATCAGAGATAAATCAAGCCATTTCAAAAGCACCCTTGATAGAAGCCAGTGGTTCTCAGTCTTTGACTGCACAGAAGTATCACCTGGTAGTCCTGTGTTTTTTCTACTTTGGCCTCTTCATTAGAGATTCTGATTTAACTGTTTCTGGTAGTGCCCAGGCATCAGCATTTTAAGCTGCAGAGTGATTCCAGTTAATATGCTGCTAGTGTTGAACACCACTGTGTAAGGAAAGTTGGGTAAGTCCCATTGGCCTGACTGGTAGTCCAGGCTCATTTTAATGAACTGAAGTAGCAAGTATGAAGAACAGTAACAGAAAGTTTCTTCTAAAACTTTGAAAAAATAAGCAACAAATTAGCTACTATCATAGTGTATCTAGCTTTCTAGGCTGATGTCTTTCAAAAATTAAATCCAATATTGTAACAAATTATATTTGTATGGTCAATTATAGTTTGACAAAGAGATTTTATGTGAATATGTGATTATAGGCATATGTTTGCTTTTGCAGGGAGAAAACAAGTCTGAGTATTTCTTAGGATTAACTCCAGTTGGTGTTGTTGTCTACAAGAATAAAAAGCAAGTGGGGAAGTATTTCTGGTAGGTATGGGCTTGAAAACAAAGTTGGCATTCTGTGTTTTGGGCTTATGGGACTCCTGTGTCAGTGAAAGAGTTGGGGAAAAGAAAACAGGTATTTTTCCAGTGGTTGGTAAATAAATGAGTGAAATTGGGTGTGAGTTTTCTCCTATTGCACCTCAGTATATGTTTTCTCTGTAAATTTCAGACACTGTGATTCTAGACTCTCTTTTCCACGGGAGCTGTGTGTAGTAGGATTTCTCACCCATTTCAGTATGTGCTGGTGGGCTGTGGATCCAGGACTATTCTGACGTTTAGCTCCAAATGAGGATGAGTTGGAGACATTGGGAAGCCCGTGGCCCTGCACTGTGTTTGGGAAGGCGGCACTGCCACAATCTGGGGATTCCAAGGTCATTGTGCATTTAGTGGAAAAGCATAGGACAATGAGAATGGAGTTTGCGTTAGGGTTTATGGGGAACTCTCTCTGTCCCTGTATGTACTGGGTATGGAGCAGTATATAAAGGAGCCAGTATTCACCAATCTTTTTCCACTGGACACTCCCCTGATTTTCTGAAAGGTTAATACTTAAAAACAGCAACAACATCTGCTTTGTTTTTTAGGCCTCGGATTACAAAGGTTCACTTCAAGGAGACTCAGTTTGAACTCAGAGTACTGGGAAAAGATGTAAGTTTCCAAGCCCTTAGCTTAAATTAGAAGGGGGGTGTCTTCTGTGTTCATTTATAGCTTAAAAGACATTGTGAAGAAATATTTTCTTCAGCTACTTCTGCATGGAGCCAGGTTAATTAACTCACATCACAACTTCTCAAGGAAGGAAAGGGAAGTGAATAGAAATGAATGCGAGAGTAATGGAGAAATGAGCATTTTAGATTTAACAAAGGAAAGCAAAACCTTTCTAAGGCAGAGGAGAGAATAGGAGGTGATAATTGTTATTAGTGTAATTTGCTTTCCAGTACTCTCTGTGAGGGTAGAAGGTAGGAGTTATAATCAGAAGGGTATAGCCTACATTCAGGACTGCCAAAATGTGTTCTAATTTTGCTCTAATGTAAATTAAACAACCTTTTGGGAGTCTCACTTCTGCTGTTTCCCTCATTGAGTGTGATAGACAAACCAGATGGAAATTCTGGATGCTTTCAAGGAAGAATGCAAAAATGCCGGCCTTTGCTTTGCAACTTGGCAGTGTCCTCTGGGAGTATTTGGGTAATGGGCACAAAACTTGTCAGCGCCTGGATGTGCTTTCATGCCTTGATGGGTGTCTTTGAGAAAAATGGTCAAAAGAAGGCAAGGATGTGAAAGCTTCCTTTTGATCTACCTGTGAAAATAATGCTTCCTTGAAGTGCTACTACTGTAAGCCATATATTATGGGATATATGAGTGAAAATATGATGTTCAGTCCATATTTATGGGATACATGAGTGAAAACATGATATAGGAGGATCTACCCTTCTGTCTCTTTGATACTAACTTTGTGCAGAACAAAAACTAAGTGGAGTTTAATTGATTTTCTTGATTAACGAAAAGTAAATTGGTGCTTAAGCATGCACACATTGAGACAGGAATAGTAGAGCTGCAGCTACATTTGGGCATGGTATTTGGCAGAGTGCCTCACATGTAGTAGGCACTTCATAAGTATCTGTTGAATGATCATTGAACTGATGCACTGAGATACTGTGTGCTGCCAAATCAGAAAACCTGGTGCTACTCTTTGTTCTCCTAATAGGAAAAAACATTATTTCATCCTGAACTATATGGCATGCTGCCATTTACTGATACAATTAAAACTGGATTTTGAAATTAGTTTTAACAACTTGTAAGGAAGTGAAATTCCAGATTTTTGAAGAAATGATAGTACAGAAGCCATATAGTTGTCTTATGGTCTAGTTTGGAGGAAATCCAATGTGTTCTTCAGCTCCTGATTAGACATCTCAATTTTAAAAGATGTGCATTATAATGTAAGACTGTATTAAAATCATTCAAAAAGTAGAGTAGCTAATTAGATAGGAGGGTTTTGTAGTTTTCTCCATATGTTGCCATTCATTACGTTCACATGAATAATAATTCATCTAAATAATAATAATGCAAGGAATAAAGTCTATTAAATATATTTGAATATAATGTTTCAAGTTTTTTTTAGCAGAATATGATAATCAAGACTTTTATGGAAACATTACTATTATTCAAAGTATTCTTTCCTTATAAGCTATTTTTGTGAGTGAGGTCCTCTGGTGAATGACTTTGATGTTATTATTACAGTGCCTTAAAATATATGTCTACTACTGTCTCAGGATAAATATTTGGCAAAGTGCCCAGCTAACCTGAACTTCCATCTTCTTGGACTTCTTCATGATTAGGCAAAAACAACAGCAACAAAATTGATATCATCATGTTATTTTTCAAATGACAGTGTCCATCGAATGACCCTGTTTCCTGCGTACTCAGCTCAGGTGTCTCCCATCCCCACCTCATTCCTTCCCCAGCTTTGAGATGAAATGGATGTCTGGGGAGACCCAAGGCACTGCACACTTCTAGGTCATTAAGCTCAATGTCAGTGATCTGTAAGAAGGTGACAAAGCAGGTCACATAACTCAGAGGCTTGAATTAAAGGATTTTTTTTTTATTGCTATTGAGTATCACATTAATTTATCAAAGCATTCTATTTCCTAAGTATTCTTGCTTGTGGGTCTTTTCTCTTTCTCCACCAGGGTACCTCTCTGTGAGGCAGCGATTTACATAATGGTTGAATTAGGTTGATTATTATGGAGGCCTAACCATACTCACAAATTGAATTTAAAAGCCCCTTAAAGCCCATCACTTGGAACAGTAATCACATTCAGCATGAAGAATGGTTGAAATGCTTATTCGGCTGGTTTGCTGGTCTGGTCAGACTTAGTATGGTCATTGCATTTAGGCCAAATTCAGAGATACTTTCATGCATTAAGCTTCCAAATAAGTAGCGTTATTTACATAATTTTGTACAAAAAACTAAACTTTTAGTATAAAGATCGTACATGTTGACTATAGAAAATCCAGAGAATGCCCTGCAAAGGAGAAAACTAAAATTACTCATTATCCTAACACTCAGAGGTAATGATTATTAATATTTTGATACAGTTGCTTCTAGATTTCACCCTATCAGTGTGAATGTGTATATGCATAAATGTAGATCCTCTATGTGGTTTTGTACATGCTTGTGTATTTTATATTGTATCATAAGAATTTTCCCTTTTTTGTTAAATTTATTCATATGTTCCTGCATGGTGTTTGATATGTTTTCTTTTTACGTGTTTTACTTTTTTTCTTGCTATTGTGGATGCAATCTTTTCTTTCTATTATTTCTTCTAACTGGTTTTTGCTAGGAGAAGTGAAAGCCATGGAATTTTATTTGTTTATCTCAGATCTAGTCATTTTGTTGAATTGTTGCATTCCAGCTGAGAGTTCTTAATTTGATTCTCATACATTTTTATAGGTATATCACTTGCAAATGAAAATAATTTGTTCCTTCAATTCTACTGTTCATGCTTCACACTTTATAGTATTAGTCCGAACTTCTAGAAGGGTACTAAGTGATATAGCAGTATAAGGCATCCTTGATTGGCTTTCTGTTTTAATGAAAATGTCACTACTATTTTATCACTATGTGTTAGTTCTTGGTTTTAGGAATACATGTTTTTTACTAGGTGTTGAAATTCTTTTATGTTTATTATCAGATGGTTGATTTTCACTGAATACCTTGAGAACTAAGACTGTTCCTTGTTTACTCATTCAGCAACTTGGGCTTATTTCAAAATCCGGGCAAGAGATGATATTGTCTCTATCTCAGTGGATCAAGGTGACAACAGTCAAAATGCAGAGAAGCTGTTGGATTATGGATTTTACCACCAGGGTTTCCTGAATGTGGGCAGATATGAGAGGAGTCCTGGTCACTTAAACGAGTTTGACCTGCGAAGCAGGAAAGATAGAGCTACCATCAGGCGAAGTGGGGAAGGTTATGGATAGAGCAGACTTGAGGAGGAAGATCAGGAGTCCCGTTTTGAACATGTTGAATTTGAGATGTCTTTTAGTCATACAAGTGGATATATTAAATAAGAAATGAGCTATGTGAGCCTGGAGTTCAGCACCAGAATCTGAGCAGAATATATAAATTTGAGAATCATTGCCATCTGCTAGTTTTTGAAGCTATGAGACTACCTGAAATCACTGGGAAAATGAGTATAAATAAGAAAAGAAGAGAGAGAACCAGCAAAGGAGGCTGAAAAGAATCAGCCAGTGAGGTAGAAGGAACACTAATTATCCTGAATGCCAAGTAAAAGTCATGTATTAAGCATGTGTCAAATGATGTTGATATGTCATATAGGGTAAGGGCTGAGAATGGACCACTGAATTTAGGAATGTAGGAGATCATTGACAAGATGAGTTTCAGTAGATTGGAAGAGTGAGTTTCAACCCAGCAGTTCCCCTCTTAGGTATGTGTACCCTAGAGAGGTGTTCTGTGCAGCACTTACGTAAAAGTCAGAAAAAGAAATTAACCCAGAATTCCATTAACAGGAGAATGAACAAATAAATTGATGCATATTCATTAAGAAAAACCCATAAGAGAGGTAACAGGAAGATAAGAATTGGAGAAGGTAAGTGTGGACAACTCTTTGGAGGACTTTTGGCACAAGGGGAATCAATAGAAATATAGCTGGCAGGTACTGTGCCAACATCAAGGTATGAAGAGGATGACTTTAAGGATGACACCCACCATGAAAGATTGCAGAATTTCATCAACTGGTAAGATCCAAAGCTGGGAGTTTTAGAGGGGAGGAAAGAGAATGGTCTGAAAGCAGCAATGTGGAGCAGGGAGGATCCTCCCCACTTTTAGGTTCAGAGATGCAAGAATGGTGGAGACAGAAGACACAGCCATCCCTTGAGGGCTGCAGTGGAAATAGGGTCTTCAGGGATAGCGGGTGTCTTCTAGTGCAGGAAGGTGAAGGACATACGAGAGAACAGACTGAGGAGCGAGGGGGTTTGCTGATGAGAGGTCATGAATTCTGGAGGGCACAAAGCAAGGGTTTCAGGAGTTGGGTAGTGATGAAGAAAGAGGCAAGGGGGTGTGCTGAGCATTATTTGGGGGTGACTGAGATACACAGAGATAAGGAGCATCATGAGAATTGGTCCAGTCGATTGGGAAGGGAATGATGATTGGGTTTCCATGTCTGCCCATTTCCTCTGGAGATGTGGGGTAGAAGACCTAAAGAAGGTGGGGTGGTTCCAGTGCACTACCTGGTTCAGCCTGACCCTTCTCAGGGGAGGGCCTCTCTTACCTGTGGGCATGAGCTCAGAGTCAACACTTGAGAATGGATTGAGGACTTGCGGGGAAATTGGGTGTTACATTAACTCTGGACTTCACCCTCCATGATCAGATGTGCATTTCAGAAAGCACACTTGGCTGCAGGGTGGAACATTCCACAGACGTGAGCACAGAGGCAAACAGGGTAGGAGATATGATCAAGGGGATACAAGAGGGGACTCACTGCAAAGATGGAAAGAAGTGGGCAGATTTGGGAAGCATTTAGGGGGTTAAATTGTTTCTGATTGGTAGCAGATTCATTGTTTTTGTGGAAAATAGGAATTTAGGATAATACTGGAATTCATTGGTTTTGGCAACAAGAGGAAGATGTAATTCCTAACACAGGACTAAGCCCAGAATTCAGCATGTAGTAAGCACACTTGTGAAATAAATGAAAGAATGAATAAATGCTGCTGTGCTTACTTTTGTGTATAATACCTCAGGAAACTAACCTCAGCTAAAGTTACCCCGTGTGACAGGATGTAGAACCAAAAGGTTCCTGGCAACTCTGGCTGTGAGTAATGAGATCCACTTGGCAGAACTCTTGGGCTTGCTTTAAGGAGAGTACACGGGAAGCGGTGATGGCCAGGAGTCATCACTGTTTGTCAACAAGTGCAAGAGGTCTCACGTTAAGCCAGGGGTTCCTTTCACATTTTAAATGGTACTATAGATTTTTAAAAAGTATTTTTATTTGAAAATAATTCAAAATTTATTTTAAAAGTTGTAAAAATTAAAATATTAAAAAGAACATATTCATTTACTGTTACCTAGAGTCACTTATGGTTAATGTTTTACTTCACTTCCTTTGTTATTTGTGCTTCTTTCTCACTGTACACACACAGGCCATTTTCTTTAGAAGAGCTTGAGAGTAAGTTACATATGTCATAGACTATAAATATGTAATTGTGTATTTCCTAAGAATAGGGATATTCTCATGTAACCACGGTATAGTTAACAACTTAATACATTAATAATGATATAATACTGTTACCATCTAGCTTCCATATTCCAATTTTCTTGGTTGACCTAATAATGTCCTTTTTAGCATTTCCCCCCTATGGTATAGAATACAGATAACTTCCTTTAATGTGGAACACTTTCTTTTTTTTTTGAGACAGAGTCTCACTCTGTCACCCAGGCTGGAGTGCTGTGGCTGATCTCAGCTCACTGCAAGCTCCGCCTCCCGGGTTCACACCATTCTCCTGCCTCAGCCTCCCCGGTAGCTGGGACTACAGGCACCGCCACCTCGCCTGGCTAGTTTTTTGTAGTTTTTAGTAGAGACGGGGTTTCACCGTGTTAGCCAGGATGGTCTCGATCTCCTGACCTCGTGATCCGCCCATCTCGGCCTCCCAAAGTGCTGGGATTACAGGCTTGAGCCACCGCGCCCGGCCTAATGTGGAACACTTTCATACCATTTTGTTATCTTTTATAACATTGACATTTTAAAAGAATACAGTTATACCTTGCTGTTTTAAAACAGACAGTTTCTTGTTTCATGTTTTTCAGCTGTTTCCTTGTGATTAGACTGAGGTTATGCATTCCTAGATGTACAGCTGCATAGGTGAAATAGTGTCCTTCTCAGGTGTCTCATCTGGGGGCACATGGTGACCACCTGTCCCTCGTTGGCTGTTAAGTTTGATCACTCATTACAGTGTTGCCTGATTTCTCTGCTGTATAGTTCCTGCTTCTCTCTTGCAACTAATAAGTAGTCTGTGGGGAGATATTTAAATCAATGTAAATACCCAGTTCCTCTTTAAAATTATCTATAAATTTAGCATTCATTGAGGTTTCTTGCCTGATCCAGTCTTCTACTAAGATGGTTGCAAAATGCTGATTTTTTTCTAGCTCTCTACTCCCTCCTCATTTATGAGTTAGCCCTCAGCATTCCACTGAAGCAAGAGCTCTGCCTTCTCTCTCCTTTATTTATCTTTTGTCAGTAATTATTAACTTCTATTTTTTCGATGGTTTAAAATGTATTGCATACCTATTTATTTTTAATACTTTCAACTTTTATTATGGGTTAAAGGGTACATATGCAGGTTTGTTACGTGGGTGTATTGTGTGACGGTGAGGCTTGGGGCCCTAATGATTGCATCATCCAGGCAGTGAGCATGGTACCCAACAGGTGGTTCTTCAGCCCATGCCTCCCCATCCAGTAGTCCCCAGTGTCTGTTGTTTCCATCTTCATGTTCATGTGTATTCAATGTTTATTTCCCACTTACTTACAAGTGAGAACACCTGATACTTGGTTTTATGTTCTTGCATTAGTTCACATAGGTACCTAACTATTTTGCTGTTCAGATTTGGTTAATGGGAACCCCTTCAATCTGACTCCTCTGCCTTTTGGATCTGCCCCCCCCCCCATCATTTTGGGGCAAATATCTTCTTTTTTTGGTGTGGTATATTTCAGGTGCATGTTGTATCAACCCTGCCCCTACCCTGAGTGTCAACCATTATTCCAAGGAGCTCTGGTTCCTTTTACTGGGAAATGGTCTAGATCTGGGTGCTAGGTGTGGTCATTGCTACTAAGGTGACTTTGTTTCTTGGCCTTTTCAGTTGACAGAGCTAGGGAATAGATGCATGCATATACACACACATAGACCCTAATATACATATATAGAAATAGAAATACATGTACACATGTGCATATAAGCATACACATATTGATACATAGCTTAGAAATCATGAGTTCACAGCATACCTCTAGTTCCTGTCCATAACCACAGGGTTCTTCCTTACCCTCCCTTATTTTGTATTTGTATGTCCTTTCTTTGGCCATGGGAACCTTGGCTTCCAAAAAAGCACACATTTACTCATTTGCTCAATTCTATAACACATACTACATAGTTTCAGAATTGCTTTGGTCAGACCACTAAAATGGACAATTGTTTGCTGTTCTTTCATCCATATGCACCACTTTGCCAAGACAGAGGGCCTAAGAGTCAAATACTGTGTTCAAAATTTACTTGAATTGGTCCTCCCTTCCCTTCCTTCCTTCTCACCATTCATGTCTTCCTTCTTCATTCCTGTGCTCATGTATTCATTGGAAATCTATTTAGTTTTATTGTTTCAGGTTGTTTTTAGTTATAGCTCCCTCTCCTTCACATTCTTGTTTAATTTTATTTTTTAATATGTAGAAGGTTAACTTGCTTTCAAAAATCAAAATTACTCAAAGACTCAGAGAATTATCACCAACTCCCATTTTCCTTCCGTCCTGTTCTGCCATGCTTCCTTGTAGGTAACCAACTTCAGTGTTTTGTAGTTAATCCTCCCTGTGTTTCTTTTTGTAAAGATATGCATTTTTTTCTTCATTGTTTCTTTCCTAAAAGGTAGCATACTATATGGGCTTTTGTACTGTGTTGGGGGTTTTTCCCCACTTAGTAATATCTCCTAGAAATTATTCTATATCAGTTCATTGAGAGCTTTCTCATTATTTTGTACATAGCACTCTATTGAATGTATGTAACATGGTTTATTCAACCAATCTCTTATTCTTGAATATTTAGAAAAAGTTTTCAATATTTTACAGTCACACATTTTTCTTCATTCAGTAATTTTGTGTGTACATGTTTTTGGAGGGATGTCTATGGGTTCAATTCCCAGTAGAGGGATTGCTCGGTCACAGGGTAAGTGCATGTGTAGTTCTGTTTGGTATTGTCGTATGCCCCTGCTTCACTCATAGTTGTACCACTTTGTGTCTCCAACTACAATGTATAGAAGTCCTGGAACTATAGATTTAATATTTTCCTCAACTATTCTTAAGTGTGGCTGTTAGTAATAATTGGGTCCTGATGCCACATGACAGTTTGATTTGGAATTTTTCAGATTTAGTGATGGACTGTTAGACATGTGATCAAATAAATGTTTTAAGTCCAGGTCTCTCGCTCACTAACTGGGCAGTTCACTGAACAACATTTAACTACGTTTCCTGATCTGTAAAGTGAGGATGATAATATCTCTTATGAAGCTACTGTGAAGTTACAAGCACCTAGTGCAAAGTTGGACAGGTAACAGGGCACACAGAAAAATCCATTTGGACTTCTATGTTCATATCTGTGAATTCCTTCAAATAATAAGAATAAGCTCAACATGATAGTTTTCAAGGTTTACTGGAATACAATGTAAATATTTTCTATGTTCTGGCTCATATTCTCTCTTTTGGAAGTTTTGGAGGAAAAGAAAAAAGAGGAGAAGCAATGTAATCTAACACATCCTATTCAATTCTAATTTATGCTTCTATGAGCTAGAGTTGTATATAATTATCAAGAATCAACTTATTCATCTGTAAAATGGGTAAGATGGTTTTCACATTTAGCATATGTTTTGAAATGTAACCCACATAGCTGATAAGAGTACTAGAATATTTTGCTGTTTTTGTTCTTACACTGTGAAATATACATGCGGAAATGGAAATTAATTTTATTCTTCAAGTGCTGTGTGAAATGCACAATGATTTTTCAATTAAAAAATATGTAACCATATTACATGCATTTGTTTTTTTAAAAATGTGTGTGTGTATGTGTGTGTAGAGGGTTGTTTATGTATAGTGCAATATTTTTTAAACTGGAGTATGTACTTACCATACACTTCCCTGAAAGAAAGTTCTTTGTTCAAATAAATTAAAACAACCTACAACCTTACCAGCTCTTGGAGATTCACAGTATATATTAGCGCGTTAAAGGTGTGAGTGTTTAGCCCGGTGTTTCCCATACTTATCTGAGCAAAGAACCCCTCTATGCCAATATTGCAAGACCCTAGTGTTGTAAGAAACACTCTTTGGGGAGCATCGTGTAAAGACTGGAAAGAATAAGATCATGTTTTATTCAGTGTCTTAAAATTTCCTTCTGACTTCCTTTTCCAAGTAATGACAAAATTGGTGAATTTTGTTGCAGGACTCACCCTCAATTCATTAGCCAGGTTTAAACTCAGGATGCCTAGAAAAGAGAGCATGAAAAAATATGAGGAAAGCAATTAAAACAGACATTGTGCCCAGGATATCATGTATACCAACATAGTTTAATTTTTAAAACTACAGTCAGTTTCACCGTTTAGAAAGATAAAATTTTTCAAAAGACTTAAAATTTTATAAGCTTTCTTTGGTATCTATTTCCAGTTGGCGAATAAAGATTGCAGTTCGACTACTTGCCTTCCTTTGCATGATCAGTAATTAAGAAGAAAGTTATTTTAGTCATTTGCTTCCAGCCGTCTGACTATTTTTGTTTCTCTGCCTGGAACCTAAACTCAGTTAATGATTGCAAGTTAATGTAAATTTTGTGTGAATTGGTTAGAAAGAAAAAAGCAAAAATCTCACAGTACTTTAGACTTGTAATCGTCACACTTCCTTTGTAGCCTCTCCCCCGACCTCTGTGGAACATCAGTAGGAAACCTCTCTGCTGTAGACCTTCAGGTATTTTATATAATGATTGCATTTTACTCTCCTTAGATGTACTCATCTCTTTTGCTCTTCAGTGATGACGTACACCGTGTATCTTGGGTTACTTCTAATGTGACCTTGGATGTGAGCCAGGTTTATAATGGGATTAAGAAAGGTATTCATACCCATAATTTTAGGGAGCCTGGGGAAGGCAGACTGTCCAGTTGTGGCTGTTTCCCAAAACAGAAACAGGGAGGAACCTGTCAGAGTACAGGATTGCATTCTTGTGTCAAGAATACAGGCTTAAGAGAGGCAGTGAAATGGGACTAGGCCCAGGCAGAATAAGTGGGTGTGCTGCTGGCAGTGTGAGCTCTTCAGTGATCCTATCAGGAATCCCAGTACCCTTAGAAGAAGCTAGGCAAAAGTAGATTTTTTTCTTTAAGCTTGCCAAGAGAGACATAGTCAGCCAAAATGGGAAAAGAAACTGGGAAGACCAGAGGGAGTTAGGTTGGGAATTTGTTGATATAATACAGGTCCTGAATTCTTACAAATGATGGAATTGGAGGTTTGAGTCAGGTTTACCTAGAGACCCATGGGGCAGTAATATCCACGTGATACTGGGCTTACAAATGACTCATGCTTGATTGGTTTATGAAGTAAAAAGAAATAGATTCAGAGAATAGCTTTGCTTCTGGTATGAAATGACCAACGCTATAAAGGTATTTGAGTAATTTTACAAAAAGCGAGCATTGGATTCTTGGCTAAAGTATTTTAGCAGGAGATTGGAATGAACTTCTTTAATTAAGCAGCTGTTCATCTTTGTGTGAATGAGTAGAAATGTGCTAATTGGCCATGTTTATCTGGAAAAGGTTTGGTAAGTGAGAGTGGTAGAAAGAGATATTTGAAATGCCATGGCAGTGGAATTCATGCCAGCAGTTACTGTACATGGCAAAAGTACACAGAATTTATTTAGAATACCTGGCTCCTGTTTCAATTATGTTAAGCCTCCTTTTAGTATTGGGATCATTCTGCCAGGAACAGGATACAAAATAGGCAGCTTGTCCTAAAGCTCACTATAAGTGGAGAATGAGTTCATACTTGTCATTTGTACTTGGCAGAAATAATTAGGAAGCCAGTGGGGAGGCGCTTTTGATCCTTTACTATATTTGTACCCAAGGAAACTTGAGAAAAACTGAATTCTGGTTAGATTTGAAATATCTTTTATCCTTTCCTTAAGTGATGGTAGTGTTTTTTTAAAAAATTACTAAAAATTAGGCATCCTGTGACCAGGTCTCTACTTGAAAAGTAAAAGGATACAGTCACCTACCTGGCGAAAATAGTTGAAAACCAGACTAAGAAAAGTTTGAGATTTAGAGGAGACTTTGTATTATTTTAAGACGGAATACTTTGCTTCTCCTTCCAAGACTTTTGGAAGACCCATGGGTCCCTAGGTAAACCTGACTCAAACCCCTAATTCCATAATTTGAAAGAATTCAGGACCTGTATTATATCAGCAAATTCCAAAAGTCTTGGAAGTCTTTGGAAGCATGTAATTAAATAAGTTTTGATATTTTTATTTACTTAAATTATACCTCATTTTGGATTATTTTGCTAAAAACGTAAAAATGTCTATGTCACAGAGAAGTCATTCTCAGCCATCATTTCTAGTAGGTGGTAATTCTCAGTATGTCCTGCCACACACAGTACTTCCATTGTTGAAAGGCACAGGGAAATGGTGGGTCTACGTAGTAAGGAAGGACGTAGTGGGAGAGGGGCAGGGGTAGCCTCTCCTGGTCTTCTCTTTACCTTAACAATTTATCTTGATAGAATGCAGTCACAAGCAGACTTACTTTAAATGAATAACTTGTACATTCTATTTTAGGATAATTCAGTGCCCTTAACACCCACCCCTTAGAGTAGTGATTGCCTCTGGGGAAGGGAATTGGGGACAGTGGTGGGAGGGAGATTGAGTTGTCAGTGTATACCCACTTCGATAACTTTGGCGTTTATACCACGTACATGTTATACATGTGTCAATGACAGGGATATGTTCTGAGAAACAAGTCATAAGGCGATTTTGTCACTGTGTGTACATCATAGAATATTTTTACACAAACCTAGCTGGTCTAGCCTACTACACACTGACAGTCGAGGAAAATAATGAGACAAGTCTCAATCATTTTAGATTTATTTGCCAACGTTAAGGACATGCCAGGGAGACAGGTCTATGCGTTTCTCCAAAGATGATTTTGAGAGCTCCACATTTAAAGGGCCAAAGATGGGATGTTGAGAAGCATACAGTTTTCATGTAAGAGGGAGGTAGGGGAAAAATAGTCATTCATGCCTTTGTCTGCCTCAGTGAATCTACATTTTTTTTTTACATAGGATGACACAAAAGGGGCAGAGGAAAAATGCGGAGAATCTGCATTTTACATCAGATAACAGACAAAATAGGGTAAGGAAACAGTCAGATAATGCATTTGTGTCTGGAGTGACTGTACCTGTAAAGATAAAGCTATCAATTTGCATTACCATGGTAAAGTTTTAACAGCTCACTAGGAATTTCCTTGTGGGAAAAATACGGGGGAGGCATGTAGCTTTTCATCTTGTAGCAATCTTATTTAGGAACCAAAAAGGAGAGGCAGGTTTGCATGACCCAGTTCCCAGCTTGAATTTTCCCTTTAGCTAAATGAGTTTGGGGTCCCCAAATTTAATTTCCTTTCACAATACCTAGGCTATACAGTATAGCCTATTGCTGCTAGGCTGCCAACCTGTACAGCATGTTACTGTGCTGAATACTGCAGGCAATTGAAACACTACGATAAGTGTTTGTGTATCCAAACGTATCTAAACACAGAAAAGGCACAGTTAAAATGCGTTTTATAATCTTAAGGAACCGTTGTTGTATATGCGACCCATCATTAACCAAGACATCCTTATGCCATGCATGACTGGATATTTAAAAAAAGAAAAGTACAAGAAAAAAAAAAAATTCTCTCTAAGGGCTCCTATCTTCTCACAAAAGCCTGGGCTTTCCCTCCCTGCCCGGAGGAGCTTTTGTGATTTCCTGTGCGTCCCCTTTTCTAGCTCTGCCAGCAGTTTCTTTTGCTGTTAAGGAAAACACTTTCTGAATTCATTGACTTTTCTTCCTCACCTCTAATTGTATAATCCCTATTCCCTTCACAAAGGCCTTGGAAGATTTCTTACCGTGAAATGTGGTAACCTCTGTTCAAACTCGATTTGACCTTTCTGGGTCACTTGAGAGTTGTACTCTCTCTTCCCAGCCTGTCTGACACTGTTTCCTGGTATATTTGGACCTCTCTCACTCCACCTTCAGGAGCATCTTTGCAGTGATTTCACCTTCATCTGTTCTGTTCGCTCTCCCTGAGCCGTCTTGTTCACATGGTGAGATCACATGTGTGAGTAGATGTCCCCTCTCTCTGGCTCTCTGCACCTGCATCCTTATTGGCCCTCTAGGTGTCCCATGGGGACCTCAAAATCAGAATATCTTAACCTGAACTTAATGTCTATTCCCTTGTCATCCAAATGCCCATTTTTTCCACTTGCTATATTTTAGTAGCACCCAAACCAGAAACCTGAAAATTTTCCTTTCTTCCTCCACCAGACAAGGTTTTGGAATTACAGCTAGCCTTGCTGTGATGTGTGTATGTTGGCGTAGTTTCCATCATATCTCTTCATCTGACAAACTCCTAAGTTGGGAAGCATCATTCAAGTTGGAATTGGGAGAAATTTTATACACGTAAATGTTCTGTCCTTATTAAAAGTAGGAGACAAATCATTTCAGTTATTCTTTTGCATTGATTGTTTTGTGTTTATGAGTGCATAGAAACCTCATTTTCAGAGGCATTTGCTTCATTTGAGACTTGAGTTTGGTTTGTAGCTTTGAAATTAAATTAGCAAGTATGTAACTTCACAGAGCTTGTGGTTTATTACGTTAGCACTCATATTGTGTTTTGCTTAGTTTTCTATTCAGTTACTTAAAATATAAGTAGTATTTTCTGCAAAATTAGAATTACAGGCATATCTTGTTGTTTTGCACTTTACTTTATTGTGCTTTGCAGACACTGTGTTTTTTTACAAATTGAAGATTTATGGCAACCCTGTCAATCTGTTGGTAGCTTTTTTCCAATAGCATATGCTCACTTCGTGTCACTGTGTCACGTTTTGGTAATTCTTGCAATAGTATTTCAAACTTTTTCATTATTATTATATATGTTATAATGATACAGGAGCTAAGAAGGAATTACTTAGGTAGATAACACGGGCATGGGAGTCCTCCTCGGTAAAGCTTTTCTTTTTAATGAAAAGCAGTCCCGAATCATTTTCTAACACAGAGCACCCTGCAAGCTAGGAGCTTGCACAGGTGGGTGCCGGCAGGAACTAAGGACAAGACATTTTCAAAATGGTGGGTCCATCTTCCCTTCTCTGCCAGCCACATGTACTATAAAGGAGCAGACAAAATGGTGCAGATCAACTGGAAAGCCCACTTGCATAAGAAGATTAGGGTAGGGCGACCAGCCTTCCCCGCACACTATGTAGACATCATATCTGATGAAGCCATTCTGTGAGCCCTATATGAATTAGACACCGCCTTCTCCAGCCTGCCTATAAAATCTGCTGTGGTCCATGGCCTCCCCCCTTTTTCAGATGTCTCTCTTTCTCAGGGAGCTGCTTTCCTCCCTCCTTTCTTCTCTCTATTAAACTTTCCACTCCTTAACCTACCCACATGTGTCCATGTCCTGAATTCTTTCTCAGTGCATGACAGTGAACCCCAAGGTATATACCCCGGACAGCGTAGCCGCTTCAGTAGTGATCTGTGATCAGTGATCTTTGATGTTACTGTTGTAATTGATTTGGGGTGCCATAAACTGCATCTGTGTAAGATAGTGATCTTAATTGATAAATGATGCATGTGTTCTGACTGCTCCACAGACTAGCCATGCCCTGTCTCTCTCCCTCTCCTTAGGCCTCCCTATTTTCCAAGACACAGTAATATTGAAATTAGGTCAGTTAATAACCCTACAATAACCTCTAAGTGTTCAACTGAAAGGAATAGTTGTGCGTCTATGATTTGAAATCAAATGCTAGAAATGATTAAGCTTAGTGAGGAAGTCATCTTGAAGGGTGAGATAGGCTGAAAGCTAGGCCCATTGTGCCAGTTAGCCAAGTTGTGAATGCAAAGAAAAAAATCTTGAAGGTAATTTGGAGAACTACTCTAGTGAACACAAAAATAGTAAGAAACAAAACAGTCTTATTCTGATTTGGAGAAAGTTCGAGTGGTCTGGATAGAAGATCCAACAAGCTGCAGCATTCCCTTAAACCAGAGTCTCTAATCCAGAGCAAGGCTCTAACTCTCTTCAATTCTATGAAGTTTAAGAGAGGTGAGGAAACTGCAGAATAAAAGTAGGAAGCTAGCAGACATTGGTTCATGAGGTTGAAGGACAGTAGCCATCTCCATAACATAAAAAGTACAAAGTGAAGCAGCAAGTGCTGATTTAGAAGCTATAGCAGGTAATCCAGAAGATCTAGCTAAAATTATTGATGGAAATGGCTACACTAAACAACAGATTTTCAGTGGAGACAAAACAGATGCCATCGAGGACTTTCATAGCTATAAGGCGAAGTCAATGCCTGTGTTAAAGCTTCCAAGGACAGGCTGACTGTCTTGTTATTTTCTACTGCAGCTGGTGACTTTAAGTTGAAGCCAATATTCATTTACCAATCAGAAAATTCTGGGGTCCCTACAAATGATGCTAACTGTACTCTGTGCTCTATAGATGGAACAACAAAGCCTGGATGACAGCACATCTGTTTACAGGATGGCTTAGAAAAAAATACATATATATATACACACACATATGTGTGTGTGTATGTAGTTTTTTTTTTCAAGACAGAGTCTTATTCTTGTCACCCAGGCTGGAATGCAGTGGCGTGATCTTGGTTTACTGCAACCTCCACCTCCCAGATTCAAGGCATTCTCTTGTCTCAGCCTCTTGAGTAGCTGGGATTACAGGCACCTGCCACCACGCCCAGCTAATTTCTGTATTTTTAGTAGAGATGCGGTTTTGCCAAGTTTGCCAGGCTGGTCTTGAACTCCTGACCTCAGGTGATCCGCCTGCCTCAGCCTCCCAAAGTGCTGGGGTTACAGGTGTGAGCCACCGCTCCCGGGCCGGCTTAGTGACTATATTAAACCCCATGTTGATATCTACTGCTCAGAAAAACAAGATTCCTTTCAAAACATTACTATTCATCGACAAAGCGCCTAGTCACTCTAGAGTTCTCATGGGATTGTACAAGGAGATTAATGTTGCTTTCATGCCTGCTATCACAGTATCTCTTCTGCAACCCATGGATCAAGAGATAACTTCGACTTTCAAATATTATTAAGAAATACATTTTACAAGCTATTGATGCGATAGATAATGATTTTTCTAATGGATCTGGACAAAGCAAATTGAAAAACTTCCGGAAAATATTCTCCATTCTGGATGCTCTTAAAATAATTTATGATTTATGGCAGGAGGTCAAATTATTCTGATTAGCAGGAGTTTGAAAGAAGTTGATTTCTACCCTCATGATGACTTTGAGGGGTCCAAGACTTCAGTGAAGGAAGTAACTGCAGATGTGGTAGAAATAGCAAGAAAACTAGAATTAGAAGTGAAACCTGAAGGTATAACTTAATTGCTGCAATGTCCTGATAAAACTTCAAGGAATAAGGAGTTGCTTCTTATGAATGAGCAAAAGTAGTTTCTTGAGATGGAATCTACTCCTGGTGAAGATGCTGTGAACATTTTTAAAATGACAACAAAGAATTTAAAATATTGCACAAACTTAATTGATAAAGAAGTTGTAGGGTTTGAGAAGATTAACTCCAAGTTTGAAAGAAGTTCTTCTGTGGGTCATATGGTATCAAACAGTATCATGTGCTACAAAGAAATCTTTATTGAATGGAAGAGTTCATTAACACAGAAAGCTTCATTGTTGTCTCATTTTAAGAAATTGATACAGCCACTCTAACCTTTAGCAACTACCACCCTGGTCAGTCAGCAGCCATCAGCATTGAGGCAGTACCTTCCATCAACAAAAAGATTATGACTTCCTGAAGGCTCAGATGACTTTTACCATTTTTCACCAATCAAGTATTTTAAAATTATGGTATATATGTTGTTTTTTTTTAAAGACATAATACTATTGTATACTTAATAGACTACAGTACAGTGTAAACAACTTTTACATGCCCTAGGAAACCAAAAAATATGTGCAACTCACTTTATTGCAATATTCACTTTATTGCAGTAGTCTGGAGCTAAACCCACAGTATCTCCAAGGTATGCTTGTACAGTTGCTCCTCAGCATCCACAGGGTATTGGTTTCAGAAACCTTCCTCCCAAGTCTGAGGATGCTCAAGTTCCTTATATAAATGGTGTGGTATTTGCATATAACCTGCACACATCTTCCCATATACTTTAAGTCATCTCTAGATTACTTATGATTCCTCACATAATATACATGCTGTGTAAATAGTTGTTATGCTGTATTGCTTTTTAAATTTGTATTTTTTTTCTGAATATTTTTGATTCGAGTTTGGCTAAATCTGCATATGTGGAACCTTTGGATATAGAGGGCTGATTTGTACCTTCAATGTTGTTTTATTTCTTACATATTAAATATAGAGAATCAAGTAACTACTGGATTAAAATAATTAACATGTGTTATACACCTATTATATGATACTGTACATATGCATATTGTTTAATTTGATCATCTCAGTAACTTGACGTAGAATGGAGAAATATGGCATCAGAGACGTTATTTAATTTTCCAGATGATGCTGCTGGGGTGTTCACTTCTTCTGGTGGTTCTTCCTGAGGTTCTTTATTCATTGCTTTATGTGTGACTTGTGCATCCCTGAAAGTAATACACTTAAGGACTGGATTTATGGGCATCTTCTTTTGATTGGGTTTTGATTTTCACATGGTCTGTGCTTTTCCTGTATTAGTGGCTGTTTATGAGGGAGATTTTATAGTATTTCACCGCCACTGTGCAAACTGTCTGTCGTCACGGGGCAATGTAAAAGTAGGTAATAAAGGTGCTTTAAGATTTAAATGGAATTTATAAAATTTTAATTGATGGAAGGTGATTTTAATGCACCTCTCCAAAAATAGTTATCAAGAGACAATTATTCTTTATATATTTTCAATAATCTCTCTGCTTGAATTTTTGTTACCTAAAGGGAGCTGTTACTTGAAGAATGCTATCTTCCTTCCCTGGTCATTATTCATATTCTCTGTCTCTCTTTCTCTCTTAGTGTAATGAAACCTCATTCTTTTTTGAAGCTCGGAGTAAAACTGCTTGCAAGCATCTCTGGAAGTGCAGTGTGGAACATCATACATTTTTTAGGTAAATTGATGTAAAAATTTTGTTTGTTGTTTTAATAAATGAAAATGGCATTTGTTTTTATAAAAGGAATTCTGTCTACAAACAAATTTGGAATTGTTTCCCTTTTACTAATTTTCTCAATTCCTAATTCTCTGGATTATATTAATACAAACACGCACACATATATTCATGCATGTGTACATATATATACACATAGGTACTTACACACATAGATACAGTTATATCTTTGATACTACAAGAAAGGTTCGAGGTAATATTTTTAGGTTTATGTAAAACATGCAGCCATTGTTAGCACCTATGTAGTATTGGTGGAAATGGAGTGTTCTGTGCATAATTAATTTTAACAGCCTATCAGCCATCTAGGTAGAAATGTGATAAGGCAATTGGGTGTACAAGGCTCACTGGAAAGACCAAAGTTGATGATGTCACTTAAGTAGGTATTTACAGAAGTGGCTGGATGAGGTCACCAATGGAAACAGTGGAGAGAGAAGCAGAACTCCAAGGACTGAGCTTGGTGGTCCCTCCCGACATTACAGGCCAGGATGAGCCAGTCTAGAGTATGAGAAGGAGCAGTCAGAAGAGTGTGTGGTATCCTGGGAAATGAGGAAAGAGAATGTCTTGATGAATAAGGTGCTGGCAACTGCACGCAGCCCTCCTGGGAGGTCAGGTCAGATGAAACTAGAGAACTGACCTTTGGATTGCGGGGATACTTTTTCCTTGTTTCACATCTTTATGTTGTAAAGATAAAACAAAAATTTAGCTGGTGATACCTTAAGCTTTAATTTTTGTTTTTGTTTTTTAAATGGAAACAAAATTGAGTTCTTCCCTGTTTCATCCTCATGGAATATGAATAACATGATGTTGGAGAAGTATTCTTATAAAGTGGCTGGGGTCCTTTATAAAGTTTGTGTTAGGAGTAAGGGGTGGCCCAGAATGCCTATAACGTTGAGTCTTTGTCTGATTTTCTTTTGCAAATTGATTAGAATGCCAGAAAATGAATCTAATTCACTGTCAAGAAAACTCAGCAAGTTTGGATCCATACGTTATAAGCACCGCTACAGGTAAATGACATTTTTTTCCTTGGGAGGATGTGTTTGTAAATAAATACTTAATTCAGCTGTTATGCTCAATGAAGTTTTTGATTTATTTTTTTCTTTTTTCTTGCATTGCCAATGTGTTTTGTAAGCATAACGGTTTATTAAAACTTTCTTAACAAACATGATTTTCAAGATTTAATTATATTTAACATTTGCATTAGCTGTGTTGTGGGCTTTTAGACCATAGTAAAGTTTATTATCTTCAGAAATTCATTTTGATACAGTTATCACTTATTTTTAATTATGTGTGTTTTGTGATTATGAAACAATGTAGATGTTCTGAATAGTAACTAATTGTGTTTTTAAGACATTCAGTTGATCCCCTAATTTAATACAATCTATACTTTTTATATTGTGCATCAAACCATGTTTTTTCTGCAGCATAAAGCCCGCATGTAGTAATGCTAGCAATTATATCTCAACTTTATTGAGCAGTTACTAAGTGCTACGTACTGTGATACATGTTTTCCATTCATTGCTTCATTTAATTATCAGTCTTCTGTAATATTAGCTCCATTAATGTGTGAGGACACTAAGGCTCAAAGAGGTCAAGTCCCTTCTCCAGGTAATCCAACTAGGAGGCAGGGCAGTGGGATCCATCCTCTGGCGCTCTAACTGCAGAGCTCATGTTTATAACCATTAGGCAAACTGTTAGCCTGTTGTGGAAAAAGCCTGATTGTCATACAGCTAGGCAGGTGCTGATGTCTTTTTCTAATACCAGCATTAAAAATGAGAGTGGGTTCTATATTTTGAAAAAGAATTTGTCTCGTTTCAATTCATTCTGTTCAATGGAGAGAGCCTGTGATGTGCAAGGCATGGTATTAGGTACCCACAGATACAAAGAATCAGATCTACCCACTTCTGCCTTCAAAGAGCTATAGTATTATTCAAACAACGAGAGAGGTCCCTGGGCCTTGTAAAACCCAAGCAGGGTGGGGAAATGCCACCTAGTGTCACAGAGATGGGACACTTCTGTCAGTTCCATTGGAGACATCACTGAATGAAATGCTCCCTTAGGAGGTACAAAAAAAGCCAAGGCAAGCATTTTCAGGACAATAGTCCTCTATGCTAGATTTTAATTCTTCTCTTTTATAATGTACTTTTTGGGTCTTGAATTTGAGATTAAAGATAATCAATAAAAGGTGATGAATATTAAATATTCAGTGCATTCATTTTTATATATTATTTAGTTAAAAATTTGCTCATTTCTTGACTAAAAAATACTTGTGTCATGGTATTATGGATATTCTTGGAATTTACATGAAGGTATTCATTGATATGTTCATGTTTAATCTTTGGGTTTTCACTGTTGTTCTGTAGATGGTGATACAATTATGAAGAATTTAAGGAAGTATTATTTATGTTTATATTGAGAAGAGCAGGTAATAGTCAGTATTTGGACTGTTCTTCCAGTTGTGGCATAAAAACGCCACCAGGGTTATAGAGAGAATGTCTCCTTGTCCCTGAAATGGAGCTGGTAGAAAGACATCTGTGTTAATGTTCACACTATTAAAATTTTAATTATCCTGTTTAACATACACTGTTGTTGGCTTCCACAAAGTTAGCCATACCTGATTTCTCAAATTTATTGAAATGCAAATGTTGCGGCTACTGGGAATTATTATTAGGAAGTTATTGGATTTTGCATATTAAATATAATTTCTTCCAAGGACGTGATTAAAAGTAACCTTTGCAAAATTGGAGGCCATGCTAAATCTGTTCTAATTTTGTGGCTGATGTTAACTGCCTAGTAAGTCTTAATGAATCTTAAATCTACATGTCTGTATGTAGGAAACGCTAGCATTATACCAACCTTGGAAGAAAGACGATGCCCAGAGCTTACGCAGGGATGAGTCTCTGATTGCTGGGGGGTCATTAGCATACAGACTGTTTATTGTCAAAAGAGGGCAAGCAACCAGAGTTTAACCAGCACAATATGCCTGCCACTTTCTTGAGACATTCCAGAGATATCCTGGAATGAAAGCAGAGCTCTGGAAACACATTCTCCTCCTTTCACCCTGCAGGCTTTTAAAGAATAGGATATAAAGAACAGCCTAACAAGTGGCGGCAGTGTATGAATGCAGGTGTCTGGGTGTGTTTGTGTGTGTAATTGTGTACGTGTTTATAGTGATGTGTTAGTGTCTTTGTGGTTGTGCATGTACATGTGTGTGATGGAGAAAGACAAGAGTTCTAGTCTTTACTTTCTCTTGCATTTTAGGTCTTGCAAAATGCCAAGGACAGTGGCACTTTTTGGGAAAACTAGTGCTTACTTAAGGGAAAAATCGGACTTTTTTAGTGATATGGGACAATTAAGATTAAAAATTAAATTTGTGAGGAAAGGCTGAGCTGAAATCTGATGTTCCAATACTTTTTGTTGTTGTTATGTTATTACCAGAGACCAATAATCTGAAATAGAAATCTTTGATTAAACATTTTGTTATACATTGCTATCTTTCCTGAGCCCCTTACAAATTAACCTTGCCTTTACCTGTCATTAAGTTTATGGGGTGCTCCTAGTTTTGATGAATTAATGAGCTGTGTAGAATTTACACTTGAGAATTGAGAAGGAGGGCTTAGAAACTCCCTTAGGAACCCAGATCCTCCTTGTAGGACTTAACTCACGGGAGCTGTCATGAGATTTCACATTCTATGAAGCATGGAAGAGAGACCAAGTTCTCATAAGAACCTCCTTTGTGTCTGTTGCTTTCACATGTGCAGCTTTATTTAATCCACTCAATGACCTGCCAAAGAGGTTTCATATCCCCCTTTATATAGATGAGAAATTGGAGCCTCCAAAAGTAAAGTAATTAAGCGTCCCTAATCAGTAAGTGGCAAAGCTAGGATTTTGAACCTGAGTATTTCTACTCTTGTTCTTTTCTTTCTATCTCATTTAGAGGCCACAGGGCCTGCTGGCACTGCCACCCAGCATGCAGAGGGGTGTGTGTATGCCAGAGGCAGCAGGGAAGTGGTTGATCACAGAAACAAAGCTCTATCCTGTCATAACAGAGAGCCACCAGACATGCGTAGGGACTTTCATCACCTTACACTGTAAATCTCTATACTTGTCAATTACTTTCTGCTACAAGGAAATAGGATGCTATATAAGAATACTTCTGCCAGTAAATTGTAAGAACAAGTAGAAATATAAATGAGGAAAACAAGGCTGCAAGGATTTTTACAAATAACCTTCTGAAGATCACGCAGCTAGGAAAAGGCAGAGCTTTGCTTTAAACAGGGCTTGCAACTTCAAACCCAACAGCTACATGTGCTGTTCCTTCTCCCATGCCACCAGGCTATGCCATACTGACCAGCTGGAGTTCAGAAAGTTTGTTCTAGTGCTGGGTCCTGTACAGCCTGTGGCAAATCACTTTACGCTTCTGGTCCTCAGTCTTTCTAATCTTATGATATGATTTTCTCATTTGTCCTTTGTTCGAGAGAGAAACCATGAGAAAAATTTGAATAATAAAATCTGATTATGAAATGCCTCAGTGGTTCACATATGGGGTTATATTTTTAGGGGGAACTTTTTTCCTCTGTGAGATGAAGTGCACAGTGCCCAAGTCTTTCTCTTAATAGTGAGTATGTTGAAAGTAGGCCTTATCTTCATACTCCAGACCATTGATAATAATGAACATTTGCACTTTATGTGGATTTTTAGTTTTTTGGAAATCTGTTATCCTGTGTACCTTTTTAAAAGAAGTTACATTTTAAGCAAAAGAAAATCTGTCAGTTTGCTTCTCTCCCCTCCCGAATTTCCATGAAC
The DNA here is from genome assembly GCF_007565055.1 of Rhinopithecus roxellana. Classification (NCBI taxonomy): domain Eukaryota; kingdom Metazoa; phylum Chordata; class Mammalia; order Primates; family Cercopithecidae; genus Rhinopithecus; species Rhinopithecus roxellana. Next base: position 48,188,510 of record NC_044551.1, read on the forward strand.
TGTTATTGAACGTGAAGTGCCATCATGGATGCGCCCCTGGAACAAAGATGATACCACACGTCCCAACTTAGCCTAATGCAGTCATTTTTATGAGGATTGTAGGCATCTTCATCTTTAATAAAGGCAGAGGAAGTAGTGAGGAGGAGAAACTTCCACAGAAACACGTGAAAGATGAATTTTAAGTCTGTTTAATCTGTTTTTTGGGGGAGATACTGACCCATATTTATCCTGTAAATGTAAGATAAATAGGATTTGGGGCCCTTAAAAGACATTTTTCCTCCCATAGATGGCTGTACTTGTGGTAAATCAAACTAGACTTGTAGAAATGTGATTTTCCTGTACCTAAATGATATTTTCCTGCGTGAAAGCCAGGGCCATTCAGTTGCTCAAATTTAGCAGTTGTGGAATAAATTGTTAGTAAGATGAATGTTCACTGAAATCCAGCAAACTAAATCACATGATTCCTTGGGAAAATTACTTGAGAAGTTTGACCCAGCCCCAGGGAAAGCTGCCCTGGAATCTGCATGGAATCTGTAGAGCAGCAGTGCTTTGCATGGGATTCTAGGCCTGCCTTCAGTCTTCCTGGACAGTTGATCTGGCCCAGGCGAGGTGGGCAAGTAAATGGCTAATTGTGCCATGGCAGAGTCCAGAATAAAATCCTACTGAGTGGTCCTGTGGGAGATGCTTTACAGCCTGCTGTGTGAGTACAACATGGAGCTCATGTGGAATCATTGCCCTCCCACAGTTTAGCCCAACTTAATTTCTGTATTATTTCGTGACCTTAAAGACTATCAGCAACCTTTATTTCTAGCCCATCATTCTATGGAAATCCAACTCCTCCTTTAATAAATCCTTTCTTCCTGTTTCCTCCTCTGAAAGATTTTCCTTCTATCTAATGTAAATCTCCTCCTAGAATTTCATAACCACTCCCTTGATCACTATTGCAATGAGAATCATTTTAAAACCAGTGAGTCTGTGTGTTTTTTCTTCTCTCCATATTTGGCAGATGTTCAGAATGACCTGTTTAATTTTGTGGCTGTGTGGTTTTACCTTTGCTAATCAAAATGTTGCACTTTCAAGTGGCAGGACAGCTTTGCAAATGAGCCGAGATCTTTCTATTCAGCTTCCCCGGCCTGATCAGAATGTGACGAGAAGTCGAAGCAAGACTTACCCTAAGCGAATAGCACAAACACAGCCAACTGGTAAGTCATGTTTCCCCTGAGTTATCTGTGTAACCTTGTTTCTCTTTAGGCTGATAGTGTAAGATATACTCAGTGATGTCTATAACTCTGTAGTCTTCCTACTGAAATTTCTAGTATTAAAATTTTCTAATATTAGAAATTTCAATTTTGATCTTGGAAATGTTCAAGCAGACAGTAATTATTAGGAAGACAAATAGTCATCTTGAATCACCATGACCTGCTTAATGACTATACTTTCTTTTTTTTTCTTTTTTGAGTTACAATCTTGCTCTAGTCACCAGGCTGGAGTGCAGTGGCATGGTTATAGCTCACTGCTACCTCGACCTCCTGGGTCCAAGTGATCTTCCGACCTCAGCCTTCCAGGTAGCTGGGACTATAGGCACGTACTACCATGCCTGGTTATTTTACTTTATTTTATGGAGCTAGGGTCTCACTGTGTTGCTCAGGGTGGTCTCAAACTCTTGGGCTCAAGTGATCATCTCTCTTCAGCCTGCCAAAGTGCTAGGATTACAGGCATGAACCACCATGCCTGGCCCCATACTTTCTTTTTGAAGGGGTTTTATTTTAAATAAAATATTGGCTGGGCACAATGGCTCACGCCTGTAATGTCAGTGCTTTGGAAGGCTGAAGCAGGAGGATGGCTGGAGCCCAGGAATTCAAGGTTACAGTGAGCTATGATCATACCACTACACTCCATCCTGGGTGATAGACTGAGACCCTGTCTCTTAAACAAACAAAAACCACACAAGACAAAATGCTAAACTGAATAATTTCTTAGTTTGATGTATTTGAGTTGAAATGGAAAAAGCTCTTAGCAAGAGTCTTAAAAAAAAAAAAAAAAACAGCACTTTTGGGCATGGTGGTGAGGCTGTCATCCTAGATACTGAAGAGGCTAAGGCAGAAGGATCACTTGAGCCTGGGAGTTTCAGTATAGCCTGAGCAACAAAGTGAGGCCCCTGTCTATTAAAAATACAAATTAAAAAAAAGGAACACTATTGAGGTAACTTAATTTGAGCTTCATTTGTACAGAATCCAGTTGGTTTCTTGTTATTATTGGTCTTTTATTATGCAACATAATATATGTATAGAAAGTATATAAATAAAATATATATACTTATGGACATAAACATACATGTATACATATGTGTGTACACACATACAAAGTTTAATATAGCCTGCATCCCCAAAGTGCCACATGGGCGTTTCTCTGATAACCATTTCCTCCCCTCAGTTAGAGGAAACTTCTGTTTGACTTTGTGGTAATTTCATTCCTTTTTTTTTTGTTTTGAGACGGAGTCTCGCTCTGTCGCCCAGGCTGGAGTGCAGTGGAGTGATCTCTGCTCACTGCCAGCTCCGCCTCCCTGATTCACGCCATTCTCCTGCCTCAGCCTCCCGAGTAGCTGGGACTGCAGGCGCTCCCACCACCATGCCCGGCTAATTTTTTGTATTTTTAGTAGAGACGAGGTTTCACCATGTTAGCCAGGATGGTCTCGATCTCCTGACCTCGTGATCCGCCCGCCTCGGCCTCCCAAAGTGCTGGGATTACAGGCATGAGCCACCATGCCCAGCCCATTCCTTTCTTTTCATTATAATTTGTCATTGTTTCCTGAAAAAATTAGTTTGTTTTGCCTGTTTTTAACATTATATGAATGGATCATAGTATGTTTTTTTGTGTCTTGATTGTTCCTGCCAACATTACATACAGTGTGTACTAAAGCACGTTCCTTTTCTTGCTGTGAGTATTCTAGTGTTTGACAATTTATTCATTCTACTGTTGATGGACATTTGGTTATTCAGATTTTTTTGTTTAATGAAGACAGTGTCTTTAATAAAACCACCTGATCAATCAGCTTTAATACATGTTCAGTGCTCATTGCTCACAGAATTTTACTGTGAAGTAATATCACTGACGTTAGTTTGTGGCTTGCTTATAGATCACCCTTGTGTAACACTCTCCAGTGTCCTTTCACAGATATTATCTTGTTTGAGCCTCACCCTGTGAGGTGGGGCAAGGGAAAGAGTACATCCCATTTTATGGATGAGGAAGATGTGGTTCTAGCAATTATTCAGAGATATGGCTGGTGCAGGAGCCCAGGTCTCCTGCGTCTAGCACATTATAGGAAGTAAATGAAATTTTTAGTAACAATATTAACATCTGAACATTGTGTGAAAATTGACATAGCATTATAATGTCTATCAGTTAATCCTTTTGCCAAGCCTGTGAAGAAAAGTGTATGAGTTTGTTCTGCCATTCCTGTGTGTGAGAGTATCACCTGACTTAATGCTTCTAAAGTCAAACTAAGTCTGACTGTAGTTCCCTTCCTCTTGTTGGGCTGGGAGAAAATAAAGTTCTTTCTGGTGGTTCTACTGACAAGAATAAAACATGACTAAATTTGCAATAGATTACCTTGCCACATCACTATTATTGTTACCTCCCTTCAGCTAATGAGGAAACTAAGAGGTAAAAGGCAGTTTGGCTAAAACTACTGTGGAGTAAGTTTACTGGGCATTGGTTACCGACTTGTTTGAGTCCGTTGAGAGAGAACACACTCATATGCAACAAATTACATGAAGCTTAGGTGTTACTTACACATGGGCAGCAGAGGACAAAGGAAGTCTAGAATTTGTTGTAAGCTTGTCCCCGTAATGCACAGCCCAGCCTTTTTGGAGGACAGCCTCCCAGCATCAGGTGGATCTCTCTCTCTCTCTTTTTTTTTTTTTTTTTGAGACAAGGTCTCACCTTGTCACCCAGTCTGGAGTGCAGTGTTGTGGCCATAGCTCACTGTAGCTTCGAACTCATGGCTCAAGCAATCCTCCCAGCTCAGCCTTCTGTGTAGCTGGGATTACAGGCACACAGCACCACTCCCAGCTAATTTTTTTAATCTTTTATTTTTTGTAGAGATGGGGTCTTGCTGTGTTGTTTAGACTGGTCTGAAACTCCCAGCCTCAAGCGATCTTTACATCTTGACCTCCAAAAATGTTAGGATTACAGGTGTGAGTCACTGTGCCTGGCAGGTGGATCTTTTTAAAATGTAGACTGTATTATGCTTTTATTATTATAAAAATACATGCTTATTTTATAAAATTTAGAAAACTTAGAATCTTCTCTCCCAAAAGGAAAGAAAAAACCTTTCATATTCAACTCCATTCTCCTTGTAGTAGCACTGTATTATATAGTCTTTAGGTCAGTTGTGTATCTTTTTCACACAAGTGGTAAAATCGTGAGTTTTCAACTTGCTTTTCTTATTTAATAATACCTCATGGATATGTTCTAAGTCTTTAAATGTTCCTAAACAATGCCATTTTAATGTCTGTATGATTTTCTACTATGTAGATATAGAGATACGACAATTCAACCAATCTTTAATTCTTGGATATTTAAGCTGTTTCAAAATTTGAAAACCATAAATAGCTCTAAAGTGAATATTCTTGTAGTGATATCTTTAAGCACTGATGACTTTATATATTTTAAACAATGGTGTATATTCATCATTTTTGTTCTAAAAAGAGGATTAAACAATACTGTGTTAAAATCTAAGACTTTGCTGAGACCACGTTTCACTCTGATTTTTGAATTGCTTTTATCCTGACTTCTCTTTTTTTCTTGAGACGGAGTCTCACTGTGCCGCCCAGGTTGGAGTGCAGTGGTCCAATCTTAGTTCACTGCAACCTGAAACCATAAAAATTCTAGAAGATAACGTTGGTAAAACGCTTCTAGATATTGGCTTAGGCAAAGCTGTTCATAGCTAAGAACCCAAAAACAAATGCAACAAAAACAAAAATAAATAGATAGGACCTAATTAAACTAAAAAGCTTCTGCACAGCAAAGGAGATGATCAGAGTAAACAACCCACAGACTGGGAGAAAATATTCACAAACTGTGCATCCAACAAAGGACTAATATCTAGAATCTATGAGGAACTGAAATCAGCAACAACAACGACATAAAAAAGAATAATCCCATCAAAAAGTGGGCAAAGGACACGAATAGACCATTTTCAAAAGAGGATGTACAAATGGCCAACAAACATGTGAAAACATGCTCAACATCACTAATTATCAGGAAGTTGCAAATCAAAACCACGATGAGATACCACTTTACGCCTGCAAGAATGACCATAATTAAAAAATTAAAAAATAATAGATGTTGGTGTGGATGTGGTGAAAAGTAACACTTTTACCCTGCTGGTTGGAATGTAAACTATAATAACCACTGTGGAAAATAGCATGGAGATTCCTTAAAGAACTAAAAGTAGAACTACCATTTGATCCAGCAATCCCATTACTGGGTATCTGCCCAGAGGAAAAGAAGTCATTATATAAGAAAGACACTTGGCACATGATGTTTATAACAGCACAATTTGTATTTGCAGAAGTATGGAACCAGCCTAAATGCCCACCAACCAACAAGTGTATAAAGAACATGTGGTGTTTATATTAATATGTACACCATAGAATACTACTCAGCCATAAAAAGGAACAAAATAATGGTGTTCGAGGCAACCTGGATCAGGTTGGAGACTGTTATTCTTTTTTTTTTTTTTTTTTTTTGAGACAGAGTCTCGCTCTGTTGCCCAGACTGGAGTGCAGTGGTGCGATCTTGGCTCATGGCAAGCTCCAAGCTCCACCTCCCAGGTTCACGCCATTCTCTTACCTCAGCTTCCTGAGTAGCTGGGACTACAGGTGCCCGCCACCATGCCCAGCTAATTTTTTGTATTTTTAGTAGAGACGAAGTTTCACCATGTTAGCCAGGATGGTCTTGATCTCCTGGCCTCATGATCCGCCTGCCTTGGCCTCCCAAAGTGCTGGGATTACAGCCGTGAGCCACTGTGCCTGGCCTGGAGACCGTTATTCTAAGTGAAGTAACTCAGGAATGGAAAACCGAATATTATATATTCTCATTTTTAAGTGGGAGCTGAGCTATGAGGACACAAAGGCATACAAATGATATAATGGACTTTGGGGATTTGGGGGGAAGGGTAGGAGGAGGTGAGGGATAAAAGACTGCACATTGTATACGGTGTACACTGCTTGGGTGATGGGTGCACCAAAATCTCAGAAATCACCACTAAAGGACTTATCCGTGTAACCAAAAACCACCTGTTGTCCTAAAACCATTGAAATAAAAATAAATAAATAAAACAAACAAAAAAAAAACCCACAAGAGTTATTTAGTGGAGTAGGAATAGGCAAACATTTTTCACGAAGGGCCAGATAATGAATATTTTAGGCTTTGCGGGCCATGTGGTTTCTGATGTAACTATTCACCTCTGCCATTTATAACACAATAGCAGTCACAGAAAATATGCAAATGAATAAATGTGGTGTGTTTCACAAAACACAAAACATTTGTATATAATTTTTTAAAAAGTCATGATGGAGGTTATTACTTTTGTTAGTTTGTATCATTAATTTATACTAAATGAGTTTTTACTTTAGATACTTTTTTTTTAAATTCCGAAGTTAAAGTAATTCAATCAAACTAGATGACTAGTCCCCTTAACTTGCCTCCCAGTTCTCTGTAAGTTTAAAAAGCATGTTTATTCACCTCTCAATCAAGAGTAATAAATACCCTGGCAGCTAAAAAGCCATTGTGTTTACAGTTCACCAAGTGCAGGCCCTGGCACCTTTATGAGGAAGTACATTCCAGAGGCAAGTGCCCTGCACCCAGCAGCCTGCTTCCCCACCCAGAGGAGGTCAGCACCAGGGCAGGCAGCCAGAGCATTCCTGCAAGTCTAAACTGCCTCAGAGGAGCTTGGGTAAAGCCAGAAAAGGGACGGCAGGAGGAAAAAATGCCCTCCTGGTACAACCCTCTCTCTGACAAGTTCTTGGCAACTCACACAGTTGGATTCCTGTCAAAGGAGATAGTCTCTGCTGTAAGTAGGCAATAAAGACAGAATATTTGGGTATAATTCATAATTAGCTATAGGAAAAGTAATGGTTGAAGCCATTTGTGATGGATACACAAGACTTTGATTATCTGATGCAGCATTTTAAGTTCTTAAAAATATCTCACTGAACACACAAATGCTTGCAGCATCATCTTTGAACTATTGAAAAGCAGGATAAGATGACATTTTTGGCATTCCCATTCTTGCCCTGTGGAAGGGCTGCAAACAGAGCGTGTAAAGGTTGTGAAAATGATTTCTGAGAGGATGGTTTGTGCACAGTGTGCAAGAGGACAGCTACTTATTGCTTGGAGCAAGCCAGTTGTTTCTGTGCAGCAGAGTGGACCTAGTGTTGACATATCTTCCAGTGTTTCAAGAGAAGTACAAAATCTGGGTATTTATGTGAACTTCCTAGAATTTGAAATACTGGCAATTAATTTCGTTTAAAAAAGGCTTTGTGTGGTAAATTAAACATTTCTGATGGACAGATTTGGGCTTGAGGGCTGCCTCCCTGGAAACTCTCCTTGACAGAGCTGGTGTAAGTGGTTGATCCACCATGTGACAGATGACTCCATCTGCCCTGGGGCTCACACTGTGTTTCTGCAGCATCCTAAGCAATTACCACTACGTTTGATTCAAATACTTCATTACTCCAGACATGAGCACATTGTAGTTAGTAGGTCAGTGGGCCAACTCCAGGGGATGATGGTGCCACACAGCTCTGGAACCCCCATAGTGAATGATTCGCCTGAGGGTAGCTGACCACCATCGATTGTTGACCCAAGGTGGGTGCAGTCAAAGCAGGGGAGACAGAGAAATGCTTTGATATAATGAAGTACAGTTTCATTTGATGAAGTATAGCTCTGGGCTGCGAAGAAATAGCAATGTCAAAACAATAATTTTTTATTGAATGCTTCCTCTGATTGGCGCATTGTGTCAGATGCAAGTCAGCAGAACCTCAGTGTGGCTTGTGGCAGTCAAATCAATGTTTTGAAGGCAGAGGAAAAGTGAGTTATCTGAATAGAGACAGATGTATCAGTGTGATCCAGTAAGCTGGATCCTGGTACATGCTGGTTTAGCTTCAGTAATCCATGTACTAGACATGTAATATTATAAAGTCACTTAGCCAACCTGAGGCTTGCTTTCTTCATCTGTCAGATGGGTTGCTGTCTTGGGGATGTGTCTGAAATGGGCTGAGTATCTTGTCAGAACTTGTAGGGACTTGGTACACTTTAGTTTCCTTCTCCTAAACCAAAAGAATGTCTTTCTATTCACAGTGGGGACCACTGTGAATCCATCTGTCAATGTTTGAGGTACATTTGCTGTAATGGCATCAACTTCACATATAAAGGATGATGTCATTATGTTGAGGTGCTGTGGGCTTTTGAGAGTGAGGGGTAAGGAGAGGCCATTCAAGTACAGTGAGAGGGGCTTGGAAAGGAAATTGGACACTCTCACTTAAATCCAGAAGATTCAGTATAAATCGAGTGTGAAGAACTGGGCCAGTCAGAGCTTACTACGTGAAGGTTTCTTCTGTCCTGCCTGCCTACAGATTTTAGCACCCCAAAGCAGCTGTTGGGAGCAGTATCAGGATCACAGAGTTAGGAGGTGTCTTTTCTTACTATGTTCCTACTCTTCAGAGTAGCATTTAGTCCAAGCCTTTATTTCCATTGTGATGAAACCATAACATTAAATTTACCATCTTAAGCATTTTAAGAGTAAGTTCAATAGTATTAAATATATTCACATTGTTGTACAACCAATCTCTAGAGTGTTTTCATCTTATGACTCTGAAACTATACCCCCTAAACACCGATTACCCCTTCCTGCTCCCCCCAGCTCTTGGTAATCGTCTTTCTACTTCGTTTCTATGATTTTGACTACTTAAGGTACTTCATATGAATGAAATCATCTAGTATTTGTTCAAGTCATTTTTCTTCTCTGATTTTTTTTTACTTCAACATCTCTACCCTCTTCTTCTTCCTACCTCAAATCTTCACTACTTTCCAGCCCTCTTGGGATTTTCTATAACTATGAATTGGAAAGAATTTATACTTCTTACAGTGTGTTCATTAACAGTGATGACACTGCACAGTAATTCTCAAGTTCATGCGGTTAATCATTCCATCTTCTGTGTAAGATGGTTTCTGCTATTTGAAGTAATTAGCTGCTAGGCCTACCCGAATGCATTTTTCATGTTAAGCAGACAATAGGAACAGAGAAGACAAAGATAAGGCAAAGCTGAAAGGGCTCCCAGAGGGGAAGCAAAATTGTTGAATGAGGAGCACACAGAAGCTGTGGCTCTGGATCAGGAAATTCAAAAGCAAGTCCCCAATCTCTGAGTTGGTCCAGGAAGATACTAGATCAAATACGTCACTTCTATAATATCAGCGGAACTACTCCTGTGTTGTTTGTCATCACAGAGACTGGAAACTACCTAAATATCCATTAGAAGGAAACTGGCCTAGTACAGTAATGTGTGTTCCCCAGCCTCTGCCCCACATGAAATACCATGTCTCTGTTACAAGAAATCTGAGAGCAGGATTGGAGCTTGTGTCGATCTGATTCCATAGTCCCACAGTATCTACTGTGAAAGGCCAGGTCCCATGAGGAGCCCACCAAAGGAGAGAAACGTCATGACTAATCACTGGGCATCACCGTGTGCCTGGCACTGTGTAGACACTGCAGATAGTATCTTACTCTTTTAGAAGATGCTGTAATTCTCAATGTTTAGGTGAGAAAGCAGAGGCTGAGACTCGTACAGAGTCACAAAGCTGAGACACGAACACAGGTCAGTTATAGTCCACAATATAGAGAGGAAAGACTAAAAAAGAATGTGATACATTTGTGCAGATAGGAAATGATCTCCAGGATATAGTATATAAATGATGGGGGCAGAGAAGCAGAGGGGCCCGGTAGTATTTAATATGTTACCATTATATACAAAGACAAATGGGGTGGGAAAGTATGCATACAGATAATACTTGCAGGCAGGATACATTAGAAACTAGTAACAGTAGTGGCCTTTGGGAAGGGTTTCTGAGAGAATGGGGATTGGCAGTGAGAGAGAGATTTATTTTCATTTGAATTTTTACCAAGTACTTTTCAAAAGCCCTACAGGTAACTGTCATGAATGCATGAAGTTCACAAATGCTCATCCATGTTTCCAGTAGAGACATTTTCAATAAGCTCAGAGTTGAGACAGTTCTTACCCTAAATCGTTGTGATTTACAGAGAAAGTAACAGAACAATATAAGGTCAATTGTACAAAACTCAAATGTTAGGAATTTCAAATGTGTTGTAGCAGACAAAACCAGAGTCTTCACGGAGAGGGGCATGAGTCCAGGATGAAAGTACAGAAGATTGCATGTAGGTCCTCAAGCCAGAGGGTGCTCCATTTCATGAGGAAGACTCATGGTATAGGAGTCTTTGGATTAAATGAAGTAGAGGATACTTTGTGTTTTTCGCCCAAAGAAGTGATGATTTGCAAGTGTAGCAAATTCTAGAATGTGGAGGTGTCTGGATGAGAATCACTTAGCAAGGAGGAACGTTTGGGAAAAGAGAGGGTAAAGAAACTGGGAAAATATAGTAACACAGTAATAGCTCTCACGTCTCTCCAGCCTTTGATGGGTATTGTGAAGTTTTTGTTTGTTTATTCTGGGTCGGAAAATGGAAGAAGTTAGTATAAAGTTTCATACAAAGGGGTTAGAACAAGACATTCTGAGCTAGAATTGTTATATGGGTCGTTATGGAGATGACTTCTGGAAATAAAGTGGAGTTAACTTCGTTTTGGCAAAAGTGTAATTGTGACTCTGCTTTTCCAAGTTGACAGATCAGAATTAGACCATCGACTTAGTTATGGTCCAAGTCTGTGGTCCCTCCCTCTCTCCTTTCTAAGAACCTCTGCTCTGAGGGATACTTAAGTTGCCTCTTAACTGATTATTTAAGCCATTGAATTGAGAAGTGACCAGTGGGGTGGTAGGGGAGCTTAAAAAAAAAAGAGTGTGAAAGTTGTACCTGATTTGAGTAGCTCTGAATTCCTGGTCTGCCTTTGTTGTGACCTGTAACTTGTCATTCAGCATTCTCAGCTTTCATCCCTTTATCCATAAAATGAAAGAATTGGGTATGTAAGCTTTAAAGATTCCTCTTCTTTCTAAAATTCTTTTATTCTCTCTGACTTACCTGCCCACAGAGTTGGAAGGACCAAATATGAAAAATGGATACAATGGAATTTTAGAAAGTTGTTTGAAAGAAGTATATGGTTTTTACCACTTCAAAAGTCTTGCAAAGTTGTGAAAAAGATTTTCCCAGATTATAAAATGTAGTTTTGTCATTGGAAATACACAGTACTTTTTGTGTTTGGAAAACCCTTCTAGCCAGTTCTTTAAAACATCTTAGGCTGGGCACGGTGGCTCACACCTGTAATGCCAGCACTTTGGGAGGCTGAGGCGGGTGGATCACGAGGTCAGTAGTTCAAGCCCAGCCTGGCCAACATGGTGAAACCCCCGTCTCTACTAAAAATACAAAAATTAGCCAGACACAGTGGCAGGTGCCTGTAATCTCAGCTACTCAGGAGGCTGAGGCAAAAGAATCGCTTGAACCTGGGAGGTGGAGGTTGCAGTGAGCTGAGATTGCGCCACTGTACTCCAGTCTGGGTGACAGAGTAAGACTCCGTCTCAACAGAAAAGAGTTAAAGTTCAAATGAAACTGTTATTGACAAATTGAATAAAACTAATTTTAATCTTGGCTCTAATACAGTTTAAAAATTATTTTTAGTCCAAATTGACCAGATGAATATGAGATTTTGTCTCTTTGGTTAACTCATAGTTAAAAGGTGCTGTTTTTCTGGATAAAAATAAAAAGAAGGCATTCCTTCTTAGAAAGGTTTTGTATCGCTTTGTCTCTGCCTTGGAGTTGTGTGTGAACACAACCTTAGACTAGTCCTTTCTTGAACCTGCCTGTTCTTTTGGAAGTCAGCAGTGGGAATTGGCTCTACCTTGGCAGTCGTTTGTTGTTGCAATTCCTGATTTTACTAACACATTGGGCAAATTTACATGTTTTCTTACCCCTCCTCCTCTTCACAGGTGGGGGCTGGAGGGTGTGTCTGTCAGCGGTTTGGGATTCTGTTTTGGGGATAGATATTCCTGAGTAGATTGTGTCTGAGGATTCCACACCTTTGCTTTACTATCAGAATTCATTTTTCTGAAGTGATGGTTTCTATGCCAGTATTTTCTTCAGACTTCGAAAACTCTGGGATTCATTTTCTATGGCTCTATTTGGCCATAAATTACTCATAACTTATTGATATAAATGTTAAAGATTTTTGGGGTTTTCAGAGTTCAGGGTTATTTTGGTAGGTATAGGGAGAGATAGGTGAGATAAAGAAGAAAGAAACTACTTCTGGCCAGGCACGGCGGCTCACTCCTGTAATCCCAGCACTTTGGGAGGCCGAGGCGGGCAGATCACCTGAGGTCAGGAGTTCAAGACCAGTCTGTCCAACATGACGAAATCCTGTCTCTACTAAAAATACAAAAGCTAGCTAGGCGTGGTTGGTGTGTACCTCTAGTCCCAGCTACTCGGGAGGCTGAGGCACAAGAATCGCTTGAACCCGGGAGGCAGTGGTTGCAAACCGAGATTGTGCCACTGCTCTCCAGCCTGGGAGACAGAGTGAGTGAGACTCCGTCTCAAAAACAAAAAGAAAGAAACTACTTCCACTTGTGGAGCAGGTGCCCTCCTTGGCCCTTGGAACACTGGCACTGTGCTGGTCTCTGGAGCAGGAGTCCAAAAGGGGCGGAAGAACAGCCCTCTGTAACAGTGGACTTGCTCCTCTCTTCTCTCTTGGGGTAAGAATGGGGCCTCTGAGGAAACCGCCCAGATTCCTTCTCCAGAGAAGATGACATGAAGTCCAGAAGATGAGTCACTTAGCTGGGGACGACCAAGCCTTTTGGGGCTGCATTATGGTCCAGGTACCAGGTACAGCTTTGAACAGAGAAGCTGGTTTGCAGAGAAAGAAGAATGGAGTTGACTCACTGTGAGAATCACACAGCTTTGAGAAGAGAGGGGAAGGGAGGCTTAGTAGCTGTGAATTCAAGTCTGTGAAATCCTGTTGTGCATTTACCATGAATTCCTTTCTAATTTGAGCTGATTTCCTTGCATGAAAACAGTGGATAGTATTACTGGGTATAACCCTTTCAGTATCCCCCTGAGGAAGATCGGTGGTAGTCTCATCTTATGAGGAAACTGAGGCTCGGAAACATTAAGTACTTGTTTGAGATTACACAACCAGTAAGCGCAAAGTCAGGATCCTAATCCAGGTCTTTGGGATACTACGGTACATGCTTGGAAAGTAAATGGAAGATAAAAAAGGTGAAAGGTCTAGAATGATTTGAAAATATACATCCTCTGTTTTTTCCCCTATGTGTGATTTCTTTAGTAGATTTAACTTGTTTTCAGCAGATATTCTTGAGAAGACCATACATTCCGCTCATTTATAGAGTGAGAGTCAGCCTGCTTTTGCTTTAAGCCATTTTTAAAAGAAAATGTTTAAGTTATTTGGGGCATCTTACCCAGCCGAGAGAGAGGGAAAGGCGGTAACTGTTAATTGCAAGGAGCATTAGGTAGGTCATATAGTCAGGTGTATGTTCAAGGCTGTTAGCCTTTGTTGGCATCCTTTTCTATTCTGCCTTGAAACTTAGGCTTATTTTCCATCTGTAAAAGATTTATTAATATATGGCAAGTCTGGTTAGATTTTCTCTAAAAAGTTAATGTTTTCAGTCTACTTGGGAGTGTTTAGCATTCCAAACATAGCTACGAAAATTAGAAAAGCAAGCAAAACGAAAGGCCTATTATATATTCAAGTTAAAATCACAGCTTTAGTGAGTTACCATAAATGACACCTTTTTTCTTTTCCTCCTTATTCAACAAGAATTTATTGGGCACCTCTTGGCATAAGACCCTGTTTTATAGAGCATAGAAAATGGAATAAAGGTTGGCCCCTAATCTGTAGGAGCTAAGTCATATACAAATAACACAGCAGTCGGTTATTTAGCACTTACTAAATTCCAAACACAGTGCTAAAGGCTTTATATAAATTGTGTAATTTAATCCAGCTGTGCATTATATAAGTAGTGGTGTTCCCATTTTACACATGAGAAAACTGTGGCCCAGAGTAGTTCAATAACTTGTCCAAGATCACAGGATCAATTTACAATGGGTAAATTGACAGAACTGAGAAATAAATCTAAGTTTGTTGGACTTTCAACCTTGTGCACTTAACCAACTGCTTTGCAAGACTAGAGAAGCAATGCTGGAATGTAGGCAGGACATACCAAGTGGCATAGAGTGGAGCACTGACAGAGTTGTAAGTGTCCGGAAGGATAATTTGCTTATGGCTAGAAGCAGTCCATGGTGCTATTGCAAAAGAAGAGGGTTTTAATGGACAGGTGAATTAAGGCAGTAGATTTCAGGCTGGTGTGTGCAACTTCTAGGGTGGGTTGTGTAGGGGAGAAAAAGTAGTAACTTTTCCTCACTTACCACCAGGTTCATGGCTGAGGTCTCTATAACAAAAGATTAACAAGAGAAAAGTATATAACTTTGTTTAATATAAGTTTTATGTACATGAGAGCCTTTGGAAATGAAGACACAAAGATGTGAGATCTGTGTATTTTCATGGACAGTCATACAGAAGTATGACTAGAGGACAGAAGGGTGTATTCTAATGGTAATAACCTGGAGGGGACTTAGCAAAGGTTGTTTGTTTGGATTCTTCTTGGTTTACCTGTATGATATCCCCTCCCTCTGGGTAAAGCAGGATATCCATCACACGACGGATTTCAGGGGGAGAAAGGAGGGAGGTCAGAGAGTGACTTTCTAGGTTTTTGACCTGTTTCAGGAGAAAATGACCGAGGGTTGGGAGATAAGAGGGGCTTTCTTGCTTCTGCTGTTTTCTCAAATGCCAAGGTATTATAGTTTGGGGTAGCATGTCCTGATCTGAGTCAGGTGGGGAGGGCAACACACAGAGGCTTTCTAAGATGTACGTGGGCACAGGTAGTTTTCATTGAATCAATTTCTAGATTCTCTTTTCTAAAAGGCATATTCCTGTGGTAGCATACATACTGGTTCTTCTCTCCAGCCTGCCCTTTTGCATGGACCTTCTTCCACTTTGCAAAAGAAAAGAGCCCTTTCCTCCATCTGGAATCTATTAGACTGCTTTGTCCATTAACATTGAACCTCCTGGGTTGGTGTTGGGAAGGTAAATGACTCTAATTATCAAGTGACATATCCTTTCCTAAGTCATTTTCTCATTTTGACTTGCAACAAAATTGAAGGAGGACCCAGTGGATTTGTCACTTGGTAGAACATTCAGAATAATTTTGGATAATATATCACTGTTAGATATCTAACTCCTTAGAAGTTCTTTGACACAGTGGTGATGTCTTTATAACAGAATACATTACATACACCTCTGTTTATTCTGAACATGGGTTCACAGCATCGAAAATCAAAATAAAAGTAGGAATAGACTTGTTTCTAAACTGTTTCATTCTAGCAAAAAGTAACATTCATAGATGGATTTGATACATGTAATCATTAGGGAAATAAAACAACCTCTTTTTACCTCATTAAAAATTGCTTTCTGGCAGGGGACAGTGGCTGACGCCTGTAATCCCAGCACTTTGGGAGGCTGAGGTGGGTGGATCACTTAAGGTCAGGAGTTTAAGACCAGCCTGGCCAACATGGTGAAACCCCATCTCTACGAAAAATACAAAAATTAGTTGGGTGTGGTGGTGGGCATCTGTAGTCCCAGCTACTTGGGAGGCTGAGACAGGAGAATCACTTGAACTCAGAAGGTGGATGTTGCAGTGAGCCAAGATTGCTCTACTATACTCCAGCCTGGGCAGCAGAGTGAGACTCTGTCTCAAAAAAAAAATGCTTTCCAATAAAAAATTTACTTTTTATATTTAATAATCTATCAGCATTAGTATGATATACTAATACACTGCTACTAATTATAATAACTTAGTTCAGAAGAAATTTTTAACACTTAGAGCTTTATGTATGGTCATGGGAAGTAAACATTTTATTTCTATATTTAGTTGTAGAGAAGTATGATAAGGTGATAATGAAAACTTTTATATTAGTTCATTCTCACACTGCTATGAAGAAATACCTGAGACTGGGAAATTTATAAAGAAAAGAGGTTTAAAAGACTCACAGTTCCACTTGGCTGGGGAGGCCTCAGGAAACTTAGAATCATGGCAGAAGGCACGTCTTCACAGGGTGACAGGAGAGAGAATGAGTGCCAGCAGGGGAAATGCCAGACGCTTATAAAACCATCAGATCTTGTGAGAATTTCACCCCCATGATTAAGTCACCTCCCACTGGGGATTACAATTCAAGATGAGATTTGAGTGGGGACACAGCCAAACCATGTCAACTTTCAAACCAAAACATACTAGGGATAAATTTTGTAGGTGAAATGGAATTGAAATGCAAATACAAAGAGAAAAAAGAATGTGATGAAGTTTATTAACTGCTAAACAACTCATTTCATATATTTTTAAAATGGATGACACAACGAATTGGTATAGTATTTTATTACATTGGATACATTTTGGGAGTCATGAAACAGTTCTATTTTTTAACGTCAATATTTATACTTCTAATTACATCCTTTGGTACTATTTAAACTTTTGATGAAAAGTTTTAGATATCAGTTTGAAACAAGCACAAAGGTATGTTGTTTTTCAAAATCCTTCAAGTGGGCGCTTGCATAAAATAAAGTTAAATCACTACAGAATCCTTGAGATAAGCTCAAACACAGAAGCAGACAAAAAACTTCCCAATTTTGCCTTAGCTAAATAAGCATTTTAAAAACAATCTTGATATACAAGTATACTTAGTTTATATTTGCATTTACTTTATTTACTGTTAAAATTGCATCAAATAAAAACTTCAAAAGTAGTGTTCTAGCACTGTCTCCTCTGAGATAGAACCAGCTTTAGGTTAGATATGGAACTATCCACCTGCCCTAGACCAAGCAAGCATAAATTGTGGAGCTTGAGAGATGGCTGGAGAATGTTTGGTGTGTGTCAGTAGGCTGTGTGGCCCTGATAGAAGACTGGAGGAGAGGGTACCAGGAGTACCGCTAGGAAGGATGTGAGTGATCACTCAACTCTCTTCCCTCAAACTGGTGTCACAGGAAGAAACACTTGATATACAAGTGACTCACGACACCTCTTGATTCCAGCTGACCATTCATAGATAGGTGGTATTTCTGGGTCCAAGAGGGCTTGAAGGAGCAATGTGCACCCTTTGCTGTTACCACATTTGGCAGTCTTTCCACGCTGGTGTAGATTACAAGTCTTCAGATAGAACTCTCTCATCCTACTCCTTTGAGGGTCTAAGGGAATAAGCAGATGCCTTCCTAGCCTGACAAATCCCTTTCTTGTATTTGAACCTGGCATTCTGACCCACACTGTCTATGACTACCTCCACACCCTGTGTGTGCCTCTCTAGCTCTGGGGGAAGAGCAGAGGAAGAAGTGCCTTTATGTGCACTCAGCCCCAAATTATCATTTTGGTAATGACAAAAGCAGAGGGATCCAGGAGAGTACTGGGTCAGGGAAGAGGAAATTGGAAGCAGAACAACTCGGGAGGGGATCTTTCATGCATAGACATGTTTTCCTAGCATCTTTCTCCTCCACACCCATTCTTTATAATCTACCCTCCAGCTTTGCAGTTTAGAATGCCTTGTTTGATCTTTCTGTAGCAAAATTGGTGTCTACAAAGTCTATGTATTTCTAGTAAAGAGGCAACTGCTTAAATATCACTCTTGGAACTTTAGAAGGCAGAAACATTTTTTTGTGTTTTAAGAAATGGGGTCTCTGTCACCAGGCTGGAGTGCAGTGGTGTGATCATGGCTTATTGTAACCTCAAACTCTCGAGCTCAAATAATCCTCCTGCCTCAGTCTCCTGAATAACTGGAATGACAGGCACAGGCCACCATGGTTGGCTAATTAAAAAAATTTATTTTGTAGAGGTAGGTCTCGCTATGTTGCCCAGGCTGATCTCAAACTCCTGGCCTCAAGCGATCCTCCTGCGTTGTCTTCCCAAAGTGCTGGAATTACAGGAATGAGCCACTGTATTCAGCCCAGGAATTCTTTTTTTTTTTTTTTTTTTTTTTTTTTTTTTTTTTTTTTTTTTTTTTTTTTTTGAGACGGAGTCTTGCTCTGCCGCCCAGGCTGGAGTGCAGTGGCCGGCTCTCAGCTCACTGCAAGCTCCGCCTCCCGGGTTCACGCCATTCTCCTGTCTCAGCCTCCCGAGTAGCTGGGACTACAGGCGCCCGCCTCGTCGCCCGGCTAGTTTTTTGTATTTTTTAGTAGAGACGGGGTTTCACCGTATTAGCCAGGATGGTCTCGATCTCCTGACCTCGTGATCCGCCCGTCTCGGCCTCCCAAAGTGCTGGGATTACAGGCTTGAGCCACCGCGCCCGGCCCCAGGAATTCTTAAGAAGGAATATGACTACCTTTTGGGGATGAACCAGGTATTTGAACTTTAAACAATTAGCCATTGGATGCAGAAATATCTTTATTTTCCAAATTATGTGTTTTAAAAAGTATTTTTGCTTTATAGAGTTTAATGAGCATCTGTTTTGCCAAATACAGAATTTTCCAGCTGGATGCGGTGGCTCACGCCTGTAATCCTAGCATTTTGGGAGGCTGAGGCGGGTGGATCACCTGAGGTCAGGAGTTCAAGACCAGCCTGGGCAACATGGTGAAACCCCATTGTACTAAAATACAAAAATTAGCTGGGCATGATGGTGGGTGCCTGTAATCCCAGCTACTTGGGAGGCTGAGACGGGAGAATTGCTTGAACCTGGGAGACGGTGGTTGCAGTGAGTGGGTGGCTGAGCAAGACTCCACCTCAAAAAAAAAAATTCCATGATGATAGGAAAATTATATAGGGTTTTCTTGAATATTTAGCTATTTGACCATTATTTGTGGTATAGAAAAAGAATGTTTTCTTTTGCTAATTTGCCATACTGCCATTTTTTTCCATAGTACCCAGTCTAAAGTTGGTGAAATTAAGGCAAAGTCACTTTGAGCTGTCAGTATGAGAAATAGAACTAAAATATATTTTCAATTATTGGCCAATTCTTAATTCATAAATATCATATCTTCTGATAAGTTGAACTGGGTTAGGTCATATAAATCAGATTGTCTTAACTGAAACCTAATAACTTATTGTGTTGAGACTAGCTATAATCTACTTATTTATTTTTCTTAAGCATTTTTTTGTTTGTTTGTTTGTTTGTTTTGAGATGGAGTCTCACTGTGTCGCCCAGGCTGGAGTGCAGTGGCCGGATCTCAGCTCACTGCAAACTCCGCCTCCTGGGTTTACGCCATTCTCCTGCCTCGGCCTCCCAAGTAGCTGGGACTACAGGCGCCCGCCACCTTGCCCGGCTAGTTTTTTGTATTTTTTTTTAGTAGAGACGGGGTTTCACCGTGTTCACCAGGATGGTCTCGATCTCCTGACCTCGTGATCCGCCCGTCTCGGCCTCCCAAAGTGCTGGGATTACAGGCTTGAGCCACCGTGCCCGGCCTTCTTAAGCATTTTATACAGTTTTTTTTTTTAATGTTTAGGGAAGAAAATAAAATGTGATTGTTAAGTAGGATAAAATTTAACCTGAAAGTTTACAAATTTATATTGGAGAATTTTTAAAAGAAATTATATATCACAACCTTGTTTTACTTGTTAGCCATGTGTTCTTCCCCCATATATCAGAATGAGGTATTCTCACTTTCCAAAATACATTTTTTTCATTTTAATTTCACACATTCAGCCTTTACTTTAAAAATTAAAAAGAATGGCAACATTTAAGTAACATCAAAGATTTGATTTATGTGACAGGTGTCAAATTGAGTTATGAATTTTGTGAGACTCATAATCCTATTTAAATGCAAAGTATTTTTGTAATTGAAAATATGTGTATATTCATCACCAAATCTTGACATCACAGGGATGACTTTTAAGAATTGCCCCCAAATCAAGTAGCTAAATAGATCCTGGGAAAGTTCATTCTGTTTCTGACAGTCACTCTTCCTGAACTGAAGGCAAGGATCACTTAAGATGGAGGTACTCAAGTGTGAACAGAATCTAACCACTCAAAAGACTGGTAGTGGTCTGATGCACACAGGATGGAAGTACTTGGATATAATGTATTAAAAATGAACAAATGAAACCGTGGAGCTTTGCACACTGGCATTTCAGTACTGTATATACTACAGGGAATTGTGTGTGCACATATTAAGCCGTGGTGTTTAACAGCCCAGAAACAAATGTCACAGGGCGTGAGCTAGATTTGGCTCATTAATAAATGATAGCAATCCCCTGACTGACATGCTCTTCAAAATACGAGCAGCCTTTTGAAATTGAGCTTTGTCTTTTTAATGTGAACACGAATTGGACACTCTTGATTAATTCTAAGTGGCCTCACTAGAGTTAATATTATTTTTACTTGAAGTAAAATAGAGATTTACTTCGAAGCCTTAATAGCCATATGTCAGTAACTGATCTTGATTACAGATCACCTGTGGCTGTGAATTGAAACAGCAGTGTGCTGTTACAGAAGACTGCCTTTTAAAACTCTAAGAAGCAGCCCAGTCCTGCAAGGTATATTGCTGCATGTTCTTTTGACATGCATCTCAAGTACCACCACATCTATTAATAGTTTTTGTTTTACTTTTGATACTTATTAAATAAAGATCATTATCCTGAATTTTCCTCTCTAGTGGCAAAAATGGTAGAAACAAATACATCCTTTCTAATAATAGACATTCATTGAGTCCCTACCAAGGGTGGTGCACTGTTCTGGCAGCCATGTGGGTGCACAATGATGTATCCTTCATTTTATTACGATTTTGAGGCCTTATTAAGTTTTTAACTAAAAAAAAAATTTTGTTTTACATGTCATAAATATTTTATGAAATGAAACACATAATCTGTGTTTCCAGATATTTTAGGCAGAAAGCAACTGTTTAACTTTATCCAAAAAGTAAAGAATTGCCCCAAATGGGTTGATTTCTGAAGTGCAGGAAAATTGCCCTCTGTGTTTTTTTTTTCTTTTGTTTTTGTCTTTTAAGATGAAGTCTCACTCTGTTGCCCAGGTTGGAGTGCCGTGGCACAATCTCAGCTCACTGCAAGCTCCGCCTCCCGGGTTCACACCATTCTCCTGCCTCAGCCTCCTGAGTAGCTGGGACTACAGGCACCCGCCACCATGCCTGGCTAATTTTTTTTTTGTATTTTTAGTAGAGACGAGGTTTCACTGCGTTAGCCAGGATGGTCTCGATCTCCTGACCTCGTGATCCACCTGCCTCTGCCTCCCAAAGTGCTGGGATTACAGGTCTGAGCCACCGCGGCTGGTCGCCCTCTCTGTTTTAATTCTTGAAGTGGGTGGTGGTTTACTGTATAATTACTTGTTAAGCTGTTTATATATGTATGTTTTACCCTTTTCTTATATCTGATATGTAAATGAAAAAGGAGTGTGGGGGAAAAGATTTATGTAACCTCAAAGTATTTTCTGGAACAGTGCCTGAAATTCTCTTGTTATTGGTTAATTATTTTAGTTAATATTTGGCCTTTCCTTTTACTCCTCTTCAAAATGGAACTATTCTGTGGCGGGTAATCCATGAAGACATAAGCCCATTAGTGGGATGGGTTTGTCAGGTCACTTTTCTCTGTAGCCCGATGTAGTCTGAGCTGATGTAGGAGGGATTCTGGAAGGTGGTATGATGAGGGGAGGAAAAGGAAAATTTAGTGGTGCATGTTAACAAAATGGAAAGTCAGTAAACCTAAATAATGCATAACCTAAATTTCTCACCTCTGCAGATTTCAATTACCAACACATAACCTAGCTTTACTGAATTGATTAGCTATCTCAAATGGTGATATGGTAAAATCTTACTAATTTGAACAGTGGTTAAAATATATTATTCTGAAAGTGTATTTACTACTTTTAAGTTACATATTTAATGACGTGAAACTAAAACATATTGCCTAATGAAAGCATGTGACTATTACATGAATAGATACTTCAGAAGTGCTCCTAGTAAGTTAATGCTTCTAAGTGGTTTTTCCCCATGTAGTCTTCCCAATCAGGCTTTTAAAACCCAGCTTGTCTAATTCACATTTGTTATAGAGTAGGGGAATACAGATGAAGAGATGTTTAGTTCATATAAAAAGACTGTACATGTTGGCTGGGCGCGGTGCCTCATGCCTGTAATCCCAGCACTTTGGGAGGCTGAGGTGATGCGGACAGATAACCTGAGGCCAGGAGTTCGAGACCAGCCTGGCCAACATGGTGAAACCCATCTCTACTAAAAATACAAAATTAGCTGGGCGTGGTGGCTCATGCCTATAATCCCAGCTACTCCTGAGGCTGAGGCAAGGGAATCATTTGAACCCAGGAGGCAGAGGTTGCAGTGAGCCGAGATCATGCCACTGCACTCTAGCCTGGGCAACAGAGCAAGATTCTATCTTAAAAAAAATAAAAAAATACTGTACATGTTAACAGTGAACAGTAGTTTACCATTTTGAATATAAAGGAACCATGAATTAAATCGTATTACTGACTATACCTTATCTCATCTACAGTGGGTATATGAGAGTTATAGAACTATTATATTAGCAAATTAATCCTGACAGTAGAACAATTTATTTTGAAAAATTCTGGCTATGCTGGTTGTGAGTGTTTGTGACAAAGAGCACTCACATGATTTTTTTTTTTTCCTGATATTATTTTGGAAAACTATCCATATAATGCTTCATCTTAAAAATCATGATTCGGACATTGTGAAAATCCAAATATTGCTTTCTTTAAGCAAATATATAAACATAGTTTGCAATTTTTCTTTTTAAAAATATTCTGTTTTTCTCTCTGTGTTTATTAAGTTTTGGATGGAGGGGAAACAGGTGAAGGTGATTAGGCAACTGCACTTTTCCTAAGGTAATGGGTTATTAGACTAAGGAAAAAGTAGTCAGTCTAAAGAGAATGAGGGTCAGAGCAAACCTAGGTCTATTCTTAAGCTAGTTACTCAGGGCCTTGGTTAACAGGATGTTCACCTTTACTCAGCTTTTTTCAGTTGGTGTTGTTGACACTGGGTATTGGTCTGTCTGCTGTGCCTCCCTCCCCCTGCCTAGGAAAACAGCCCTAGGACATGAAGGTCCTTTTCATTTATATTAAATGTTAGTAATATCTACTAAGAATACCACCACATTTAAATAAAGCTTATTAAGAACAATTAAAAATACTAATGTCCGGGGCTGGGCACGGTGGCTCACACCTGTAATCCCAGCACTTTGAGGGGCCAAGGTGGGTGTACCACTTGAGGTCAGGAGTTCCAGACCAGCCTGGCCAAGATGGTGAAACCCCATCTCTACTAAAAATACAAAAAAATTAGTGGGCTCAGTGGCGTGTGCCTGTAATCCCAGTCACTTGGGAGGCTGAGGCAGGAGAATTGCTTGAACCCAGGAGGCAGAGGTTGCAGTGAGCTGAGATCATGTCACTGCACTCCAGCATGGGTGACAAAGCAAGACTCTGTCTCAGGGAAAAGAAAAGAAACTAATGGTAGGGCACACCTACTGTCCAGGACCTAAATGAGTTCATCCCTTCTGCCGCTGCCCCAGACGTGTACTACATGGAGTTCTACCCGTGAGAAGCAGCTTCATTCCAAATCTTCGCCTGCAATTTTGAGAATCTGCCCTTGTGATTTTGTTCATGGCCACATGGTTATGGCAAAAGTGACTAAGATGGTGACTGGCCACTGCCGATGTTTGATGGTGCGTGGAGTAGTTCCAGGGAATTAATTGGTTGTGTTCCATTTTTCACACCAGGCAGAATTTACCCTAACTTTGTTCTTTTCTTATCCCTGGCTTCTGGATGTTGCTCAGTTATTGGTAGCGGCTCCAGCATGAGCTTACCTTTTGTGCTACAGGTGTCTTCAGGATCACCTTTTCATTTCAAGATTCCAAAATAGGAACACAATTCAGATATGGAATCCATGTCAAATGCCTTAGAGTAACAGTTTTTGGAACTTTTATCTGAAACCACCCTTTGTTTTCTCTGTCTAAAGTGTATTTATTAATGTTTATCTTTCCTAATGGGTAGCCAGACATACCTCCCAACTGCTCTGGAGGAAACTTGCCAACTTTGCGGGTGCTCAGGTGTTTCTCTTGTCTTGTCCTCTTGCCTCGCTCTCAGGTGTTCTTCTCATTGAACATCGCTTTCACTTGCCGTTTTGTTTTGTTTTGTTTTGTTTTGTTTTTTTGAGACAGAGTCTCACTCTGTAGCCAGGGCTGGAGTGTAGTGGCACAATGTCAGCTCACTACAACCTCCACCTCCCGGGTCCCAGTTCAAGCAGTTCTCCTGCCTCAGCCTCCTGAGTAGCTGGGATAACAGGCACATGCCACCATGTCCAGCTAATTTTTATTTTGTTTAGTAGAGATGGGGTTTTGCTATGTTGGCCAGGATGGTCTTGAACTCTTGACCTCGTGATCCGCCCACCTCAGCCTCCCAAAGTGCTGGGATTACAGGCATGAGGCACTGCGCCCGGCCCACTTGCCCTTTTAAGAGTCCATCTCTTCCAGTTGATGGACTAATCTAGACTGACTCTTGAGCTGCTTGTGGGTGGGCCACAGGTGGAAGTAGTGTGTGGTTTTAGAGCTAAGTCTCTGGAGACAGACTACCCAGCTTCATAGCTTGCCACACCACTCAGGAGCTGTAGGACCTTGGGAAAGGCCCATTTTTGTTATCTTTTAAAATGAGATAACATTGGTATCTACTTCATAGGATTATTTTGAGGATTACATGAGTAAATAGATGTGAAGCGCTTGTAACAGCACCTGACATACAGTAAGTACTGAATAAATATTAGTGTTTATTAATATTACAAACTCATCTTCATGACATTCTCGGTGGTTAGTGACCATTATGCATTGGATTGAAGGATTGTAACTCTTACATACCCCTGTAGGAGTAGCTCTGAGGAAGACACACCTGCATGGCACGTAGACCTAATTGAACAGGGCCTGTGGGCATCTGTGCATGCTGATTTCCCCTGCTCATTTAAACTGCCTCCTTCTTGAGTGAGGTGCGTGCACACTGGAGAAGATTTGTTCCCAGAGCCCACACACCTCCCTCCTGCAGGTTTATCCACCTCTGCCCTGAGAGTGGAAGTCAGACCTCCTAGAAGGGCCCAGACCCTTCAGTTATCTTTATGTTGATCATGACTTCCAACATTGTGTCTGCCGTGGGCTCCCTCTGCTGGTTCATCTAGCATGTATGCAAATCTGTGGAATAACAACTTTTAAAAACTCAGTTTCAGGTTTTTAGGAATGTTTGCATGAAGAACACATTTGAAAATGTCTTTTTTTATATGTGAGTGATACAGATCACATGTATATTACTCGTTTTTTGACACCTGCATTATGAGTTGGGATATTTTCAGGTTTGAAGTTTTTTGTTTGGTTTGATTTCAAATGGGGACTGTCATGATATGCTGAGAAACTTGTTCACAACGTAGTCATCAAAACCTGATCATTATGTTTTATATTCTAATATATGGCACTAAATATCTCAGAATGTCATTTTAATAGTCTAAAGTGAATGTTATTTTAACATCTAAAGATGTGGAGACTTAGTTTTGAAGTCTGAAAAAAATAGCCTAGACCCCCAGGACATCGTTATGTTGAAGGTTTAGTACACGTTAGAAAATAGTACCTCCAATTTATTGGGTGATTCATTATTTATTTGGGGTTATAATTTATCAGTAAAATGTGCCACAGTGTCCCTAAAATTGCATTTTAAAATAAGTCTTCTGTTTCTTTGCATTTCCCTATCACTGTTTCCTTTCTCCCTTCCATCTTTCCTTCTCCTCCTCTGCTAGGATCAAACAGCATCAGTAGGATAACTACAAACATGGAAAATGGAGAAAATGAAGGAACAACTAAAATTATTGCACCTTCACCAGTAAAAAGGTCAGTGAAGTTAACTGAAGAAATGTACAATTATATGCGGTCATAAAAATGATTTTTTTCTGTAGACAAGGTTAAAAATTTTTTGACTTTGATGATTAATGAATACTTTTGATCCATGGGTTCCAATAAATATTCTCTGGGCCAAATAATACATTAAAATACCAATAAAATATAAAACATCAGGACCTGAATCTCTTATTTGAAGAAAATGCTCTTTTTGTCACAGCAAGGTGAACTCACAGATTGTCTGTGGTTTGCATTCTCCGCAGAAAATTGAAAATTTCTTGTGATTTTTAAAATGGCATGATATAATGGACTAACTCAGAGGGACTTGTAAAATAAAGTAGATGATATTCATGTTTAATATACTGTGTTCATTATAGTGGTGCACTGAACTGTGGCCCTGGAAAGAGGGTTTATGGCATTTAGAGGCATCAGAGCCTCAGAAGTCAGTGATTGCATATGTATGAAGACTTGTCATGGTCCTCTGCATCTGTTTTCCCAGGGGCATTCCCCAGTGGAAAAGCCTTTTCTTAATATATTACATGGATTGTTTCCCTGAGAGCTCAGCCTTGTTTTCTGTTAAGATACTGTTGCAGAGTCATTTTTTCTTATCTCCAGTTATGTTCACGGAACAGCATTATAAACAGCAATGAGCAGCTTTCATGAATTCACTTTCTCTATAGGGGTTGCCCCCATACATCATGGGGAAATCCCAGCAGTCAGAGATATGTGACCTGCAGAGACTTCTTAGATCATCTACTTGATCTTTTTTTGGTAAATAATTGTGTCTTCATTCAGCTGTATTGTGTCTACTTCGAGGAATATAGTTCATAATTTCTCAGCAAGATTACTTTAAGATCTGAAGATTCTCAGAGTTGTAATATTTTACCCAGGGATTTGCCTATGTTTTGTTTAGTTCTAAGACATTTACCAGTTCTCCTTTTAGGATGACAAGTTATTTATCATTGCATAACTTTAGTTTACCTTATTTCCCTTCGTCACCCTCACAGCTGTGGATAAATAGAGAGTCACTCTCATCTCTATGTACAGGGTATGCTTGTGGTATGTTCAGCATAAGAACAGGAATCTTCCATGAGATTCCGATCCCAAGCATTTTTAGAATGTCCTGAAGGAGTACAGTCCTCCTTTTAAAAACTTACTTTTTCAACTTCTATTTTAGGTCCAGCGGTACATGTGCTGGTAGGTTTGTCACATGGGTAAATTGTGTATCACTGAGGTTTGGTGTGTGCATGATCCCAGCACTCAGGTAGTGAGCACAGTACCTGATAGGTAGTTTTCAACCCTTGCCCCCCTCCTCCGCTGGTGGTCCCCAGTGTCTATTGTTCCCATCTTTATGTCCATGTGTACTCAGTGTTTAGTTCTCACTTATAAGTGAGAACCTGCAGTATCTGGTTTTCTGTTTCTGTGTTAATTCACTTAGGATAATAGCCTCCAGTTGCATCTGTGTTGTTGCAAAAGATATGGTTTCATTCTTTTTTTATGGCTGTGTAGTATTCCATGGTGTATATGTACCACATTTGCTTTATCCAGTCCACTGTTCATGGTCATCTAGGCTGATTCCACATCCTTGGTATTGTGAATAGTGCTGCAAGAACACTGTGAATGTATGTGTCTTTTTTTTTTTTTTTTTTTTTTTTTGAGATGGAGTCTCACTTTGTCTCCAGGCTGGAGTGGAGTGGCACCATCTTGGCTCACTGCAACCTCTGCCTCCCAGGTTCAAGCAATCTCCTGCCTCTACCTCTCGAGTAGCTGGGACTATAGGCGTGTGCCACCACTCCCAGCTAATTTTTGTATTATTGGTAGAGACAGGGTTTTACCATGTTGGCCAGGATGGTCTCCATCTCTTGATCTTGTGATCCACCTGCCTTGGCATCCCAAAGTGCCGGAATTACAGGTGTGAGCCATCGCACCCGGCCATATGTCTTTTTTTGTAGAATGATTTATTTCCCTTTGAGTATATATCCAGTAATGGGATTGTTGGGTCAAATGGTGGTTCTGTTTTAAGTTCTTTGAGAAATCTCCAAACTGCTTTCCACAGTGGCTGAGCTAATTTACATTCCCACCAACAGTGTATAAGTGTTCCCTTTTTTTCCACAATCTTGCCAACATCTTTATTTTTTGTCTTTTTGATAATAGCTATTCTGACTGGTGGGAGATGATGTCTCATTGTGATTTTAATTTGCTTTTTTCGAATGATTAATGAAGGTGAGCATTTTTTCGTGTATTTGTTGGCTGCATGTATGTCTTCTTTGGAAAAATGCCTATTCATGTCCTTTGCCCCTTTTTTAATGTGTTGTTTGTTTCATCTTGTTGAATTGTTGAAGTTCCTTATAGATTCTGGATATTACACCTTTGTCGGATACATAGTTTGTGAATATTTTCTCCTGTCTGTAGATTGTTTACTCGTTGATAGTTTCTTTTGTTGTGCAGAAGCCCTTTAAGGTCCCACTTTTCAATTTTTGATTTCGTTGCAATTGCTTTTGGGGACTTAGTTATAAATTTCTTCACCAAGGCTGACGTCCAGAATGATATTTCCTAGATTTTCTTCTAATATATATTTTCATAGTTTGAGGTCTTACATTTAAGTTCTTAATCTAAGATCTTAATCTGGAACTTAATCTAAGTTCAAGTATCTTGAGTGGATATTTGTATATGGTTAAAGGAAGGGGTCCAGTTTCACCCTTCTGCATATGACTAGCCATCCCAGCACCATTTAGGGAGTCCTTTTTCTATTGCTTGTTCTGGTTGATTTTGTTGAAGATCAGATGGTTGTAGGTGTGTGACTTTATTTTTGGGTTCTCTATCCTATTGCATTGATCTTTTTGTCGGTTTTTGTACCATACTATGCTGTTTTTGTTATTGTAGACTTGTAGTATAGTTTGAAGTCAGGTAGTGTGATGCCTCCAGCTTTGTTCTTTTTGCTTAGAATTGCTTTGGCTGTTTGGGCTTTTTTGGAGGGAGGGTTCCATTTTAGAATAGTTCTTTCCTATGAAAAAATGATGTTGATAGTTTGATAGAAATAGCATTGCATCTGTATATTGCTTTGGACTATGTGGCCATGTTAACAGTATTTTCAACCTTTGCAACCACATTCCTGTGATGATACTGGTACTTGAAGCCAAAGTTTTTCTCTCAAGCTTCAGATGAGAAATACCTTAGGGAGTTAATGCAATTAACTTGCCACCCAGGATTTTATTATTCTTTTTTTTTTTTTTTTGAGGCGGAGTCTCGCTCTGTTGCCCGGACTGGAGTGCAGTGGCTGGATCTCAGCTCACTGAAAGCTCCGCCTCCCGGGTTTACGCCATTCTCCTGCCTCAGCCTCCCGAGTAGCTGGGACTACAGGCACCCGCCACCTCGCCCGGCTAGTTTTTGTATTTTTAGTAGAGACAGGGTTTCACCGTGTTAGCCAGGATGGTCTCGATCTCCTGACCTCGTGATCCGCCCGTCTCGGCCTCCCAAAGTGCTGGGATTACAGGCTTGAGCCACCGCGCCCGGCCTATTCTTTAACTTTTGTATACTCTCTCAGTTCCTCTTTTATCTCCCTATTTCTTTTCCAGTGTCCTTTCTCCTTTCCCTTTGCTTTTTCTGATTTATTGATCACATGTACTTTCTACTGTTGTATTAAATATCTACCATATTTGTTACTTTTCTTCATTTCAAAAGGTAAGCTTTTACTTTGGGAATTGAATCTGTAGAGGTTTTTAGCCTTTATAAAAATAATAACTTAGCTACTATCTACTAATATTACGGTTTATATGCCTCTGTCAGATACATAATTTTATAGGCTTACATTAATTCCTTCATGGATAGTATACTAGGGTGCAAGTCTGTTTTCTTTTCTTTTCTTTTTTTTCTAAATACCTTGTCATCTTTCTCTTCTTTGTTGGCAGTTATAAAGTACTCTGCTATGACTGTATCCTAGGACAGTTATACACAGGATTCCTCAAAAAGCCAGGGTTAAAAGTGAATTTGGATTTGGGAGGCCGAGACGGGCGGATCACGAGGTCAGGAGATCGAGACCATCCTGGCTAACACAGGTGAAACCCCGTCTCTACTAAAAAATACAAAAAACTAGCCGGGCGTGGTGGTGGGCGCCTGTAGTCCCAGCTACTCGGGAGGCTGAGGCAGGAGAATGGCGTAAACCCGGGAAGCGGAGCTTGCAGTGAGCTGAGATCCGGCCACTGCACTCCAGCCCGGGCGACAGAGCGAGACTCCGTCTCAAAAAAAAAAAAAAAAAAAAAAAAAAAAAAAAAAAAAAAAAAAAAAAAAAAAAAGTGAATTTGGAGTTAAATAACTCTACCTTTATCTGAAGCCAAGACTCCTGAGGATGTGAGAGGTGACCCCCCCGCCACCCCCCCCCCCCTGCCCCGTGCCTGGAGGATTCTGATTAGTCCCTTCCTCTGTGTCTCCCTATGGTTTTCTAAAACAATTTGTTGAGGGTAGAATAACAACTCAGTTACATTTACATTCTTAGGACTGAAAGATGATACTAGGTCAGGAAATAGCATTTGAAAGTCATTCTGATCTGGAGGGATGAAGCCAAGATATGGCGGAAGCTGGGAAAAGGTCAGTTTGAGTAGCCTGAACCTGCCCAGGGCTGACAGACCTATGTGGATTCAGACCAGTGCCTGGAGCCAGGGTTTCTCTGATCACTGTTTTAAAAAGGGAGCCAGGCTGAGGATCCTTGGCTTTCTTCTTTTCTTGGCTCTGTGGTTCCCCTTGCTCCCTCTCCTGCAGGTGGACTCTAGCGTTTCTTAACGATTGATGGACCTGGCATCTGTTGACTAAAGCAGTAAAACTAGAAAGAAAGTGGGGGGAAACACCCCAAGGTACTTGCTGGAGACAGATTTTTTAGGCAGCACCTTCATGTTCTTTTTAGAGTCACAGGTATAAACAAGCAAATAAGTGTGCACATCTTAACATTCGTTAAAAAAAAATTACTTAACAAGTAAGTATGTGAGTTTACTTTTATTTTCTACTTAATTTATTTTTCATACTTTTTTTTAATTTAAAGCTTTAAGAAAGCAAAGAATGAAAATAGCCCTGATACCCAAAGAAGCAAATCTCATGCACCGTGGGAAGAAAATGGCCCCCAGAGGTAAAGGGAATCATTGTTTTTATAAAGGAGACAGTAGAAAAGGGGTTAGCACTTGCAGCTCATTGAATAAAGGAATCCAGCTGCTGGGTGGTTGATCACAGCTAGCCGTGGATAAAGTGTGCAGACTGTAAATGAGTGTGACCCAGGGAGAGAGGGGCTGGGATTTCTGAAGTGGAATTCAGCACTATGTTTTATAACATGAAACTTTTTCCTGGAAAGGCAAAAAGGAAACCTAGGAAATACTATGAAATTGCCTGCAAGGTAATATATTTCTGAAAACTCTAAATGACATATTAATAATTTGCCCATTTCATGGTTTTGGTTAAAAACTTAAGTCAAGGCCGGGCGTGGTGGCTCACGCCTGTAATCCCCGCACTTTGGGAGGCCGTGGCGGGTGGATCATGAGGTCAGGAGATCAAGACCATCCTGGCTAACACGGTGAAACCCCGTCTCTACTAAAAATACAAAAAATTAGCCGGGCGAGGTGGCGGGCGCCTGTAGTCCCAGCTACTCGGGAGTCTGAGGCAGGAGAATGGCATGAACCTGGGAGGCGGAGCTTGCAGTGAGCGGAGATCTTGCCACTGCACTCCAGCCTGGGTGACAGAGCGAGACTCTGTCTCAAAAAAAAAAAAAAAACAAACTTAAGTCAAAAACTACAGCTGATGAATAGTGATGCTGGAAGACCTTTATTCCTAAAAATATGGATATGTCTAGTTTATCTCTGGTCACAACTACCAAACCAGTGACAGACCTGTGTTGTAGCTTATAGTTCAAATTCTAACCCTGCCACATCCTAGCTACTTTATTTGGGCCACTTAATTAAGTAGTCTATATTTCAATTTTTTTTCTGTTTAATAGGTTTAATAATTGTACCTCCGTGCTGAAGGCTGATAAGAAGATTAGCTGAGATAGAATTTAAAGCCTTTAGCTGAGTCAGTGTTTAGAAAGGGGAAAATTCATCATACGTATGAATTGTTACTGTTATTTGTGTGTGTTCATTTTTTACTACTGAAGGCTAATGAGATAAATGGCATTCCTGCAAAATAATGACCTTTATGGTTTGATTTGCCAGATCTTACCTCTTTTCTTTCAATAAATCCTGTCAGCAAAGAGAACCACATGCCTCTGGAGGTACCAGCTGTGCAGTTATGAGTGACTCTGGGTCTGGGCTGGGCTGTGTGTTCCCCCAGGACCTCTCTGGGCTCTTTTTGACCATTTATCTTTCTCTCCAGTGGACTCTACAATTCTCCCAGTGACCGCACTAAGTCACCAAAGTTCCCTTACACACGTCGCCGAAACCCCTCCTGTGGAAGTGACAATGACTCTGTACAGCCTATGAGGAGGAGGTAAGTGGAACACAATTCCTTTGTTAGCAGTTTTCGACAGAAGCATTTTGTCCCAGGCCTGACTTTATAGCAGGTGATTCTTATACCAACATTACTGTTTCTCTTTAAAATAACAGGAAGCTTACTCTTTCTGACATAAAATAAGTTAGGAATCCCAAAGTATTTATCTTAAACAGCCAGAGTTTTAGAGAATAATTTCATAAAATATTGGCAGGAACTTGCTTTCTATATTCTATTTATGACTGATGTGTCTAAAAATAGTATATATAATGTATAAAAACATGTATTATATATAGTGTATTACATAGTAGAGACAGCGTGTCTTTTTTTTATTGAGACGGAGTTTCACTCTTGTTGCCTAGGCTGGAGAGCAGTGGCACGATCTTGGCTCACCGCAACTTCTGCCTCCTGGGTTCAAGCGATTCTCCTGCCTCAGCCTACCGAGTAGCTGGGATTACAGTCATGCGCTGCCACGCCCGACTGATTTTTTTTGTATTTTTAGTAGAGATGGGATTTCTCCATGTTGGTCAGGCTGTTCTTGGACTCCCGACCTCAGGTGATCCACCCGCCTAGGCCTCCCAAAGTGCTGGGATTACAGGTGTAAGCCACCTGTAATCCCTGTAATATCTGGGATTACAGGCATGCACCATCAGGCCCTGCTAATTTTTGTATTTTTAGTAGAGACGGGGTTTCTCCATGTTGGTCGGGCTGGTCTTGAACTCCTGACTTCATGATCCACCTGCCTCATCCTCCCTAAGTGCTGGGATTATAGGCATGAGTCTCCGTGCCCAGCCTCTTTTTCCTTTTTTTTAAAAAATAAAAATGTGTAAACTAAAGTAGAGATGGGGTCTCACTTGCTGTGTTGCCCAGGCTGGTCTTGAATTCCTTGCCTCAAGCAGTCCTCCCACCTCAGTCTCCCAAATTGCTGGGATTATAGGCATGAGTCACTGCACCCAGCCTAAATAGCTTTTATGATTACAAGAAGTTCAGTTCATGATGTCAGGTAACCATCAAGACTCTTTTTATGCACACTGCAGGTTTGGAAGCCAAGCCCTTCTTTCCAGCTATGCCCTGGTTAATACACACTTGCTGGCCCTTTCCTGCTTGATCCCTTTTGCTTCTGCTGGTTTCCCAGAGTTTTGCCCCCAGCTTTCTGAAACCAAGTTCAACTTCACTGAAATTCTTTGATGGTTAAGAAGAGAAGGGTCTATATTACCTTCATGTAGTAGGACTGACATGAGGGGGCTAGATCAGGACCAACAGTGATTAGATAGGATAATAGAGTAATAGTAGGCATTTGTTTGGTGTTGGCCATATTCTAAGTACTGAGTAAAGTGCTTTCTATATGTTATTTCATGTAATCCTGATAGTAACAACTCTTTGGGAGCTGGCATTTGTATTCAGGCATGATGTGATTCTAGCAGAGGGGGATTAAATAGGGAATTGGTGCAAGGCTGTAAGTAGGATTGAAGGCGCAAAAAGCAGAGAGTGATGTAACTCTGAGATCTAGCTGCTGTTACTGCCTCTGGACTGAAGGAATGCAAAGAGAGAAGTGGGTGTTACCTAGGGACCAGAAGCCACTTCCACCTTTGAGCTGGCAATCCTGAGCCTGTACTTGCCGCTGACATTGCTACAGGCACCGTGATGGATGCTAGGCAGGGACCACTCTTGCTGACGTTGCTGGAGGTACCACCACTGTAGCCAAACAAAGAACACCCACTTCTCAGGAATACAAGAGTTGATGCCACAGGTACAACTAGAAGCAAAATCACTTTCCCCTTTCTCTGCCTTCACATCTTACTAGAGTCTCTTTTAACTGAAACTCAGCTGGCAAAGGTGTCTAGGAATATAAAATTTCCAGGCTTTCTATCTCGGCAGTAGAGGGCAGATTATAGAGGAGTCAGTAGAGGCTGAGTACCAATGAAAAATATTCAGCCCAGCGTCACCATCTCATTTTTACAGATGAGAAAACTGAGGCTCAGGGAGATGATGGTAACTTGTCCTCTGTGGCACACATGGGATTGGAATCCCGGTCTGTACATCTGAAAAAGTTGGAGATAGTGATAGCCCTCGTTTAAATAAAGCTGTCCTTCAGCCCTTACTCAGCTTTCTCCTTGGGAACACCAAGAGTTGGTTCAACTTGGACAATACTTAAAAGCAAAGCAACACCACTGGGAAATACTTTAAAATGCATTTGTGTGTATTGTGTGTTGAGGCAACATAGGTGGCAGGGATGATGAGAATTTAGCATATATTATTGGTAGATAGAGTTTTATAGTTTTCCACCCTTAATTAGTGCAATTTGTCAGCACTCCCTAAATAAAATAATTACACATGTTGAGCAGATAGTCATTTTAACACATTTGAAAATGAACTTAATTAAATTTTGCTAAAATATGCCTAAATTTGCATATTTTCATACAAAATAATTGCTTGAAATAGTTTGCAGCATATACACTCCCAGATCCAGACTTGACTTCTACAATGAGGTTCATTTTCCGCTGGCTTCCTGTGAAACACAGAGAAGTAATTGTGGAGAGTGGATACAGGATCCTTTCATTGGCATATTCCAGGGGGAAGGCTATTTAAATTTGCTAGAAAGAGAATCTTTTTGCCTGGGCATCCCTAGAGCCTTTTGCCTGGTGCGCTTACAGGTCTCTTTTGGGGATCTGTGTTTTGAGGCAACAAGCCATTGCTGCATGTTGACATAAAAGGACTAAAGTACCTTGTTCTCTGTTTCTTTCCAGTATAAATGCCCTGTAAGTGTCCTTGTCCTTGTCAGTCTTGTTTTATCTTCACACATATTTACCTTGCACTGGGCACAAATCCCTACATTGCTGGATTAACATTGACATTTAAAATCGAGACATGTCATCAGCATGGAAGAATCTCAAGGACTTAAATTTAGTAATAGGAAATTATATTTTGCTTTGGATGCCAGGATAATACATTTTGCAATAGATGTCAAAATTTCGTATTTTGTCAGTTATTTATCATGAGATGGATACAGGCTATCAAATTCTGGCTGAGTCCAGAATAGTGATCCTTAACCTTTTTGGGTAATACTACCCTCTGAGATCTGGTGAAATGTTGGATTCATTCCCTAGGGAAAGACAGGTTCATATTTAAATACATATAAACATTTCCATATAGTTTTCAAAGTTCATGGAGACCCTGAAGCCTGCTTGTTTAAACATTCCTATTCTAGAAAAAGAAAGCCAGCATTTTTTCTGGTAGTACAGTATATTTTCACTCCTTAGCTTTCACTTTTACATTAAAAAATGTTTGAGTGCCTGTTGTATGCCATGCAATGTGCTGCTACCACCAGACAAAGTTCCTGTCCTTTGGGAGCTTAGATGCTATTAAGGGATAAATATATGAGTCATAGGAATATATGTGCCATTATGACTTTAATATGTAATAGGAAGGTAAGCTATGTGGTACTTAGGGGAATTTTAAAAACTTTTTGTTGAAACCTAGCTTGCATACAGAAAAGTACACACGTGTCATAAGTGTAAATGCGTGATAAATTTTTATAAATAGACACCCGTGTAGTGAGCACTATTAGGGGAAGTTTGCTGAATCACTGAGCCAAAGAGGTTGGGGTAGGTTTCCTGAGGTTGGATGCTTGAGCCAGGATCTGAGATACAAACAGGCTAAAAGAAAGGAACGATCATACCAGATAGAGGGGCTAGCATGTGCAAAAGCCTTGGGAATGGAAAGAAGCAGGGAACCTTTGTGAAAAGGAAAAAGGCCAGTGTTTTCAGACTCTGAGAGTGAATAAAAATGTGTTAGAAATGAGCATAGAGAGAAAGATGGGATCAGACCTTATAGCCCACCTGGCCTTTGTTCAGGATTTTGGTCCTTAGACCAGTGGTATTTTTACAGGAAGTACAATAACATCACCCTTGTGTTTGTAAAGATAATCCTCACTGTCTTGTGGAGAAATGGTGAAAGAGGGTAGTGGCAGAAATGGAGAGACCAGGCGGCAGGCTATGGTACGAGTCCTAGCAATAGAGAATGGGAGCATGGACCAGGTGGTGATGTGGAGATATAAAGAAGTGGATGGTTTCAGTAGCCAGCAGGAGGAGGTAAAACTGGTAGGAGAATCAGTATGAGGGGTGGAGGAGAGGGAGCTGTCCAGAATGAAACCCAGGCTTGTTCAGTTTTTTGAATTCAGTGTATTGCATAGAAATAGAATCATCAGGACTTTACAGGCTTGAAAGGGACAATTGCCAATTTAGTTTCTGATATCCTGAATTTATGGTGCTTCTGAGAAGTCCAAGTACACAATTCATATGGATTGTTGAATGTAAGTCAGGAGCTAGATTTGCTTTATGGACTGAAATATAATTTTAAGTATGTCACTT
Organism: Rhinopithecus roxellana; assembly: GCF_007565055.1. Taxonomy (NCBI): domain Eukaryota; kingdom Metazoa; phylum Chordata; class Mammalia; order Primates; family Cercopithecidae; genus Rhinopithecus; species Rhinopithecus roxellana. Next base: position 48,225,472 of record NC_044551.1, read on the forward strand.
GAAGTATATATAGAGATTAGGTTGTTTAGGTGGATAGTATAGATAGAATGCAAAAAGACAAAGCCAATGACAGAGTTGTAGGAAACTCCAGCATTTGTCTTAATTGAAGATTAACTGTAATGGAGAGAGAGAAATTGTGGCCATGGAAAAATCAAGAGAGTGAAAATTTGCATACCAAATGTCTCACTTCTCTCTTCATTCCCAGAATACTAGAATCCAGGCTTATGTTACTTAGGCAGAAAATTAGAGAATTCCTTTGTAAGAAAATGAACATGGTCAAGAGAAAAGACTATGGATACTAGCTTTCAAAGCATCTTCCAATGAAATTGTTGTATCTCCTAGGCATGAAATTAGAGAATCCCACTGCAGGAAATGGACCAGGTACAAGAGAAAAGACTTGCATATACTTACTTTCAAAGGATCATCCATTGAAATGATTGAAGCTGCCCTCATATTACTGTGAGGCCACTAATTAACATGCTCTGCACCAACCAAAGGGCTCCAGTCACTTTAACACTTACTGCTTGGATAGGAATAGAGAGCCATGAACACCTGCATTTGAGCATTGCTTCTGTCTGGAAAGGCAGAGACTAAAACAAACAAATGGGGTATAGGGTGGGATTGGGGGCATTCTCACTGGAAACAGACAGTATAAGAAAGAAAAATTTCTAAAAAAACTGTTTAAAAAGATGAAAAAATATATCCATGAGTTTCTATCAATACAAAGGTAAGAACTAATGAATAAGAGTTTTTAGGCTTTAAATTAGTGTGACAGAATTTAAAATAATCAGTAAAAGATTTGGAAGGTAACATTAAGAAAATCTTCCCCAAAATGGAACCAAAAAGCCCATAATAAAACAAATGTATGGAAATAATAATAATAAAATTATCAAACCTAGATATCAAACATTCAACTAACACAATTTCTAAGAAAAAAGAACAGAGAAAACATAGGAAGCTATTAAAGAAACAGCACAAGCAAATATTCCGGAACTGAAGGATGTGACGTTATAAAGCAGAACCCACTGAGCAATTGACATAATTGATTGAAAAGTTAGATTCATTCCAAGGTTCATTATAACTAAATTTCAAAACATTATTGATTAACAAAGAATTCTAAAGATTTGGAGGGGGCATGGGAATATGGGAGAGAAAAATCCATGTGCAAGTGGTGACAAATCAAAATGACATTGGGGGCCAGGTACGGTGTCTCACGCCTGTAATCCCAGCACTTTGGGAGGCCAAGGCGGACAGATCACCTGAGGTCAGGAGTTCAATTCCAGCCTGGCCAACATGGTAAAACCCCGTCCTTACTAAAAATACAAACTAGCCAGGCATGGTATTGCATGCCTGTAATTCCAGCTACTGTGGAGGCTGAGGCAGGAAAATCATTTGAACTTGGGAGGCGGAGGTTGCAGTGAGCCGAGATCATGCCACTGTACTCCAGCCTGGGCCACAAGAGTGAAACTCCATCTAAAAAAAAAAAAGAAAAGAAAAAACAGACATTGGGCTGCTTCACAGTAAAATCAGAGGAAGAAGGCAAAGAAGTATTGCCTTGAGAAGTCTGAAAGATTATTTTCAGTTTAGGAGTCTATGCCCAGATAACCATAATTGTTTGTATAGAATAAAGACATTTTCAGAAATTGTGGGTCCCAAAAAAGTGTATCTGTCGTGCATATTTTTTCTGTTAGCAACTAAAAGATACACTTTACCAAAACCCAGACAAGTCGCCAAAAGACCTGGAGATGTGGGGTCCATCATACAAAGAAGCAAAAGGAGTTCCTTGGATCATAGTAAAGGGAGTTAGTCAAAAGTGGGTGGTCCAGGTATGAGCAGGAGGGCAGAGGGATCTAGGAGGGATGTAAATGGAACTTAGAGATTACCTGCGTATCCATCCATAGCAGGAGTTTTGCAGTTCTCTCAGAGTTTGAAGAATAGTGATAAGCAAAAGAACCCTAAGCAAGTGATACGTACATGGAAAACTTAGGCAAGTATCCTCGCTCAGAAAATTTAAAACCTACAAAAGAATGGAATCATATTCCTGGAACACTATTTAGATCATCTGTGACCAATTTCAGTATAATTGTGTTTATGCTAGATAGTGACCCCAAAATTTGATGTAAGAACAGGGACTACATATTGCTGTTAATGTTACTCGATATAAGTGTATTGGAGGAAATGGGGTAATGTAAGCCATACATTAAAGAGATCAGAGTGGGAAGGTGCTGAATTACACATCATAAGGAAATGGAGCATAGGGCATAGACACCACTCTCAAGAAGTTTAGCTTTGAAGGAGAGAGGAGAGACTGGGCAGATGAAGGGGGATGTGGACTGAAAGTAGGTCTGTGTTTGTTTAAACAGTAGAGACTTGAAAAAGTTAATAGCTTGTAAAAAGAGTCTGCCAGACAGGCAAGGTGACTATGTGTGAGAGGTGAGAAGGTAGTTAATGAAAGTCATTGAAAAGACATGGGGTGATGGGATGCAGAAAGCACTGGTGGAGGGACTGACCTTGGTAGTAAGGATAAATCCATAAATAACAGAGAGGAAGATGTTGGTAAGTTTTTATTTTTGGTAGCAGGAAGATGAAAGAGTTCTATCTGGAGGCTACTTTTTCCTTTGGAAGGAGAAAACAAAGTCATTTGCTGAAACAGGGATACTGTGGGTCAGACGGTTGCAGGGTGAAGAGTTTGAAACTGCTTTGTACTTAGATCTGCAAAAAGTGGCAGGATTGCTGAACCATGGTGTGGCCCCACTTGAGGTTTATGAACGTGGATTTGTACTGTAATGTGCCCCTTTTATGTGACTCCTTCCAGCACTGCTCAACCAGATGTTTAGAACTGATACAGAAAACTTGCATAGTTGGATTCACCCATGCCTGGGATTTTACCAAAAAGACGGAATGAAAAACAGAGTTGGGGAACGTGTTGAGTATCATCATGCATGTTATTGAAATGATGGATTAGGAAATCTAAGCTGAGTACAGAAGACAGTGAAGAGAAGTGAAGAGCTGGTGGAGAGTAGCCAGGTCAATAGATAGTCTTACTAGGGTCAAAGAAAAGAAAGAATGGAAATAGTTGAATAAGCAATAACAGCTTATCTTGGTTGAATGCTAACAATGACCCAGGTCCTAGTGTATGCATTTTAAATATATTAATTCATTTTATCCTTTAGAGCAGACTTCAAAGGAGATTCTATTAAAAGTAAGTCACTGAGTAGAAAAGTAACTTATTTAAATCACACAACTCATCAGTGGAGAAGATGAGATTCACATTCATGTTGTCTGGCTCTAGAGCCAACACCTTTAACCAGGATGCCCCATTGAAGCTGTTTGAAAGTAAATGGGGAGTGGTAAACAGAAAGGAGATTGTGGTAAGAGAGCAAAGTGTTTGGAGGTGCTTACAGACGATGAAGTCCAAAGTATGACCATGAGGCAGGTTGCTGAGTTGAAGTGGAGGAGATTATGAGAGAAGAGATAAAGAGAATTTGGAGCCCCAGGGTATAGGAAAGGGCATCCAAGTGAGATGATGTCATTTCCACTATGGCGGAAGTCAGCTTGGAGGACTGCAGTTCTGCAACTGCAGACTAACCTCATCATTGGATTAATGGAATTCAGACGGTTTGCCTGTCCCACTAGAGTGAGGCCAGGTTATGTTATTAACATTATATTTCTGGGATGTGTCGTATGTAGGGTTAGGCATATACATATGACTTAAATGTTTGGTGAATGAATGAATGTATGACAGATATGTGTAAACTGAAGTGAAACTCATTTTGGTGTGCTTTCCTTAGCCAATTGATAATCTCCTGTTTTCTTTTTATTTTTTTATTTTTTATTTTTTTTTATTTTTTATTTTTTATTTTTATTTTATTTTATTTTATTTTTTTGAGACGGAGTCTCGCTCTGTCGCCCAGACTGGAGTGCAGTGGCCGGATCTCAGCTCACTGCAAGCTCCGCCTCCTGGGTTCACGCCATTCTCCTGCCTCAGCCTCCCAAGTAGCTGGGACTACAGGCGCCCGCCACCTCACCCGGCTAGTTTTTTGTATTTTTTAGTAGAGACAGGGTTTCAACATGTTAGCCAGGATGGTCTCGATCTCCTGACCTTGTGCTCCACCCGTCTCGGCCTCCCAAAGTGCTGGGATTACAGGCTTGAGCCACCGTGCCTGGCCAATCTCCTGTTTTCTTAAATGTCTTTATTTGTTTTCACAGGAAAGCCCATAACAGTGGTGAAGATTCAGATCTAAAGCAGAGGAGGAGGTAAAAAAAACAAAAATGGAAGGAGAGTCAGAGGGAAGAAGGGTTAGCAGATTTAGAAATGTTCAGAGTTGAGGAAAGAGTGAGGGTATTATTATTTTTTTATTTTTTTTACTTTCAAAAACCAGTTTGTCTTCAGCTGATTCCCAATCTTCCATTCTGTTGCATCTTAAGACTATGCTGTTTCCTACTCCCTTGTGTCTCAGAGGAGCTGTCTCATTTATCTGTTGCCATATTATAATCCACTCCAGAACTTAGTGGCTTAAAGCAGCAACAACTGTACTTATGTAGTATAATTCTGTCAATTAAACAGGTGGCTTTTTAGCTAGTCTTGTTCACAATTTCATGAGGCTGTGGTCAGATGACAGCTGAGGCTGTGTTATCCAGGGGGCCTTTCTCTTTCATGTTGGCATCTTGGCAGAAAGGCTGGAGGTCTGGGACCTCTGCATAGTTTCTCCACCTGGCTCGCTTACACTTCTGTAGACACTTCTTTTGCACTTCTTTAGGCTGGAAGCAGAAGCTACCTGTATTTAAATTAAGGGGCTAGTCCTGGAACTGACATAGTATCCCTTCCACCTCATTCTGTTGGTAAAATCAGTCACAAGACCAGTGTAAATTAAGAGGCTAGGGAAATAAAATCTACCTCAGTGGGGCAGATGGGAGGGTTACAAGATTTTGTGTCCATATTTAGTCCACCACCAGCTTTGCCATGTTAGAGTTCTGTTGGAAGTAATTGATTTTGTGGTCCTTTCTGGGAACATGCTGACATTCACCTTAATCGGTTTTTATATTTCCCCTGCATTGCCATTTTGCTGAGCTATAGACTCAGTCAGATGTCTTACTGAGTTCAGAAACACTGACTTGGAGAGGGATAATACAGCTCTTGATGTTTGGATTGATAATTTTACTGCAAAATGAATTCCAGAGGACCAATATAAACCTTTCTGAAATTTTTCATGAGTGATAAACCTGTGTTTTTTCTTTTGTTCTTACCATTTTGTCTTCAGGTCACGTTCACGCTGTAACACAAGCAGTGGTAGTGAATCGGAAAATTCTAATAGAGAACACCGGAAAAAGAGAAACAGGTAATATCTCAATATTATACTTAACTGACAGTCTGACATCAGAGGCTGCCTTTGGTGGTAGAAACTGTGTCTTTTGTAAGTCTGGTTTTTCCGTCTGTGTTTGAGAAGCAATCTGGCACTATTTTGAAGCATTTAGTTTAGGAAGCTTTAGCTCTTTAAATGGAGTTTTCTTATCTTCACAATAAGATGATTAAACAACTTGACAATGAGGTCTCTTCTTGTGTGTGTGTTTTTTAAAGATGATTCTGTATATAGCTACAGTGTGTAGCGAATTTCTCTAAGGCTGGTAAGAAAGTTTACCATTTGTAGAGAGATTCTCCCTGTACTATCTTTTCAATGGCATTACTATATTTTACCCAGCCAAAAATAACTCATTTTTTCTTAGATTCTGCAGTTTCAGGCTCATGTATACATATGTGCTAATAATATGTGCATTTACTCATCTGTGTGTGCCGGACATTACATATATATAAGATACATTTTTTAAGAGATTTTTAATCACATCATTTGACATGTAATCAGTATTAGTGGTGGCTTAATGCATTCATTAGTTGTCCCTAATTCCAAAATATGCACTTGAAAACAAGAAGTATTTGTGTGATTAATGAAAAGAGCACCTTGGGAGTCAGAGGGATTTTATTGCCAGTCATGCCAGTTGTTAACCCAGAAGTTCTCAACTGGGGGAGTTTTGTCCTCCCTGCCTTCTCCCCAAGGACATTTGGCAATGTTCAGAGTCATTTTTTATTGTGACAATTGGGTAGGGGGGTTGCAACTGGCCAGGGATGCTGCTAAACATCCTATGATGCATAGGACAGGCCCTGGCAACAAATAAGCGCCTTGTACAAAAACATTATCAGTAGTGCCACTCTTGAGAAACCTGTTTAGACCTAATGTGGACCTCTGGCCTGGTTGCTTTACTTTTCTGAGTTATCTTTTTCTCTTCTGAAAATTGAGGAAGGCCAGGCGCAGTGGCTCATGCCTGTAATCCCAGCACTTTGGGATGCCAAGGCAAGCGGATCACCTGAGGTTGGGAGTTCTAGACCAGCCTGACCAACATGGAGAAACCCCATCCCTGCTAAAAATACAAAATTAGCTGGGTGTGGTGGCGCATGCCTGTAATCCCAGGTACTCAGGAGGCAGAGGCAGGAGAATCACTTGAACCTGGGAGGTGAAGATTGCGGTGAGCTGAGATTGTGCCATTGCACTCCAGCCTGGGCAACAAGAGCGAAACTCCATTTCACACAGAAAAAAAAAAAAAAAAAAAAAAAGAAAAGAAAAGAGAAAGAAAGAAAAAGAAAGAAAGAAAGAAAGAAAGAAAGAAAGAAAGAAAGAAAGAAAGAAAGAAAGAAGGAAAGAAGAAAGAAGAAAGAAGGAAAGAAGGAAAGAAGGAAAGAAGGAAAGAAGGAAAGAAAGAAAGAAAATGAGGAAGTTGGATTAGATAATCTCCAGGGTCTTTCTTTAGTGCTTAGAACCCTTGTGCTTGGCACAAATTGAATTGGTGGCCCTCTCTAACTACGAAGCCTGTGTGATAATAGCCCAGACAGCACTGTAAGAGTGGACATTTTTTTAGGAAAGCATTCTATGTGGAGTCTGCTGAGTCTGGAATTACACTAGACAGATGGGAGATCTCAATGTGTTATGACACCTTTCTCAAATAAACGATTTCAGTTTCTTCTGTGAAAACCCACATGTGGGAGGTAGCTCCTTCTTAGGTACCCTCTTTCTGATCAAAAATTCAATATTTTTGCACAAACAAAACAAAACAAAGCAAAAGTACCCACTTATTGTCCTGTTTAAAACTTTTTATTGATCACGCCAGTATTTTAAGTCTGTTTCTGTTTTGCTTAATGTATTCTAAATTGTGCCCATAAATGTTCTTTTCTCAACTGTTCAGAAGGTGGCCCATTTAAAAACATTTTTTGGGTGGCCAAAATTGCTCACATTCACTACTGAAAATGAAACACTAGTGAAAGGTTGCCATCAAGTAATTAAATTGCTCATTACTGATCTGGTTGCACTGAATTTAATATTTTTTGTCAGTATTTTCTCCCTTAAGAGTTTCTTCCCCCTTTTCCCTGGAGATTCTTAGATTGGCTTTCTTTGTACTGTGTAAATAGTATGTTTTAGAATAACGATGATTCTGAATGTTTAATGAACTTTGTAAGGCTAGTAATGAGAAATGGCTTTCAAAACACATTCTGACACATTTCATGCAAAAGATCTGACAGGCTTTCACAATCATTTATGCTACCTGTAGAAATATTGCTCTAGGAATACCTAAGTTGCCTATGTCTGTGGAAGATGTGGTGTAGTTTGCCTGTCAATAGCATAGCAAAAAGTGGGCAGAGGAAGAAATATAGCTTTCAGTTCTGATCCTCACCACTGCAAATTAGGGTGCAACAGGTACAGAGAAAGAGGGTAGAAACTCATTGTGCTGTCTGTCTCTTGGTGCCATTTACCTATTATGCTGTGCTGCTGCCAACCCCTCCATCCCATTATTAGCCTCTTAAATTTTGCCAGAACCCACTCATCCCACATGAGGATGCATAGGTCTAGATATTTCAACTGCAGCTCTGCAGTCTCTTCAGCCTCATTCATCCTTCCTTTTATTGGCTGACAGTGTGATCCAGCCAGTTCTTTGTGCTTTTATTACAGGACTCTGGTAACCCTATAACGGGGCAAACAGAATCTTATACATGTTGATGTTCCACCTCTTGCCTGTAAGGTCTGTACACTCAGCCCCAGGATGCTTCATTACTTTCCAGCAAGAGCCTGCACCCCGATGCACCCTGTATCTTTCCTAGAGATACACCTCTCTAGGAAACTGTAGCCTAGGGAGAGGGACAACTACTGGGCAAATTTGCTTTTTAGAACCTCTTTTGGAGCCCATGATGTGTCCATTGGAACTCTGGACAGAGTCACTTTTACTTTCTGGAAGTTGCATGTGGTATTTGGGATGTTGCTCCCTCTGCTCCTCCTTCTTGTGGGATTTTTTTTTTTTTTTAAACTTAAAACGAGGTCTTTCCTGTTAGGCATGAGGCCACTCTGTGGAAATATTGTTGTTTTCTTTTTTCCAGGAAGTCAACCCATTGGAACATAAGCTGCTTTACTGTTTCCATGGATAACCATTTAAACATTTCTCATTTTGTGTGAAGAGAAAAGTTAATAAAACAATGTTTATGAATCTACTTTACCCAAAACAGGCTTTTAACAACCATTAAATTTTAAAAAATAATAATCCACACCAGCTCTGGAAGGCTAATGTTAGAAGCAAAGATTGTTGTTTAGTTTCAATTTTAGGAAAATATAACCAAACCACCCCATCTGTCTGTCACCTTTGGGTCCAGACCTAATAAGGCCTGGTGTGTAAGGGTTTTTGTGTTAATTGTGCCCTAAGTGTAGGGCTTCATCCCACCATGTCTCCTAGAACACCAGAGGAATTTACCCTGCTTCTTTATTTGGGACATCATTTATGTTTTCCCTTACCCCTTTCCACTTTGTTCTTTCTTTACTGTTCTCATAATCTGTTTGGGTATCCTACAGCTTTCTAGGTTTTGAGGTTTGAGATGATAATTTTTCACTCTCTTTTTATAACCAGATAGAAGTTGGAGGCACAGTTTTTTATTAGAACACTTAAGATGACACAAAGTTTTCATTTCTCCTTTTAGTTTCTCTACTATATGCTCATCTCCCTCTCCATTCTCTTGCTTCACTTTTCACTTTTTGTATCATGTTATTCTCTTCACCCAGTTCCTTTCTGTTTCCTGGACTTCCTTCCCAGTCTTTTTTCTTTTTTCTGTCTCCTCTGAATTCCCTCTCTCCCTAGAAGCCAATGATATGACACAGAATAACCTTAGGACTTGGGACTGGGTCTTGGTTCTGCTGTGTGCTGATATTTGACCTTGGGCAACTTGTATAACGAATTCAAGTATTAGTTTTCTTCTCTTTAAAGTTGGCGGGGAGTGGGGGAGGTGTGCTGTAACAACTGATCTATTTTGTTGAATGAGTTACTGTAAAGATCAAATGAAATGTAAGAAGTGAGAGCACTTTGAAGTACAGAGCCACATAGTCCTGTACCTACTTCCAGAGTTACTCACTGCTGCTGCATCACCTGTCCGCTCCTCCATCCTCTTCCAGCCTTTTTAAACTTTTCTTTTGGTCCTATCTTTCATTCTTCCACCTTTCCTAACTTTATACCTTAGGTTGTTTTTATACCAGGATTCTTAACTTCTGATTCTTGGGTAGGTGCTGGGGGTTTCATAACCCCACAAAATTGTATGTTAAATTGTATGTAAAGTTGTATGTGGGCATCAAGTGTGTAGTTTTCTAGAGATAGGGTCTGTAGCTTTTACCAGATTTATAAGGGGGTGTTTATGTAGCACCTACCCCCCCCTTAAAACTTGCAAAGTTTTATGGTCTAAAAGCTGAAGGATTATATTGGTACTGGGAAATGAAATTGGTGTTTCAATTCACCAGTAGGATTAAAAACTAAAATGCCTAAATTTTCTTTAGAGATTACTTTGCTGTACTGGTTTGTGAAATAGTTGGTTCTATTGAATTCTTGAAGTTGGGAGCCTACTTAGTACAAGGCACTATAAAGTTAATCTATGTGAGTATTAGATTGTATTAGTTAGAATTTTGAATCTCGTCCCTGAGATCAGAAGGGCCAGCAGCTCGCTTATTGCTGTAGGTTTGAGACCATGGCCATGTGCTGGACTTGCCCAGGGTGTAGGATGAAGGAGGACGTCGCAAGTAGACTTAGGAGAGTGAAACCTTTCATGAACTAGCTTTACCTGGATGTGTCTTGAGCTTAATAAAATACCCTTGACGTTCAAGGAAAAGGTTCTACAAAATATCCTCTGTGCTCTTGATGAAAATCAGCAGTCCTTTGAGCCTTCACTGAGGAGAATCTTTGAATTACTCGGTCATTCTTAACTTTGATGTGTTGCTAGGCTCTTAGAATTTTGAAGTGGGAGGTGTGGAGGAGTGGGTGATATATAGTCTGGTGCATTTTTTTCTATCAGCATAAAAGTAGAAGTAACTCGGGAGCCTACCAAGGATTAAAACAGTAAGAGAAATGAGAGAAGCTTAGGGTAATAGTAGAACTAGAGGAAATTGACAACAGGGGACTATTTGAACACTTCCCTAATTTTATTCTAGGATGTTTGCATCATAAACATGAGTCATGTATGTCAGGTTGTATGTGTATATACATATGTACATACAAATCTGGGAGCCTGTGCTACGAAATTGAACCCACTTTGAAGAGTTTTGTGGCTGTGAGCTGGTTACTTTACCCTGTGAGTCTTCATTTCTCACATGCAAAGTGGAATAATACCTGACCTGCCTACCTCACTAGAGGTTTATGAAGATCCAGGAGATAATAGATGTGCTTTGAAAAGCAGAAAGTACCCTGAACAGGCAAGTTCTGTTAAATTGATAACATCTGGCACTGCTCAGTATTATCTGAAGTTCCTGCAGTATCTGTAAAATGGGGACCAGCTCCATTGAACAAAAAATAAGTCAACATTTTCTAACATGAATTTGTTCTGGCATGAATGTTGTTAGTTTCTCCCTAACAACATTAGGGTCTTTTAGATGTCTTTTAGGGTCTACTAGATGTCTATAGTATCTAAATAGTAGATTAAGACAGATTTAAATGTTTTAATTATGTTCCATATGGTCTTTTATATTGTTTTTCTAAAATGAAGAAGCACATTTCTGTGTCAGAAATTTGGCACTGTAAGAGGGACAATATATCTGACTAGGGCAAATCTAGAAGATCACAATTTTGGTAGGATTTTGTTCTGGGAGGGGTAAAGAAGAACTTTATTGTCCCTGTACCCCAGGGAAAAAATATATTTGGGATGTTAGCAAACTTAAACTGATAAGCATTTCTTCCATGTTGCTTGAAAATAGGTAATTGCTTCCTTGCCAGGCACTGCCTACTGTCCTGCGCCTGATTTAGGGGCTGCAAACAAGGTAAAAATTTTGGGTATGGAGAGAAGAGTTCATACAAAGCTAGTGGAAACAGACAGTGTTCACCATACTGCAGATGCAAGGGTTTCTGATTTCTACTTTAATAGGATATATCAAGATTTAGACATTTGATATGGATGATTTAGGGCTTCCAGAGTATAATCAAGGTTGACAGAGATGACTGTGGAAGGACAAAGCCGCAGCAACTGAGGAATGCTGTTACATTACTGAGGGCAAAATAGGTTAAAAATTCATGAAAACAGGAGAGTTTGAAAGGGAAGTTGTGCCAAAAGTAGCCCATTGTAGTAGTGGGAGCATAAGGAATAAGTGGAAGAGACAGAAGTACCTTTAAAAGCAAGTAAGAATAATTTATTGATGGTAGAGACAGTGGGAAAAGCAAATGAACTTTTTGCTTGCTGGTCTTAAGGGAGTATGTCGACACATGCCTGGAACCAACATAAATTTCCCTAGGGAAGAAAAACTAGGAAAAAAAAAAAAAAAGAAGAAGATTGCTTTATAGCAGGTGATCCAAAAAAAAAAAAAAAAAAAAAAAATGAGTACAGTTGATGAGAAACACAAGTTCACAATCAGTTGGGACCTGCAGATTTAATTTTGGCAATGGAGGGGCCACATGAAGCAATTGTTTGGAATGTTATGTTATAGTTGAAGAGTATAAGTTTCTTTCAGTGTGTCTGTCTGGTTTGGAAATAAAATACAAATAGAGAAACATCAAGTTTTAAAGCTGGAAAGGATCTTTGCCATTAATTTTATATATGAACAGCCTGAGATTTGACCAAAAAAGATAAGCAATTCACCCAAGGTCTCTGAATCAGATAATGGCAGAGTTGGGAATGGAGAAAACTCAGGAGCAAGGTTTATGGCTTGTATCATCTTGAAGCTTCATTTTACATTTGCTCTGAAAGACTTCTTAGATTCAGCATTAAGCATGGTGTTTATCTCAGTGAATTAGAAGTGAATTAAGAACTTATGTAAAGGAAGGTTCTGTTAGGAACAAAACTGCTAAAGGGATAGGACACAATAAAACTTGGGGATTTGTGTAAGAATTCATTTGGTAATGTGAAGAATTTTGCAAAAGAGTCAGGACTGTGATTGGTAAGACAGGAAAGAGGAGGCTAGGAATAGTCATTTTCTTCATTGTTCTCAAATGATTATATGGCATTTCATCTTCAAAACCTTTGCAGACTTCAATTAAATGTCAAAATGCAGTTAAAATCTAAATTGTATGGATAGTCTGGAAAAGTAGATTGTTGAAGTTTGGTAAGAGATGGAAGAAATACATTAGAATTCTGTTCTGAAACATGGTTAGAATTTGCTGTATTCTAAAGCAACCCTCTCCCTTGTGTATTAACTGAAAAACAAAAACCTTGTTATGATATACTTCCTACCACAGTTGTTGACCCTCCGTAGTTACAGGTGGAGAAATGGACAAAATAGGATAAATGTAGACTTATTGGATCAATTGGTACTGGAAATAAATGTCAGTTTATTGAGGTTCACCTTTAGATACAACATTTGAAAATTAATACATCCATGACATAAATGACAATGGACTCTTTTTCCCCTTTGAGATTTTGATGACTATGATGTAAGAGCACATTATGACTTTTTAAAAGGTACTATGTCAAAACAATGTTTGCGGTATTTTATTCTTCATGATGTAAATCTATACATCGACATTAAAATACAGCAAGAAAGAAGCAAAAACTATTTGGATTCTCCCACACCTGAGGATAAATGAGACTTAAAAAGTCAGAATCATCACAGGAAACATGTCGTTTTCATTTAAAGACATCTTTATTCACTCATGCATAAACAAAATAGTGATCTCCTGTGTCTTAAATAGAGTGCTACAATATTCTTGCTTCTAGGGCTAAGATTTTTTTCTTTCCAAGTAGCACCTGTGTTTTTTAGAGCAGTTCAGCAGTGGAAGAAATGACACTTTCATTCTTGTAATGAGGCACCATTAACCAGAGGTCTTTTGTAAGGATGTAATTTCAAACTTCATTACAGGCCAAGGTGGCCACACTACCCATTACTCAGGAAAATGTGCTTCTGTTGTGACTTTCCAAAGACTCTTACATTTTTAATGTGTCTTGTTAGAATATTTATGAATATTTATGAAACAGCATCGCCAGTAGAGGGCATCTGTCTTTGAAACATGGATTGCAAGGATATTAACTGACAGGGTTTCACTGCCCTCACTTTAGACTTTTCAGTTAGAAAAAAAGGTAAAGGTACATGTATAATCTTGAATTCTTTCTGATTTGGTCCTTCTTACTGTTATAGCAGAATACAGGAAATACGCATGCTTATGTCTCAGGAGTTTTAATTTTTTATCGTCAGAGTGAAGTCTGAGTATGAGGGTAGCCAGCTGAATTCCACAATAGATGAGAATGAACATACAGTAACTTTGCTTCCTTTTCAGTGTCTATTACTCTAGGAAAAGTATGTGTTTGCCCAAGTTAGGCCTCAGCTTTGTTAGTAGGTTTGACCTCTCAAAAATATTTAGACACCTCAACTTCCTGATACAAACATTTCACATTGTAAAATTTAGTTCTTCCCATCAACTGCACAGTGATTTCATTCAGAATGAAAGCTGCATCCTAAAAGACTCCAGGGTTAGGAGTTAGGAGACCTGAGTTTTGTGTCCAATCCTGGGCCCAGCAATCCATGTGTGGGTTCCTGTAGGAAGGGAGATGCCACCTTGCCAGTGCGGCACCTTCCCTGTGATTGTCTCTTCCTAACCCTGACCCCTTGGTCCTGGGGGTGTCCAGGACTGTTCCCCTACCCGCAAGCCTGGTGGGTTTCTGACTGTCACATGAACACAGAATGGCTTGTAGGTGTAGGTTCTGGCTACAAAAATGTGTGTCTGTGTGTTTACAGCACACACGGGTACCAACGTGCCATTTTCAAATGGGAGTGTTTGTTTCAAAGAATGATTAATAATTATGACCTCATAGTCATAGAAAACTATAGTCATAGTCATAGAAAACTATGATCTCATAGTTTTCTTCAGTTATTTATAATATTAAGGTCCATAGCAGTATATGTTCAATTTAAATTTATTCTGTATATGCAATGAGAGAAAGAATTATGCTCTTACATCTGTGAAAAATACCATGACGGTATCCTGTTAATCTTCATAAAAGTCTATTAAAAATGAAAACTTTAGTGAGGAAATACATACACTTCAAAGGCTTGGAGTATGTTATAGATAATTTTTTACTTAGCACAATTCTCCTTTAATCTAGAGAGATTTAAACAGTTTCTTCCTCACAAAGTGCTGTTCTTTTCAACTTGAATTTTCTTTACATTATGTCTAAGTTATATGTGAAATGAATATTTGTCACCCATCCACTGATTCGCACCTGTAAGCAAATCCAGATATCCAGCCCACAGTCTATACTAAGTGCTATAACAAAGGAACCAAAAGACATCTGTTCAGAGAAAGAAATGCCTCCAAGCCTGCCTGTTCTTTTTACTTTTGTCTCGAAGCAGTTATGCTCATGCAGTGGCTGTACTGGATGAGTACCTGGCAGTTCCATGCTGCTCTCTATACCCTGGGAGATGAACACCCTGGAGCAGCTTTCTGAAGAGCTTACATAAATTAGAAGTTAAATATTCAAATAACAGGTGTTCAGTTTGCCCCCCCCCCCAAAAAAAGGCTTCACAGCATCATTGTTTTCCATTTGAGACAGTATTTCATGTAAATTAAGTACTCCTCCTCTTCCCCCAATAGCGCACCTCATTATTTGAAAGACTTGATACATCGGAAGTCCAAACTTTGTGCAGGTTGAGCGTGGTCCATGGGTTTTGTTAAGTCTATATCATGCTTTAGAATTGGTTGCAAGACTTAAAAATTAGAAGAGTTCACTTTAAAAATTCAGATTTGGGGATTATCTTATTTTTAAAAAATGAGAGGATTTGGTAACACTGTCCTGTGATCTTACATGTCAAGCACCTGTGCTTCCAAGTCTTCCCCATGTTTCTCTTTTCCTCATTTTCATTCCTTCCCTGGCCACATCCAGCATCCAACTGTCATTCCCTCTTAAATGTGTGAGCAGCCATGATGAGAATGGTGTGTCTTATTCAGCTAATACATTATGCCACCATATTTAACTTTTTGTACGTCTAGATTTCTATCTTAAAAAATAGGAATTATATTTGGCACCTATTTTTTATGAAAACCTTGAAAATTAGTATGACTTTTTAAGAGTAACTCAAAGTTAAAACCATTTATTAATCTTTTGACAAGCACATTTAAAATAATGATTTTGTTTCATTGGTTAAGATTGGCTCTATAGCAGACACCAAAGTTTCTTTAGTCAAAACTTAGAAATGTTTAAAATGAATTTTTGATACATGTCATTTTGCTAGAAAATTAGAATCAGAAGTCTGCAAATAACATGTATTTACATATATAACGAGTATTGTATACTTCTGTGTGTTTATATGTACTTACCTACATATAGATGTATTAATTCAGTTAATATGCATCTTTAGCTATAAATGATCGTAATAAAATTTCTGCTGCTTAAGTAACATTTAAAAGCAAGTTTAGGATGAAGCTAAAATGCGCCATCCAGGTAGATGTTAACTTCAGATGCATGGCTTTCCTTTCAGAATACGGCAGGAGAATGATATGATTGATTCAGCACCTCAGTGGGAAGCTGTATTAAGGAGACAAAAGGAAAAAAACCAAGCCGACCCCAACAACAGGCGATCCAGACACAGATCTCGTTCGTATGTGGACTCTTTTTATACCTTGATTCGAAAACACTGAATTTGAAGTAGCATGTGGATATTCAGGTCTTCTAAAGTGTTTTAGTTCAACTAGGATTATTTCATTGTTTATTTGTTATATTTACCTTCTAATATTTGTGACATTTATTAGCCATGTTGAAGCCGTAGAAGTTGAAGCACAGTCAAAACAAAATGCCATGCAAACAAGGCCCTCAAAGCCATATTTTTATTTTGTGTTGTTTCTTAACCAAAGTATACATTTACCTGGATAGGAATAGTCTCCTTTGTTGTAGAGCCAGGCTGCTGGTGAAATACCTGCTGCTTCTCTCAGTTTGAGTCTGCGCAATTCTCTGAAGTCTTGTTCCAGACTGAACCAGATGTAGATATCTTCCCATCAAAATACAATTTGTGAACAGTAGTCAGTGAGTGATTCATTACACCTCATTGTTGGAATTTGCGTGCTCCTCCTGTTGCTAGGCAACGCCTTGTGTGAGCACAATTACACCCTAATGGTGTGATTGCCAGTCCCTCAAATTAATTGTCTTTGAGCTAGTAAAGTTTCTGTGCACGTGTGTTTTAAATCTGTGCATTATCAAGATTTAGACGCCTTACTCCCACTCCATTTGCCAAACCATGGCTTACCTTTTTAAAGTGAGCCAAGACAAAGTACAGATCCTTTTGTGATGGTGGGTGGTTAGATGTCTGGTGTTGATTACTCACAGGGGGAGGAATTAAGTCCAGTTGCGTATGATAAGGAAATGAAAGGATGTTGGGTAGTGGAGGTGGAGACTGCGTAGGTAGGTAGGGAGCTCTGAGGGAGCCAGGCAGGAGGGTGACAAGAGGACAGCTGTGAATGCCACATCAGGTTAAAAGAGATTAGGAAAGAACTCCAGAGTGTACAGGGGGTTCACACCAGGACCTTTTGCGCTGTAGGACACCAAGGACACTTGTCAGTCTTAGATGTTTACCTTTCAATTAGAAATTAACCCCGTGTATGTGTGTATGTGTTTTATCAGTAGTTCATCATTGTTGAGTGATGACTTTCTTTTGTAATAGAAAACCTGCAAATAGTCACTAAACCATGTACACCCTTACAGATGTATTAATTACTCTGTAATGTTTTTTTAGCAACCTAATTAAATTAGTAGTCAATTTAAAGCAGAAGTTAATGAAAATTTCCTTTGTTGTGATAGCACCTTCCCCCAACTCCATTAAAAAAAAGGAAGTTTAGATATGAAAGAATCAGACCTCATTGAAGAAGTTTACTCAAAAGGCACAGAACCCAAGATTAGATCCGGCACAGTCATGGGTAAATCTTTTGCCACCACATTTTTACCTTTCCATGTGGAATCGTTTTCTTTGAAGGACTTGTTATACACAAGGTTTGGCAACTTGATATTAAATCTTAAAACAGCATTCAGTTTTTATAACTATTTCTAAAGCATTATGAGTTCAATTAAATGTCAGTAGTACATTTAATTTATTTAAAAAGGAGAAAGTAAAATAAAATTAGAAAAAATCCTATATATAAGTTTTGAAGAAGCTAAAAAACATTCCTAGAGAAATAGAAAATAAATGGAACCATTCATTTGTATATAAAAATTGGGAAATAGAATAAAGTTGTTATTACTATAATTCAGTTATATTATAGAGCAAATATTTGTAGTGGGCCTGGGAATTTAATCATTTTTTAGTCGAGTGGTCTGAGGTTCATTTAACAGCCTTTAAAATTGAGGCAATTTGAGGTCAAATTTACATACAGTCAAATCCTCTCATGTGTACAGTTTAATGAATTTTGACAAATGTATCCATAATCTATTCATCCTGCCAGTCAAGATATAGAATATTTCCATAATCCAGAAAGTTCCTTCATGCTCCTTCTAGTCAGTGCCCACCCTCACAACCAACCACTGTTCTGATTTCTTTTCCTTTTTTCTTTTTTCTCCATCACCCAGGCTGGAGTACAGTGGCACAATCTTGGCTCACTGCAACCTCTGCTTCCCAGGTTCAAGCCATTCTCCTGCCTTAGCCTCCCAAGTAGCTGGGATTACAGGCACCTGCCATACCACCCAACTAATTTTTCTATTTTTTCTATTTTTCTATTTTTAGTAGAGATGGCCAGCATGTTGGCCAGGATGGTCTCAAACTCCTGACCTCCAGTGATCTACTGGGCTCAGCCTCCCAAGTGCTGAGACTACAGGCGTGCACCACTGCACCTGGCCCTCTGTTCTGATTTCTATGATTAGTTTTTCTCTCTTGTTGAACTTCATATAAATGTAATAACACAATACATACTCCTTTAAAACCTTGCTGCTTTCACTCAACGTGTTTTTGAGCTTCATCCATAGTATCAGTTGTTATTTAAATTTTTTGTAGAAATATACCACAGTATTTTTATCCATTCTCTTCTTGATGGACATTTGAATTGTTTCCAGTTTTTGCCATTGTGTTATAGACATTCTGTACAAGTATGTGTGTGGAATCTGTTTTCTTTTGCCTTGGGCAAATACCTAGGAGTAGAATTGCTGGATTACAGGGTATTTGCAGGTTTAATTTTATAAGGAACTACCAAAATGATTTCCAGAGAGGCTGGATCATTTTATACCCCACTAACAAGATATGAGAGGGTCTTGTTCTGCCCCAGTTCTTGCTAGTATTTGAGTTTGTTGCTGTGTTAATTTTCGTCATTCCACTAGGCTTGAAGTAGACATTCCATCATGGTTTTAATGAGCGTTTCTTTCATGGCTAATGATGTTAACCACATTTTTGTGTGCTTATTGGTTATTCATATATCTTCATTTTTGAAGTGTTCAAATTTTTTGTCCAATTTAATTGGGTTTGTCCTTTTTATTATTCATCTGTAGGTTATTTATGTATTCTGGATAAAAGTTCTATTTCAGATATGCATATTATGAGTGAATACTTTCTCCCAGGCTGTGGTTTGCATTTTCATGTTCTTAACATTGCTTTTTCATGAGCAGACTTTTTAATTTTGGTGAAGACCAATATATCAGTTTTTTTTCATTTCTAGTTAAGGCTTTTTTTTTTTTTTTTTTTTTTTTTAATCTTAAGGAGCATTTGCCTACCCCGTGGTCACAAAGATAGTCTTACATCTTTTTCTAGCAGCTTTATAGATTTTGCTTTTATACTTAGGTCTCTGTTCCATTTAGAATTAGTTGTTGTGTATGGATGAGTAGAGATTGAGAAGTTTGTTTTCCTGTAGTCTATCCAGTTCCACCACCATTTTTGAAAAGACTTTTCATTAAAATGCCTTGTGGCCTTTGTTGAAAAAGAATTGACTGCTCACATGTGGGCCAATTTTGTTTCATTGATCTGTTTGTCTATCCCTAAGCCATCATGTTGTCTCAGTTACTGTAGCTTTATGGTAAGACTTGAATAAGGCAGTGTAAATTCTCCAACTTTTGCTTTCCCTCTCCCCTTTCTTTTCAAGATTGTTTTAACTGTTTGATTAGGACTTTTGCATTTCTGTCTAAATGTTTGAATCAGCTTGTCAGTTTTTACTGCCTTCCCCCAAAGACTTTTGACTATGATTATGTTGAATGTATAGATCAATTTTGAGAAAACAAATATCTTATTCATCCATTTGTTTTTATCTTCTTTCAGCAATGTTTTATAGTTTTCAGTATAGAATAATTTATTTTGTTAAATTTCAGAAAATGTATTTTTCAGTTTTTTTTAGTATATAGAACAAATGACTTTTAAAAATACTGATGCTACATCTTGCCAACCCATAAGCCTTGTTAAATTCACTTATTAGCTCTAGAAGCTTTTGCGGGGGTGGGGGGCAGTTTCTTAGGATTGTCCACAGTTACAATCATATTTGTGAACAGTTTTCCTTGAGTTCTAGTCTTTCTGTCTTTTATTTCTGTTCCTGCCCTTGTTATACTGGCTAGATCATGTAGTACAGTGTTGAGTTACAGTGTTGAATACAAGTGATAAGGAAGCAGACATCCTTGACTGCTCTTTTTCATAAAGGGAGAGCATTCAGTTTGTCACATTATATATGATGCTAGCTGCACAACGGAGAAATATCCCTTCTATTTCTAGTTTGCTAAGAGTTAGTGAAGAGTTTTGATCATGAATGGGTATTGAGTTTGATTACAAACTTTTTCTGCATCTGTTGAGATAATTGTTTTATGGGTTTATTGTGTTCGTGGAGGAATTAAATGGATTCAATTTTGAATGATACATCCTTGCATTCCTAGCATAAGCCCCTTGTGATCATGATGTATTTTCCTTTTAGTATGTAGCTGGATTCTACTTGGCATTACCTTAAGATTTTTTTCTTTGTTTTTGTGAAAAATTGATCTGTAATTTTCCTGTAATGTCAGGTATTTGGTAAAAAGATTATATTGGTTATTTAAAATAATTTGAGAACTATTCCTTCTTCTTCTATTTTCTGAATGAGTTAATATAAAAGCATTTTTTTCTTCCTTAAATATATAATTCACCAGTGAAACAATCTTTGCCTGGAATTTTCTTTGCAGAAGGTTTTAAATTACAAATTCAATTTCTTTGACAGATATTGAGATATTGATATTTTATACTTATGTGTAGGTTTTGATAATTTATGCTTTTAAAATAATTTCATTTTTATCTAAGTTGTCAAATCTTTCAGCAAAAATTTGTTTATAATTCTTCATGTGCTTTTAACATCTGTGAAATCTGTTGCGATATCACCACTTTGATTCCTGATGTTGGTGATTTGTATTTTCTCATTTTTTTTTTTTTATTTATTTTTTTCAGAGAACCAGTTTTAGATGTTGCTTTTTCTTTGCTATCTGTTGTCTGTTTCATTGACTTTACTTTTTATTCTTTTTATTTTGTCTTTTACCTGCTCCTTTTTTTTCATCTTCTTAGGATAACATTTATCTTAAACCTTTCTACTTTTGCAATATAAGCAAAAATTTATAAATTTCCCTTTCAGTCATGCTTTAACTATATCTCACGTGTTTTTGACATTGTTTTTATTATGCAGTTCAAAATAATTTTTAATTTATCTTGTCATTTTTTTGATGATGGCATTTTCAGTTGTGTGTTTAATTTTCAAATATTTCCGGATTTTCTACAAATATTATTATTATTCTAATTTAATTCCATTGTGGTAAAAAAAAATTCTGAACGGTTTTAATCCCTTGAAATTTATTGAGACTTGTTTTAAGGCCTAGCATATGGTCTTCAATGATGAATAATCTGTGGACTCAAGAAGAACGAGGAGTCTCAGTTACTGGGTGTTGAATAGATGCAGTTAGCTGATAGTGTTCAGATTGTGTCTTTTTTAAATTTCTTTACCTACTTTTCAAGCAGTCATTGAGAGAAGGATATTAAAATATACAACAGTGATTGTGAGTTTGTCTGTTTTTTCCTTTAATTCTGTCAGTTTTTGCTTCAAGTTATTTTGGAGTTCCGGTGTTAGGAGTATGCATATGTAGGTTTTTTTCCTTCCTGGTGAACTGATGACCTTTATTCTGGTAATACTCCTTTCTCTGTGTCCACTACACATGCACATGCATAAATTCTACCATACCTTCTTCATGTTTACTGTTTGCATGGTATATCCTTTTAATCCTTTTACTTTAGGCCTAATTATGTCTTTATATTTAAAGTCCACCTCTTGTAAACAGTGGACAGTTGGTCTTTTTTTTTTTTTTTTTTTTTTTTTTTAAATTCTAGCCTCACAATCCCTGTCTTTTAAGTTGAATGTTTAGCCTGCTGGCAGTTAACATAATTATTTGTATTTTGGGATTTAAGTCTGCCAGCTTGTTCTTTTTTCTGGTTTATTATGCCTGTTTTTTGTTGGTTTGTTGCTCCTTTCCTACTTCCTTTCCTACTTTATTTTGTGTGAATTGAATATTTTTTGATACTCCATTTTATTTTCTCTGATGTCTTACCTATACTTTTATTATTTTTTTACTTATTGCTTTCTCTCTGTAAGTATGATTCTTATCAGTATGGTTCCTTATCACACCCTAAGATTAATATTGTAACATTTTATTTAAAATTTAGAAACATTGGAAAAATATAGCTCCACTTGTCCTTTGTGCTATTGTCATATATTTAATATATGACATATATTTAATATATTTTATTTTTGCCTGTTAGAAGCCTCATATTAAAATGTTAATGTATCTTTGCTTAAACAGTGTGTTTTTATATAAAGAAATTAAGAGGAGGAAAAACCTTATAGTTACTGTGGTAGGAAGAATAATGACCCCTGAAATATATCCATGGCTTAATCTCCATAATGTGTGAATATATGACCCTAAATGGCAGAGAGGAGTTAAGATTGCAGGTGGAATTAAGGCTGTTGTTAATCAGTTGACCCTCACCCAGGGATATTATCCTGGATTATCCAAGTAGGCCCAAAGTAATCATAAGTTTCTTAAAAGTGGAAGAAGAGGTGACAGAAGAGGAAGTGTTTCAGTTTGAAACAGACTCAACCTGCTGTTGCTGGCTTTGAAAATAGAGGAAGAGGCCTGAACGAATAAATGTGGTTAGCTCTAGAAGTTGGAAAACACAAGAAAATGAATTTTCCCTTGAGTCTCCAGAAAGGAATGCAGCCATGCCAACACCTTGATTTTAGTCCAGTAGGACCTATGTCAGATTTCTCATCTAATATGGCTAAAGTGCAGTTAAATTAGAAAATACACACACACACACACACACACACACACACACACACACACACACATATGTATTTATGTGGATAGTAGTTCATTTAGAAGTTGCTGGTCGGGCATGGTGACTCACGCCTGTAATCCCAGCACTTTGGGAGGCCAAGGCAGGCAGATCACCTGAGTTCAGGAGTTCAAGACAAGCCTGGTCAATGTGGTAAAACCTTGTCTCTACTAAAAATACAAAAATTAGCCAGGTGTGGTGGCGGATGTCTGTAATCCCAGCTACTTGGGAGGCTGGGTCAGGAGAATTGCTTGAACCTGGGAGGCGAGATTGCAGTAAGCCGAGATCGTGCCATTGCACTTCAGCCTGGGCAACAGGAGTGAAACTCCATCTCAAAAAAAATAAAAAAAAAAGTTGCTCTGGTGGGTAAAAAGCAGATTGAGAAAGAGGAAGAAAGGAAGCAGGGAAGCAATTAGAAAACTTACAGTGGTCAAGGTAAAATGGCTTTAGCTCAGAAAAGATGGTGGTGGTGAAATGAAGAGAAGTAGATGAATGTACATTTTGGAAGTAAAGCTGACAGATTTGTAGTATGAGCGGTATTATGGATAATGTTGAGTTTCTGAACTGATCCACTGAGTGGGTAGCTGTTTTACTGAGATGGGAAGGGATAGGCCAAGATTGTTTTTGGGGGAGAGAATGAAGATTTCTGTTTGTTAAGTTTGAGATGCCAAGTAGACAATTAATGGAAATGTCAAATGGGCAACTGAATAAAAGTATTATAACTCTTAAGGATGATGGATTACTTCACATAGCACAAACTGGGCTCTGTCCTTTATTTGAGCTATGACTGTTAAAAGCCTGAGATGTATTGACAATTAATAAAACACCTGCTGGGTGCTGTCGTTTGCATTCTGGATCTTCAGCTTATTACCTGATCCCCACGAGTTTCCATTTCTACAACACTCATGGTACCATGCTCTTAGGATTTTGCTGAGCAGTAAGTGAGGTCGTGCCTGTGTTATAGCCTTTATTAGTAAGTTCCCCCAGGTCTTAGTTCTTCTCTAGAAACACTGCAAGGTATTTGTATTTTTCCTTGAGATGAGGAGGTGGTGAGAAATGAAGAGAGTAGAGTAAGGCAACTCACATAAAGTCCTTAGAGACTAGAATTTGGTTGTGTGAGGATTTAGGAACCACTATAGCTTTCTTTAAAGTGGAAACATGAGCTTGGCATGGTGGCTTGTATGTGTAGTCCTAGCTACTTGGAAGGCTGAGGAGGGATGATTACTTGAGGCCAGGAGTTCAAGACCAGCCTGGGCGACATAGTGAGACCGCATCCCTTAGAAAAAGTGGAAACATGGCTAGGGCAGTATTCAAGGGAATCAATCAAAATTATCCTTCAGATATATATACATAATATAGAAAATATTTTAAAATATATGTACTGTATAAAAATATATATGTATATTTGGCATTTCAGATGTACAGTAAACCACTGATCTCTCCATTACTCCCATATTCTTAAATTCCTACTGCAGTATATGTAAATTATGTATCCATTAAGGGTCAGAGTGTTATGATACATCATTATTCATTTTTGTGTTTTATCCCCAATAAATAGCTAGAAAATCAATTCATTATTAAATACCAGAGACAAAGAGTAGTATAAAATACAAAACTGTTTTCTACTAAAAAGCATTAAGCTGAAATATGATTAGATCTTCTCTGGTAAAACATTGGGAAGTACAGTTCTATTTAGTACATTTTTCAGCTGCAGTTGATGTTTATCACTAGGAAAAAAGCTTTGTTGAACCTGCTTTTCTACATGAGTGAACCTTTACTCAGCAGGATATTTGGAAGAGACATTAAAGTATAAACAATAGTTTTGGTAAGTTCAAACCTGGGTGCAAGAGAAGGCTCGTGCCCCCTCTGGTGGTGATAATATCTTACTATTTTATTGAAAAGTACTGATACTGTGGAAGATGAGGCTGTCAGGGCGATGTTCTCAATTACACACAAAACATGTAAGTCTGGTGCGTTAAGTGAAGATATAACATGAACCCCCACCCCCAACCCGAAGTGCCTCCTGAGCGATCTTCAGCAGCTAAGTTGTTCATCTCAGTGGCTTCCTAAGGCTTCTTTGATTTGGAGGGGGGAGGGAGAAGAGTAAGACATTTAATTAGATTTATTTTGACCAGTCAGGAATGTGACAAAGAATGACTGGGATATTTGTTAGGAACTTTGAATTTCTTAAATAAAGATGTTTTATAAATGTACATATTTTCAACTCTAAATTTCCTTTCAGAGGAGTGATCAGTATAAAGAAGGACAAAAAAAAAAAAAAAGTAAAATACTGCCATAATTTTTAGTATAATATACAAAATATAGTAAGTTTATTGGATAATGTATTGCCCGTAGTATACTCTTAGATAATATAGTTGGATAGTTTGGGGACTATATAAAATGATTATATGCAGTGATGGAGTTTAAATCCTTTGTAGATTTATGATATGTTTGTTTTAGGGTTTTGGAATAAGGGAAGTGATTTGTGAATGATGTGTCATCCAACTAATTTCTCTGATTAAAGTGGAATATTTGTATGTGGAGGAGGGATGCTTTTGAAAAATACTGGACTAATCCTGGGCTGCATGATTATTTTCTATATAGGTTGTACCTTTGGACAATTTAGGGTTCTATTTCCTTTCCTTAGGAATTTATTTGGAGAGTTTAAGTAAAACATTGGCATAATTAAGTGCCTCAAATTAAGAAAAATGACTGCTGAAATTCCACAGCTTTCTAAATCCACAAGATAACACCAAGCTGCAGATCATGAATTCATCCTAAATTATTGATTAAATGTGTGCAGATGTAAGCATAAAAATAATACATTCCTCATTAACAAGCAGCTTGTGTTGACATTTGTGAAATCACAGGTGGTCTAGCAATCAGAAAATTAGCATTTTTTAAGCTTTGGAACTTTTCCTCGCCTTAAAACTGTTTGGAACTACTGGCCACGTCAGAACTTAGTTTATTTAAAAATATGACTTTTATGGTGCTATAGAACGTAAAGATAAAGACTAAACTCCTTAATCTTTTAGGACCAATGTTTATGGCTAGAAGGACTGATGATCTCATTCAGCTTAAGATAACATTTCTCAGGCCAGGTGCAGTGGCCACGCCTGCATTCCCAGCACTTTGGGAGGCTGAGGTGGGCAGATCACGAGGTCAAGAATTTGAGACCATCGTGGCCAACATGGTGAAACTCTGTCTCTACTAAAAATTAGCTGGGCATAGTGGTGCATGCCTGTAGTCCCAGCTACTCGGGAGGCTGAGGCCGGAGAATGGCTTGAACCCGGGAGGCAGAGCTTGCAGTGAGCCGAGATGGGGCCACTGCACTCCAGCCTGGGTGACAGAGTGAGACTGTCTCAAAACAAAACAAAACCAAACAAAACCAAAAAACAAGGATAACATTTCTCTAATTCTTCTGAGATGGGAATGAAAAGCATTTCCTGTGGAATTACAATCACAGTATTTAAAAAAACAAAACAAAACATGAAAACACTCTTATTTTTTTCCTGATAACTAAGGTAAGAAATTCTCCTGGCTTAAAAAGATCAGAAAATATAGAAAAGTATAAATAAGAAAATAAAATTACCTGCAATACCAGCATTCAGACATATCCACTGTTATCATGTTATCAGCTTTTTAATGTATTGTTCATAGTCACTATCTCTCTCCCCTAGGCCTGTTATCATGGGGTGTGTGTCCTCCTGGCCATTCATAACTTTTCTCATTCTCCCCATGTCCACCCTAAAAGCATTTAGCTTTGAATTGCATGCCCTTACATGATACCACTCACCACTTCCGGTAGTTGTCATCAACTGCACCCTGGGTCATTTTCCTCATTCTTTTAAGATTAAGTTTCTGCTTTACTGTCACTCTCTCCAGCACTATTCCAGTACTCACATAATGGATCTTTACAATAACTTGGCTTCCACTACCCAACCACAGCCACTTAATTCCTAGGTCATACCCTTAATCAGTGGTTTTCCAACTGGGGGCAGTTTTGCTTCCAAGGGGACATTGTCTACAGACATTTTTGGCTGTCACACTGGGGAGGTGCTACTGGTGTCTAGAGGGTAGAGGCCACAGGTGCTACTGATCATCCTACAGTGCACAGGACAGCCTCCTACAACACAGAATTAGTATGGAAAATGTCAGTAGGGCCAAGGGTGGGAAACCCTGCTGTAACTAGAAGACAGCTGATATGTCCACTATCATACCTTCCTGAAATAAGAATAATGATCAGTAGAATAGCTTCCTAACCTAGATATTATGTAATACTTCAGACTCTTGGTTGACTGTGAGAAGTAGATCCTGGGGTATAGTCACAGCTGAACCATCATTCTGTCAGAGTGGAATAACACCTTAGTGCTTTTTAATATTAGCACCTTCTCTGACAGTATCATTTAATGGGGTTAACATATTATCTAGCAAATCAGACCAACCAAATGTAGGAAAGGCAGAGTCCATACAGGACACCAAGGAAGCAGTTTCTATGATTTTTAACATACAATTTTTTTTTTTTTTGGTGGCATGGGCTCTCGTTCTGTTGCCCAGGCTGGAGTGCAGTGGTGTGATCTCGGCTTACTGCAACCTGTACTTCCCAGGTTCAAGAGAGTCTCATGCCTCAACCTCCTAAGCAGCTGGAATTACAGACACATGCCACCACACCCAGCTAATTTTTTGTATTTTTAGTAGAGACGGGGTTTTGCCATGTTGGCTAGGCTGGTCTCTAACTCCTGACCTCAAGTGATCCACCCTCATTGGCCTCCCAGAGTGCTGGGATTACAGGCTTGAGCCACCATACCCAGCCTAATCTTATTCTTATAACAAAGAACATCTACATTTAACAATACCATATTTGGTCTGAGACCAAGATTTCATTCCTTTTTCCTTTCATGTTTTGTCTCATCCTGAGTTGATTAAAAGGTCTTTATAGACAGATCATTTTTTCCTCCCCTGCACAAAGGAAAAGCCATTTGGTCAGTGGCAGGAAAGTAGCTTAGTGTATTCTGTAGGTTCAGAAAGCCCTACCAGAATACCATAGTGGTGCCCTTATGAAGTGAGAAAAATGAAAGCATTAATGATACCATACACTAAAAGCAATATTGAGCCCCCCAAATGCTAATACAGATTAATCACATAAAATTCCATAGGATCGGTGGCTTTTAATTGTTATTTGTTCTTTCTTTTGGCCTATTACTTGATCTCTGTTCTCTTAAAGGGACCGACCAATGAAAGCTTATTTTCTCACTATGAAGAAAAATCATTCTGTGTCAACAATTGCAGAGATAATAGATTACTAGTATTCATTGCTACAGTGGGAGTAATAGTTGATACTACAGAGAGTACAAACACTTGAATGCTGACTGAAGTTTTCATTCTAGGAAATTAAAGACAGTGGTATAATATCTACTCACATACTTCTTGGAGAAAAGATTTGCAGAGTCAATAGTTGGGGATGGAGAAGGGCGTAAAGAGGGTGGCAGCATGAGCCAAGGCCACAAATAGGTCCTAGCATTTGCTGGCCCAAGTTTTGTTGCAGAAATGCAACACCAGGTATAACATGAAAGATGGGTCATTGGTACAGTCTGCCATCAGGGCCAATCCCACCAGTTGCTTTTTCCTTGTGGTGGTTGCTTCTTGTAGGTAATCACAGATCATGTTGGGACTTGCTAGAATCAGGATGAGTTCTTCTTTTACCATTACTTACAAATATCTGGAAAGATCAGAAACAGATGCCCTGAATCATCCTTCATTGTACAGTTACCACTGGAGGGGGAGGCATATGGCCCTGCAGTTCTGAGGTCTTTCATTAAATGAAGCTCTGGTTATCACTAGGTTTTATGATTTTCCTTCAGCAGCCGTAGCAGCAATTTAGCTGCTGGTGTCTTTATACTACCCATCACAGTGGCTGTCCCTGTCCAGTCTTTCCTTGTCTGTTCTCAGCTGGCAAATAAGAACTTCACAGTCTGAAAACTATTAAAGTTAGTTGTGAGATGAAGCATGTTTGTAGAGCTGAATGTTGTTTTCTCTGTTTATAGGAGAAGCCCCGATATCCAAGCAAAAGAAGAGTTATGGAAACACATTCAGTGAGTAATAGTTGTTCTTTCTCATTGTTTTGAAACCCATGTAGTTTTAATGCAGGTGGAAGAAAGAAGACTGCTGGTACTGAGAGGCAGCCTCAGCGTGATGCCTGCCAAAGCCATTGCCACCATGTGTAGCAGGCACGGGGAGCACAGGGTCGTGGTGCCTTACCATATTAGCAGCCTATCTACAGGCAGCCCTGACACCTCCTCACCTTGGGTCATTTAGTCTCACCTCTAAATGGACCCCAGACAGGCCAATAGTTTACAAATAAATACCAAGGAAAAAAAAAAAGACACCCACCACAGGGGAGAGAAGCAGATCTTTTATAGGGAAATGGGGAATGGCTGGAGTCTGAATGTAGAAAAATTGAAAGAACACAAAAGAGCTACAGAAAAGGTTTTACCCTCCTATTTTTTCTTGAACACATTTTTAGTTTTTATAAATTTGTGTTGGTTTAACTAACACTGTTTTGGGACAAGATTAGAAAGGGAAAACTCAGCTGCCGATTGTGAAAGATACTAGCATTTATACCAGCACCACAACTATCATTTTCTTGCTTATTCCTTTACAGAAAGGAACTTGTGGATCCATCCGGATTGTCAGAAGAACAATTAAAAGAGATTCCGTACACTAAAATAGAGTGAGTGCCTTTGAAAATCTTCTCACAAAAGCTTTATTAGTGCTTGTGAGTAATCCATTCTAATTCTTCAGTTGTGTTCCAGGCAGTGCTTTAATTTGTCTTTACATTTTAATCAAAATTAGGTGACAGTAACGAAAGAGGAAGAAAAATCTGTATGAAAGCTACTTATTCTACACTATAATCACTATCATCTCTTGTTAGCCACCTCTTTGTACATGATAGGTACAAGGGGGCTTTTCCTGATTAATGTCAGTTTTGAAATAAATTCTTTTCTGAGATTCTCATTGATAAAGTTTTTTATCCATTATTTTACACCAAGAGAATTATGCTGACCATAAAACTCTCATATGTGCCCAGTCCAATCTCTGGCATAAAAGCAGCACATTGAACAGGCTTCATGAAAGCACAGCAGGAGTCCCCAGTCACCAGTGTAAGAGGAACCATACCTGTTGACTGTGTTTTCTGCCTTGCCAGAACTTGGTTAAGAGAAAGTGAGTGCCTGCTTTGTTCCCCTTCTGCAGCTATGCTGCTTTCCCACCACAGTTAAACAGCAGATTGGTACACCCCAGCCACCCTCTGTCCCATCTTCAGGTCAAAGATTTGAATATTCATTTGTTTTTAATTATTAAGGTATAATCAACAAATAAAATTTGTATATGTTTACAGTGTACAATGTGATGTTTGGATATATGTATACATTGTGAAATGCTGAAATCAAGCTAATATATCTATCACCTCACATACTTTTTTTTTTAATGGAGAGAACACTTAAGGTCTACTTTCTTAGCAGTTTTCAAGTGAGGAGTGAATTCTTAATGTTAGTAGCTATGACAGTGGACCAACTTTTTCCATTAGGAATGCCATTTTGTCTGCATTATAGATTTTGTTTTCTTCCACGCTACTAAAAAGAATTCCACTGTGAGGAATAATTTCATTTAAAATTTGATGGTTAAAAAACATACATACACACACACATATATATACACAAATAACTATAAAGAGCTTCATTTTCACATATGGTCAAGGGAGCATTTTTCTTGTGAAATTTAAGTCACTCAGGCTTTCAAAGCCTAGAGGAGTCAAGTTCTTTTTAAAACTCTGAAAGTTGCTATTCTTTTGCAGTTTCAATATTAAGGAAGAACTCCTACTTTTCCTCTTCTGACTTTGGGTGTTTGTTCCCATTTTTTTTTTTTTTGGTTGCTTGTTCAGGACACAAGGTGACCCAGTCCGCATCAGGCATTCTCATTCGCCACGAAGTTACCGGCAGTATCGCCGGTCCCAGTGTTCAGATGGGGAGCGATCAGTTCTCTCGGAAATGAAGTAAGTGGGCAGGCCAGAGCCATCACCATCATGGCTCCAGAACAGTGCAGTCGAAAAGAACTTTACTTGCTCATGGAAATGTTTTATATGTACACTGTAGTACTCTTCCAACTTAATTTCTGATTCTAGGTACTGTTCCAGTCACTAATTCTAAAACTCATTCTCTGCAGTTCAAAAATAGATCTTGTACCACCGCTTCCGGTGACTCGTTCTTCAGATGCTCAGGGTTCTGGGGACGCTACAGTTCATCAGGTTAGTAATAGTAAGGTTTGAAGAAGGTGTTGCATTGATGACAATTTTGAGAAGCATTTTGTGCTTTGGAAAGTTCCTTTGGGGAGGTAGGGCAGGCAGTGAAACCTTAATATCATTCTGAGATTCTGTATTTTAAAAGAATGTGTAGAAATCATGGAAGGAAAAGTGTATGATCAAGAACCTTGGTACAATCTGGGAAGAGTTAGGAATAACAGGTAGAGGTAGTGGGGCAAAGCTGAGGATAACAAAGATTGTAAGATTGTTTGGAGCCAGAATAAAGAAACAATTGTTTCACTAATTAAAAAGCAACAATAACAACAGGTATTTTGAGCCAGAGAAACAGAGAAAGTGACAGACTCACATTGTTAACTAATAGCAGACGGAAGAATTACTTAAGTCCTGTTTTCTGTCTTTTCCATCACAATTACTTTCATTCTGGACATGTTTTTAAAATGTAGTTAAAAAGGAATTCAGAGACAGAACACCTAGCTGCCTTAACAAAATCACTTTAACACTTAGCTGAATTTGATAATCAGGGGAGCACTGTGGCGAACATAGTTCAGGAAGGGTTTCATACCACCTCTCATGGTGTATTTTTTAATAAGATGGGAAAAAATGTGGGCTGAATAAGACAGTTGGATGGATTTATATCTGGTTAAACAACCACTGTAAAACTCTAAAAACAAAGTTGATGTGTCTGATGGATCAGGGTCAGCCCATTGTTCGTCGTGTTGTCGTTTTCAGCGTTGTTTGATCATGGATCCTGTAGAAAAGCCAGTTGTATCTACTGACTCTCATCCCAAAAAATGCATGTAAGCACATGTACAATTTTTTGGATCACGTAAGAAGCCTGACACCAGCAGTATCTATCATATATGGCCCTTTTTGTTTTTATCAATGACTGGAGCAAGGCCTCTGCTGGTTTAAGTTAGGTTCCCTAGATAGATTCTGAAATGGAGATCTGCATGCAGGAAGCTTGTTGGAAAGTGCCCATGGGATCCACACTTGTTGGGGAGAAAGTGAAAGATGGGTTTGGGCAGAGGCAAGAGCTGATCCCACAGGGAGCTCTAGAGTTGAGATGGCTCTTCAAATTCATCCTACCGTGAGACGGGGGTTGAACCTTTACACATTCACACTTACCCCATAGAAATCACTGGGTAAGGGATGTTCTGGGAGGGGGGTTCTCTTCAACTGAGGGCAGTTCCTGGGGAGGGGCTCAGTTTTGAGCTACATGGCAGGCAACACTCACAGCAGCTGGAGAATGAATGCCTCAGTCTAGAATGGAGGTCTGCATGGTAAACACAGCTTCTACTATAATCTGTGTAATATTTGATGAGATCAGCCTGGGAGAGCTAATAGTTGTCCAAATAGACATTTGGTTTAAAGTTGACAGTACTTTTTCAATATTATATTCATGATTAAGTTTAGGCTTTGCATTCTGACTGACCTGAATCATTTGTGTTTCATCTCTGCATACTACTTGTGTAACGTTAATACTGCTAAACTTCTAAGCCTCAGTTTTTATACAGTGTAGATAACTTACCTCCTACGGTTATTGTGATGATTAAAAAGCAGTTATCATTTGGTGTTTTATTTATTTATTTATTTTTGGTCTTAAATTTTAGTTGGTTTCAATACAAGTAGTAATTTTTATTTCCACTCAGGAATTAAAAAAACTTACACACATTCTAAGTTGGAAGAATAGCTTTCACTTTGCGGGACACAAGAACTCACATGCATCTTCTGATCAGTGGCACTGATTCTAAGCCTGTCTCCAGAACACTTTTGATTTTGAATTCAGTAAATATCCAGTGAGCCCATCTAAGGAATATCAAGCACTGGTCTGAGCAATCAGCAAACCATGGCCTAAGGGCCAAATCTAGTCTGCTGCCTTTGTACAGCCCAGAAGGCAGTAATGGTTTTTACACCTTTAAAGGATTGTTTAAAAGCAAAACAAAGTAACAGTAACATGTGACACAAACAGGATGTAGTTTATAGTCTGGCTCTTTATAAAAAAGGTTGATGGCCCTAGCCTAGACGTGGAGGCATAAGGTAAACAGTTAAAACATATAGGAGTATGCATTACAAAGAAATGCCTGAGCTAAAGAAGCAACAAAGTGACCTCACTTTACATGTTTATGGTGTTCAGAGAAGGCCATCTCAGAAAGTGGCATTTAAAGCTGAGACCTGGCAGTTGAGGAGGTGGCCGCAAGGCTGATGTCATCAGAGTGAGGAATATAGGGAAAATGCTGACTCTGGAGAGGGCCTGGGTATTTGAGGAGCTGAAAGACCAACATGCACTGAGCATGAGGGGAAAGGCAGATAAAAAGGCCTAAAGGCTGTGGGAAACGTTTGGATCTTATTGTTTTATTCCAAGTGCTAAAAGGAAGCCACTCATCGGCTGCCATGTGGAGAAGGGGCTGGAGTGACCAATGGAATCTAGAAAGGTGCATTTCCTAATGCAACTTTTAAGTTCTAATTTCCACCACAATGCCACCAGAGTTCTGGCAGTGACCTGCCCTACACCTCACCTTGCCTTTTCACGCAAAGGCTGCTAAGAATGGGGAAGAATAGCAACTTAATTTCTTAAGGTCTGCGGAGTGGACAGATTCAATCCCAGACAAACAACATAGTACTTATTTCAGGTCCTCGCCTAGCAATTTTTTCTGGTGATTCTTCTGCTATATTCTCCTCTCACATTCACTGGTGTCCTCTTCCCACCTCTGGCTATCCAGAAATCTTCCATCCCAGATAGATTGGTTCATACTTCCCATGATAGGCAGAATAATTGTTCTATCAGTGCTTTTTGAATGTCAGTAAAACAAATTAAGCCAGTCATAGAAATAGATTAAAGGTAACTGCATTTTAAAAGAGGGATTTTTTTTTTTTTTTTTTTTTTTAGCTCAAATCTCAAAATAGATTGGGACAGTGTAGCCCATTATTTGTGGGAATATACATTTGGGGAAGGAAATATGCTTGCCAGCCTGATACACTAACAATGTTAGGCCATCTCTTGGAAGAGCAGGAGGGGTTTGCGTAAGGAGCAGTTGTGAGTTAGTGTCATTCTCAGAGCCTCCACCTGTGATGGGAGATGTGTAAAACCTAAGTTTTACAAAGTAGTGGATGTGGCGCACAGGCTCTGGTAATCAGCTGCCCTGTTTCTCCGTACGAGACAAGCGATAGGGACTCACAAGACATTGTTCCATTCATTGACTGCTGAAAATATAATCAGGGGATTGATTATAAATTGCCTCCAACTCTCTCCACTATCCTGTTTGCAAAAGTGAGAAGGTTGAGAGCCTGGTTTGGGAATTATTAACAAGAGTAATGACAGATTTGGGTGAATTATGCCTAATATTCACGAATAAAATCATTATGAATGTAAATGTCAGACTAACTTTGTATATTAAACAAAGATTAAATACAAACTTTATTTTGCACAACTATTTAGAGGGAACATTTATTGAATAGCTTTTGGTATTATGAAACTTTTGAATTAACTCAGTATCTTCAATTTAAGAGCAGCTTGGTTTCTGATGTAATTAAAATACTTCATTTGGTTGTTTTCTTCTGAATCTTTCTATATTTTTCAAATATATTTTATTTTAGAGAAGAAATGGGTCTAAAGATAGCCTGATGGAAGAAAAACCTCAGACATCTCCAAACAACCTGGCTGGAAAACACACAGCAAAAACAATAAAAACTATCCAAGCTTCCCGCCTCAAGACAGAGACTTGATCCTGATGAAGGGTCAAGGGTAGGGGTGGGAAGGTTGTGTGCACCACTGGTACTTTTGAAACTGTGAAATAGATACCTTGATTCAAATCTCAGACCTGCGAGTATTTCAGCATAAGAAAATATGTTCTTTTGCTTTTTTTCTTTTTGAGATGTTATCACTCTGTCACCCAGGCTGGAGTGCAGCAGCACCATGTCAGCTCACCACAACCTCCACTTCCTGGGTTTAAGCGATTTTCCTGCCTCACAGGCGTGCGCCACAATACGTGGCTCTTTCTGTATTTTTAATAGAGACAGTGTTTCACCATGTTGGGGGCTGGTCTCAAACTCCTGACCTCAAGTGACTGGCCTGCCTCAGCCTCCCAAAGTGCTGGGATTATAGGCATGGTTTAACTACAGCACAGTCGTGCTGAAGCACCTTTTTGTTTGAACTGGAAGAATAAGTATTTTGTAAAAATTCACTTGAAACCACATTTTCGTTTCTGGAACAGGATAGCAATCATTCATTTCTGACTGTGTTGTGTCTGTGTCCACTACAACCAAGACCAGATGCATCTGATGAACGTTCTGGAAATCTGAACTGCAACTAGCCTGCTGTGCAATAGTACAAGTGGGAGGACGTCTTCCCAGCTCTGGGTTGGTTCTCAAGTAGCGCCCAGATGCAAAAGGACTGAGGCATCACTTTCAGACTGCAGATATTTTTATTCATATAGTTCTTTATAATACTGTATTTTGTGGTGTTAAGTTCCACCAGTTATTTACAAATGATGTAAAAAGCTTTAAGTGTTAATTTCTAAAGTGTTCTTGTCTTGTGTTTTCAGAAGTCTATGTGGATTTCAGTTGATCCCTCACCCCAAACCTCAAATGATCCATCCACCCTGCTTGGCCATCTAACTCACCGGCTCTCCCCAATGACTATTTTGGACCTTTCCTCTCCATAGATGACTTTGCAGTCTATGGGGAAAATACGCAGGATGTCTTATATCTCCCCCTTACCACATACAGTTCTCTCCACAGCTGCCAGCAGCCCTAACCCTTTTCTCTCTCCACCTGTGCTTTGGATGCTCTCTCCCAGCCTTTTCAGGATCTTTGTATCTCCTCCTCCTATATTAATGTATTCAATCATTCAGCTAAATCCTTGCTACTTGGTTTTAAATTTAAAACTAAGACTAAAGAAAACTATCTTTCATAACCACAACCCCCCACCCTCTAGCAACTATGATTTTCCTCTCATTCTCAGCCAATCTTCATGCAAGGAGTTATCTTTAGTCATTGCCCTCAATTCAACTAATCCATATCTTAAGTGATTAATATCAATCACTGTGTCACTTAATCCCAGGGAGAATTTTTAGGACATTCTTTTGCTTCTTTAATGTAATCCTATTTTGCTCCTGCCACACACTGACCACCCTTTCTAGCTTATCATGCTTTACCTTGCCATTAGTGGAGTTTCTCTAACTTCAGACCCTAGGCCCTCTTCCTAGTCTACCCCGGGTAGATCTCATTTATCCCCATGGCCTTAAGGTTTATTTCTGTAGTTTAGACTACTGAGTAATGTGCTACTGCAAAAAGACCATTTGGATTTCTCAAAAGTAATTTAAGAATTCAACTGTTTAAATGCTGCTCCCCAGCTGGATCTAGAGTCATTATGCTCATCAGTGTGCAAGCTCGACACCTAGCAGTTATGGACAGACACCTCCACTATTACCAAGTCTAGTTGGCTCTGTCATCAAACTATAAACAATTTTATTTCACTAATTTTACTAGAGCAAGATGGTCTCTCGCCTAGACAACAATAAGCAACCTAGTTCAACTACCCTTTTTTTGCAAATCTGATTTTCCACCATGGACTTATCTTGCTTTAATAAAGCCAGAGGGAGCCTGAAGTGGTGCGTCTGGCTTCTTTACCTACCTCTTCAGCCTCATTTTGTAACACTCCCACCTCCCATAATAGCCATCTTACATGCCTCAGTAAACAACTCAATTCTGAAACAAGGCACTGAAGAGGGAAAGCAGCCAAAACTGTCACAAAAGTAAGTGGACTTATGGTATCTTTTTTTCTAGCCCAAGCCTCTGCATGTCATTCCCCCAATTTTGCCTTGTGAAAAATATGACACATACCTTTGGTCTCAACTCTTTCTCAGGTTTCCCCAAGAAAATCCTATCATGGAACTCATCTCATAGTGAAGTTTTACATGTGATGACATTCCCTCCACTCAGCTATGTTTCCAAAGGGAAGAACTGTGTTGTGCTCATCATCGTGTTCTTAGCTCCTAGTACAGTGCTTTCAATAAATTTTTTGAATACCTGAATACATTATTTGTTGTTTCTTGCAAAGTGAAGGCAGAAGATATGCCAATATTAAGTGTACAATCTAATTGGAGGGAAAAAACGTATGCACTGGGTGTAGTAAAGCACACCTGTCACTAGAAATCA
The DNA here is from genome assembly GCF_007565055.1 of Rhinopithecus roxellana. NCBI lineage: Eukaryota > Metazoa > Chordata > Mammalia > Primates > Cercopithecidae > Rhinopithecus > Rhinopithecus roxellana. The sequence continues at coordinate 48,262,726 of NC_044551.1, forward strand.
GTCTAGTTCTCGCAACGATTTTTGAGTCACTGGAAGAAAGTACATTTCTCTTTGGGCCAAACACAAGCTATTTTAAGGCTATTAATTATGGTGACAGCAGTGAAAACTGATCAAAAAAGAAGCCCTCCTCCCTTATAACTTTTTAGAAACAGCTATTTCTGGCAGTTAATCACTTAAAACACAAATGTCAAAGTGCATTAATATATTCACATCCTCACTGTCTTAAGTGTGTATTTACAGACTCCAACAGGCAATTATGTCAGAAATCCTCAGACTCCCAGCAATTTCAAATGAGCCAGGCAACTCTTGTGAAGACCAAATTTTCAAACTCTTCACCAAGGACATCCTAAGAGAAAAAATAAAGTACTCAGTTGGACAGCAGATATTTTTGTATAACATTTTAATCAAGAACTTGGTAATTAATATGCCTGCGATTTGACAAGTTTTTAAAGAATTCAATGACTACATACACATAAAAACAATTCTTAAGGGATCCAGAATGCCAGTACTATGCGTATTTATTTCCCTGGGCTTCTCAGGATGTATCAGCAAAACTTTTCCAAAAATAAGCTGTCCCATTTGTTAACTCACCTAAATAGCTACAGACGGAGCAACACTACCAATGTACCACTAACATTAATACTCACTAGAGAAGGAGCCCCAATTTAAAAGGTGATAAAAATTCCCATTACAAAGTGCTTTATGACATATCACCCTACCTTCAGGTCACCTTTGTGCTCCCAGATGGTATTCAGCTAGCAGCAGTCTACACTTCAGGCATCCATCTTCCACCTGAACAAAAATTAAAACTGGTTAAGACAAACCATACACTTGTGGCTGGCAGGGTCAAGATCACGCGTGTAAATGTAAAAGCAGCAACTGTTACTTATGCAGCTCCTACACCAAAGATGTCAAATTCAAGGGCAGGAAAAGGCTGCAAAGCGTTTAATTTACGCCTTTTTTGACACCACATTCACTAGTTTCCAAAGTGAATGGGCAACACAAAGGCTGACACTGCGCGAGGTCGGCTCTACGACATAAAGTTGCTGACTGGCTGACAGTAATCTTCTGATTACGGCCTAAAAACGAACACTACATTTCAGAGAAATTTTCTCACGATTTAAAATCCGACTTAGTAATGAAAAGTGAAATGAGATGCGTTTTAAATGGCGACTGGTCTCGCATCAACGTGAAAACTCACCTGCAGGGTAGGTGATCGATCACTCCCTCCGAGTACCGCATATGTAAACAGCCGTAACCAGGCCCTCAGCTTTTAAGTTATTTTACCCGAGGGCAGGGCAGGCATAAAGTCAGGTAAGGCCTTTTCACTAACGAAAATAAAACCAGGCTTATCTGGAGCACTCCCTGGCATAGTCGATGATCTAAACACAAATCCCCCAGCTCCCCGGTTTCCAAGCTTGGGAACGCAGGCGCGAGGCCAGGCCGCTACCCTTCACGCGTTCACGGCCCCGGACACTTCGGACACTGTCCGGCCGCCGCAGTCGACTCACCAGACTCAGGGTGGCCGCGTTCCCCCGCCCCGCGCCCCGGCGTGAGAGACCACGCGGCCACAGCCACGAGCCATCCCGGAAGACCCAGCGAGAAAACCACACCAAGCTCGCACCAAAAGGAAGAAAGGCCGCACTGCCGTCCCACAATGCTTTTCTAGAAGTGGAAGGACCCACTGTCCCAGGCGCGAGGGGGGAGCGAGCTGTACCATCGGCCGCTGCACTCCCGCGAGACGCCGCCGTGTGGCCAGAGGGAGAAGTGCCAGTGAGGGACCGAGGGGCGTGTCACCAAGGGAAAGAGGAGCCTGGGTTCTCAGCCTGAGTCACCTCTGCGGTTTTGTGACCAGTTCTTTCCATAGAGGAAGTATCCAGACCTCCCCACCCCCGCCCACCCCGCCCAGGGTCAAGAGCATATTCTCAGTGCTGGCAGCAACAGGAGCCCAAAGGATTTTAGACCACGTGTTTTGGGACCCGACAGAATTCATGTCTCCGGCTGAGGAAGAGCAGGGTCATTCATTCGAAAGATATTCAGTCAGCACTTACTATGCTCCAGGCCCTGGCCTGAGTGCCTGGGAATCAGATGTGAGTGAGCCAGGCAAGGTTCCTGTGGTACATTCTGCTTGGGTGAGAAGGCCACTGACCAGGTGAGCCCGGATGCTGAAATTCCACAATGTAAGTGCCAGGAGGGCAGTAAAAGAAGGTCATGCCGTAGAGCACCGCTGTCCAATGGAAACAGTGTGAGCCATGAATGTAATTTTAAATTTTCCAATTGCCACATAAAATGTAAAAAGAAGGCAGGGTGCAGTGGCTCATGCCTGTAATCCCAGCACTTCGGCAGGCTGAGGCAAGTGATCATCTGAAGTCAGGCGTTCAAGACCAGCCTGGCCAACCTGGCAAAACCCCGTCTCTACTAAAAATACAAAAATTACCCGGGCTTGATGGCGGGCGCCTATAATCCTAGCTACTTGGGAGGCTGAGGCTGGAGAAATAGCTTGAACCCGGGCGGGGTAGGGGCAGAGGTTGTGGTGAGATTGTGCCAGTTTACTCCAACCTGGACAAAAGGGCGAAACTCCGTCTCAAAAAAAAAAAAAAAAAAAAAAAAAAAGTAAAAAGAAACAGGTCAGATTAATTTTAATAATAATCCAACATATGTTAACTATTTCAACAGGCAATCAATATAGAATTAATGGAATTATTAAGATATTCTTTTATATCTACTAAGTAATAAAAATCCAGTGTATATTTTATACTTCCAGCACATTTCGGTTCAGACTAGACACATTTCAAGTGTTCAGTAGCTCATGGGGCTAGACATAGGAAGACTGGAGGTGAACTTTGAGCACATGTGTGAAGGCAGTTATGCAAGACCTGGGGACAGGAGGCTTTGGCCAGTGTGGCTGGAGTAGAGTAAGGAGTGCAGAGTGACAAGATGCAGCTGGAGAGCCAGGCAGGAGCAAGGCACTTAAGGTCTTGTCACATAGGGTAAGGTAATGGGATTTTATGCTGAAATCTTAGAGTTGATTAATTATCACCACAAAAATAAAGCAGAGTTTGTTAATTGGCTTTTTTCCTGATAACCATAACTCCTTGAAGGGACAAGAGTGGCAGCAAGACAAGTTGTATGATGACAACTAGGTCTCCATGTTTCTCTAAGTCCTAGCAGAGATTCATCCAGAGACCAGTCTTAGCACCTTTTGTTGTTTCTTGGAAGCCTACTTCTATAAAAGAAAGAAAGAAAAAGAAGAAAAAAAGCTTATCTCCAAATACTTCAAGTTATATACATTAAATACAGTTTTTGTATCTCAGTCATACCTCAATAAAGTGGTTTAAAAAGAAAAGAAAAAAGAAAATTCAGGCTCACAGCCCAGTGGTCATCACACAAAGACTAGCATGAATGATAACAAAATCAATCTGGAGACAATGACTGTACAGAAGTAGTAAATGTATAATTATTACAAGAAGGTAAGTAACTCCAGACTTCATTAGGAAGTCACTGTAACATCTGGGGCAGAAGTAAGGTTGCGGAAGGAAGGCAATACCACCAAGACTGTCCTTTAAAGACAGCGAAAGGCAGTGTGGGGATTATAAAACCCTTAGTCTTGCCTTCTTGCTAGGGAAAGTCGGTGACATGTTTTGGCTGTGTCCTCACCCAAATCTCATTTTGAATTGTAGTTCCCATACTCCCCACGTGTTGTGGGAGGGAGCTGATGGGAGGTAATTGAATCATGGGGTTGGTTGCCTTCATGCTGTTTTCGTGATGGTGAATGAGTTCTCGGGAGATCGCAGCAGATTTTTGCTCCGCTCTTCTTCCTGCTGCCATGTGCAAAAGGATGTGTTTGCTTCCCCTTCCGCTGTGATTGTAAGTTTCCTGAGGCCTCCCCAGCCATGCTGAACTGTAAGTCAATTAAACCTTTTTCTTTTATAAATTATCCAATCTCAGGTATGTCTTGATTGGTAGCATGAGAATGGACGAATGCAGTGAGAGAGGAAATTTTCTTGGACTGGGGCGGCTAGCATACCTAGGTTTAGATCTCCCTCTGACATTTGTTCCCTTAGGTATGTGACCACCATTGTGAACCTGAGTTTCCTCATTTAAAGGTAATAACTGCACACATGTACTCTATAGGTTAGTTTAAAGTATTAAGAAAGGTTTGTGGAATCACATAGAATTGTGTGTGGTACATAATGACATCCAATAAATGACTTATATGAGCTAGACTTTTTCTCTCTTTTACCCCTACCCCAAATATGGAACCTTCTTGGATTGAGTTCTTATGAAAGGGGGAAACATGCTGTTTTTCTTTTAATGGCTTTACATTATTGCTCCCACTTCCCTCTTTTCTCTTCTTCCCTTTGTATCTGCTCCCTAAACTTTCCAAAATTAGGCAGAGGAAAGGCATCTGTTCCAATTATTGGATCAGTGTTGGGTATTAGGAAATAAATTCAAAATCCTTCCTCTCCCCTGTCTGCTTCAGCCTCCCGAATCCTGGTACAGAAAACCCAATTATTAAGTACAGGTAAGCAGAAAGGACATGAGAAGAAGATAGTGGATATTTTCTACCTAGTCTGTGCTTCCTCCTTGCCTGCCGGGCTGAGGCACTGTGTAAGGATGTTCAAGCCACGCAGTGGTATTGCAATCGGAAGCAACCTTGGTTTCCCTGTGTGGAAGGCAGAATAATAATCTCTCCCCAAAAGACATTCATGTCTTAATCCCCAGAACCTGTGAATATGGTGAATTACATAGCAGAAGGGGCTTTGTATATGTAATTAATATTAGGAACCTTGAGATAGAGGGATAAAGATGGAAGAAGGCAGCAGAAGAGTTAGAGATTTGGTAGAAGGGAAGGCAGGAAAAATAGACATGAGAGGGACTCAACCCTCCATTGCTGGCTTTGAAGATGTAGGAAGGGGCCAGAAGCCAAAGAATATGGGCAGCCTCGAGTACCTGGGAATGACCCTCAGCTGACAGCAAAGAAGCAGGGATTTCTGTCCTACAGAGCTGTGAGATAATGAATGTATGTTGTTTTAAACCACTAAATTTGTGTTAATTTGTTATGGTAGCAAGAGAAACCTAATATACCCTATAAGGGGTAGACAGTAAGTGAGCTTTATTTGTTACTCCACCCTTTCTTGTCCTATCTCGATTTTCTCATTAGGAGTGGATGAGAGTTTTGCATTTTAAAATAATTAATCCATATAAAGCTGACTTTTGCTTATAGTGAGTGCTAGGGATAACCAGTTGTTCTAAGGTGGTTTATCAATAGCTCATCCTTTCTACACAGATGTACCATGCCACCATCATCACAGATCAGGGTTTTTTTTGTTTGTTTGTTTTTGTTTTTCTTTCTTTTTGCATGGATGTACCTTTACACTGTCTCTTCTGTCCTACTGGTCTATTTGTCTCTCCTGTGTCAATATTACACCATCTCAATTATTATATTTTTATAATGTCTTGATATTTGCAATGGCAAATACCCTGCCCTCCCACATCCATATCACTACCCAGACACCATGATCTTTTTCAGGGAAGTCTTGGCTATTACTGTCCTTTTTCTCTTGCACATAGTTTTTAGAATTAGATTGTAAAGTTCAGTGAATCGAACTGGTCCACTTGTGCTTTGACTTGGACTCCTTCTACCTTTTGGTAATCATTGTTTGATGATGCTTGTCTTCAGGATTGTGCTGCTAAAGCCATATTTCATCTTTTCATTGAACTTTACAGTCTAAAGATTGTTGGGATTTTTATTGGAATTGCATTGAATCTGTGATAAACTGAAGGAGAATTGACATCTATATGAAAATGGTATGTGTGATAGTTGATTTTATGTATCAACTCTGGATCACAGGATCCTCAGCCATCTAGGTAAACATTATTTCTGGGTGTGTCTTTGAGGATGTTTCCAGAAGAGATTAGCATTTGAATCAATAAACTGAGTAAAGGAGATTTACTTCCTCATTGTGGGTGGCATCACTTAATCCTTTGGGGGCCTGAATAGAACAAAAAAGGGGAGAAAGAAAGGATTTGCTTGCTGTCTGCCTGACTCTATCAGCTGGAACATTAATCTTCTGCCCTCAATTCTCCTGGTTCTTAGGCCTTTGGAATCTACACCACCTGCTCTCTGGCTATTCCACTGGCATTCTTGGGCCCCTAGCTTAGAGACAGCATCTTAGCACTTCTCAGCTACCATAATTGCATGAGCCAATGCTCCTAATGTTTCAGCATGTGTGTATGGTGTGTGTGACACTTTTATGCCTTTTTTATTGTTTATTGGATTAGGGAAGTTTCCTTCTATTTCTACATTGCTAATAGTTTTTTTTTTTTTTTTAATTGTGAGTGAATGTTGAAATTTATTATTTTTTCTGTCTCTATGGATGAACATATGGGGTTTTTTTTGTTATTATGGTGAATTGCATTAATACATGTTCTAATATTAAACCAATTTTGCATTTCTGGAAGAAACAAAACGTGTCATTTCAAAAAGTATTCTGTTTAGAGTTACTGCAGTTCTGTTTATGGATGAGACTGTAGTTATTTTTTTATACTGTCTTTTAAAAATTTGATAGTAAAATTACATAGATATCTACTTAACATTAATAATTTGTTTCTGAAAATTACATGTTCTGTTCAAAAACAGAGCCCATTTATCTTTATTTTAAATGGCAAACTTATAATGGATTACTTGTGAACCCAAACTGATTTCCTAAAATGTAAGTAAAATATGGTAAACCTATATTAAATTTGCTTCCTGACCCCCAAATAATATAGTTGTTAACAAATAGTTGCTTCGTTAGCAGTAATAGAGTTTGTTTCATTGTAGTTGCTTTTCTACTTGTTTTGCTTTCTTTTCTATAAAGTTCTTCAACACTTTCTTGACTTTTATTCAGTCTCATTGTTACAATTAGGAGGCAGATGTGGTGGTGGGGAAGAAATATGAAAGTCACTCTAGAAATGTGTCAGAGAATGATTCACACTGAGGATGAAACAGTAACGCCTCTTATATCATCAGTGGCATTTGTGTGGAACATCCCTGTCACTGATATTCAGGATGCTTTTGGATATGCTGACACATGATGCTGTCATATTACTAATTGTGTTTATGATGTATCTCAAAGCATTTGCTACACTCTTTTTTTTTTTTTTTTTTTTTTTTGGTTGTTGTTAAAAATGTTGTATTGAGTTTTGGGATCTAAAATATAATTTTTTTCTATATAAATATAATCTGAAATGTTGTATGATGTTATGGTCCTAAATACAAGAGGTAACTTAGTGGGAAAATATAAATCTGTGGAGTATTCCTGTACTCACTTTATGAAGTAATCTGAAGAACTATTCCTCTTTTTCTCTTACCTGAAAGTTTTTTGTGTAATGTCAGAATTCTTTTTCTTGATTAAAAAATTCCACTTTTAAGACTAAGTCCAGTATTTTCTTTGTGGGACAGTTTTAAACTACTGATTTCAATTTCCTTAATGGACACAGGACCATTCAGGTGTTCTAGTTCTTTGGTCAGTTTTGTTAAGTTTCTAGACAAGTATACATTTCCTGCATGTTTTTAAATATGTTGTAGAAAGTTGTTCCTTATAGTATCTGATTATCTTTTGAAATCTCTACTTTTCCTTCAGGTATGTTTCTTTTTCATTCTTAATGTGTGCTAGAGGATTGCGAATTTTATTAGTAATTATTTAGTATTTTAAATGTCATTGATAGTACTTTTTCTGTTAGCACAATTTATATCCAGCATTTATGTCACTTTAGCAATAATAAATCACTCCACATTTGTTAATCAAGTTATTTTTAATTTCAGGTTTAATAAAGTTTTGTGGGGGCTATTTATGCTTGCACAGTGTAAAATGGACATTCCATGTTGTTCCAGTTTTTGCACAATATAATTTTTTTCATGCTGTGCCTCATTATTAATATAATGTCTTTTAAAATTTCCCTGGAGATTTAGATTAATCATGTAAATTATATGTAAAAAGAATATTGAAGGAAAAACTGTCTCTTTATTGTGGGTATTTGATTTTAAGATAATGTTTAAAATCATTGTGTAAATTATTGAATGTTAAATATCAAAATGCTGAGCAATTACTGCCTACACAAGAATTACAGTGCACATACATATGTCCAAAGTAAAAACAATATATTTATAAGTAGTAGGAACTATATAAGTCTAGCAAAATGAAAACCTAATGATCATCCTAACGCCCTGAGTGCATTGTGCAGCATATCCACTGGTACTGGAAAGCTTACTATGAGTTAGGTGAACTGGAGGATAGCGTTGTGAATGCTCTCAAATGCCGCATTAGCAGAAGATCCATTTGTCTCTGGGGATTGCAATATTGTATATGTAGTTTAAATTAGCCAGTTTATATTCACACTTGCATCATTAATTTTACCTCTTCTAATACTTATTATTACAGTATTTCCTAATATATTTAAATGTTTTTCAATGTTTTACCAATTAACTTGGCCATATTAGTGTGTGCCAGTTACATATCTGTTTCTAAGTATTTTTGCATTTTCTTCTTTGACTTTTGAGTTATTTAGAGATATATTTTTAATTTCTGCTGTATGGAGTCTTTTTGAATGTAAGTTATATTTTTGTTATTTATTTTTAATAATAATAAGTAATAAAACTGTAAGATTTTGATTTTTTTGAAATTTGTTTTAGGTCCTAATAGGTGGTTAGTTTTTATAAATATTCTGTGGTCTCTACTTGTTGTATGCTATGTTCCATAATATATCCTTTGGATCTAGCTTATTAACCATATTAATCCAGTCTTCTATAGCCTTACCGATTTGTAATCTGCTTGATCTATCAGCTATTGCATGTTTTAAGGTTTCCCATTATGATATGGATTTGTTAATGTCTCCTTGTATTTCTGTCATTTTTCACTCTCTCTCTCTCTCTTCATATATATATATATATATATATATATATATATATATATATATATGTGTGTATATTTCTTTCTTTTCTTTTCTTTTTTCTTTTTTTTTTTATTATACTTTAAGTTCTAGGGTACATGTGCATAACGTGCGGGTTTGTTACATATGTATACTTATGCCATGTTGGTGTGCTGCACCCATCAACTCGTCAGCACCCATCAATTCATCATTTATATCATGTATAACTCCCCAATGCAATCCCTCCCTCCTCCCCCCTCCCCCCTCCCCATGATAGGCCCCAGTGCGTGATGTTCCCCTTCCCGAGTCCAAGTGATCTCATTGTTCAGTTCCCACCTATGAGTGAGAACATGCGGTGTTTGGTTTTCTGTTCTTGTGATAGTTTGCTAAGAATGATGGTTTCCAGCTGCATCCATGTCCCTACAAAGGACGCAAACTCATCCTTTTTTATGGCTGCATAGTATTCCATGGTGTATATGTGCCACATTTTCTTAATCCAGTCTGTCACAGATGAACATTTGGGTTGATTCCAAGTCTTTGCTATTGTGAATAGTGCCGCAATAAACATACGTGTACATGTGTCTTTGTAGTAGAATAATTTATAATCCTTTGGGTATATACCCAGTAGTGGGATGGCTGGGTCATATGGTACATCTAGTTCTAGATCCTTGAGGAATTGCCATACTGTTTTCCATAATGGTTGAACTAGTTTACAATCCCACCAACAGTGTAAAAGTGTTCCTATTTCTCCACATCCTCTCCAACACCTGTTGTTTCCTGACTTCTTAATGATTGCCATTCTAACTGGTGTGAGATGGTATCTCATTGTGGTTTTGATTTGCATTTCTCTGATGGCGAGTGATGTTGAGCATTTTTTCATGTGTCTGTTGGCTGTATGAATATCTTCTTTTGAGAAATGTCTGTTCATATCCTTTCCCCACTTTTTGATGGGGTTGTTTGTTTTTTTCTCGTATATTTGTTTGAGTTCTTTGTAGATTCTGGATATTAGCCCTTTGTCAGATGAGTAGGCTGCAAAAATTTTCTCCCATTCTGTAGGTTGCCTGTTCACTCTGATGGTAGTTTCTTTTGCTGTGCAAAAGCTCTTTAGTTTAATTAGATCCCATTTGTCAATTTTGGCTTTTGCTGCCGTTGCTTTTGGTGTTTTAGACATGAAGTCCTTGCCCATGCCTATGTCCTGAATGGTACTGCCTAGATTTTCTTCTAGGGTTTTTATGGTATTAGGTCTAACATTTAAGTCTCTAATCCATCTTGAATTAATCTTCGTATAAGGGGTAAGGAAAGGATCCAGTTTCAGCTTTCTACTTATGGCTAGCCAATTTTCCCAGCACCATTTATTAAATAGGGAATCCTTTCCCCATTTCTTGTTTCTCTCAGGTTTGTCAAAGATCAGATGGCTGTAGATGTGCGGTATTATTTCTGAGGACTCTGTTCTGTTCCATTGGTCTATATCTCTGTTTTGGTACCAGTACCATGCTGTTTTGGTTACTGTAGCCTTGTAGTATAGTTTGAAGTTAGGTAGCGTGACGCCGCCAGCTTTGTCCTTTTGACTTAGGATTGTCTTGGCAATGCGGGCTCTTTTTTGGTTCCATATGAACTTTAAAGCAGTTTTTTCCAATTCTGTGAAGAAACTCATTGGTAGCTTGATGGGGATGGCATTGAATCTATAAATAACCTTGGGGAGTATGGCCATTTTCACGATATTGATTCTTCCTATCCATGAGCATGGTATGTTCTTCCATTTGTTTGTGTCCTCTTTGATTTCACTGAGCAGTGGTTTGTAGTTCTCCTTGAAGAGGTCCTTTACATCCCTTGTAAGCTGGATTCCTAGGTATTTTATTCTCTTTGAAGCAATTGTGAATGGAAGTTCATTCCTGATTTGGCTCTCTGCTTGTCTGTTACTGGTGTATAAGAATGCTTGTGATTTTTGCACATTAATTTTGTATCCTGAGACTTTGCTGAAGTTGCTTATCAGCTTAAGGAGATTTTGGGCTGAGACGATGGGGTTTTCTAAATATACAATCATGTCATCTGCAAACAGGGACAATTTGACTTCTTCTTTTCCTAACTGGATACCCTTGATTTCTTTCTCTTGCCTGATTGCCCTAGCCAGAACTTCCAAGACTATGTTGAATAGGAGTGGTGAGAGAGGGCATCCCTGTCTTGTGCCAGTTTTCAAAGGGAATTTTTCCAGTTTTTGCCCATTCAGTATGATATTAGCTGTGGGTTTGTCATAAATAGCTCTTATTATTTTGAGGTACGTTCCATCAATACCGAATTTATTGAGCGTTTTTAGCATGAAGGGCTGTTGAATTTTGTCAAAAGCCTTTTCTGCATCTATTGAGATGATCATGTGGTTCTTGTCTTTGGTTCTGTTTATATGCTGGATTACGTTTATTGATTTGCGAATGTTGAACCAGCCTTGCATCCCAGGGATGAAGCCCACTTGATCATGGTGGATAAGCTTTTTGATGTGCTGCTGAATCCGGTTTGCCAGTATTTTATTGAGAATTTTTGCATCAATGTTCATCAGGGATATTGGTCTAAGATTCTCTTTTTTTGTTGTGTCTCTGCCAGGCTTTGGTATCAGGATGATGTTGGCCTCATAAAATGAGTTAGGGAGGATTCCCTCTTTTTCTATTGATTGGAATAGTTTCAGAAGGAATGGTACCAGCTCCTCCTTGTACCTCTGGTAGAATTCAGCTGTGAATCCATCTGGTCCTGGACTTTTTTTGGTGGGTAGGCTATTAATTGTTGCCTCAATTTCAGAGCCTGCTATTGGTCTATTCAGGGATTCAACTTCTTCCTGGTTTAGCCTTGGGAGAGTGTAAGTGTCCAGGAAATTATCCATTTCTTCTAGATTTTCTAGTTGATTTGCGTAGAGGCGTTTATAGTATTCTCTGATGGTAGTTTGTATTTCTGTGGGGTCAGTGGTGATATCCCCTTTATCATTTTTTATTGCATCTATTTGATTCCTCTCTCTTTTCTTCTTTATTAGCCTTGCTAGCGGTCTGTCAATTTTGTTGATCTTTTCAAAAAACCAACTCCTGGATTCATTGATTTTTTGGAGGGTTTTTTGTGTCTCTATCTCCTTCAGTTCGGCTCTGATCTTAGTTATTTCTTGCCTTCTGCTAGCTTTTGAATGTGTTTGCTCTTGCCTCTCTAGTTCTTTTAATTGTGATGTTAGAGTGCCAATTTTAGATCTTTCCTGCTTTCTCTTGTGGGCATGTAGTGCTATAAATTTCCCTCTACACACTGCCTTAAATGTGTCCAAGAGATTCTGGTATGTTGTATCTTTGTTCTCATTGGTTTCAAGGAACATCTTTATTTCTGCTTTCATTTCGTTATGTACCCAGTAGTCATTCAGGAGCAGGTTGTTCAGTTTCCATGTAGTTGAGCGGTTTTGATTGAGTTTCTTAGTCCTGAGTTCTAGTTTGATTGCACTGTGGTCTGAGAGACAGTTTGTTATAATTTCTGTTCTTTTCCATTTGCTGAGGAGTGCTTTACTTCCAATTATGTGGTCAATTTTGGAATAAGTGCAATGTGGTGCTGAGAAGAATGTATATTCTGTTGATTTGGGGTGGAGAGTTCTATAGATGTCTATTAGGTCCACTTGGTGCAGAGCTGAGTTCAATTCCTGGATATCCTTGTTAACTTTCTGTCTCGTTGATCTAATGTTGACAGCGGAGTGTTGAAGTCTCCCATTATTATTGTATGGGAGTCTAAGTCTCTTTGTAAGTCTCTAAGGACTTGCTTTATGAATCTGGGTGCTCCTGTATTGGGTGCATATATATTTAGGAGAGTTAGCTCTTCCTGTTGAATTGATCCCTTTACCATTATGTAATGGCCTTCTTTGTCTCTTTTGATCTTTGATGGTTTAAAGTCTGTTTTATCAGAGACAAGGATTGCAACCCCTGCTTTTTTTTGTTCTCCATTTGCTTGGTAGATCTTCCTCCATCCCTTTATTTTGAGCCTATGTATGTCTCTGCATGTGAGATGGGTCTCCTGAATACAGCAGACTGATGGGTCTTGACTCTTTATCCAGTTTGCCAGTCTGTGTCTTTTAATTGGAGCATTTAGTCCATTAACATTTCAGGTTAATATTGTTATGTGTGAACTTGATCCTGCCATTATGATATTAACTGGTTATTTTGCTCGTTAGTTGATGCAGTTTCTTCCTAGCCTCGATGGTCTTTACAGTTTGGCATGTTTTTGCGATGGCTGGTACCGGTTGTTCCTTTCCATGTTTAGGGCTTCCTTCAGGGTCTCTTGTAAGGCAGGCCTGGTGGTGACAAAATCTCTAAGCATTTGCTTATCTGTAAAGGATTTTATTTCTCCTTCACTGATGAAACTTAGTTTGGCTGGATATGACATTCTGGGTTTAAAATTCTTTTCTTTAAGAACGTTGAATATTGGCCCCCACTCTCTTCTGGCTTGTAGAGTTTCTGCCGAGAGATCTGCTGTTAGTCTGATGGGCTTCCCTTTGTGGGTAACCCGACCTTTCTCTCTGGCTGCCCTTAAGATTTTTTCCTTCATTTCAACTTTGGTGACTCTGGCAATTATGTGTCTTGGAGTTGCTCTTCTGGAGGAGTATCTTTGTGGCGTTCTCCCTATTTCCTGAATTTGAATGTTGGCCTGCCCTACTAGGTTGGGGAAGTTCTCCTGGATGATTTCCTGAAGAGTGTTTTCCACCTTGGTTCCATTTTCCCCCTCACTTTCAGGCACCCCAATCAGATGTAGATTTGGTCTTTTTACGTAATCCCATACTTCTTGCAGGCTTTGCTCATTTCTTTTTCTTCTTTTTTCTTTTGGTTTCTCTTCTCGCTTCATTTCATTCATTTGATCTTCAATCGCTGATACTCTTTCTTCCAGTTGATTGAGTCGGTTACTGAAGCTTGTGCATTTGTCACGTATTTCTCATGTCATGGTTTTCATCTCTGTCATTTCGTTTATAATCTTCTCTGCATTAATTAGTCTAGCTGTCAATTCTTCCACTCTTTTTTCAAGATTTTAGTTTCTTTGCGCTGGGTACGTAATTCCTCCTTTAGCTCTGATAAGTTTGATGGACTGAAGCCTTCTTCTTTCCTCTCGTCCAAGTCATTCTCTGACCAGCTTTGATCCGTTGCTGGCGATGGGCTGCGCTCCTTTGCAGGGGGAGATGCGCTCTTATTTTTTGAATTTCCAGCTTTTCTGCCCTGCTTCTTCCCCATCTTTGTGGTTTTATCTGTCTCTGGTCTTTGATGGTGGTGACGTACTGATGGAGTTTTGGTATAGGTGTCTTTCCTGTTTGATAGTTTTCCTTCTGACAGTCAGAAGGACTGTCTGTTGGTCTGTTGGAGATTGCTTGAGGTCCACTCCAGACCCTGTTTGCCTGGGTATCAGCAGCAGAGGTTGCCGAGGATAGAATATTGCTGAACAGCGAGTGTACCTGTCTGATTCTTCCTTTGGAAGTTTCCTCTCAGGGGTGTACTCCACCCTGTGAGGTGTGGCGTGTCAGACTGCCCCTAGTGGGGGATTTCTCCCAGCTAGGCTACTCAGGGGTCAGGGACCCACCTGAGCAGGCAGTCTGTCCGTTCTCAGATCTCAACCTCCACGTTGGGAGATCCACGGCTCTCCCCAAAGCTGTCAGACAGAGTCGTTCGCGTCTGCACCGGCTCCCGCTACTTCCCCTGTTGGTCTTCAGCTGTGCGCTGTCCCCAGAGGTGGAGACTACAGAGACAGGCAGGCTTCCTTGAGCTGCTGTGAGCTCCACCCAGTTCGAGCTTCCCAGCGGCTTTGTTTATCCTACTTAAGCCTCAGCAATGGCGGGCGCCCCTCCCCCAGCCTCACTGCTGCCTTGCGGATAGATCGCGGCAGACTGCTGTGTTAGCAGTGAGGGAGGCTTCGTGGGCATGGGACCCTCCCGGCCAGGTGTGGGATATATTCTCCTGGTGTGCCTGTATGCTTACAGCGCAGTATTGGGGTGGGAGTTACCCGATTTTCCAGGTGTTGTGTGTCTCAGTTCCCCTGGCTAGGAAAACGGATCCCCTTCCCCCTTGCGCTTCCAGGTGAGGCGATGCCTCGCCCTGCTTCAGCTCTCGCTGGTCAGGCTGCAGCAGCTGACCAGCACCGATTGTCCGGCACTCCCTAGTGAGATGACCCCAGTACCTCAGTTGAAAATGCAGAAATCACCGGTCTTCTGTGTCACTCGCGCTGGGAGTTGGAGACTGGAGCTGTTCCTATTCGGCCATCTTGCTCCGCCCCCCCTCTTTTTTTTTTTTGAGACAGAGTCTTGCTCTGTTGCCCTGGCTGGAGTGCAGTGGCGTGATCTTGGCTCACTGCAACCTCTGCCTCCCAGATTCAAGCAATTCTCCTGCCTAAGCCTCCCGAGTAGCTGGGAGTACAGGTGCATGCCACCATGCCTGGCTAATTTTTTATATTTATAGTAGAGATGGGGTTTCGTCATGCTGGTTGGCCAGGATAGTCTCCATCTCTTGACCTCGTGATCCACCCACCTTGGCCTCCAAAATGCTGGGATTACAGGCGTGAGCCACCGTGCCTGGCCCCTTTTTCTCTTTTAAAAATTGAGACAGGGTCTTATTCTTTCAGACTGGAGTGCAGTGGTTTGATCTTGGCTCACTGCAACCTCCACCTTCCAGAATCAAGCAATCCTCCCATTTTAGCCTCCTCAGTAGCTGGGGACTACAGGTCTACGACACCATGCCAGGCTAATGTTTATATTTTTAGTAGAGACAGGGTTTTGCCATGTTGCTCAGGCTAGTCTCAAACTCCTGAACTGAAGCTATCCACCCTCCTTAGCCTCCCAAAGTGCTGGGATTACAGGCGTGAGCCACTGTACCTGGTCCTTTATATATTTGAAATTATTATATTGCATCCATATTCATACAATTGATATATCTTCCTAGATAACTAAATTTCCATTAATATGTAATCTTTGAATCTGGTAATTTTTTTTGCTTCGAGAATTTTTTTCTTTATGATTTCACATGAACTTTTATTGGTGTGTATTTGTGTGGTTTATCTTTTTTCATCTTATTACTTTCCATTTTTGTATCCTTATAGTATAGGTATGTCATTGTCATCTTAGTCCATTTCTGCTATAACAAAGTACCTTAGACTGGGTAATTTATCACAACACAAATTTATTTTTTACAGTTTTAGAGGCTGGAAAATCTGATATTAAGGTGCCAGCAGTGTTTGGTGAGGGTCAATTCCTCATAGATGGCACCTTCTTGCTGCATCCGTACAAGGTGAAAGGGGCTAACAGGCTCCTTCCAGCCTTTTTATAAGGGCACTAATCCCATTCACGGCATAATCACCACCTAAAGGCTCCACTTCTTGATACCATCACCTTGGATATTCAACATATGAATTTCAACATATGAATTTTGGAGGGACATAAACATTCAGACCATAGCAGTAATGTAAATATCATAAGATTGGATTTTTAAAAGATTCTGTTTTATAATCTTTGTCTTTTCTTAGAATATTTAGTACACTTTTATTTAATGTAAATATTATACCTTTGTTTTAATTTTTACCATTTTATTTTGTTCTTTTCATCTCTCTGTTTTCTATTTTTTTTCTTCTCTTCCTTTTTTTATATTTTGGTCTTCTATTGGATTTGTTAAAAATTGTTTTTATTTAATATTTTTCTCCTGTCATAGTATGGAAGTTATATGTAGCCAAATTATAGTTTTTCAGGGATTCTCAAATTTTAAGTTGCATATCTAACTTAAGAAAGACTAAATATGGCTGGACGTGGTGGCTCACGCCTGTAATCCCAGCACTTTGGAAGGCTGAGGTGGGCGGATCAATTGAGGTCAGGAGTTCAAGACCAGCCTGGCCAACATGGTGAAACCCTGTCTCTACTAAAAATATAGTAAATTAGACAGGCATTGTGGTACGTGTCTGTAATCCCAGCTGCTAGGGAGGCTGAGGCAGGAGAATTGCTTGAACCCAGGAGGTGGAGGTTGCAGTGAGCCGAGATCATGCCATTGCACTCCAGTTTGAGCAACAAGAGAGAAACACTGTCTCAAAAGAAAAAAAAAAAAAAAGATCAAATATATAAAATAATATGGGACTGGGTGCAGTGGCTCATGTCTGGAATCATAACACTTCAGGAGGCCGAGGCAGGTGGATCGCCTGAGCTCAAGATTTTGAGACCAGCCTTGGAAACATGGTGAAACCCCATCTCTCCAAGAAATACAAAAATTATCTGGGTGTGGTGGCATGCACCTGTGGTCCCAGCTACTTGGGAGGCTGAGGCAGGAGGATCACTTGAACTCTGGAGGTTGAGGTTGCAGTGAGCCAAGATTGCACCACTGCACTCCAGCCTGGGTGACAGAACAAGAGTCTGTCTCTAAAATAAATAAAAATAAAATAATATATAAAGATATATAAATATATATTTATCCTCTTCTTGAATAAAAAAAAAAAACAAAAAAACAAGGACCTTAGAAATGTCTGATGCTAGCTACCCTTTACTCCACTTAGATGCTATTGTTCAGTATTTTAATTATATTATTGTATATTTTTAAACTCACAAATTTGACATTATTCTTATTGTTTTATACAGTCATTAAATCCTTTTTTTCACAGGTTACCACTTCTTTGATCTTCATTCTCTCCTGCATCTCAGACCATCTATTCGAGATAATTTTTTTCTTACTGAAGTATATACTTGAGAGAACCTTTCTACTCTAATTGCAATCTTTGGACCATCAACATCAACATCACTTAGAGAGCTTTTTAGAAATGCAGAATCTCAGATCCCGCCTCCCCAGACATAATGAATCACAATTTGTATTTTAACAACTCCCTAGGTGATTCATATGCAAATTAATGTTTGAGAAACACTGCATATAGGCTCATTTAGTGAGGGTCTACTCATTCTAAACTCTCATAACGTATATTTGTCTGAAAATGTCTTTGTTTCACTCTCATTTTTGAAAGGGATTTTGCTGGGTACAAGATTTTAAATTAATGGTCATTTTCTCTTAGCACTTTGAAACTAGTATTTCCTGTAATAGGAGTGAATATATAAAATGAATATGCCTTATATTTTATGGAAAAAGTCAGAGGTCAGTCTAATGGTTGTTCCTTACCAAATAATCTGTCTTTTCTTTTCTTTCTTGGATGATCTGAATTTTATTACAATATGAGTAGATGTGAGTTTCTTTTTATTTAACCTAACTATGATTAACTGGGATTCCTGAATCTGAGACTTGGTGTTTGTCTTCTTTAGCTTTATCTTCCAACTCACTAATTCTCTTTTCAGCTGTTAATACTGAGTTTTTAATGTCAGTTATTATACATTATATTTCTAGGAGTTCCCTTTGGTTTTTTTCAAAGTTCCCTTTGGTTTTTTTCAAAGATGTAGGTAATTTATGGTATCTTTTGCTTTTTTGTTATGCAACCTCTTTTATGTCTTGAAATATATTAAACACACTATTTGATACTCTGATACTCTGATTGACAGGATCTAACTCTGTTTTAGCTGACTCTCACTTGTTGCTCATTTTCTTGTGGGTTTGTCATTGTCATTTTCTTTTTCAGTGTGAACTGATGTTTGGAAATTAATCTGTGATAACCATTTGGGTCTGTTCCTCTTGAAAGCATTTATGGTTTGGTTTTGCTGGAACTTGGAGTACCACTGACTTGGAAGCACTCAGACTACACATAAGTATAAATTTTTACCTCATTCTATATGAGGGAAGGCTGGTGTTAGTCATTTTCAAGGAAAACTTTCCTCCCTGTTTTATCCTTTTTCATACTTCGTAGGCTAATTATCCCCACTGTTTCTCTTCCGTAGGGTGATTTCCCTCCTCTCCATTCACTTAGTGAGGATGTTACCTTTCAGAGAAAACAACTTTATACATGGGTCATGATCCTACCATATCTTGCACAGGCCTCATGTCTTATCTCCTAACTCCCTCGTGGCCCTATGGAATCCTAAGCTCTAAGCCACCAGGGATGAGCAAATGTCCCAGGCAAATCCCAGCTCCAGAACTTGCTTTGGATTCCTGTTATTTTTTATTTGTGGCCTCTGGGGACTTCCCATATTTTTCAGCCAACTCAGCCATGCATTTACAACAATATTTTAAAATATCTTATCCAGTATTTTTATTTGTTCTGAATTAGAGGATTTCTCTGCATAGCTCTCCTGCCATATTGCAGACACAAAGCACCTTTTGAGGTTTTTTTTTTTTGTCAATTTGTTCCTTGAAAAACTATCCAGTTTAAGAACATTAGAAAGGCTTATCACTAATCCTGCTTTTTCAACTAACAAGCTATGCATAAAGGCAATAAATCTTTCCAAAATCATTCATATTTTAGAGTGCTCACAAAGTCTCTCTCTCTCTCTCTCTCTCTCTTTTTTTTTTTTGAGATAGAGTCTCGCTCTGTCGCCCAGGCTGGAGTGCAGTGGCATGATCTCAGCTCACTGCAACCTCCGCCTCCTGGGTCAAGTGATTCTCCTGCCTCAGCCTCCCAAATAGCTGGGACTACAGGCATGTGCCACCACGCCCGGCTAATATTTTAGTAGAGACAGTGTTTCACCATGTGGTCAGGCTCAACTCCTGACCTCAAATGATCTGCCCGCCTCAGCATCCCAAAGTGCTGGGATTACAGGCATGAGCCACCATGCCTGGCCAAAATCTCTTTCTTAAAGTAACTTGGTCTAATTCTTTGGGAACCTGACAAAATTATATTCAGTAGTTCATTTAAAATAAGATGATGAGAATAGCCAGAACATTTTTTTTTCTATTGCTGCTGCACAAATTTAGAAAAATAGTAGTGAAGGAGTATTAACTCCTTTTCAAATACTAGATATGAAATATTCTGAATTTTACAAGGTAATTAAATTAGCATGGTAATTGCACAGGCATTCCCTGTCAGTGCAATGGAAGATATAACTCAGAAACAGTTCTTAGTGTATGTTGGACCTTAGTCTTAAAGTAAATATTCCAAATCAGCAGAGGAGGGAGGACTTATCCAACACACATTGCTGGCAACAGTGATTTGCCATTTGGAAAAAACAAAAAAGAGATTTACTTGATATTAAAAAGCAAAATAATGCCTATGTAGTTTAAAAATTAAATGGAAACAGTCCCATGATAGAAAGGCTAAGTTAAAATATTTTATTGTTAAAAAAACTTACTAAGCATAAAAATCAATGGCTATTTCTGAGAGGTGGCAAGAAACTGGTTACAATGAGTGATGAAGTAATAGAGACTTTTCTTCCCTTTTGAGCCACGAGAAAGTATTCTTTCAAAACAAATATTGTCTTTCAGAATAAAATGTATTTAAAAAATAAATAAATGGAATAAGAAAATAATTTTTAGTCTTGATTTGGGAAAATCTAAAACTTCTCTGTGTCTAAAGTAATAATTAAAGAGAAATTCCATGCATCAATTGATGAAATTCTTATAATAAATGTAATTAATACAAATATAACCCTAATTTTAAAATATTCATGTTTATCCATATGAATACTGGGAAATCATCAGAGCTAAAGTCAAAAAGAGACATTTCACAAAAGAGAAACATGAATTCTAAAACATACCAAAGAAACCTATGGAAACTACTTTTGTATAGTAATACTATTATATTATATAGTAATACTATTATAGTAATACTATTTAACTCTCAGTTTTCCAATTTGTTTTTCTGGTGTTTATGTTTATTTATTTATTTATTTTTGTTATTTCACTCTGTCACCCAGCTGGTGTGCAGTGGCACTATCTTGGCTCACTGCAGCCTTCACCTCCTGGGTTCATGCAATTCTCCTGCCTCAGCTTCCCAAGTAGCTGGAACTACAGTCATGCACCATTGTGCCCAGCTAATTTTTGTATTTTTAGTAGAGACGGAGTTTCACCATGTTGGCCAAGCTGGTCTCAAATTCCTGACCTCAGGTGATCCACTTGCCTGGACCTCTCAGAGTGCTGGCATTACAGGCGTGAGCCACTGCACTAAGCCTGTTTTTATCAAAAGCCAGGTAGGCCTATGTTTGGAAAGGCCTTCTCTTGCATTCATTTTTTTTCTTATTTTGGGGGTATAATTAGCCGTAATTTTTTTTCTCATATGAAATTTTCATTATGGATTTGCTAATCCTTTTTTAAATTTTTTTATTCTCTGTTGCCCAGGCTGGAGTGCAGTGGCACAATCTTGGCTTACTGCAGCCTTTGCCTCCTGGGTTCAAGTGATTCTCCTGCCTGAGCCTCCCCAGTAGCTGGGGCCACAGGCACACGCCACCACACCTGGCTAATTTTTGTACTTTTAGTAGAGATGGGGTTTCACTATGTTGGCCAGGCTGGTCTCGAACTCCTGACCTCAGGTGATCCGCCTGCCTCGACCTCCCAAAGTGCTGGGATTACAGGCGTGAGTCCCCACACCCAGCCCGGATTTGATAATCTTTATGCTAAACGTGTTCACATAAAAATGATGTGATTAAATAAGGTGTGGTTCGTCTTAATTTGATAACAGAGATTTTATGTAAAATCTCTTCTGCACCACCATTTTAGAGATCTGACTTGAAGTGCTCTGACTTGTCAAAGACAGAGATACTGGAGACTGCTGAATGAATGCTAATTCAAGAAATTCCTTAATGGGTCTGATGTTACTACATGTAGAAAACCACCAGGTGGCAGTACAAGCCAAGCACAAAACCCGTACTAATTTAGAGCAGCACATCCACACGATTACACTTTAATTGGAATAAATGAACAACTGAATAGTCATATTGGAGTAGAATCACCACATTTTCCAGGTGTTTTAAACATGGTTTTTATATTTTTCATACTTATTTTTCCAAGGTGAGGCTTTTTTAAAAGAAAAATATCTTCTAATTACATAGAAAAGACCTGTTTTAATAGGTTACATCTTATGCATTCCAATTGAGACAAGTAGGAAACATCTTTGAGTGGTAAGATTCCTGTACTGCAGACTCTATGTCCTAAACTAACCAGGAGGATAAAGCTGGTGCTTCAGTCAGGAGTCAGCTTGCCAGTAGCAATGAGGGTTAAATTATTAATAGATGTTTCTTCTGTGGTTAGGCAGCTCAACTGGTCTTAATTTTTTTTTTTTTTTTTTAAGTCAGGTGTAATTTGGTTGCTGTGCTTAGTCACACATCTGGAATAAATAGTTGCTAAACAAAAATAAATTTTTTATATTTTTATGACTAAGTATATGTGGCATGTGTTTCATGTCCTCACATTGCCAAGGATATTTTTAGAAAAATCTGTTTCCGTCAGTAACTTTGCTCTTAGCTTGATGGTGCAAGAGTCTTTGGGGATAGCAAACAACATTGGAACATCCTCTGCTCCTGTGGGACACAGAGTTACTCAAACAGCACAGAACACAAAACCTGGGTTTCTAATGAGTGGCTGTCCGTGTATTAATGTTAGTATTTGGTTTTAGCCACTGGAAGAGAATTCTAGCTGTTCCATTAGAGATCTGAAGTCTGTCAACTGGAGAAGTTATATTTCTGAACTTGAAATTGAGAATGTGAAACCTCCCCAGAAGTCATGGGGAACCCAAGAATGGCTGAAAGGCAGAAGTTTCAGGATCTCGATGCTTGACACTTCTAAAACGGGGGAGTAGTAATTTCGATAAACTCTGGTCTGCAATAGTGAATGTGGTCTCGATTCTGTAAGACACTATCAGATGAATGGGTGAGTAGTCCCTAGAGGCAGTAGCACCTACCCGTGAGAAGCCAGAATGGGTGTGACACTTGTCACAGCAAACTTTTTTCTTTGAGGTGTCCAGACCTCCAGACCTAGAAAGGGCAGAGAACTTGGAAATCTGAGTTTGAACAAGGCACTTGATAAGGTCTCTTGTAATACACATCTGGATGAAGTGATATTGGGGCTGGGATGTAAGTTTAATTATGTATATTGATAATTGTCTGAATAGCTGTTTAATAGATTGATATCAAATGGAGGGATGCGTCTAGGGTTGTTCTTGGCCTTTTTCTTTAGTTCTTTTTACAGTGATTTGGTTGACGACGTTGTATGCACATTTATCAAATTTGGAATGATGTGAAATTAAAGAGAATAAACTAAGTGGTCAAATCAAGATCCTAAAGTCTTAGGCTGATTAAACTTGCTACGTACAGCAAGAATCGTTTTAAGGAGACTGCATGTAAAGGTCACTACTTGTGTCCTAAAGTCAATAGCATGTATACAGGATAAGTGGCTGTGACACATCTGTAAAAGACAGGAAATGTAGTTGGCAGTGAAGATAGTATAAATCAGTTGTGTACCATGGCTGTCAGCAGAGTTAACTTATTTTTATTTATTTATTTTGAGACAGAGTCTCTCACCCTGTTGCCCAGGCTGGAGTGCAGTGGTGTGATCTTGGCTCACTGCAACCTCCACATCTCAGGTTCAAGTGATTCTCCCACCTCAGCCTCCCATGTAGCTGGGATTACAGATTTGTGCCACCATGCCTGGCTAATTTTTGTATTTTTACTAGGGACAGGGTTTCGCCATGTTGGCCAGACTGGTCCCAAACTCCTGACCTCAAATGATATGCCCACCTCGGCCTCCCAAAGTGCTGGGATTACAAGCATGAGTCACCACCACACACAGCCAAAATTAACTTATTTTTTTTTTAACAAAGTTAATGGTAACTTAGATTTCATTGATTAAAAAGTGTGACATGGCAAAGGAGTGAGGGGATCCCCTCCCTCTTCCCCTCTGGCTGGACTACCCTATTCTCAATTCTAGGTGTTATAACCTCAAGTGGGGCATAGGCACAGGATTACATATTCATACATGTGACATTTATGTCACACATTCAACTATAACAGCAGTTACAACAGTTGCAACACCCATATCCCCAATGCCTGTCACCTGGGATATCTTTGCTACTTTCACCCAATTTAGATATAAATGACCTCTAAGTTTTCTTCTATCTCTACAATCCTATGATCCTATGATTCAGCCATGGCCAGGCCAGTAAAGCCTCTAAAATCTCTGTATCCAACCAAGGCCAGGTGTGGTGGCTCATGCTTGTAATCCCATCAGTTTAAGAGGCTGAGGTGGGCAGATTGCTTGGGCCACTAGTTCGAGACCAGCCTGGGCAACTTGCCGAAACTTATCTCTACAAAAAATTAGCTGAGTGTGGTGGCACACACCTGTAGTTCCAACTACTTGGGAAACTGAGATGGGAGGATCACCTAAGCCCTGGGAAGTCAAGGTTGCAGTGAGCCATGATCGCACCACTGTACTCCAGTCTACACAACAGGGTGAGACATTGTCTCAAAATAAATAAATAAATAAAATAAAATCTCAGTGTCCAGAACACCAAAAGCTCTATTAGAGTGCAATAAGAATATTTGTATGTTGGTAAAAGAATGGGAAGTTAAGTATAATAAAATGCCTTTCCTTAAAAGTACATATCCATTGGGTTAATTTCCCTCATGTTCCCAGGGCTGCTCCATATCAGGGTGGTTAAAATAATTTTAAGGAATGATTATAGGAAGAAAAGTAGGCACAGAACCCTGAATTCTCTTTCTGAGGGCAGTTTATTTTCTGCCTTACTGGACTACAGGCTTCAAGTCCAAAGATCTAGTCCAGTGATAATGAGGGGTGAATTGGAGGGTGACAGTAGCATAATTTATTATTCCAGGCTTCTGGTAGTATTGTCTTTGGCAACTGAGCACATTTCCCCCTCCTTTTCTATGTCTTCAGTGCAGACTCTGCTTTCTCCCTGTTTATATGGGGTCAGCACATGAAGTAATGTGGACAGAGAGCCCCATCTCCTTGGCTGCTGTGGTTGGTTCAGATATTAACACATGACTCAAGCTGGGCCTATTGGAGCCCTTGTCTGGGACTTTTTTATATTGGAGTCAATAGGGAAAATTGCTGTTGCTTCTATGTTCCCAGCACTAGAAGAATACGGGAGGATGGCTGGCTTTATCTCTTGTAGAGAAAGCCTGTCTGCAATAGTAAGAATGAGGCCAACACAAAGAGAGACAGGGAAGACAGGAGAGAGAAGGTGATATTGAGGTCTGGATCTAAGTCTGTCTGACATCAGCTCTAATGAACCACTCCTTTTAAAATTTAAGTTGATTTGTATTTGTTATTTATATCCTGACTAATACAGCCTTCAAAAAATATTAGAAAAAGCACTGTCATGAACTATTACTTCATTAACATAAAAACGGATCATTTTGGTATGATGATAATAAAAATAGCAACAATCCATTAAACATCTACTATATGTTAGGCACTGCAGTAAGTGCATTACATATTTTTTTCATTTAATCTTCACAACAACCTAAGTAGTACCTGTATCAGTTTGCTATAACTGGGTGACTAACTGCCCTGAAACTGAGTGGCTTGAAACAATAATTTGTTTAACTCACAAGTCTTTGTCATGGTTAGGGTAATTATGGTCTGGAGCAGGCGCAGGTGATCATAAATGGGCTTGCTAATGAGTCTGCGGTAAGTTGGCAGATTTCTGGGACTTACTAGTCTAGGGTGGCCTCATTCATAGGTGTAGAGTTTGGTCACCTGGGCACACAAGAGTGGATATTGCCTCTCCAGCAGGGTAACCCTAGCTTGTTTCAAGGAGGTGCCAAGTGAGTGAGTGGAGGCATGTGAGTCCTCTCATGGCTCACTCTTGGCACTGGCACACAACTACTTCTGCAGCATTTTATTGGCCCAGGTTCAAGGAATGAGGAAATAGTCTCTATTCTTAATGAGAGGAACTGAAAAGTCAAGGAGAGTGGATATAGAAAGGCAAGGCAAAAATGGGAACACAACTATTCTACTATAAAAGGTATTTTGTGCATACACTTCAAAAGTTAAGAAACTTATTCAAGGTCATAAAGCTAGAAAGCAGCAGAGACAGGATTTGAGCCTTAATCTCCTGACCGTAAATCTCATTCTCTTTCAAGATTTCTTTCTAGTATTGCTGATTGATCTATGCAGTCCAGATGTCACAGTGTAATTAGTTTCTAAAATAAATCTGTTCTTAGATTACTTTTGAATTAATTCTAAGTTATTATAAAAAAGTTTTTTGTTGTAATAAAGGTATTAACTTTCCATGAATATATTCTTGACCCACACCCATAAGCATTTTGCTCATATTTGCATCCACAATAAAATGAAGTTCATATTTTCATCTTGTAGCACAGTATCATATTAATTATCAATGCTATTTTAGAAGAATAGTTAAAATAACTTGCAGTACCTAGGAAACTCTTTTTTTTTTTTTTTTTTTTTTAGATGGAGTCTTGCTGTGTTGCCCAGGCTGGAGTGCAGTGGCCGGATCTCAGCTTACTGCAAGCTCCGCCTCCCGGGTTCCCGCCATTCTCCTGTCTCAGCCTCCCGAGTAGCTGGGACTACAGGCGCCCGCCACCTCGCCCGGCTAGTTTTTTGTATTTTTTATTAGAGACGGGGTTTCACCGTGTTAGCCAGGATGGTCTCGATCTCCTGACCTCGTGATCCGCCCGTCTTGGCCTCCCAAAGTGCTGGGATTACAGGCTTGAGCCACCGCGCCCTGCCTAGGAAATTCTTAAACGGTGCTTACAGAAACTTGAGTTCAGGCAAATGGGAAGCCAAAAAAATGGTGAATGAAAGGATCTATACGCTAAAAAGAAAGCTGTCGACAGACAGAAGAAAGAGAGCTGCAGGACAGTGGAACTCAATCCTGTGGGATTCAAAGGAGAGGAGTAGTGGCAAGTGGCTAATATTTAAGTTGAGACATCTTAGAACCTAGTGTATAAGGCTCTATGCATATCCCAGAGCCAGCCTTCTCCAAAGAAACTCAAAA
The DNA here is from genome assembly GCF_007565055.1 of Rhinopithecus roxellana. Lineage (NCBI taxonomy): Eukaryota > Metazoa > Chordata > Mammalia > Primates > Cercopithecidae > Rhinopithecus > Rhinopithecus roxellana. The sequence continues at coordinate 48,289,441 of NC_044551.1, forward strand.
GGGCAAAATATGGGGAAAAGAGACAAGGCACAGAGAGACTGGGATTACACTGTAAGCAAATGCCCCACATTGTGCTTCTACAAAAATAATTCAGCTCGAATCCTCCTTTCATGCCTCACCTGGAAGTCTGAGTGTTACATTTATTCTTCTAGAATAGTTCTCAGGATGTTGTTGGGGGTGGAGGGTGGTCACCTAGGCAGCTTTATCTCATGAAATTCAATGACTGAAATACACAGATTGCTGGGAAGAAAGCAAAATCAGGAGGGTACAGTACAAAACAGATGGTGGAAAACAAAAGGAGGCAACTGCCAGGAACTTTCTTCCTGCAACTGACTAGGGACTTCTTTCAGAAAGTAACACCAGGCAAGCTGAACTGAACATTTTGGAACATCTCAGAGATCATTTGGTTTGAGGCAAAATGACTGGGAGCTCACCTTTGGGAGACAGGCATGAGAAAAGGGAGTGTTCAAATGGTTTGAGGGAAACAGTGACGGGGAGTTAAAAGAGGAAAAGCAGGGGTATTATCTATGGGTTGGTAAGGAAAGCAGATTGTTTTATGAGTTATAAGCTGAATACTAGGGGGAAAAGGTAATATGTATAGTTTTAAAGCATCATTAGTATCTTACATGTTCACATTTTATTTATCATTTTGGTAAATATGTCACTTTAAACACCAGAATAGTTTCTGATTTTGGAATCTGGTAGTCAGGATGAGAGCGGGGTATGGGAAGAACTGCAGTGTATTCTCATCAACAGTGGGGACAAGACTGGGATTACACTTTCCCTGACAGGTTTCCTAAGTGATTTGTTGTAAGAAAGGGTGTGCATTCTGTGTTCAGAGCCACACAGAATCTTGGATTTGGAGAATCAGTTTCCCCTGTGTTCTGTTAGCCTTCATCTGCATGCTAGCCTTGGATGACTCTGAAAAGAGAATGTGGCCATTCAGCCTAGGTCAGCAAGGTTTGGCCCAGAGTCAAGCCAGGATCTTAGGGCTGTGGTACCTGACATTACTATGTTCTATGTTTGATATTTGGTATTTGGTTGTCACCTAACTGCAGACCTCTTTCCCTAACATCAAAAAGGTACAGAATTCTAACCACAAGAGTAAGAATTCTATATAAGCCCAAATCACTTTTCAATATGGACCATTTGAGATAATAGATCTTTTTATAATATTAAGGAAAACAACCCAACAAAAGTAAAAGAAACATTCAGATCAGTATCCATTAGATACAAATGTACCTCAGAAAGGTGACCAAGAAAATGTTCAGGAAGGGCAACCTTGCTTTATCAATTTAAGCTTTTAAATTACAGGTTTGAACTGAAGCAATGACTATATTGATAAATACAGAGGAAGTACCAGCCATTGGAACCACTTAACTTACATTTGTTCAAAGCAAATAAATCAATGAGAGAAAATTTTGTAAAGTTTGGAATCTTACTGTAATGTGATACATACTCAAAAATGAAAGAGTTGTTGAATCTGCATATATATATGTGTGTGTATATATATACATATATATACGTGTGTGTGTGTATATATATAGTTTTGCAGTGTTTGACTTCCTTCCAAATCTGCAATTTAAAAAAGGAAGAGTAGTAACCAAACATTAAAACAATTTTACATTCTTCATCTTCAAGTTTTGGTTGAAGATACTTGAAAAGTCAGGATAGTTTTTCGTCTTTAGTGGCTTAGACGTGCATAGAAAACCAGAATATAATTCGAGTGTTTTCTAGAGTATTATTGTTACTAAGTATTACTCTTTACAAATTTATAGATAACAGCTGCCGCCAATTTTGCTGTGTACAAGGAGATATCCATCTGTAGTGGCTTCCTTTTACTGTTTGAGTTTCTGGATTTTTATATCATAGACCAACTTTGCTCAAATATGTATTTATTTTTAATTTTTTTAAATGTACCTTTTAATTTGGAAAAACTTCAGATGTACGGAAAAGTTGCAGAGTGTATAGCAAGTTCTTGTATATGCTTCACCAATTTCCTACTAATGTTTACATCTGTAGTGGACTGGACTGTGGCCCCCAAAATATGTTCATATCCTAAGTCCCAGAGTCTGTGAATGTGACCTTATTTGAAAATAAAAGGTCTTTGTAAATGTAATTAGGTTAAGAATCTCAATGTGAGATTATTTTGGATTGTTCACTGTGGCCCTTAAATCCAATGACGAGTATCCTTATAAGAGACACACAGAAGAGAAAATTCCGGAAGAAAAGGGAAAAGGCTAGTTTTTCTACTGATGTCCCTTTTCTGTTCTAGGATCCAATCCTGGGTAGTACATTGCATTTAGTTGTCATGTCTCCACAGTCTCCCTGTGGTCCGTGATAGTTTCCTAGTCTTTCCTTTTTTTCCATGATCTTGATAGTCTTGAGCAGTACTGGTCAGGTATTTTGAAGAATATCCCTCACTATGGGTTTGTCTGCTGTTTTTCTCATGATTAGACGAGGTTGTGGGTTTATGGGAGAGAGTATCACAGAGGTGAAGTACCCTTCTCATCACATGGTATTAGAGAGTATAGTATACCTATCCACATGACTTACCGCTGGTGATGTTAATCTTGACCACTTAGATAAGGTAGAGTTTTCCAGTTTTTCTTACAGGAAAGTGACTATGGGTTGAGCATTTCCTAATCCAAACATTCAAGATTCAAAACACTTCAATATCTGAAACTTTTGAATGCAAGTATGATGCCACAAGTGAAAAATTTCATATCTGTCCTTATGTGCTAGGTCATGGTCAAAATGCAAGCACATAACACACAGTTTATTCAGCATCCCAAAGAGAAGAAAGATACTTGAGCCCCCTTCAGCTGCAATATATATTTTCTTTTTTTGTTGTTGTTGAGACAGAGTCTTGCTCTGTTGCCCAGGCTGGAGTGCAGTGGCTGGATCTCAGCTCACTGCAAGCTCCGCCTCCTGGGCTTATGCCATTCTCCTGCCTCAGCCTCCCAAGTAGCTGGGACTACAGGCGCCCACCACCTTGCCCAGCTGGTTTTTTGTATTTTTTTAGTAGAGACGGGGTTTCACCGTGTTAGCCAGGATGGCCTCGATCTCCTGACCTCGTGATCCGCCCATCTCGGCCTCCCAAAGTGCTGGGATTACAGGCTTGAGCCACCGCGCCCGGCCTATATTTTCTTTACGTGCCCAGATTCCTCCATGCAAGCACACAAAAAAAAGCATAATAAAATGGCACATGTGCAGGCCAGACTTGCCACTGGCAGATTCCCCACGATGCCCTATGTGAGGCCAAGACTTATATGCATTCCTTACTGTATTGTTTTGCCTGTTCTGTGCTCTGTGGTGTGAAGATGTTGTTGAAAATGTCAGGAAAGCCTGTTTATACCCCATGGGCAACAGTGGTAAGGAAAAGAGAAAGCATTTTTACTTATCCATAGCACAGAAAGTCAAGCTGTTGAAGAGACCAGGTAGCAGTATAAGCTTGAAACATTTTACGGAAGAGTATAGTATTGTAATGACCACCACATATGACCTAAGAAACAGAAGGATAAACCGTTGAAGATCTATGTGGAAAGTGATGGACAGAAGTTAATGAAAAATAGAAAAACACTGCATAAAGCTGAACATGAAGATCTTGATCATGTATGAACAGAGTGAATCCATCAGCATTGTAATGAACATGTGCCACTTAGTGGTATGATAATTAGGAAACAAGCAAAGATGTATCACAACGAACTGAAAATTGAAAGGACTGTAACTATTCAACAGGCTGGTTGCTGAAATTTAAGACATTTAAGAAAAGACTTGGCATTACATTTTTAAAGATTTGTGGTGATAAAACTTCTGCTGCTCATGAAGCAGTGGAGAAATTCATTGATGAGTTTCCAAAGGTGGTTGTTGATGAAAATCTAATACTAGAACAAGTCTATAATGCTGATGAAACATCACGGTTTTGATGTTATTGACCCAGAAAGACACCAACTACAGCTCATGAGACAGCCCCTAAAGGAATTAAAGATACCATGAACACAATATCTGTGCTGGGATGTGTTAATGCAGCACGCGCACATAAATGTAAACTTGCTGTGTAGGCAAAAGCTTTTGTCCTTGTTGTTGTCAAGGAGTGAATTTCTTACTAGTTCATTATCATGCTAACCAAAAGCCTGGATCACCAGGGACATCTTTTCTCATTGGTCACACAAACGATTTGTACCGGTGGCTGAAGCTCGCAGTAGGGAAGCTGGACTGGATGATGACTCCAAGTATTATTCCTTGACAACTGTTCTGCTCAGCTTTCAGCTAAAATTTTCATCAAAAGTAATGTTGTTTATGCCATGTACTTTTCTCCAAATGTAATTTTATTATTTCAACCATGTGACCAGGGTATCCTTAGATCAATGAAAAATGCATTTCTTGAACAGCGTGGTTGTGTGGTGAGCAGAAGCATGGGTGTGGAAGGTTTTCAAAAAGAGTTTAGCATGAAGGGTGCTGTCCATATATGCTGTTACCAACACTTGGAACACAGTGACTAAAGACACAGTTGTATATGCCTGGCACAACCTCTGGCTTGTGACTACGTTTAGTGGTGATGGCAAACAATGTGACAACTTTGAAAAATTCTGTATGTCAAATGAGAAAAAAAGATCTCTGACCTCTTTACATATGCAAAAAAATACCTTCAGAGTCCATCAGCAAGCTGGAAGAAGTGGATATTGAAGTTTTTAATATTGATAATGAGGCTCCAGTTGTTCATTGATTGATTGTAGCTAAAATGGTTCTGAATGAAAGTGATTATGGTAATAGTGATGATGAAGATGATGTTGTTAACACTGCAGAAAAGTGCCTACAGACATGGTGAAAATGTGTGTTGAGCTTATTGAAGGACTAGAGCAGTCTGCACTCATTACAGAACAAGAAATTATGTCAGTTTCTAAAATTAAAGACAGACTTTTAAGACAAAAACTGTGGTTAATGAGGCAGATGACTTTGGAGGTCATCTTTTTTTTTTCTTCTTCTTCTCTTTTTTTTTTTTTTTTTGAGACAGAGTCTCACTCTGTTGCCCAGTCTGGAGGCAATGGTGCCATCTCAGCTCACTGCAACCTCTGCCTCCTGGGTTCCAGCGGTTCTCCTGCCTCAGCCTCAAGAGTAGCTGGAACTACAGGTGCCTGCCACCACGTCCAACTAATTTTTGTATTTTTAGTAGAGATGGGGTTTCACCATATTGGCCAGGCTGGTCTCGAACTCCTGACCTCATGATCCACCCACTTCGGCCTCCCAAAGTGCTGGGATTACAGGTGTGAGCCACCGCACCCGGACCTGGAGGAAACATTTTAAAAAGTCATTCAGCAGAACGCTTCCTCCTCCCTAGAGGACCCAATTCGTGGTCTGTCAGCTACTTCGGATGTTTCTTCTCACCTAAAAAAAAAAAAGGGGGGGTAGGACAGTAACCTTTTAATCAAAACACAGCATCGTGGGTGGAGACTGAAAGCCTGTCAATGTTTGTTGTTGCTGTTGTTTAATAGAGGATACAGGTATTCTGGTAATGCTCATGTGTTGCTTAGTTACTCTGAGCGCATTAAGTTTTATGCTGTATTAATGTTGTATCTTTTTTTTTACTGGTAAGTACTATGTGAATAAGTGAGAGAAAATGATTGCTTATTGGTAGCATATAAATTTAGAGTCGGGGTGGTGATGATGCCAAACAACCACAGATTGTCTACATGGATGGTTGAGGTAGTGACACGTTTGCTTTCTGATGGTTCAATGTACATAAACTTTGTTTCATGCACAAAAGTATTAAAAATATTGTATAAAGTTGCCTTCAGGCTATGTTTATAATGTACACATAAAACACAAATGAATTTGTGTTTAGACTTAGGTCCCATCCCCAAGATATCCCATGTGTATATGCAAATATTCTAACATCTTGGAAAGATCTGAAATCTGAAACACTTCAGACTCCCAAGCAATTCAGATAAAGGATACTCAACCTGTATTTTCCTTTTACATATTCAATTCTTTGGAAGTCAGTCTTTAAGCCCAGCACATACTGTAGGAGGTAGGAGATTAAGCTACACATCCTTTGGGGGAGGGTGTGTGGAGAGAATATCCACATATATTATTTACAATTTGTCTATAAGGAAAAGGTGTCTTTCTTTTTTTCCTCCGTCCCTCCCTTCCTGTCTCTCTCCCTCCCTCCCTCCCTCCCTCTCTTTCTTCTTTCTACCCTTCTTTTCTTTAATCATTTATTTTACCCATATTAAACAATATTGATATATTTATGTCAATATTGATGCAGTCTATAATCTACTTCTGCATTACAATCTAATCCAATATTATCTTGTTGCCCAAATTGTTCTATCATTTTTGCCACTTTATTTTTTTAATTACATTTGCTTAAGATTTTTTTGTTCCCTAGCCTATTAGAGTTATCTATTTGCGTGTAACAAATTATTCCAGAACTTAGTGGTGTAAACAATAGACATTATCATGTCATAGTTTCTACAGATGAGGAATCTGGATGTGACTTAACTGGGTGCTTCTGGCCCCTCACAAGGCTGCAGTCTAGTTGTCAGTAAGATCCTCAATTGGAGAGGATCTGATTCGAGGCTTATGCACATGGTTGCTGGTAACCCACAGACCCTCACTGTCTATTGAATGGAGACATCGGTTCATTGCAATGTAGACTTCTCCATAGCACAGCTCACAAAATGGCAACTGGCTTTCCTCAGAGTGAGAGAGTGAGTGAAAGAGAGTGCCCACAATGGAAATCACAGTCATTTTGTAACTGTACCTTAGAATTGACATCCTATCACTTTTGCCATGTTTTATTTGTTATAATTGTGTCACTAGTTCAACCCACACTCAAGAGGGAGGGAATTACAAAGGGGAGGGAATTGTAAAAGAGCATGAAGATGAGGAGGTGGGAATCACTGAGGGTCATTTTAGAGGCTGCCCACCACATCCACTATTCTGTAGTTATATCCAATCACTTCAATTAATTAGAATGAGGAAAGGGAGAAGAGGGAGGTTTTGAAAAACAAACCACTGATGGATTAAATGTTTTGTTTGCAATACCTTTTGGACATGATGCCACATATTTCATGATGACACCTCTTACACTTACTGGTAATTTGTACATTTATTTATTCATTTAGGAGTATATTACATGTGGCTTCCAAGCCAAATGTGACTTTTCTGACCCCAGCATGTGGTTTACCTGAGAGTTTTGGAAAACCTTTTCTTTCTTTTATTAAATAGCAACTGTTGCACTTATAGTTTATTTAGGTCCAACCATCTAAGCATCACTTCCACCAGGTATCATGTGAGCAGAAGTTGAACAATTAGTGACTGTAATAGAAGCTAAATGTAATCACTTTCATAATTTTGAGTCGTTCATATTGAATTCCATAAAAATTATATTATATAGCTGGGGAATTATAAAGAACTATTGATGAGAGAATAAATATTAACAATTCCACTTGTATTCAACATGTCTTAAAATTAAGTCTAGCTACCTTTAAGTAAAATTATTTATTTGTTTCTTTTAGTTAAAAAACTAATTCGTGTTCTCTGCAGGACACTTAAAAAGGACTCAAACCCAAAGGAACACAAGAGCCACCTCAAATTATACATCTTATTGTTAACATTTATTTTTATTTTTACTTTTTTTTTTTTTTTTACTTTTTAGTGCTAACATTTTGATGCAAAAAGCTTCCACATTATTTTATACATGTGTTTATGTATACATATCTTTAACATACATATGTGCACACCTACATACATATTTATATATACATATATTTAACAACATTTGTATCGAATTTGTGGAATACCTAGAAATACATTCTGAATATTTTCTCAAGTAAATCCCTCTTTTAGCAAGGACCCTCTTAACCACTGATTGTCACTGAAATTCATGTGCATGTGAGTTTCTACTTTGTGGCCACCTCTGGACTCATCCAGTAAACATATATTGGCTGCTGACTATTGGCCAGGCACTGTGCTGATGGCTAATTTGACATGGTTCTTGGCTTCCCTGCATTATAAGCTCCTGTTATCATTATTCTCCTTTCATCATTGGCTTGACAGGGAGCCTGGCACAGGGGAGAGTACCAGCCAGAAATTTGGAAAACTCAATTTTTGTTCCAGCTCTGCTACTAACTGGCACAAACAAAAACTAATAGATAACATATATTGAACATTTACTGTGTGCCAGCTACTGCCCAAAGCCCTGAACTTATGCTCTCATGTATAATCTCAACAATTCTGTGAGGGAGATGCTATTATAACCGTACTCATTTTACAAAGGAGGAGACTGAAGCCAGAGAGATTGAGAAGCTTGCCCAAAGGCACATAACTACTAAGTAGTGGAGCAATGATTTAATCCTGGTAGCTGATTCACGTTCTTAATCACAATGGTACTTTTGAAGTGACTACGAAGAGATCGTCTCTCTAGGCCTTCATTTCCTCATTGCAAAAATGTAGAAGCTACCCTAGAGTAGACAATATCCTTTCCAGGTCTAAATTTTTGATTTAGTCTGTATTAATTTAACTCTATTATTTTAATTTGGGATTGCTTGTTTGCAAGTACAATATGATTTCATCACATGCATAATTAACTTACTCAACTCCAAAGTTTCCCCAAATGAAAAGTGAGAGAAAGCCAGTTAGGGAGAGAACTAGAGAAAAAAGTGGAGGCAAGAGTAAGAAAATTTGAATAATGCTGGGGATGGAAATAGTCAATAGTCAAGACATCTTTGTCAAGACCCATGGAAATTCGTGTATAAATGATTTTGTTTTAAAATCATTTTGTCACTGAAAACAGAGAAATGGACTGCTCAGGTGACCAGGTGAGTTAATGATGAGATATTTGCCTACATTCTTGATGAAAGTGAAGTATTAATTGGATTCAATGGTAAAACTTTCACAAATGATAAATTAGGAGAACCCATAAAATCATCTTGCAGAGTTGTAAAAAATGCATACTATTCTTTTTAGGCAATGTAAAGCATTTTAAGGATAATCTTTACTATATGTGATTTTTTTCACTTACTGACTTTAAAACCAAACATATAAGTAAGTTGTAAATCTATTTTACCAGGTACCTACTCAAATTAAAATTTATTGGAAAGATGCAGGAGTATATCACAGAATCCGAAAGCAAATATTCATCTAGCTTTGCAAGAGACTGGGTCCATGACCAGGAAAATCATTAGGATCAAAGATAGCAATTTTCTGGCTCTTTTTCTTTATTCCTCTGCCCTGTCCCTTCCCAAAATACTATATAGGAAAACCCGCTTCATTCTTTTTCTCTTTTCACACAAGCTTTCTTTGCTTCTCCATGCATGGGTGGAAAATGGCCACCCTACACAATCTTCCAGGCCAAGCACTCAGTAGAGAGTGACCAGTGTTTCTGAGACTTAATTTGAAATGCTTGAGAGAATGTGCAGTCTCAGGTCTGTGGGGCACGAGAGAGCAGGGCCCTATGCTGCACTTTCTAGAAGAAGCCACAGGAAAAGATCCAGATTCAGAACAGGAACTGCTAGGCAGTGCATGTTAGTAGGCCAGCCACTGATGTACTGACAAGTTTCTGGGTCCCTCAAGTGAGACTCAGAGCACTGGAGAGAGTTGCTGGACTCACAAGGACCCAATGGACAGAAGTAAGGGTCTCTGTGGTGTTGAGAGAGGACCAAATAGACCTCAGATGCCTTAGTTGTGACCAAGAGTATGACACTGTTGAATCCCTAGGGACTTATACACAACCAAGGAAAGGAGAATGAGAAAGGAAGAACACCAAGCCAACAGATTAAATTTTCTGCCTTTTTAGTAAAATGGAGCTTGAAATAAAAGCTAAGCTGAATTATAGAAAAGTAATGTTACATTGGTGGCACACCTGCTGTGTGGGCCGAGACTTGTATTTGATATAATGGAGACCTTTCTGAAATTGCTGGGATTCCTTATGCAGCACATTTCTGAATTAGCATTGCTGACATACTCTAGAATTAGGGCCAGGTCACTGGGAAGGCAATAGTCATGGTCCTGTGCAGAGACAAAGTATGTGCTCAGAAGGCTTCTGCGATTTCAGGAAAACCAGTGGATTGTAATGTGACCAAGTTGAAAAGAGCTCTACAAAAATGCCTTAAAGTTTTCGGGCAACCTGAGGAGGGTGGGCAGAAGGAAGAGAGGACAAATGTAACCTGAATAAAGTCTATGGTTGGATTTGAGTTTTATGCATGCTAGGAAAGTAGTTAAAAAGGAAGGTGCACAAGATATTCTTTTTAAGGCTTTTTTCTTAGACTCTGAATTTAGAGTGGACTTTGAAGAGAGAGGAGTGGTTCCAGCAGCAGTGGCTCAGGGCCTGCCAGATGACACAGCTAGGCACTTATCACAGCAGGTCTTTTGGGATGCCCTGTTTGTAAGGCAGCTTCTAAGGTGGAAGGATCCTGGTGCCCTGACAGATGGGTGTCCCTTTAATGTGCTGTGGATTGATGTGGTGGCCTGGGATGCAGTCACTTTCTTGGGAAAGGAGATGGGACTACTTAACAAGCTTCAAGAGAGCACTGCTCTGCATGGGAAGGTGGACATTTCTAAGACTCCAGTGAAGCACAAGCACACCCCTATTTTGTTTAGTTTGTAGGAAAAAAGAAACATTTTCACAGCAACTTTTCTTTATAGGAAACCCTCATCCAGGAGGAAAGTGTCTCAGAAAATGGAACAGACCAGAGAATGGAGTCATTTGCACTTTAAGGGTCTGGGCTCAGTAAACCCCCACGTTGGCTCATTCTGAGGATCTCTGAAGTTCGGAGACATTGTAGCTTTTGGATATGAGGAAGTTCTGGTGGAGATTGAGGTTAGGTAGCCTGCTTACAACACCTGCCACCTTATTTAGGTCACAACAGCTTCTCACTTCTCAAGTAAAATGGGTCCCTCAAGGTCTTCTCTCAGTTCAGTGGAAGTGATGGGTGAGTTTGAGGGATGGATGATGAAGGCACTATTTGTGGGAAGTGGGTGAATTTTATGGGTAATCTCAGATAAGGAGCATTACCAGGGGAATAATGCACCCAAGGTCTATTCTTATTTATCTCATCTTTGGGGAACTCGGAGAAAACATCACTCTGGCAGTCAGGCTACTTTGTGCACAGCAGTTCTCATCCTGTTGGGATTCGGACCCAGATTTAGAACAGTAACTGAAGTGTGTGTATGTTTGCAAGGGGTCATTTGGGGAGGGTGAGGATAACACCCAGATGTGAAGTAAGTTTTCCTTGCAGGGATGCAAATATTTAATTCCACAGGAGACTATGATGTAATACCATATTTGGGATTTATTTTTTACTTCCTTTGGCATATCGTTTCTTTCCCAATTGGAGCAGATGGGCAGCTCTGAGCTCATCACCTTGGGGAAGGGAAGTGACAGTGTAAGAAGAGTCTCTCCAGAGTTGTGTTCCAAAACCCTAGGTCCTTAGATAACTAAGAGTATTTTGGGAAGGGACAGAATATTTAAAGAAGCAGAAGGAAGAGAACAGGGCTTCCCCTAATATTAGAGTAAGATGCCCCGGGCTGGAGAGTGGGAAGAACCAGCTGAACTATTGGTAGGTCTCAGAGAAGGACTCCGAGCCGTGGTACCTGAATGCTATTCTGGAGAAATGGCTTTATGGAATGCCTCACTAGTGGGGCCACAGACGACCTCTCAGACATTCCCATGCACCAGGGTGGGGGTGAGGGGAAGCAGCAGACAGTTTCCTACACTAAGATCTCCAGACCTTTACCTTGTTCAACTTGGCTCATGGTCTTCTGTTCATGTGGGTCTTTACCAACTCATTCTTTACAGTGAGTGATCTACATGGCCCCTTCCAGTCAAAGGAAGGGATTGGAATATAATTATTTGATTGTTCATGCATTAGTTCCTTGTGTGCCCCTGGAGACAGAGGTGAAGTTAACTCCATCATAAACACTTGAACTGAATAAGGAAGAAGTTAGTTTCCCAGAGGAAAACTGGGGTAATGTGATCTGGAAAAAGGTGAATGGATACTGGGTGGAAAAATGACATTCTTTAAAAAGTTAAAAATGTTGGACATTTCGGCCGGGTGCGGTGGCTCAAGCCTGGAATCCCAGCACTTTGGGAGGCTGAGACGGGTGGATCACTAAGTCAGGAGATCGAGACCATCCTGGCTAACCTGGTGAAACCCCGTCTCTACTAAAAAATACAAAAAAACTAGCCAGGCGAGGTGGCGGGTGCCTGTAGTCCCAGCTACTCGGGAGGCTGAGGCAGGTGAATGGCATAAACCCGGGAGGCAGAGCTTGCAGTGAGCTGAGATCCGGCCACTGCACTCCAGCCTGGGCGACAGAGGGAGACTCCCTCTCAAAAAAAAAAAAAAAAAAAAAAGTTGGACATTTCTAGGCAGAAGAATGATATTCCACAGAGTACATTGTAAAGCCTTAGACAATTGGTAAACGGGAGGTAGGATGAAAGGAAAAGTCAGATCAAAGGGCAAAGGGCTAAGCTGAATGGGATTAAATCCAAAGGACTAGGGAGGAAAACACTTGGGTCAAGCCTAGAAGTGACATGGATAAAGCATAGAATAGGTAGGCAGTGAGGAAGGCACTAACTTCCGGGAGTCTGAATCTTGGTGTGAAGTTGTTTGTCCATTAGTCCTAGGCCCTTCACTCTTCTAGAGTGTTCACAGAGGACCTGAGACTTTTGAGGGTAGCTAACCAGAAGACATACTAGTTAGATGAAGGATTTTACCTAAGTACAATAAGAAGTTTCCAACGGCAATTCATGCAGTAATAGTGTGTTATACCTTGCTCTCTTTTATTGTCTCTCTTGTTTCCTGCTTAGGGTAATTATTATTTTTTAAAATAATTTAATTTTTAATTTTTAATGTTTGTAAGTGTATACAGGCATACAATGTGTATAGGGTATAGAGTAATTATTTGAAGACTATGTAGAACAAGAGTAAAATTAGTTTCCCTAAAAGATCACTGGAGTTTTCTCCTGTGCTTTTTGCATCACACATGTGAGATTAACTGGAAAATGACAGAATTTAAGTTGTGTTTCACTTGCTTTAAGCAAAGGCCAGCTTCAATATATAACATTTGTGGGTCCTTCATTCTGAAAATAATTGTGGGCTGATTTATGTATTGCAGAATCTAATTGTTGCTTTAAAGCATTAGATTATTCCTACAGAGCTCCTGAAAAAATTTGTGAAAGACATAAAAACAAGAATATTTAACATTTTATATATTATTAGATGACTATTAGTCTTTCAGCAAGTCCTATATTGTTATTGGATTTAGAAATATATGTTATTATTATTGTTTTGAAATTGGCAGTAACTTGGACTGAAGCGTTTTATTAGAAAAATCAAGAATGAAAGCATGTTTTCTATGAGAGTGCTGGTTAGCCTTGCATTTGTTTTGGAGATTTAATAGTTGCCATATGTTAGAACTATTAAATGAATGATGTAATTTAGGCTGCCTGTTGTCCTGCCAACTGCTTCATGCTGCCTCCTCACTTTTAGTGAGCATTACTCCAACATGTGCATATATCACCCAGCAGTAGCTTCTTATACAATCCTGTTAGACCTTGGGTTCTTAACCCCATCCGTCATCTATATAGGCTCTATCTCCTTGCATCCAGAATTTCAACTAATGAAAAACAATGCTAGATCTTGGCAAAGAGTGTGCTTGGAGGATAATAATCAACCTAATATTCTGACTAATAGATAGAAAACCAATGATAAGGTTGATGCTTTAGGACAAAATCACAATGGATGATTAAGAGAATTCAACTTTCTCTACAACATGAATGACAGATAAATGATTTTTTGTGTGAAACATTAGATGGTACATTTGTTTATTAGAATGATACAATAAGAATGACTAGAGCAAAAATAAAACTCATATGTTGTGTGCCCCTTGCTTGTGCCATCTCTAATGACTCTTACCTAAGAAGATTAAAAGTTCCACCTGAGTATCTCAGATATTTATGTAGTTATAACCTATATATATATATTCCACTTTATAAATAAGGAAGCAGAGGGCCAGAATTAATCAATGACTTGTTCCAGGTTGTCATTTATATCAGTCTTGGTGATAAGGAAATTGCTAGGTATTTCATTTTTAAAAAAATTATGTTAGGAAAAATCTATTATCAATGATTCAATAAACCGAATTGAAATGTATTTATCAGTCTAGGTTTCACAGTGTTACAATCATCTACCATCAATCATCTACCATTTTTACCATCATTTTCCAAAGAGTAACTCAGTTAGTGAGACTTTTTCAGCATTATAAGGAGATCCTAGGATTTGCCACTGTGAAACTTCAAAGATCTTAAAATGTCTTATATATTTAAATGTTAGGACTACTTATTTTAACTCAATACCCTAATATACTTTCAATATGGCAGATTTCTTTTTCTACTTTATATTTGAATGTTCTCTTTTTTTTTTCCTTTATACCTAGGGTCAGAGAGATAATTTTATTTAATTTACACCTTTTACATGGTTCAGCAGGACCTAAAATTAATCCTTTCCTTTATGGGGAGTGCATAACAGTTGTACTCTTATGTAACCTGTTGGCTCCCACGTGTCATCTTAATGAACTTCCCCATTTCCTACTGTTTTACAATCTGTCTTTTTGGCATCTTAAAACTTCCTGCACTCTTCTTCCTTTGGTGGGTGTATTAGTTTGTGAGGGCTGCCATAATAAAGTCACAGACTGAGTAGATCAAACAACAGAAATTAATTTTTTCACAGTTCTGGAGGCTAGAAGTCCAAGATAAGGTACCTGTAGGGTTGGTTCTTTCTGAGGGCCACGAGGGAAGAATCTGTTCTGGGCCTCTCGCCTTGGCTCATAGATGACCATTTTTCCCTTGTGTCTTTACGTCGTCTTCCCTTTCTGTCAGTATCCAAATTCGAAAAGACCTATCTCCAAATATAGTAATATTCTGAGGTACTGGGTATTAGGATTTCAATAAATAAATTTTAGGAGGTGGGGACACAATTCATAACAGTGGGAAAGAAGAGCACAGAAATATTGAATGTCACATGGCATTTTTGGGTTATTGAGATTTTATGCAAAAATATAAATCTTAATTATCAGGGAAGAAACATATGGATAATCAGTTACGTAGTGATCCTAGTCTTCTGATGGTTAAAATGCTCACTGGGGAGGACATATCCCCTCCTCCATGTGAAGAAAACAATGCGAGCTGAGTTTGCAAATGTGTGGAGAGTGGGGATCCGAAAACAGAGATGGGAAAACAGATCCTTCAGAGCCTCCCTCCACACCAAGTGGTGATGAAAGTTAGATATTTTAAATCATGTAGCCATGTTTTTCATTCAGGTTATGACACACATACAAAGCGACACTCATCCTTCCCAAAATTTCAGCATGGTGTTATATTGAATATATGCTGTTTCACGGAAACATATTTTCTACTATTTTTAAGCCTTCAAATATAGGAAGAAATCCCTAAATAATTAAAAAAGAATGCACAATAATTCTAAAATTTTCAAATGGATCAGAACCTATTTCTCTGGAGTCATTACTAAACACAGAAGTACGTAAAGAATCATGTATTAGTATTAATAGAGGGCAGATGAGATCAGAAGCTCTGTAAGTACCTTTTGACTTTTAGTGCCATTGTTTCCTCCTCTGAACCAGAAAATGCAATTACACTAGAGATCTGAATGTTTTTCATTATTATCTAGTGAAAATGACTTAGAAAAAGACTGGTGGGTGGTGAAATTCTAGAGATGGAAGTTAGCTTGGTGGTCAATCCTGGGGATTATTGTCAGATCAAATCTAGGTCTGTCTGCTGTGGTCAATGGGCTTCCAGGTTAATTCTGGGTACAGTTCCAAAAGTAAGGTCTAGTATGGGGGAGGAGAGAGTGGAAGGAAGATGCCTCTCGCCTTTTTCTCCCTGATAATTGACCTGGCCCCTTAAAGTGCTGCTCTGGATTAAGGACGCCAGACCAAGATCTGTTAGGGGCTAGACCTACTTCCTACACAGTGGTCACATTCAGAAGAGGGCAAATGAAGGGAAATGGGGGAACCAATACCTCCATTCAACTGTTTCTAGTAAAGGTTCTCAAAAAGGCTTGCATGTCACATTCAAGCTTAACATGCTCCTTGAAAGCACACATTTCTGTGTGCTGCCCATTGTGCTTCAATCAGTTGTGAATAAGGAGGATTACATTATGTTGGAGTGTTTTTAGCAGGGTTTTAGCAGGAGTTTCTTACATTAATCTGCTTGCAGTTCTTTAGAGTCACATTTTTGAGTCACACGTAAATTAGGGTGAGTCTACCCTAGAAACAATGTGGATTACTCTCAGGTGGTGTTTTTTGTTGTTGTTTTTGTTGTTCCTAAGCAGAAATTTCTGGAGCTATTATAAAGAACAGTGCTCACTAATATGCTTAAGTCTAGAATTTGCTGTTTCATTAATAAGTAGAAACTGAACAGCTTATCCCTTTTCTCAGAAAGTATTAGTGATTTCCCATGAGAGGCAAGAAGTAGGAGAAAAACGCTTCCTACACTCTTCCCTAGTTTGTATGTTATCTTCTGTGGCCTAAAGAGACATGCTTCCTCTTCTTTTTTCCCAATTTATCACTTTCTATCTTATATTCAATCCCAGCACACCCACGGGGACTAATTCTCACCTCTGTGATTTTTGTTGTACATTTCATCATTTCTACAATTCTTCCAAATTGTAGAAATAATTTGGGGGGACTCCAAAAAGTGAATGTATATGTATTCTTAGAGCTGTCATCTCACTTGCTTTTAAGTTACAACACCAAACGGAATTTTAATCAACATTCCTAAGTCAGTTAAATACAAAGTTTGGATGTAGTCCAAGACTTATAGTTTCTGTTATTTATTGAGTTTTCTGCAATGGACATTTTAATAATGGGGGAACAATTATAGTGACACATGACAAGTCTTTATCTTGCAGGTTAGAGAGTAGAATGATTTAAATGCTCTCTTCTGTCAGTTTCATCTGTGACATGAGTAGATCAATTCGATGTGTATATTCTTCAGATTCTCAAGAGTCTTGGTTCAGCGGAAGGACTGGCCTCATTGTGTGTGTGTTTACTGTTAGTCATTGGTCAAGTGGTGAATATCCTGGGCTCTTGTACTAACATTTTGGGAACTTTCTTGTCTTTTTTTATTTTTAAGCAAATTAAGATTTGCTAGAGTTAGTGCTTATGTTAGGCTACACAATTTGAGAGGAGAATTGGTAGGATTTGGAAAGGATTTTTTAACGAAAGCCTCAGGAGAAGTGTCCACTTATCTTCTGGAGCATGGACTGAATGGATTAGTCAGAAAGTGGTCGGAAAAATAAGCACTTATTTTTCTTAGTGCTTATGTGAGGGCAGAGGGCTGAAAGCAAGAATACAGGCATGTTGCCTAGGATCCAATTGGAGCATACTGCTAAGCATAGACTGTTTTTGATAAATGTTAACAATCCTCAAGATGATAAAAAGAAAAGGAAGATAAGCAATATTCTTTCTTTTTAGAGGACCAATCGATATCATTTTGTATTTCAACCAGTTAACATGCAAAGAGGGGATTCCAAAGAGATATGCAAATATGTTTCCACAAAGAAATCCAACTTAGAAGCAAGAGATTTTAACGTCCTTGCTGGTCATGAGATCAGGGTTGTATCTCCAGTCAACTGTATCAGTTAGTATTGCTCTATGTGTAAAATGACCTAATTAAAAAAACCCACTTCCTTAGATGTGGAAAAGGACATAAGTAATGATTCGAAGAGGCTTTGAAAAGTAGGCAAAGCTACTGTAATCCATCAGAAATGTATTGATAATTTAGGGTATATTTATCATATCTTCTTTTCAAATGAGCTAAGGAGCCACGATGTTGCTTGGACTGTAAGGAAGAATTTATATAAGGTCTAATATGTGAAACTTGTCTTGACATTCAAGTAAAAAGATGTTTAAGGCAAATGAAAGTGCAGGCAAAAATAGGACTGGGGAAAGGGATGAATCACACAGCCGGAGCTGTAAAGACCGTCAGGAGAACAAGATGGATGAGGGCAGCTTGAGAGCTAAGTTGGGAGCCTTGGAGTCAAATGGGAGATGCTATTTCTCACCCAAGCATCCCAGGAAGGATTAAGAGTCCAGGACTGGAATCATAAAAGTCTCTAAGTATGATACAAGGTCAGTTAAGAATGAACTAAAACTTGGGCAGGGTGAATATTTGAGTATAGACGTTGAGGGTGGAGATAGCAGAATAAGAACAAACTGCAGAAAAACTACACAGTGATTTTTGACAAAAAGTGGTGACAGTACTACGAATACCTGGCAATGAAATAAGCAAACCTGCGAAGCAGGTTCACTGTGAACTGGATATCAGCTTGTCTGAGTCTGGTGAGACAAAGCACACACACAACATGACACATGAAGCAAGTTTATTACTTACAGATAGGCAGGAAGGGACAACAGAAGTGTAGAATTCATTGCAAGTCAGTCAGTCCCCCAAGGCTTAGGAAAGCTTCCTGTGGAAGATGGAGTCTCTACTTCATATGCCCTACTTGTACAGTAGCTAAGGGACCCAGGAAAGCAGCCCTCACTAGGTTTTATACCCCAGGGTTGCTAGACTCACTGGGCTAAAGCACTGAAGGGCATCCTGTTTCTGGGGCACTGGAACAGAGCCAGCCCAGGATGTGCTGGCCAGTATCTCCCTATTTCAGGATGTTACATTCTCAGCACACTGTATCACTATTTTTGAGAAATACAAGTGAGAAAGGAGGGACCAGCACAGGGCCAGTCCAACGTGCTGAGAGCTGTCCTGCCAAACCTACCAGATCTAATAGACTTACCAACTTGACTGTGTGTCCACATTAACGTGAACCAGGAGGTAGGTCCAGCATTCAGTCTCACCATCACCTGGGGTGTAGCCATATCCCACATGCTGGCTAAGAAAGGAGACCAGGAAGTGGGCATGGAAACTACAGCCCTTGCTTACTTCACACTTCCCTGGAATCTAAGGAGCATGATAACTCTGTGAGCATTCTTGAAACTGGAATTTTGTCAGGATGGTATTTGTTAAACTTCATTAGTTTCCAGTAGTGAAAATTGTTGGAAAGAAAAAGAAAAGCATCATTTGCTTGTTTCAGGGACAGGTAGTATGGGAGAAGTGGGGTGGAGCAGGATGTCTATCTCAGTCTATAGGGAGAATAGGGGGAGAGAAGTGTCTACAACAGTGATTCTCAATGTGGGTGTGGGGGATTTTCCCCATAAAGGAACATTCGGTAATGTTTAGAGACATTTTTTATTATCTTGACGGTGGGAGGACATGCTACTGACATCTAGTGGGGAGAGGCCAGGCATGCTACTAAGCTACACTGCACTGGACTGCGCCTCCTACCTACCCAACAAAAGATTACTGGGCTCGAAATGACAACAGTGTGGAAGTTAAGAAACCCTGGTCTAGAGGAAAGTGGATAGTTCAGCTGAAAACAAGGGAAGTGAATGAGTCTCACCACCAGGACTGGTGTGAGAAACGGGTGAACTGGGACCCAGTGGGAGGGGAACTGGTATAAAGAAAATAATATCCCAGGGGTGGGAGTAGGGTGGTGTAGAATGGAGTGGGGAGTATTTGGAGGAACATCCTACATTCCTTAACAAATGTATCTGGAGGAGAAGCCAACATATGTTACTTTAGAGGGGGAGTTAATCTTTTCCCAGTTCCTTTTCTGGAGAGATTTGTGGTCAAAATAATTCTTGTCTACTTAGCTTGCTTTTACCATCTTCAGAGCCAGAAGGAAGAGATAAGATCTACTTTTTATTTTAGGTCTCCTCTACCTTGAGCAAAATCTTTGATTAACACTGTTCCTCCCTTGAGCTATGTTTGCTTCTGTATTTCCTTTAATGGCCACTGAGTGTTTTATGCTTAGTGCCTCTAGTTTCTCCTAGCACAGTCTGTCCTTACCTTTCCACTCATCCTATTCAGTGAAGTTCATCGCCGTCCTCCCCCCTGCTCCACCCAGGCTCATTTGAATAGTTCTTACCCTGATTGCTTCTCTTCGGCAGTTGGCACTGTTGTTTACACTTTTTTTTTTCCTTGAAATTCTTACCTTCCTTTATTTATCTACACCCTTCTTGCTCCTCTTTTTCATCCCCAAATCCTTCTCTTGCTTCTTTCCTCACTCAGTGCTTACTCCTGGTTCCCATAGCTATAGCTCTTGTCCTACTTTCTTTAATATATTTTGCTGGCAATGTCACTACTTCATCCTCCTCCATCAATTCATTATGGAAAATTCTTTTATCTAAAACCATTAGTCCTGTTTTTCCTAAGTTACAGACTGTTAGTGCCAACCTACTGAACAATTCCACTTCACTTCCATGCCATGGTATCAATATATTTGAGTACAAAGCTTATCATATCCTTTTTCTTCAACTGCTGGAAAGTTACATGATACCTTTATGATGACCCAGAGAAGGCCAAACATAGCAGCTCCTGCCTATAATTCCAGCACTTTGGGAGGCTGAGCAGGGAGGATCACTCGAGCCCAGGAGTTTGAGACCAGCCTGGGCAACAGTGAGATCTCCGTCTCTAAGAAAAAAATTATAAATTTAGTCAGGTGTGGTGGTGCATGCCTATAGTTCTAGCTACTCAGGAGGCTGAGTGGGAGAATGGCTTGAGCCCAGGAGGGTCAGGCTGCAGTGAACTATGTTCGTGCCATGGCACCCAGCCTGAGTGACAAAGTGAGACCCCTTTTTAAAAACAACAACAAACAAACAAGCAAAAAGATGCCCCAGAGAAAAACTCCTATGACTTATATCTGATTTCTTTCCTTGGCACATGGTTTTCCTGTATCTCCTTACTTGCTTTTATCTCAAGACTTTGTTTTTCTGCTCCAGTAGGAAGATTCCTTTTGTCTTGTTAGGGAACACCCATTACTCACCATGTTACTTCTGCACAAAGGTCTCAGTTTAGTGACACTGTACTTTCTCATTTCACCCACACAAGTTTATTGTACATGAAATTTCCACTTTGGTTAGTCTGGATTTTGCAGTCTCTCACTATTGTGCTGGCTCACAACTCTTACAAGGTCATTCTTTTACCTTTCACTTAAACCTTGCTATGCTATTATCTTCTAGGTAATATTGGTGTTTAGGCAAGAGTCTCCACTTCCTTGGGTCAAAGGGTGTAAGCTATGGAAATTTCTGCTCTGAAGTAGAAACTAGTGGGAAAATTTTGGGGGCATGGAGGCCTTTTGGAATGTTCAAAATCACATCATGCTGGCAGCTGCCCCGTGTAAGCTTGGCCATAGCACACTCAGTGCTACTTCTGTTTAAACCTTCCTGCTTTGTATGGCCATTACTACCCTACCAAGCAGGACCAGTGAGGTCTTGAGAGCTTGTCAATTAGGGCAAGAGCAAAGGATGGGAGATGGAGAGAAGTAGAAGAAAATTAAACCGAGTGCCAGGGTTTCCTTTCTCTAGCTATTGTGCAAATAATTTAATAAGCTTTGTGTGCTTTACTTTAAATACAGTTTTGAAACTTGCAAGAAATGAATTTTTGCAAATCAAGTTCTATTTCAAACATAGTATTTAAAATTCACTCTGGTAAATTCCATTAGGTTGCAAGGAGAGCTTAAAAAAATCACACTTTCATTTCAGAAAAGCTGTTCCTTTTAATACCAGGTTTGTTTGCATTTACTCCACATTTGATTTCATAATCACAAAGCCAAGAAAATAGTTTCTGTTCTGCCACTGGTCAAGAGCAATATTAAAACTGCCTGCTTAAAGCTGGCCCAAAAAGAATGTAATAATCTGATATTTCTTCTGCTTACTTTTCTGTGTTGAAAGCCTTGATGAGCAATTTAGGTTAAAATAGTACTCTGTAGCCCAAATTAGCCACACTATACCAAATCCATAGCAGATTTTCACTTCTCTTTGTGTCATTATGTTTTATTCTTTAATGCCATCCAGTTTCTTTTCTACGTAGAAAAAAAATTATTGGAAGCTTTTTTCTTTTTTTTTTTTTTTTTTTGCTTGACATTTCTAGAGGTAAGTCAAGGAAATTACTGAGCGCAATGAGAATGATGTGATATGTGGGATTGTATTTAGGATACAGTGGGTAGGCATTTACCTTTGTGTTTGGTTAGTTCACGAAGAGAGTTATGAACAAAGTCAGAAATTCATATAATTTAAAAAAAACATATAATTTCTGTTTTTCCTGGCCTTTTAACTATGTTTCTTGAAACACTAATTATGAGGGGGGGAATCAAGCTAAAACTTCTTAGCTGGTGACAGCATTGGGTTTTTCTTAGAATTGGCAGAAAAGTTTAGTAAAGATATTTAAAACATCTATAGTAATTCAGTTTTATTGAGATTTTAATGTTATAGAATGTCAGAGTAGATCCTGTTGTTTCTGTAGGTTGATATTTGGCAGGAAAAATCCCCACCACATTTCACCAAATGATATAATAAAATTAGACACTTTTTGGTTTGATTTGTTTGTTTTCTACTTCTGTGGCATATCAGTGTTAGAGATAACATTTTATTCATCTCGAAAAGTGCTATTTAAAAGGCAGGTGAAATTCCATTACTGCCAATTTATAGAAGCATGAATTTCATAATGGCAAAAGCAAGGCCTAATGCAGCCAGCAGGGAGCCCTGTTTTCTGGCTGTTTCATCTTGCAGATAATGTCACCAAAGTATAATTTTGCTATTTTGCTTAGAAATTATGTAGTGTACTCAGGGAAGGTCCACAGAGTACAGCATGAAGGCTTGGGATACATTTACCAGGGTCCGTAAAACAAGTGAAAAGAAATGCCATCCTGAATCATCAGGATTTGTTTCATCCTATGTTTTTAAATTAATATGATAATAGCAAGCCTTCAGTTGCATAATAGAGACATAGGTGATTTTCACATGGGATTTTTTTCTAATGTGAAAAGTTCAACTCTCAGTTTCAGAACTGTTCCTTTTCAGGTCCTCATGAAAACCTCTGTGGGTAATTATTTGTCAAGTGCTGACCGATTTTCTCATTTCTCTCCCTTTCAGTCCATTCTTCTTACAGAACACCAAATAACCTTTTAAATATTTAAGTCAGATCCCGGCATTCTGATTAGAAACATTTCAATGGAATTTTGTCCCATTCAATTTAGAATAAGAGTCACATTCCAAACCATGCTCCACAATACTCTATACCAGCAGTACTCATTCATTTTGATTTCAGGACCCCTTTATATTCTTAAACATTATTGGGGTTCCCCAAAATAGTTAGTTTACATGAGTTATATCTATTGATAGTTATTATATTAAAAATTAAAGCAGAATTTTAAAATATTTGTTAATTCACCTAAAAATATCAGTAATATACAATATACATAACATAGTTAATAAAAAACTACAATTTTCAAAATAAAAAAATATTGAAAATAATAGTATTTCCTTACATTTTTGTCAACTTCTTTAATGTTTAGCTTAACAGAATTTGGGTGACTTCTCATACCTACTTTTTCATTTAATTTATTGCAATCCCATATGTCCTTTGCCTTGAATGCTCAGGTCCATTTCACTCAGTCTCTGCAGATGGGTCTCCCTTTTCCATCCACTTATGTAGTCACTCTTCTTTCCATTACCCTGTTTTACTTTCTCTATAATATTGAAAACCATGTAAAATGATATTATCTGTATTTATGTTTATCATCCATCAGTACCCACTCAATTGTAAGCTCCACTTAGGCAAGGACCTTGTCTTGTAAACCGTTGTGTATTAGTTTTCTATAGTTGTCTAACTTCCCCCAAATTTAGCAGCTTAAAACAGCAAAGATTTATTATCTCCCAATTTCTGCCGGTCAGGAACCTGGATGTGGCTTAACTGGATTCCTCTGGCACAAGACCTCTCCTGAGGTTGCAGTCAACTTAGAAGGAAAGATTTGCTCTTGAGCCCATGCCTGCAAGCTTAGATGATCTGCTTTCAGGCTAATTCACATGGGCCAGGGATGCCTGCCTGTATGGTAGCAGACTTTCTCCAGGGTGAGAGGGCATCCAAAATGGAAGCCACAGTATTTTCATAATGTAATCTTGGAAGTGACATCCCACCACTTTTGCCATTTTGTTTATTAGAAGAGTCACTAAGTCTCGCCCACACTCAAGGAGAGGGGATTACAGGATAAATAATAAGGGACAGAGGATATTGGGGGCTGAGGTGCTACCTAACATCAACTGTATCCTGAGGACATAGCATAGCATCTGGTACATAGTAGGTGCTTAGTAAATACCTGTTGCATGAGCATAGTGCCCATGAAGTGCTCAGACGGTTTGGTTTGGTTTTCTGAGCAGAAGGGGGTCATTTGCATTGGAAGGCTCTTAAAATCTATGGTATTATTCAGGGTTTCTCTAGTATGTTGTGTTATTTAGGTAGTTGGTATAAGCTTATACAAAAAGGAAAATATTAATTTCTTCTATGGGATAAAAAGACTTGTTGCTGGTGCCTTCTGAGACTTAAAGTAAGAAAATGGTTGAATATATTAGTCCCAGACTGTGATGTATTCCTGCAAAGGAAATAGAAAGAATAATATTTGTTTCACCCATTCTTCTTCTTATGTAACATTTTATCATCTAGAGAGATTGCACTCTTGTGGGGCCATTGTTCTCTTCTGATATCTTTGTTTGACATCCCCAGGGCAAGGAATACATTGAGTTGTCCAGTTGGC
The DNA here is from genome assembly GCF_007565055.1 of Rhinopithecus roxellana. NCBI lineage: Eukaryota > Metazoa > Chordata > Mammalia > Primates > Cercopithecidae > Rhinopithecus > Rhinopithecus roxellana. The sequence goes on from NC_044551.1 coordinate 48,314,112, forward strand.
TACATTTGTTCTAAGATACAGTAGTTGCAAATTCATTAATGCTATCCATAAATAATTGTAAGCATTTTCTAAAAAATGCAATATGGCTGAATTTTATTTTATGACATAGAACTGCCATATGTGCTTTTATATTGTAATACTATTTTAGGTCGTTTGATGGAAATTGTAGCTAGTTTTCACTCTTAGTCACTATATAATAACATTTTTTTACACTTGTTTCTAGGACTATACACATTGGTCCATTTTTAGTATGAATCAGTCTTTCAAATGTTTTCCTCTGTGATGCTTAGCTGGGAGGATTTGATAATTTCAATAGAGAATGAGAATGAAGGAAGAGATACTGTCAGTGAATTAGAAGTAAGTCTGGGCTGGATATCTGGTCAACAAAGGGGTGACCTAGGAACAATGTAAGCCTGAAAAAGGCAGGTTTCTAAATCAATTGAGAAAAAAGAGGGCTGGAGTATTGAGAGACCAAATACATTGATTTTACTGTTTTGCCTGGGATTTTTCAAGTGTAAATAATGTAGACATCATGGATAGAGGTTTTTTTTCTAGCAGGCCTCTTGTGATGATGGGGTGACCCTTTGGGATCTCTCCAAGTGCCCTAACTTAGGCAGAGTGATGTGATGTAAGAACACAGATTTTGGTGTCAGACAGATCTGGACTTAATTCTCTGCACTGTCATTCTTTACTGTTAGTGGAGGACATAATTCCTATACTTTATAATTGTTAAAAAGATCATGTGGGAACATACTTGTGACACAAATGCCTGCCATATACACTAGGTGTTCAATATTTGTAGCCCTCTATCCTCAGCTGAGATTTGGCAGAACCCACAAATCTCCCTAACACATTTTCAGTTAGAGAGTTCTTTTTTGTGGACACATTCAGATTTTAATCAAGCCTATATTTGCAACCCAACAAGAGCTCTCCTTAAAACAAAGAAGATGGCCAAAGTTGGGTATTATTCTATTTGCTACTTACAGTCTCTGTGCATTAAAAATATTCCCAGGGAGGTATATGTATGACAAAATCCAGAAAATCTCAGATTGCTCAGCATGGGTGGTCAACTCCACAATTAAAGTTGTCATCAAACATCAGGCTTTTTCACAGATTATGGAAGTGTTTTGAATAAAACCTCTAAATGCTATAAGGAGAGAAGTAGTCCCAGAGAGTGAGAATTGATAATATATGGACAAATTACTGAGAGTGTTGTGGCGTCTTCAGGCTGTCTCATTGTTTCAGCTCAGTGAATCTTTAAGTTTCATGAGACAGTGTTTTCCAAAAGTATTTTGAGTAATTGGGTTAGTCTTTATGCTATTTAACAAAACATATTTATAATTCTTAGTTATAATATATTTTGAATATATAAAGAACAGACATCCATTTACTCACCACACAGTCAGATTTAAGAAATAGTCACAGTTTGCCATATTTTTATATTTTTATGGGCTTTTTTTTTGTTTTTTGAGACAGAGTCTCAGTCTGTTGCCCAGGCTGGAGTGCAGTGGCGCGATCTTGGCTCACTGCAACCTCTGATGCCTGGGTTCAAGCGATTCTCCTGCCTCAGCCTCCCGAGTATCTGGGATTACAGGTACCTGCCACTGCGCCCAGCTAATTTTTGTATTTTTAGTAGAGATGGGGTTTTGCCATCTTGGCCAGGCTGGTCTTGAACTCCTGACCTCATGATCCACCCGCCTCAGCCTCCCAAAGTGCTGGGATTACAGGCGTGAGGCACCGCACCCTGCTTGGGCTCTTTCTTTTTAAATTAAGTTTGTGTGATTGCTAAAACTTCAGTCTCATCTCTTCTGCCACCACTTCACTACATTGAAATTACATGTTCTTTTCCATCATGTTTTTGTTCTGGATTACAAATGTGTATATCCATAAAGAATGCATGATATTACTTTGTGTGTTCTTTTAAAATTACATAAATGGTATCACATTACATATAGTATTTTGTACCTTATTTGATCCACAATGCTTTTTAAAAAAACATTTGCCGTGTTATGGCATTATTTAATTTAAACTAATATGTAAATTTTATTATATGAGTGAACTATTATTTATTTCCCCATTCCCTACTGAAACACATAATTCCTTGCTTATTTATAAACAATGCTATATAAATATCCACCTATATGTCTCCCTATGCACATGTGACAGAGATACTTTAGGTTACATTCTTATTGTTTTTTGTATCAATAAAGACTCAAATCTTTATTCCTCTGTAGAAGTAGTATACAGTCACATCCTTGCCAAGGTCTCATGGAGAGCAGAATTTACTTCCCTGCTCTGACTTTTGGCTTGACCTTGTGGTTTGCCTTGGCCAAGAGGATGTTAGCAGATGTGATACAAGCATTTGAAATGTGTTTGGGTATTTGAGCATGCTTTTTTGCTCTCTGCCATCCCCATGAGAGAATGCCTTGGGTAATCTGCTGAGCCCAAAATGAGGAAAGACAGATTTGGAACCCAGAACAGATTTGGAATCATCCCAAAGCTTTGTGTCAAGCCTGGCCATGCCTGGACTTCAGCTGAAGCCTCCTCACCTGCAGACAAAGGAGTAAGAAATAAGTGTCATTGTTCTATAACACTAAAATTTTGTGATTGCTTTTTCTATAGCAAAAAACTGACTAACATATATTATAAATTTTGTTAGGTATTACAGCAGGCAATTTATTTATCAGTATTGTTCCCTATGGTCAAATAATGGTTTCAACCATATGAATTTTATCCATTTTTTTGGTAAAAGAGATTTTAATTTCTTATTTAATGTATCTTTTATAATGCATCTAGAAATCATTAGTTTTCTTTTATGGTATTTTATTTCTGCAAACCAAATATAGGTGTTCCAAAAAGAAAGTATCTAATATGAGGAAAGTTGTAATTTCTTCCACCAATAGTCCCATACAAAAGAAATCCAAGACAATTGTGGGTTAGGACCTAAAGATTGGCTTATATAATTCCTCAGTTACCTAAAGGTCCCAAGTATTGTTAGTTCATGACATAGTTTACTTGGCACAGGAACTAGAATAGCAAAGATAAACTCTATCCATATTGTGAAACTATTAATATGGCTAGAAAAACCATCCACTTTAATGTGTGGTTGATGTACCTTTGGAGAGAAAAATATCATCTAGAGAAATTTTACGGATAAAAATATTTCTCATACCACAGAGGACAGTGTTTCTGAAATGTGAGAAGGCATTTTGAATACTGGGTTTCCTTCTATACATAGGTAACTGATGCTATCTTAGAGGCTTACAAGATGGAACTTATGTGTATTATAAGTATGCAACTACTTTCCTTTAGAAATAAGAGATTTTCACATAAAACTATACCGTTCAGACCAAGAAAGAGAAATAGATAGGTGAAAGCCATTATTGATATTGAAAATGGACTGAAATTGGATTAGCTACTTTTGGATTTCCTTACTACAATTCATGTGAAAAACAGAAACTAAGTCCAATGAATCATAAGTCATCTAGGAGGCACGTTGTAAGGAATTTCTCTGAAGGGACCATTCAGGCCTGTGAATTCTTGTCAGTAAATCATAACTTCTTAGACACTTTCAGGTCAGAGGAAATTTGGTTAGAAAGAGATGAAGCTGATCCTGGTCATTTTTACTTTCTTGCTGTAGTTGAGGAAAATAATATTTGTTTAGGTAACTGTCATAGTTTCACCTTTTAGACTCCTGAACTAATAATAATAGCTATCATTTATTGAGTACTTACTATGGTTCATGGCCCAGAAACTGTGCTCTTGTTTTTTTTTTTTTTTTTTTTTTTTTCCCAAAACGTGATCTTCACCCTCAACAGATAGTGAAACTGAGGCACACAGCAGTCACATGTGTAAGTGACTTACCACATGCTGGTAAGTAAAAGAGCCTAGAATGAAGCCACATCTGTTTGGCCCTTGGCTGTCTGTACTCATTGCCCCCTCTGAATGGACAACATGAATTCAGTGTTTGTTACATGTGAAGAATTACATAATATTGTAAAATGTGCAGACCAAAAATGTCTATTTTTAGGTGTTTTTTCCACATTTATTGGAGAAAAATTACAGTATACCACTCTTTACATCTTTGAATTGAAATGAATATTTCTCTCTCTTATAACAGTATATACATTATATATAAGTGCAACTGCTTATTGTCTAAGAGGAAGGAGCCTTGAGTGTGGTGAAATTACTCTTTAAAACTTTGAGAAGGAGATTCAGAAAGAAATTTCCTGAAGGGGATTCCCTGGCTTTTAATGTTAAATATAGCAGAATTGTTTATTGCCTGGATCCGAACTTTGCTTCCACCATCTCCAATTTTGTTCAGCTTTGAGGCAGAGAAAATGGTCTTTGGGAGAATGGGCTTATTTTCTGGCCTGGAGTGGTCATGAGGCTTGGTTCTGACCTGGGTACATTTCCTGGGGTAGCTTGGGAAAGATTTCTTTCCCCAGTGAGACAGCTATCCCTTCCTGTGCTTTTTGGCTTTGACATTCTGGTGGAAACATGGTATTTGGAGCTTCTGCAGCCACCTTGAGATCATGAAGATCTAGAGAATTACAGAGATGCAGCTTAAAGTTATCTGATTATTGACACTGGGAGAGGGCTGGAAATGTAAGCTACTGATCGAGTTTGCTGTTGAACATGATCATTTACTTTCCCATTCTAGTTGTTGGTAAAAACTATACCTCAACTCTGTTTCTTAGATGTTTATATGAAAAAGTTCCATCTTGTATTCATTCATATATCAAATTTGATTTTCTATATAACTATAATATATGACATATACATTTGCTATGAACTTTTGCACAATAACCCGATTAAATACTGTATTTATTGATAACCAGGTTATCAGACTTTTAGTGGTCTAATAACTGTACAATTTTATGTGATAATAAGTAATGGCAAATCATTTGAATGTGAATTTTTCCACAGAGCTGGTATCCTAATTTTATATTGGAATCTAGTCCCATGAGTCTTACAATCAATTATGTTCAGAATTGCTAACTATGTTTTCAAGTAGTCTTGACACTACAGGAGCATACTTAACGATGACCTCTCGACTAATCTCAGGCCTGATTGGGACCCTTTGCCTTTTTAGGAACCAGCGCTTTGTCTTTGCCTGGGGAAGCTCAGGCAATAGTCAATACTTATTAAACAAAGTTAAGCAGAAGTAAACCCAAGCTCAACTTATGGAGGATATGAGTCATATTAGCAGATTTGAGGGAGAGAGTATGTGTGTTTTAGATTATATTACTTAAAAGAAGAACCTGAGGCAGGGATTTGGGTATACGTGAGTTAATGAGGAAATGCTCCTCAGGAAAAATCTGTAAGGAAGTGAAGGCAGCAGAATTGGCAAAGGGGAGGCGTTGAGCAATGATATGGTCTTGGATAACATCCAGCCTTGGCCAGCATCCAGCCTTGGCCTGATTCGCGGGGCTCTGGAGTATAAGTGGTTCCACCTGGAGCTGTCCGATCTCCAGGCGAGAGGAACCTGCTCTGCACTCTGTGTTAGCCAATCATTGGCCATCCTCAGGGGTGGTCGTGGCATGGTGATAATGGTGATGTGATTTTCCAGGCATCTCCAGCTGAGGGAATGCTCTAGCGATGGTCACAGGTATAAGCTATTAGCTAGAGCAATTTCAGCAGCTGGGAGGTGAGCTTATCAGTCCACAAAGGTTATCTGAGAGGGGCAACAACTTCTACTGCTGTTAGTTTACCTTTGGGTATAAACCTCAACTTTGAGGAAAGAGTTAAATTCAATTGAAAACAAATTTGTTGGGTGCCTACTATGTGCAAAACAATATATTGGGGCAAAAGGGGAACACAACGTGAAAGATCTGTTGCCCTCAAGAAGAAAAAACTATGCGTATCAGCAAGGTATCTCTTCCTGAGGCCGGTCTTCCTCAGCAGGTTTGGTAAGTTGTGATTTCCTATGAAGCTCTACTCTCTATACTGCACTATTCCTATAAAGATAGTCAAATACATTTTAAAATACATACTTTAGAACTAGATATGGGTAAATTCTCTCCAAGATTATTTCTACTGCTTGAAACTCATTATGAATATAAAAGAACTGACTTCCAAAGTTTAGACCCCTTCCACTCATGTAGAAAGGAAAACAGTATATACAACAGCTGAAGGAAAATTGAAATTAAGCACAAATATTTGAGACCTTTATTTGGTTGTACTTTTGCTATTAGAATTACAAAAACTATAAAAAGGAATCCTGTGTTTCTAATGGTCAACATTTGCAGACGGGGGTATTAAATGGAAAACAAATTATGTTTTCAGGCTTTATGAAATATAGTTTGACTTCTCAGCTTTACTGAAAATGAGACCCCTGTTATTGTATTTTATTCATCAAGAGATGTATAATAAAAAAGTGTTCTAAAGAAACAAAATGAATGCCTACTTTAGTAAACATAGGAAAAATCATTTATATGGTATGACTCTTTAATTCCACCTGGAATTCATAAATTCAAGAGAAGTATATTTAGAATTTATTTCTTGACAGAGGAATTTTTATTTGAAACAGACCTTTTAATTTCTTTAGGATGTGTTGATAACTACTCCACTCAGAAAAATACCTAGATCAGGGGATTAGAGGATTATTTTGACTGCCTGACAGAGATGACCTACAATCAGATTTAATTATCTCCTTTTCACCAAGAAAATGAAGTGGGTCTATCCCTGCTATTTCTGTTCCCACTTCTATACAAACCTTTCTTTCAAGGCTGCCTTTAGTGTACATGTGGCATCTACTGGGTGCTGGCTCTGTCCTAGCATCCCAGATATAGCAATGGACAAAGAGGCATGGCTGTCATTATTGTGGCATTGCTAGTGTAGTAGAAACAACAGGCATTGACTCATTTTCAAGAATTAATTTGGTGATTATAATTGTACAAAGTGCTGTGAAGGAGCTTGTGGTTTGGAAATACATGGTGCTCTTAATCTTAACAGGTACAGAACAGGGCAAGTTTTGGCAGAGGAAGAAGGATGGCCTAAAGATAATTTGCCCCAATCTGAACCTTCCCTGGTATGGTCCTGATTACTGTATCCCTGTGTTGAATCCAGGAGTTTTGTTTGAAGAGTAATATTGGTTGTGTCTGTGACTGGGCTTCTACAAATGACATTTGGAAAATACGGGAATATCAGGACAGTGGGAATGGAGACAAGGAAAGCTCAGAAGCTTCTCGTTTTCATGCAGTAACCTAAAAAAAAAAAAAAAAAGTGAAATAACATTCCTATAATAAAACAGACTGTTCGTGACTATTTTTACATCAGTATTTTAAAGACATATTTGTTTTCAACCAGATTGAGGCTTTATACTATTTTGGAATTTCATTGAGACTCAAGGTCAGAAATACTCAATTCTTCAAAATGAGAAAAAAGTAAAAAGTAACAATAATTTTTGTGTAAGGACACAGCTTTAATTACTTTGTCTCCCAATTTAGTTCTGTGATTTAAAGGTAACTGGTGAATTGGATGAGAGTATGCTCCATTTAACCAGAAACCTAGTGTTAACATATTCAGGTACTAATTTATCTTCGTGTTTCTAGAGCCTTTGCTGCTAATTCAAGGCATTATAACCAAATCCTTAGAAATTTTGAAAGCATTAGTTTTATATATTTTTGGATGAAAATGTTATTGCATGTTCAGTGTTAAAAATTTAGAATATTCAGAATTCACCATGAAAATAAGAATAACCTGTATTCAGTTTTTTCTCTGCTTTTATATACCTTTTGGTTTAGTATACCATGAAAATCTTTGCAAAAATGCTATTAGCATGTAATTTATATTGGGAAGTGGTTTAGGGAACAAGCGTGAGGGAATAGGAAGAGTGAGACTGGGAAGGAGAAAGTGTCAATCAGGTGACTGCAATCATGTGTCACTTAATGGTGAGGATATAATACACGTGTGTTAGGTGATTTCAGCATTGTTCAAATGTCATAAAGTGTACTTAAACCTAAATGGTATAGCCTAATACCCACCTAGGCCATAGGGTATAGCCTATACCTCTTAGGCCACAAATCTATATAGCATATACCTGTACTGAATTCTGGTGGCAACTGTAACACAATAACAAGTATTCATATATCTAAACATAGAAAAAGTACAGTAAAAATATGGTGTAATAGATTAAAAATGGTATTCCTGAAACCATGTGCCAAATAGTTAAATAAATGAATGACAGACATTCTTGAGGCAGGATGGCAGATAAGAAAAGATACAACTTGTTGAAACAGTGAAACTCTCTCCCTTCTGAGATAAAAAAACTGTAATTTGTCAGAACCAAAGTGGCTGACTTGAGTTTGTGCAGAACAAGCTTGTTGATGTTACAGCCTAAATTTACACTGCATGTTTCTTACTAATTCCACCCTGAATTTGCACATTCAATCCATAAGGTAGCATGAAGAGATAAGTGTGCATGCCTAAGTGCTTTCTAGACCTCCCCCTTCCTTCCACCAATGATCTGCTAATCTCAAAATCCACCCACTAAACCTTTTCTAATAAAATTACTGCCTTAAAGCAAACATGGGGAGACAGATTTGAGCCTGACTCCTGTCTCCTTGGGAGATAACTTTCAACATAAAGCTTTTCTTTTCTCAAAAACCTGGTGTCATAGTATTGGCTTCGAATGCATCACGCAGAGTCCCTTTTGCTCAATAACAGATAATACACCTATGTAGGGCACTTAGCAGGAATGGAGTTTGCAGGACTGGAAGTTGCTCTGAGTGCGTGAGTGGTGAGTGAATGTAAAAGCCTAGGACACAACTGTACACTACTGTAGAGTTGATAAACACTATACTTAGGCTACACCACATTTATTAAACTTTTTTCAATGATGAATTAATCTTAGCTTAATGTAACTTTTTACTTTATAAACTTTTAAATTTTTAAGCTTTTTGACTCTTATAATAATGCTTAGCTTGAAACACATTGGGCAGCTGTAGAAAACGTTTTCTTTGTATCCTTATTCTGGAAGATTTTAAAAATTTATTATTTTTACTTTTAAAACTTTTTGTTAAAAACTAAGATACAAGCACACACATTAGCTTAGGCCGACACAGGGTGAGAATCATTAATATTATCGTCTTCCACCACCACATCTTGTCGTACTAGGTCTTCAGGGCAATGACACGCATGGAGCTGTCATCTTCCATGATAACAATGCCTTCTTCTGGAATAGCTCCTGAAGGACCAGCTGGAGGCCCTCTGAGAAGCTGGGAGGAATGTGCCTCAGAATAATCTACTTGAGGGTCAGAAAAGGAGAGCAATTATATCCCTTGGTTCCTATACCCCTATGCTTAGGGGCTTCACTATGGACTAGTAATTCCCTCCAATTCAGGCTCCTTCATGCATCCAACAGACCACATGGGTTCAGTAAGTGTCCCACATAGCAGCAGCAGAGAAACCCTGGGGCAGGCAATGAGAGATACCTCCTTCCTTTAAATCCACTCCATTACAGAAACTTCACTATGGCAGCTGGCTACAAGATTTCCAAAAGACTTAATAGAGGAAACTTAGTACAACAAGCAGGTTGTTGCTGCTATCGTTGTTCTGAGCCTACACTGGGTATTTATCACCTCCCTTTTCTACCACCTGTTCTTGTTTCTCCCCGCTTCAGCCAGCACCTCAGCAGGCCTAGGTTTCTATCAGATATAGTGATCCAGACCTTCATTCCTGAGGGATCTAAGTCTTTAATGCTTTGCCCTTATTAATGCTATGGCCCTTATTGGGCCATAATTTTTTTTAGCTCAAATCTTATTTAAACCTCAGATTAACCCTGTGAGATGGGCAATACTTGTTGTATCAGTGTTTTTAATGTCATTTTAATGTTCACTAAGGAAACACCAAGAGATGTCCTAGTGGGTTTCTTGGGTTTCAAATATGCTGTTTCCAGTTCCGGTTGTATAGTGGCAATTCTAGCACCTCATGGTATTTAGGGCCAATTATCTGCACCCCCATGGTGATTTTTTTCTTTGCCTCCAATGACAAAGTCCATATAGTTGTCAAAACTCCAGGTTCAGTGGAACCCCGGCCAGGTCTCTTGAAGGAAGTATCTACTAGAGGATAATGTTGAGGGGACAGGAAGCACAAATTCTGCAAATAAGTCATGGAGAGTAATGGTGAGAGACCAATCCTATTTGCATCCTGTTTTCTCTGAAGTATTCCAGTTATGAACAACCTAGCCTGCTATATTGATCATTGATTCCATGCATATAACTTCAACTGGGAGGATGGTGCCCTGACCAAATAGTCTTCTCCTAGAACTGGCCCCTTAGTTGAGCCTTTAACAGGACAATGAAATGGGCCATTTCATTGTCCTGTTAGCCTGTGGACATGTGTCCATTGTTGTATCTCCTTCACTGCAAATTACTGCTTTGAATCTTATGCCAGTGAATCAAGAATCTGCCAGCTCTCAGACAGCTGTTTTATGTTGACCATAGTTCTAGAAAACCCCTGGTAGAGATGAGGGACATGCTACATCTGCATGCATTTTTTTTCCACAGCAATGGCTGTTGGCCAAAGGTGGGTCATAAGGGTGTGATGTAGAGTATAAGATGTGTAGAATATACTCTGTGTGTTGTTTTGTAACTTGCGTGTTTTTTTGAGTACATTTGTGAGGTTTTTTTTATTGTTTTAACCTGACCTTATTAGTTCCACTCATTTTTGGTTTTTAAAATTCATTAATTTCTGGTTTTACACTTATTATTTTATTTCTTTTGCTTTCTTACGGGATTGTTTGCCTTTTCTAATCTATTGAATGTAATGCTTAGATTTTCTTTTTTAAAAATTAAGTATTTGAGGCTATATATTTTCTTCACAGGCTATGTAGCATATTGGAGTTTTCTTGGTAATAATTTTCAACCTTTATTTCATTATTGTCCTTTTAAAAAGAAAAAACTTAAATTTATCATTAATAAAAAATTGTATAGTAAAGGATAAAATTTTGTTGAATAGGGTTGAGTTTTGGTTAACCACAAATGATTTTAATATCTAATATTTTTCACTTCCCAAGAACCAATTTTCACCTCTTGGGAGGTAATATACTCTCCATTGGGAATGCATCATTTAATAAATACTTCCTAAGCACTTTCAAATTTCATTTAAGTCTCAGATTAGCCCTATGAAATAGGCACAATCCTTGTTGTAATGTAGTATTTTTGATGTCATTAAATAAAGACATTCTGTGATTTTGGGTTTCCTCTTTGACCTAAAAGTTGCTTGACAGAGAGGTTTTTTTCTTCAACGTTTTATTTTGAAATAGTATCAAACTTTCAAATAAGTTGCAAGAACAAAGAGCCACCCTATACTCCTGAGTCAGTTTCACTAATTGTTCACATTTTACCACGTTTACTCTATTTATTTATTATTATTTATTTATTTTTGAGATGGAGTCTCGCTCTGTCGCCCAGGCTGGAGTGCAGTGGCGCGATCTCGGCTCACTGCAAGCTGCGCCTCCCCGGTTCACGCCATTCTCCTGCCTCAGCCTCCTGAGTAGCTGGGACTACAGGTGCCTGGCTAATTTTTTGCATTTTTTTAGTAGAAACGGGGTTTCACCGTGTTAACCAGGATGGTCTCGATCTCCCGACCTTGTGATCTGCCTGCCTCGGCCTCCCAAAGTGCTGGGATTACAGGCGTGAGCCACCGTGCTCGGCCTTCCACATTTACTTTATCATTTATCATTCTGTCTCTCTCTTTGGCACCGCCCCTGGCACCAACCACTGCCCACAATTTCTTTTCTGAACAAATTGAAAGTGAATTGCAGTCAAGATGCCTTATTTCCTCTAATATTCAGTATGCAGTTTTTAAAGTAATCACTATACAACCCAGGTAATCACAGTATAACCAACTGAAAGAGAAAATTAGCAATGACACAATTCTGCCATTTAATCCAGAGACCCTACTTACATTTTGCTAATTGTTCCAATAATACCCTATAGCAAATAGGTGAAAGACCTAATCTAGAATTACATGTTGCATTTAATTATTGTCATGTCTCTTTAGTTTTGTTTGGTCTAGAATAGTTTTAGTATTTTCTCGTCTTTTGTGACTATGACATGTGTAAGGTATACGTATTTTTTTTTTTTTTTTTTTTTTTTTGCTTTGGTTGAATGTTCCCTAATATAGGAGTTCAGTATTTCCTCATGATTAAATTCTATGTATGAATTTTTGGCAGGAGTATTACACAAGTACTCTGTTCTTCATGATGTATCAGATCAGGAGGCATACAATGCCAATTTATCACATTTTTGGTGATGTTGAATTGAATCATTGGTTTAAAGTGTTGTCTGTCAGTTTTCTCTTCTGTGAAACAATTATATTTTCCCCTTTGTAATTAGTTAAGTACTTTATGTGGAGATATGTTGAGTTTATATAAATATGTTTCTCAGCAAACTATCTCCTATTACTTTTAGTATCCATTGTTGATTCTTGCCTGATTCAATTATTACTATGATGGCTGCAATTTTTAAATTCTCTTATTTCTTTAATATTTATTAAAAATAAATATATATTCCTGCATATTTCTATCAGCTGGGTTGCACAGATTGTTATTTAATGGATTGGAACACTTTATGATCACTATTTTGTTGCTGAAATTGATACAATTTTGGCCAGTAAGAACCTTCAAGCTGTTCTTGTGTTTTTTATGACAACAACTGATCATTTGTAGAAAATCACTTTTATTATTTGGCCAATGGATCCAGAAGCCTGATCAGACACCAGTTCAATGCCTTTTGCAAGACGTGCTGGTGTTTACAAAAACTATGGGAGGCACATAATGTCTGGTTGTCTCTATTTTTGTCGTGTGAACATACTATATCTCTTAATTCATTGAGTTCAAAAATAATCATTACGCAGTGGTATAGGGCATAACAGAAAGGTAGAATTTGAGATAATGAATTAGTTTCTTATAATCTCTGAAGGTGACCAATGGCCATTTTTTAGTGTCATTATAAACTTATGGCTTAAATATGTTTGGTAGATTTCAATTCATGGCAATTATTGTCTTTATTGAAGTTCATCTTCAACCAGTGGAAGTCTCTCCAAGTTCTTGAATCTTTTGATGTGACCCTAATAATCTTTGATAGTGGCTTCTTATCTGGCATGACAAAATATTCCATATTTATTTTATATATTTCTTGTTCTAGCCCTGTAATCAGCCATTTGAGACTGTGTCTCAATCTCTCAAAAAATTATCACCCCCCAGAAAAAATTAAAATGTTTTAACTAAGCAAAAATTAAATTAATATCAATAACTAAAATTAAAGTAAATTAAATACTAAGGAATAAGATTTTTTTCAGGTTGGGTTGAGCTTTGGAAGATCACAAACAATTGTAAGATTTTTTTCATCTCCTGTAAACCAATTTTCTCCTTTTGGGGGCAATGTCACCCCTATTGAGAATCATGCTCTAAGAAGCCCTAGTAGAAAAGATATTTTAAGACCACAATCCGAGCACTAGGAATACCTCAGTACTATAGAGCTTTTACTGAATCCTTTACTTGTTAATTACATTTGTATCTGCTTTCTTCCACACTGAGAATCCCATAATTATTCATTAACTTTATTCTACATTATGCCTAACAAACTCATAATAGCAATGCTAATACTGCTACCACCAACATGACTACTGCAAACAATTAAAAATTTTCTCGGCATATGCTCTCCCTACCCTTCCTGTCCCTCTTCCCCCTTTAAAATGATTGCACCATCTATGTTGTCTGAACTTACAGCTATCAATACTAAACTCTCCTTCTCTTTTAATAGTAATTCAGTTTCAGTTTTATATGAACTTAATCCTTACCACTTAATCCTTGCTGTACTTAATCCTTACCTATGCCTTATGGTAATCTCTAGCCATTCCGGTTGTGTGAAGTTTGTTCTTTAGTAGATTCTAGTAGAAAGGCTCATGGGAACACTAATTCCTTGTTTGTTTTTTCTACATTGATAACAATTTGTCTATTTCCTTAACATTTGAATGTTAATTGGGGCTGAATAACATCCTTGACTCAGTTTCTTTCTCAGAATGTCTTAGCTATGTTCATTCGTTCGTTCTTTTTCTTTTTTTTTTTTTTTTTTTTGAGACCTCGCAGTCTCGTTCTTGTAGCCCAGGGTGCAGTGCAGTGCCCCCATCTCAGCTCGCTGCAACCTCCACCTCCCAGGTTCAAGCGATTCTCCTGCCTCAGTCCCTCGATTAGCTGGGATTATAGACGCCGGCCACCATGCCTGGCTAATTTTTTTTTTATATTTTTAGTAGAAATGGGGTTTTGCCGTGTTGGTCAGGCTGGTCTCGATCTCCTGACCTTGGGTGATCCGCCTGCCTCGGCCTCCCAAAGTGCTGGGATTAGGGGCATGAGCCACTGCGCCTGGCCTGTTACCTCATTTTCTTGTGTAAAAGGAAATGTATAAGAATTATGTAAAACAATGCCTGAAGATGATAATTAATGAGATGGCAATTTAGTTTTCTTTCCTCTATAAGTCACTTGTTGTTCTTTTTTTTTAAATGCCTAATGGTTATTTCACTTTTTCTTTCTTTCTTTCTTTTTTTTTTTTTTTTTGAGATGGAGTCTGGCTCTGTCACCCAGGCTGGAGTGCAGTGGCCGGATCTCAGCTCACAGCAAGCTCCGCCTCCCAGGTTTACGCCATTCTCCTGCCTCAGCCTCCCGAGTAGCTGGGACTACAGGTGCCTGGCTAATTTTTTGCATTTTTTTAGTAGAGACGGGGTTTCACCGTGTTAGCCAGGATGGTCTGTATCTCCTGACCTCGCGATCCGCCCGTCTCGGCCTTCACTTTTTCTTTAAACTCCAGAAATTCTACTAGCATATGTCTTGTTGTTAGTAATTATGAACCTTCATATGTAGTTTAGAGGATTTTTTTTTCAATTGATACGGGGTCTTGCTCTGTTGCCCAGGCTGGGATGCAGTGGCATGAACACAGCTCACTTCAACCTCCACCTCCTGGGCAAGCAATCCTTCTACCTTAGCCTCCCAAGCAGCTGGGACCGCAGGAATGAACAATCATGCTTGACTAATAAAACAAAAAATGTTTTTGTAGAGATGGGGTTTCACCATGTTGTCCAGGATGGTCTCAAACTCCTGGGCTCAAGCAGTCCTCCCAGCTCAGCCTCCCAAAGTGCTGGGCTTACAGATGTGAGCCACTGTGCCAGCTGGGAAAATTTTAAGTAAAGTTTTATTAAATTATAGTTTTTAGTAAATGTTCTCAAATCTTGCTTAGGTTTTCTTTTTTCAGGGACTCCTATTATCAGTATGAATCGTCTTTGCTTATGCTGAATATTTACCACTTCTCTTAAATCATTTTTAACTCTGTCTTCACTGCTTTTATATTTTTGTCTTAATTCCCTTTTAATTTTGAAAATAATCCTCCTTTTCATCTTATAATTCTCATAAGACATTATGTACTATGTCTATTTGCTTTTCTGCTCCTTCAAGTTTATTCTTCATTACTAAAATTGTTTTTTAAAAATTTATTTTGAATTATTTTTTGAGCTGTCACTTCATTTGAGTTTTTTAGATTCTGATGTTGCTCTTTCATATCTTACACAATTTCTTAATATCTAATAGCTTATTTTGAACTAGTTTGTCTGATATGTAGGCACATTTTTCTGACATGCTTTCATTATTGGTAGTGTTTTTTCTGCTTCTTAGTCTTTTTTTTTTTTTTTTTTTCTTATATCAAGGCATGAAATTTGGCCTCATTTGTTGTCTCACCACATTTTTATGAGAAATCAGTTTTTCTCAACTTTTAAAAGGAGGCATGGGCCAGGATAGTATTTCTAACTTCTCATAGTTTTCCCTATTGTTGTTTTCAAGTATACTCAAACAAGATGGTGTCTTGCTTTCTGAGATTTCCTGGCCTCTTTCCATAAGCCCCTTCTCCTCTTTTGTCTTAACACTGTCCTGCTCAATTTGATGTACCCCCAGGAGTTTCATCTCAATGAGGGGGTTCTGGCCTGGAAGAGAGCTACAGCTGATCACTTCTGAAAGCTCATAGATTGAATTTCCATTCGATTCAAAGCTTACAACATACTTAATTTCTCTCACCTGTTTTAGATTTGGAACCCTGGCTAGTTTCCGCCTCTATTCTCAAATTGGCTCTCCACACTTTCCAGTGAATACTGGTTGGCTATTTGGAGGCTCTCCCATTCTCAGGTTCCTCCTTTGCTCTGTGATTATTCTTTGCTTTCTCCCACACAGATTTGATACCATGCAGGTCTCTGGTGAGTGTTGGTTGCTTGTCCTT
The DNA here is from genome assembly GCF_007565055.1 of Rhinopithecus roxellana. NCBI lineage: Eukaryota > Metazoa > Chordata > Mammalia > Primates > Cercopithecidae > Rhinopithecus > Rhinopithecus roxellana. Next base: position 48,330,377 of record NC_044551.1, read on the forward strand.
ACACGTTTCCATTTTGAGTTTGGGAACATCTTATCTACTTTTGTCCTAAGCATTGCCAATGGTTTTTGTTTATTTGTTTACTTGTTTGTTTTTTGGTTTTACCATTTAGTTGCCCTTTCTTTTTCTGATGCCGGCATTTGGGAGTTTAAAACACTATGTCATTGCTATTGCCATTATTTTTCAGAATTCATAAAATTTTTTTTGACAATTACCATCCATCATGCAGGCTGTGGCAATATTGCTTCTTACCTGAAAATGAGCAGATACAAATGTAAGTCACAGATCTTTTCTTTTGTAGCATGAAACAGTATTAATCTAATCACCTTGTTTGAGATGAAGAAACCAAAGGCCATGTTGGTTCCTTTGTTTAATTATCAGTTTATATTCAAAGAGATCTGATAAGGAATGCATTTGGAATTTAATTTAGCAGCGTACTTGAAATATTTTAGGACCTCCATGTATTTTTATTGTGCATATTCAAATCAAATAGACATTTTTCTATGTTCCCTGAATCCATAAAGTTTGTATTAAAAATATGAAGTTATGTTCTTATTGACCATAATTCAAAATATTCCACTAAGCGTACAATGAAACAGTTTTTCATTATTTAGTTTCCTTCAAGCTGAGCTTGGAAATAAAGAGCTTTTAAAGACAAGAGGAGAAACACTGAAATAAAAACTATAATTAATTTAAAAGCCAGTTAATGCTTGTTTTGGGGGAGTACATTTCTTTAACTGGAGATATATCACTAAAAGTTCTTCCAAGTATGGCCTGCCACATTTGTTCGTTTTAACAAAATTAAGATAATTAGAATAATGTGAGTAGGAGTTTTCACTTTTTGGTTTGGAGAGAAAAAGTAATTTTAAAACATAAAGGTCAACTTGCTGTTTTCTTTTTATTCTTTTTGGAGAAATGTCTCTTGCTAGCTGAATTTAGAAAATGAAATAATTTATCATCATTTTAACAATAAGTTACCTGAGCCAACATTTCAGGAATGGACATAAAAATAATTTTCATGATTTATTTGTACTTTCATTCTTTTCCTTTTTTTTCCTTTGAGACGGAGTCTCGCTCTGTCGCCCAGGCTGGAGTGCTGGAGTACAGTGGCGCAATCTCTGCTCACTGCAAGCTCTGCCTCCTGGATTGACGCCATTCTCCTGCCTCAGCCTCCCCAGTAGTTGGGACTATAGGTGCCCGCCACCACGCCTGGCTAATTTTTTGTATTTTTAGTAGAGATGGGGTATCACCATGTTAGCCAGGATGGTCTCGATCTCCTGACTTCGTGATCCACCCGCCTCGACCTCCCAAAGTGCTGGGATTACAGGCGTGAGCCACCACGCCTGGCCTGTAGTTTCATTCTTTAATGATGCCTACTTCCCAGTTAGGTCATTTCTATAGTTTTATATATATAGTTATATATATATAGTATTACTAAGCCAAGAAGAGAGAATCTGTGCTGAGGACATATTTATTAATTGGTCCTGAAAGAGTCCACATTTTCCAAGAACCAAAATCCTCAAGGAAAATTATGAAAACTGTTAAATGACCACTCAAAGAACACCATAGTAAATATTATACAGTAAAAAGGAATAGAAGAAGAGAGAAAAAAAGGAAAAATACAGGGAGATGAAATTGTGGAGGTCATTCTGCAGCAGTTTAGAACTATTGGGCAAAACTAGAATGCCATTGATGTACCTCCATATTTCTCTTCCACAAGGGAGACACACACACACACACACACACACACTCACCCACCCCCCCACCCCCCTGGAGTGACCTTTCAGTTTCAAAGCCACATTTAGATACAGCTTTTACGTATATTTCTGAGGCAAAATTTGGGGTGGGAAAAAGGAGGGAAAGAAAGCTACTGGTTATACTAGAGATAGTTTACTGGAATTTGGGGACATTACTTAGAATCATATTTTGGCACAATCACTATAGCTGTCATTGATCAGGTCTTCTCAGCTCAGAGACATACAGGATTTTCAATATTTGCATTTTGTATTGCACATTGAGTTGTAATTATTTATTATATTGAAACCTTCTACAAATCATGATGCTGAGGCCTTAAGAAGTCTAATGTCTCTGTAGTGATAATGAATAAATTAATTATACTACTTCTATTGAACTGTGTCATAGAAACCAAACTTGTAAAAAGGCAGGCTTAAACTTTGAGATCACAAGTCTGTATCAGCAAGTGTACTTTGATTGCAGGTAACACGAAAGCTGAGGGAAGCAATAGAGGAGATTTAATGGTTTATGTAACTGGAAGTCCCAAGTTAGGGCAGACTTAAGATTGGTTTTATTCACCAATTCAAAAATGGCGTGAAGTGCCCATTTTCCTACCGTTTTCCTTTTCTGCTTACTTGGTTTCATTTTTATACTAAGGTGGAGTGCTGAAAAGGATGTTGAAACACTACAAAATGTTATGATTGCCAGCTACTCCCAGGATCACATGCTTCCTCATCCAAATCCAGACAGGGGGAGAGAGCTGGCTTTTCAGAGCTCTCAGAAATGCGTCCGTCAGTTATTTCTGTTATGTTTGAGAAATCATGATTTTTCTAACTTTTTTTTATTATTAGTTGACATTCTACCTCAAAAGTTTTTCCTTTCCTTCCCTCCTTCCTTCCTTTATTTTTTGTCTTTCTTCCTTTATTTCATATGGATTTATAGATTATCCAATGTATTATCATCTGCTATGATCATTATTTTAATGTTTTTTATGTTTTAATGTTTTGGTCATATTTTGAGCATTTCTTACTTTCTGAAACAACGAGATGTTCTCAGCTCATCTTGTACTTTTCCTATCCTAGTCTTGGAATCAGTCATTTCTCCAAGGGAGTCCTATTCCTTTGAGTGGAGAATAGTGTTTAGAAATTAAGATCTAGCCGGCCAGATGTGCTTATTGCTACTGAGTTGTTATTAAATCTAGGCCTTCTATCAGAAGGTGGAAGAAGGGAGGGAGGAGGGAGAGGACCAGAAAAAAATAACTAATAGGTACTAAGCTTAATACCTGAGTGAGAAAATAATCTGTATCACAGAACCCCACGACACAAGTTTACCTATATACCAAACCTGCACATGTACCCCTCAACTTAAATAAAACTTAAAAACATTCTAGGGCCTCTTAGAAACTTAAATAAGAAGCACACACACTCACAATTTCTTAAAAGATTGATGGTATCTTAACAAAAGGTTTCAGGGTCAATTTGCTATTTAGTTGTAGTCGAAAATGAAAGGCAGTTAATTGAACTTATGATTCTAGTTTAGCAAAATTTATGTAAAATGAACCATTAAATACCTTTAACCAATAATAGAATTTGAGACCCTTGAATGATGTGTCTGCACTTAAAAACTCAACAAATGACCTATTTGTGACCTCTGGTCGCTAAAGAACTAAAGATGAGACCTGGGCCATCGATGGTAACCAATAAAAACAAAGCTTTGCCTGTATGTATGTATCTATCTATGTATCTATTTTGGTATGTGACTGTGAAATAGATTTGAAGTTATCATGTCCATTTTACAGATAGGAAATCAGTTACAGTCTTACTAAGATATGCTTTCTGATCATTAGTTCAATTTGTGTTTCAGTCTTTGCTGCTTTGTGAACAATGTAATTTTCCAGGACAACCCCATCATTTTAAGCACTCTTTCTTTTGGTAACTGCAAATGTCTTGTCAAGGAGTCTAGCTCACTGGGGCTTTCAGAGGCTAGTTAGTATACAAAGTTGTAAAAAAAAAAATTCTAATCCTGAAATTTAGGAGACTATATGCATCTTCCTGATAGGTAACTCAACAGTGTTTGTCAAGTTTAGGGTCGTCTGCATGGAGTTAGGAAAGTTTCATAGCTTTCTTTCCAGGAACAGTTTCCGATTACTCATTGGCCTAATTCATAATTGTGTGTTCCAGTTTTAAGCTATAGGTGGTGCTTGGTATCAAGTCACAGGACATGCCCTGTCGTGTTGAAATTTGTTAGGAAGTTAGATACGTGGTTCTGTAGTAGTAAAAAATGGCATATATGAGTGATAAAATTAATCACGGATGCATAGGCTTCCTTTTTGAGAGAATTTAAAATATTTTAAATCCACAGGTACTCCTCTTTCAATAAAGAATCAGTTCAGGACAAAGTTGTAGAAGAATTTCTTCACTCCCTGTGGAGTAGGCTTGGACAGCCTACCAGGGGCAAAGTTGGCTTCCTGTATAAAAGGGAAAATATTTTTCAAAGTCTTGTATTTAGATCTTAAGAATTACCCATCTGAAACTTTTTAATTAAAAGCAGGAAGTGAATAATGTGCAAAAGGGTGGTAGAGAGATCCAGGAGATATAAGACAGGTAGGTATTTATAGCTTTCTTTATAAAAGAAAACATGTAAACTACTTGAACACTCTTAAAACACTTCAATCTACTTAACTCTCAATATTATATTTCAGTGAGATTAGCTTAGAAATATTCTTAAGTTCTATATTCAAAAGAAGAAGAAAAAATAAATACACGAATTATGGTTGCCTTGTGTGTTAACTGAATTCATTTAGGGTGACTCTGTTTAGTAAGTATACATTACATCTCTAACAGGTACTATTCACAAGACATTAACTTTTTTATTTTAATTTTTGTGGGTACATAGTAGGTGTATATGTTTATGGGGTACATGAGATATTTTGATACAAGCATGCAATGCATAATAATCACATGTAAAATGGGGTATCCATCCCCTAAAGCATTTATCCTTTGTGTTACAAACTATCTAATTATACTTTAGTTATTTTAAAATGTACAATTAAATATTCTTGACTAGTCACCCGTTGTGCTATCAAATACTGTCTTATTCATTCTGTCTGTTTTTTTTTAATACCCACGAACCATTCTCACTACACCCCCAACACCCCCAATCCCTTTCCCAGTCTTTGAAAACCGCCCTTCTGCTTCCTATCTTCATAAGTTCAATTGTTTTGATTTTTTTAGCTCCTGCAAATAAGTGAGAACATGTGATGTTTGTTTTTCTATGCCTGGTTTGTTTCACTTACGATAGTAATTTCCAGTTTAGTGATCCATGTTGTTGCAGATGACAGGATCTCATTCTTCTTTATGACTGGATAGCACTCTTTTGTGTATAAGTACCATATTTTCTTTATCTACTAATCTGTTGATGGAAACATAGATTACTTCCAAATCTTAGCTATTGTAAACAGTGCTGAAACAAACATAGGAGTGCAGATACCCCTTTGATATACTTATTTGTCTTTCCTCTAAGATATACCAAGCTTTCCTTTGAGCTGGAACATATGGCAGCTTTATTTTTAGTTTTTCAGAACCTTCAATTTTTTCTCCATCATGGTTGTACTAAATTAAATTCTCACAAAACAGTGTACGAGGGTTCCCTTTTCGTCACATCCTTGCCAGCGTTTGTTATTGCCTGTCTTTTCGATATAAGACATTTTTACTGAGGTGAGATGATTGCTCATTATAGTTTTGATTTGCATTTCCATAATCAATGATGTTGAGATCCTTTTCATATACCTGTTTGCCGTCTGTATGTTTTCTTTTGAGATAGGTCTATTTAAATATTTTTTGCCCATTTTAAAATCGAATTATTAGATTTTTTCCTATAGTTGTTTGAGTTCCTTATATATTCTGGTTATTAATCCCTTGTCAGACGAGTAGTATGCAGACATTTTCTCCCATTCTGTGCGTTGTCTTTTCACTTGGCTGATCATTTCTTTTGTTGTGCAGAAGCTTTTTAACTTGATGTGATTCCATTTGTCTGTTTTTGGTTTAGTTGTCTGTGTTCTGCGGTATTGCTCAAGAAAGTTTTGCCCAGAGCAATGCCCTAGAGAGTTTCCCTGTGTTTTCTTATAGTAGTTTCATAGTTTGAGGTCTTAGATTTAAGTCTTTAATTTTGATTTGATTTTTGTATATGGAAAGAGATAGGGGTGTAGCTTCATTCTTCTGCACATAGATATCCAGTTTTTCCAGCATAACTTATTGAAGAGATTGTCTTTTCCTTGGTATATATTTTTAGGACCTTTGCTGAAAATGAATTCACTGTCTGTGGATTTGTTTCTGGTTTCTCTATTCTGTTCCATTGGTCTACGTGTCTGTTTTTATGCAAGTAACACGCTGTTTTGGTTACTATAGCTCTGTGGTATAATTTGAAGCCAGGTAATGTGATTTCTCCAGTTTGTTTTTTTTTGCTTAGGGTAGCCTTGGCTGTTCTGTCTCCTTTGTGGTTTCATAAAATTTTATGATTTTTTTTTTTCTATTTCTGTGAAGAATGCCATTGCTATTTTGATAGGGATTGCATTAAGTCTGCAGATTGCTTTGGGTAGTATGGACATTTTAACAATATTGATTCTTCTAATCCATGAACATGGAATATCTATCCATTTTTTGGTGTCCTCTTCAATTTTTTTCATCAGTGTTTTACAGTTTTTATTGCAGAGTTCTTTTACTTCTTTGGTTGAGTTGATTCCTATGTAATTGTATTTGTGACTATTGTAAATGGAATTACTTTTAAATTTCTTTTTCAGATTTTCACTGTTAGCATATAGAAATACTACTGATTTTTGTATGTTGATTTTGTATCCTTCAACTTTACTAAATTTGTCAGTCCTAATAGTATTTTGGTAGTGTCTTTAGGTTTTTCCAAATATAAGATTATATCATCTGCAAACAAAGACGATTTAACTTCTTCCTTCCCAGTTTGGATGCCCTTTATGTCTTTCTCTTGTCTGATTGCTTTAGCTAGGACTTCTAGTACAATGCTGAATAACAGTGATTAAAGTGGTCATCCTTGGCTGGGTGCGGTGACTCATGCCTGTAATCCCAGCACTTTGGGAGGCTGAGGCGGGAAGATCACAAGGTTGGAAATTTGAGATCAGCTTGTCCAACATAGTGAAACCCTGTCTTTACTAAAAATTAACCAAGCGTGGTGACGCATGCCTATAGTTGCAGCTACTCAGAAAGCTAAGGCAGGAGAATCGATTGAACCCGGGAGGCAGAGGGTGCAGTGAGCTGAGATTGTGCCACTGCACTCCAGCCTGGGTAACAGAATGAGAGACTGTTTCAAAAAAAAAAAAAAGAAAGTGGACATCCTTGTCATGTTCCAGATCTTAGAAGAAAGACTTTCACTTTTCCCCCTTTTAATATGATACAAACTGCGAGCCTGTTGTATATGGCTTTTATTATATTGAGGTATATTATTTCTATACTCAATTTTGGGGGGAGTTTTTATTATGAAGGAATGTCGAATTTTATCAAACGTTTTTTCAGCATCAATTGAAATGTTCATATGATTTTCATCTTTCATTCTGTTAAGATGTGTTATGGTGATTGATTAGCATATATTGAACCATTCTTGCATCCCAGGGATAAATCTCACTTGGCCATGATGAATGATCTTTTTAATGTACTGATGAATTTGGTTTGCTAGTATTTTATCGATACAGGCCAGTATCTCAATATTCATCAGAAATATGGTCCTGTACTTGTTTTTCTTTGATGTATCTTTTTCTGGTTTTGGTATTAGAGTAATACTGGCCTTGTAGAATAAGTTTGGAAGTACTCTTTCCTCCTGTATTTTTCAGAATAGTTTGAGTAGGATTGATATGAGTTCTTCAAATATTTGGTAGAATTCAGCAGTAAAGCCATTGGGTCCTGGGCTTTTCTCTATGGGGAGACTTTTTAATTATGACTTTGATCTTGTTACTTGTTATTTGATCTGTTCAGGTTTTGGATTTCTTCCTGGTTCAATTTTGGTGGGTTGTATGTATCTAGGAATTTGTCCATTTCTTCTAGATTTTCCAGTTCACTGGCATCTAGTTTGTTCATATTATCTACAAATGATCCTTTGCATTTCTGTGGTATCGGTTGTAATGTCTCCTTTTCCATCTCTGATTTTATTTGGATCTTCTTTTTTTCTTTCTTTCTTTTTTTTTTTTTTTTTGAGACGGAGTCTCACTCTGTCGCCCAGGCTGGAGTGCAGTGGCATGATCTCGGCTCACTGCAAGCTCCGCCTCCCGGGTTCATGCCATTCTCCTGCCTCAGCCTCCCGAGTAGCTGGGACTACAGGCGCCCGCCACCTCGCCCGGCTAATTTTTTGTATTTTTTAGTAGAGACGGGGTTTCACCGTGTTAGCCAGCATGGTCTCGATCTCCTGACCTCGTGATCCGCCCATCTTGGCCTCCCAAAGTGCTGGGATTACAGTCTTGAGCCACCGCGCCCGGCCTGAATCTTCTTTTTTTCTTAGTCTGGCTAAAGGTTTGTCAATTTTAACTTTTCAAAAAAACAGCTTTTTGCTTCATTTATTTTTGTATTGTTATCTTCATTTCAAATTTATTTCTGCTGTGATCTTTATTATTTCTTCTGCTAAATTTGGATTTTATTTGCACTTGTTTTTCTAGTTTTTTAAAGATGCATCATTAGGTTGTTAATTTGAAGGTTGCCTTCTTTTTTGATGTAGTCACTTATAGCTGTAAATTTCCCTCTTAGTAATTCTTTTGCTGTATCCCATAGGTTTTGTTTTGTTGTGTTTCCATTCAGTTTCCTTAATCTTCTCATTGATCCCCAGGTCATTGAGAAGCATATTGTTTAATTTCCATGTATTTATATTGTTTCAAAAATTCCTCTTGTTACCGATTTCTAGTTTTATTTCATTCTAGTCAGAGAATATTCCTAATTTATTTCAGTGTTTTTGAATGTTTTGAGACTTGTTTTGTGACCTAACATTTGATCTATACTTGAGAATAACCAATGTGCTGAGGAAAGGAATGTGTACTCTGCAGTTATTGAATGACTTATTCTATACATATCTATTAGGTCCATTTGTTCTATAGTGCAGATGAAGTTCAATGTTTCTTTGTTGTTTTTCTGTCTGGAAAATCTGTTTATTGATGAAAATGAGGTGTTGAAGTCTCCAGCTGTTATGGGTATCTCTCTCCTTAGCTCTAATAATATTTGCCTTATATATCTGAGTGTTCCAGTATTGGGTGCATATATATTTAAAATTGTTATATCCTCTTGCTGAAATAACCCCTTTATCATTATATAATGGCCACTTTTTGGTCTCTTATAGTCTTAAAATATATTTTAGCTAATAAAAGTATTGCTGCTCCTGCTCTTTTTTGGTTTCCATTGGCACGGAATATCTTTTTCCATTCCTTTATTTTTAGTTCATGTGTGTCTTTATAGGTGAAATGTGTTTTTCGTAGGCAAAAGATGATTGGATCTTCTTTTTTTGATCCAGTCATCCACTCTACAGCTTTTGATTGGAGAGTTTAGTCCATTTACATTTAATGTCATTATTGATAAGACTGACTCCTGCCATATTGTAACTTGTTCTCTGGTTGTTTTGTGATTTTTTCCTTTATTCTTTCCTTCTTGTCTTCGTTTTAGTGAAGTTGCTTTTCTCTTGTGATATGATTTAGTTTCTTGATTTTTATTTTTTCTGTATCCGTTGTATGGTTTTTGGTTTCAGGTTACCAAGATGTTTGCAAATACTATCTTATAACCCATTATTTTAAGTTGATAACAAGTTAACACTGTTTGCATAAACAAACAAGCAAAAAGAAAACTAATAAAGACTCCATACCTTAACTTTGTTCCCCTACTTTTAAACTTTTTATTGTTTCTATTTATATCTTATTGTACTGTCTACATCTTGAAAAGGTATTGTAGTTATTACTTTTGGTTTATTGTTTAGTCTTTCTACTTAAGAGAAGTTTACACACTACAGTTACAGTGTTAAAATTTTCTGCGTACTTACTACTACCGGTGAGTTTTTTTTTACCTTCAGATCATTCCTTATTGCTCATTAATGTTCTTTTCTTCTGGATCGAAGATTTCCTTTGAGCAGTTCTTGTACGACTGATTTGGTGTTGACGAAATCCCTCTGCTTTTGTTTGGGAAAGTCTTTATTTTTCTGTCATGCTTGAAGGATATTTTTTGCCAGATATACTATTCTAGAATAAAAGTTTTTTTTTTCCCTTCATTGCTTTAATATGTCTTGCCACACTCTCCTGGCCTGTAAGGTTTCCACTGAAAAGTCTGTTGCCAGATGTATTGGTGCTCCATTGTATGTTATTTGTTTCTTTTCTCTAGTTGCTTTTAGGATCCTTTCTTTATCCTTAACCTTTTGAAGTTTGATTATTAAAAGCCTTGACACAGTCTTCTTTGCATTAAATCTACTTGGTGTTCTATAACCTTCTTGTACTTGAGTATTGATATCTTTCTCTAGGTTTGAGAAGTTCTCTGTTATACATTTGAATAAACTTTCTAACCCTATCTCTATCTCCTCTTTAAGGCCAATAACTCTTAGATTTCCCCTTTTGAAGTTATTTTCTAGATCCCACAGGTGGGTTTCATTGTTTCTTAGTCTCTTTTCTTTTGTCTTCTCTGACTATGTATTTTCAACTAGCCTGTCATCACCCTCACTAATTCTTTTTTCTGCTTGATTACTTCTATTAAAAGACTCTGATGCATTCTATTAAAAGACTCTGATGCATTCTTCAGTATGCTAATTGCATTTTTCAGCTCCAAAATTTCATCTTGATTCTTTTGAATTATTTCAATCTGCTTGTTAAGTTTATGATAGAATTCTGAATTCCTTCTCTGAGTTATCTTGAATAGTTTTGTGTTTCCTCAAAATAGTTACTTTGAATTTTTTTTCTGAAAGGTCGTATATCTTTGTCCAAAATTTGTCCCTGGTGCCTTACTTAGTTCATTTGGTGAGGTCATGTTTTCCTGGATGGTGTTGATGCTTGTAGATGTTCTTTGATGTCTGGGCATTTAAGAGTTAGGCATTTATTGTAGTCTTCTCAGTCTGGGCCTGTTTGTACCCACTCTTCTTGGAAGGCGTTCCAGATACTCAAAAGAACTTGGATGTTATTATCTAAGCTGTATTTGCTCTAGGGGGCACCCCAAGTCCTGTAATGCTGTGGTTCTTGCAGACTCATACACATGCTACCTTAGTGGTCATGGTAAGATCCAGAATAATTCTGTAGATTACCAGGCAGAGACTTTTGTTCTTATCTCTCTTGCTTTCTCCCAAATGAATGGAGTCTCTCTCTCTCTCTCTATTCTGAGACACCTGGAGCTGGGGGTGGTGTGACACAAGCACCCCTCTGGCCATCACCACTAAGACGGTGCTTGGTCAGACCTGAGGCCAGCACAGCACTAAATCTCACCCAAGGCCTGCTATAATCACTACCTGGCTGTTGCCTATGTTCACTCAGGAGCCTAGGGCTCTACAATCAGCAGGTGGCAAAGCCAGCCAGGCCTAAGTCCTTCCCTTCAGGGTGGTGAGTTCCTCCAGTCCCCAGGCATGTCCAGATGTGCCATTTAAGAGACAGGGATTAGAGTCAAAAACCTTAGAAGTCTACTTGGTGTTTTATTGCACTTCAGATGAGCTGGCACTTAAACCATAAGATAACTTTTCCCCCTATCCCCTCCCCCCCTTTCCAAAGGCAGAGAAGCCTTACCCTGTGGCCACCACCACCACAGGCCCACAGGGAGTACTGTCAGACTACCACTGATGTTCCCTTAAGGCCCAAGGGCTCTTTAGTAAGCTTGTGGTGAATTCTACCTGGCCTGAGACTTACCCTTCAGGGTAGTGGTCTCCCCTCTGGCCTAGGGCATATCCAGAAATGACATCCAAGAACCAAGTCCTGGAACTGGGGGCCCCAAGGGCCCACTTAGTGCTCTACCCCACTGTCGCCAAGGTGGTACCTAAGGTGCAAGAGAAAGTTCCCTTTGCTTTTCCCTCTGGTTTTCTCAAGTGGAAGGAGTCTTGCCACATAGCGACCATAGTTGAGAATGTGCTGAGTCTCATCTGAAGCCAGCAAGTCTCAGAGTCTTACCCAAGGTCCTCGACATAGTACCTGTATATTGCTGCTGGTTATTCAGGGCTCAAGGGTTCTTCAGTTAGCAGGTAATTAATCTTGCCAGGACTGGGTTCTTCCCTTCAAGGCAACAGGTTCCCTTCTGGTCCAGGGTGTGTCCAGAAGTGTCACCCAGGATCTAGGCCCTGGGAAGGGTGCCTCACAGCTTTCACCAGTGTCTGACCCTGCTTTGGCTAAGCTGGTATCCAAGATGCAAGACAAAGTCCTCCCTGCTCTTTCCTCTCATCTCCTTAAGCAGAGTGCAGGGGTCTCTTTTGGAACCATGAGCTGTGTAGCCTGGCTTTAGTGGAGGGGTGATGCCAATGCTCCCTTAGCCTTCTCAGCTGGTGTATCAGTAAGTTTTGCACCCCCCCCCCCCCCCCAGTCCACTGTCTCTGAGCGCAGTTCAGCACTAGGACTCACCTAGGAGTTGCAGTCCTTTTGGCCTAGACTGCCATTCGAGTTGATTTAGAGCCCCAGACCACTTTAGCCTACAGTGGCAAGACTTGCAGGAACTGGAGTTAGGACAGCTGGGATTGGCGATTTCCCTCTGGCTACGGCTGGCTTAAATCCTCCCTCTGTGGGCAGTCATCAGCTAAGTTTGATGTGGTTTTGTTTTCTTTTATGATAAGGCAGCACTGAGTTCAATGCCTTAAAAATGCTGTGATCTTCCTCTTCCCAGCACACCAAAACACTCTCTGTACCACACCACTGCTGCCAGGGGATGGGAGAGAGGTGGTGTTGGTGATTCAAGACTATTTGTCCTACCTCTTCAGTGCCTCTTTTGGCAATATTAGGTTAAAACCAGGTACTGTGTCTGCTCACCTAATTTTTGTTTGTTTTTTTAAAAAGTATTATTTGTGTTAACTTTATTTATTTATTTACTGAGACAAGGTCTCACTCTGTCACCCAGGCTGGAGTGCAATGGCATGATCTCGGCTCACTGCAATCTCTGCCTCCCAGGCTCAAGTGATCCCCCTGCCTCAGCGTTCTGAGTAGTTGAGAACACAGGCATGTGCCACCATGCCCAGCTAATTTTTTGTATTTTTTTTTGTAGAGATTAGGTTTTGTCATGTCCAGGCTGGTTTCAAACTTCTGGACTCAAATGATCTGCTTGCTTCAGCCTCCCAAAGTGCTGGGATTACAGGCATGAGCCACAGTGCCTGGCCTGATTTTTGGTTCTTATAAAGGTGATTTTTTTGGTGTAGACAGTTGTTGGCATCCTTGCAGGGGAGTAGGGGACACTCAGTGGAAGCCTTTTATTCCACCATCTTGCTCTGCCCCCAAAAGATAGTTTTAGAAGTAGAGGTCTCACATTTTTATATTTTTTTCTTTTCATTTTTATTTCACCATGAATGAGAAGTGATTGGCTGTATGTAACTCAGAGCAATTTATTATACTTCATTCTCTTTATTGCATATACAAAGAATATTTCTTCTGTGGACACTGCCTCAAATGTCTTGATGGTTCTATAGATGACATTTCTTTACATTGAAAATACTGTTTAGTGGTTTTCTGAAAGAGTTCTGTCAGTCATCTAAACTTTGGCTGAAAAGGTGAAGCATATATACATAGAATTTTACTACTAAATATTGTTATTGTAAAGATTTATTATTCTATAACATGAGAAAGTAAGAAACTGTTGTATCCCCCTTGTTTTTTAAAGTTAGATTTCCTCAAAGCTCCATCATAGTAGATTGCCTAGAAATTCTATCTCAATTATTAATAAGGCTCTTTCCCTACCACCCGAATCACCAAAATGTCCTGGGGATTCACCACAATCTACAACACTATGTTCCTCTGGTCTTTAATCTTCATTGCTCCTTTCCTCAGCCACATAGTAGCATTGTCACTTCTGTGCCAAGACAGGGCATATAATCTTTCCCCAAGGCACTCATGGATACGATGCTTAATATTCTATGCTTATCTCTCTTCTCCAGTTCACTTTTAAGATAGAAAGCAAGTCATTTTTGGGGGGAGTGAATGCTGTCAGCACATCTCTGTGGCAATAAACTATGGTTCTCCTACTCTTCAAGAGAGGCTGTCCTACTTCCTTTTCCCCTACACCAAGTCCTCATCTCCCTCCTCTCTTTATCTGGAATGACCCAGTAATCTTTTTTATGACTTTAAGTATTTGAACATAAAAGCCAGGGAAGGATATTAACCCAATAGTTTCTGCTTTACATTTGAACATACCTTACTTGAGACAAGGCAAGGGAAAACATAAGCTTAGAAACCTGCTTGGGATGGAGGGAGAAAATTCCTATGGGTGTGAGAATTAAAAAAAAATTGATATATTGATAGGCTATTCAGCCTCATATTATTTTTCATTCCTTGAAAGAATAAAAATAAAAAACATAATGATATTTAATGTTTAACTATTAATATGCACTCTCTCAAAATATTTTAGGAATCTAAAATAACTTTGTTGTAGTCAATGTGTCCTAAGCAGAAGAAAGTTATTTATGTAACTTCTTTTCTAAAGAAAGCTAGAGAAGTTGAGCAAATAAATCAGCTCAAGGTAGAAGTAAGAAAGTGAGAGGAAGCCTTCTCTTCATGATGTGTGGGCTTGTCAGAGCAGACCTGCCTTCTGGAGAGGACCTTAGTAGGACTAGCAGTGAGATTAGGTGGACACCAGAAAAGTATAACTCTTAGTCCCAGACCTGGACTACTGGGTTGGCTATTTCTACATTCATTTGGATAATTCCTCTGGCTCTCTATCAACATGAATCTGTAGGAAGTGATGATATCCATGGAAATTCCAAGAAAGAATCTACTCTTCAAAGGAATTTAAGGACCTTATGAGACAACCATTTAAAAAATCAGATGATTTATAATATTTCTATGAAGTCTGTAGGGAGGTGACTATTATCTAAATAAGGCCTGAAACTATAAAAATTCTAGAAAAAACCTTCTAGACATTGGCTTAGGCAAAGATATCATGACCAAGAACCCAAAGCAAATACAAAAAAAAAAAGATAAATGGGTGGGACTTAATTAAAGAACTTCTGTACAGCAAAAGGAATAATCAGCAGAGTAAACAGACAACCCACAGAGTGGGAGAAAATATTCACAATCTAGACATCCAGCAAAGGACTAATATCCAGAATTTACAAGGAACTCAAACAAATCAGCAAGAAAAAAGCAAATAATCCCATCAAACAGCGGGCTAAGGACATGAACAGAAAAATCACAAAAAGAAGACATACAAATGGCCAACAAACATATGAAAAATTATCAACATCACTAATAATCAGGGAAATGCAAATCAAAACCACAATGTGATACCATCTTACTCCTGCAAGAATGGCCCTTATCAAAAAAAAAAAAAAAAATAGATGTTGGCATAGATGGTGGTGAAAAGGAAACACTTCTACACTGCTGGTGGAAATGTAAACTAGTACAATCACTATGGGAAACAGTGTAGAGATTCCTTAGAAAACTAAAAGGACTACTATTTGATCCAGCAATCCCACTACTGGATATCTACTGAGGAAAAGAAGTCATTATACAAAAAATATACTTGCACATGCATTTTTATAGCAGCACAATTCACAATTGCAGCATTGTGAAACCAGCCCAAATACCCTTCAATCAACAAGTAAAGAAACTTTTATACACACACACACACACACACACACACACACACACACACTACTCAGCCATAAAAATGAATAAATCAATGGCATTTGCAGCAGCCTGGATGGGATTGGAGACTATTATTCTAAGTGAAGTAACTCAGAAATGGAAAATCAAAAATCATATGTTCTCATTCATAAGTGGCACCTAAGCTATGAGGATGTAAAGGAATAAGAATGATACAATGGACTTTGTGGACTCAATGGGAAAGGGTAGGAATGGGGTGAGGGATAACAGACTACAGATTGGGTTTAGTATATACTGCTCAAGGGATAAATGCACTAAAATCTTTCACAAAGCACCACTAAAGAATTTATGTAACCAAATACCATCTGTTCCCCAAAAAACCTATGGAAATAGAAAAATAAATATTGGGTGGATCACTTGAGTTCAGGAGTTTGAGACCAGCCTGGCCAACATGGTGAAACCTCATCTTTCCTGAAAATGCAAAAATTAGCCTGGCATGGTGGCATGTGCCTGTAATCCAAGCTACTTGGGAGGCTAAGACAGAATTGCTTGAACCCAGGAGGTGAAGGTTGCAATAAGCCGAGATCATGCCATTGTAGTCCAGCCTGGGTGACAAGAGTGAGACTCTGTCTCTAGATAAATAAATAAATAAATAACCACAAATGAATAAAACATGCAGAATTAAATTTTTGCTTTAGTTCTAAGTTTTTTTTTTTTTTTTTTTTTTTTTTTTTGACATACTATGCTACTACTTCATTGCGAAGCTAGAGAAAGAAATGGGGTTAATAATTTTCTCTTGATTTCTAATTTTCATTTTTACGGAAAGGCATGAAAATCACTGAATAAAATCTGAGACCCAAAGAGTAGAGATTGTTTACACATATGTAAAAGGAAAGTATTACCACACACGTAGAGGAGAACCCCTTATCACATAATTTCATTTTCTCTGTCAGTACCTTGAAGAATATATTTTATTTAAAAAATGAATTCTGCTTACTGATTTTGTTTGTTTGTTTTGTTTTGTTTTGAGATGGTGTCTTGCTCTGTCACCCAGGCTGGAGTGCAATGGCATGATCTCAGCTTACTGCCACCTCTGCCTCCCAGGTTCAAGCAACTCTCCTGCCTCAGTTTCCCAGGTAGCTGGGATTACAGGCATGCACCAACATGCCCCGCTAATTTTTGTATTTTTAGTAGAAACGGGGTTTCACCATGTTGGTCAGACTGGTCTCAAACTCCTGACCACAGGTGATCTGCCCACCTCAGCCTCCCAAAGTGTGCTTACTGATTTTGTGTTCAACGCCCATTGGGCCTTCTTGGTGGGATAGGATTCCAGCTGTGTTTACTAGATAAAACACAGCTGCTCTGCTTATCACAAGGCACAGTGTGTTTATATCCCAAGTCTTGTGATTTGATGATGCAACCGGTTCAGGACCATTCTGATGTTGCCAGCTAGTTGCTTTACATGATTATCCTACTTTACAATATAAAACTGGAACTGGAAATTTAAGAAGTCTTGAATTCATTGATTTCCTTGAAATATCTTGTAGTACCTTTTAAAATATACAGTTGTCTAAGTCTCATTGAATCAGAATCTCCTTTTAGCAGAACCCAAGAACCCTCTGGTCTTGTCAGCTACTTGTCTTTAAGAAATGATACCTCCTAAACCATCCGAAAACCACTTAGTAAAGTGATAGGTGTGGGGGAATTCTAGCTTAACTTTTTATTAATATTTAATTAGATTTAAAATGTGTAATCAGAGAATTCTGAAAAGGGAAAACAGCCTCAAAATAAAGACAATTGAATTTTAAAGGTTTTCTATTTGCCAACTTGTTTTCATTTGGCACAGAAGATCTTGAAGTATTAAGATGCTCTGTGAAGTCATTTATGACTAATTAGAATAGAACTGCTGTCCTCAATTGCATATTCTCTTAAACTGCCAGCCACTCACTGTGAGACAGAATATGAACTTATCCTTCTGTTTGTAATATTTAATGGACTTTTTGGTATTAAGCAATACAAAACATCCATTAATTTAGATGAATAAATTCTAAACACTAGTTATCTGTATGTTGGCATCTCTGACGTCAAGATCTTTTTTTTTTTTCTGTTTACTTTTCTTTGATAAAGAATGTGGTAAAACGAAGTACAGGATGAAGATACAGATTGACAGTGTCTTCTTTTTATTTTTATACTTTAAGTTATAGGGTACACGTGCACAATGTGCAGGTTTGTTACATATGTATACATGTGCCATGTTGGTGTGCTGCACCCATTAACTCATTTACATTAGGTATATCTCCTAATGCTATCCCTCCCCCCACCCCCTCCCTACAATAGGACCCGGTGTGTGATGATCCCCTTTCTGTGTCCAAGTGATCTCATTGTTCAGTTCCCACCTATGAGTGAGAACATGCGGTATTTGGTTTTCTGTTCTTGGGATAGTTTGCTGAGAATGATGGTTTCCAGCTGTATCCATGTCCCTACAAAGGACCCGAACTCATCCTTTTTTATGGCTGCATAGTATTCCATGGTGTATATATGCCACATTTTCTTAATCCAGTCTGTCACTGATGGACATTTGGGTTGATTCCAAGTCTTTGCTATTATGAATAGTGCCACAGTAAACATACGTGTGCATGTGTCTTCATAGCAGCATGACTTATAATTCTTTGGGTATATCCCCAGTAATGGGATGGCTAGGTCAAATGGTATTTCTAGTTCTAGATCCTTGAGGAATCGCAACACTGTTTTCCACAATGGTTGAACTAGTTTACAGTCCCACCAACAGTGTAAAAGTGTCCATATTTCTCCACATCCTCTCCAGCACCTGTTGTTTCCTGATTTTTTAATGATTGCCATTCTAACTGGTGTGAGATGGTATCTCAATTGGTTTTGATTTGCATTTCTCTGATGCTGAGTGATGATAGCATTTTTTCATGTGTCTGTTGGCTGTATGAATGTCTTCTTTTGAGAAGTGTCTGTTCATATCCTTTACCCACTTTTTGGTGGGGTTGTTTGTTTTTTTCTTATAAATTTGATTGAGTTCTTTATAGGTTCTGGATATTAGCCCTTTGTCAGATGAGTAGATTGTAAAAATTTTCTCCCATTCTGTAGGTTGCCTGTTCACTCTGATGGTAGTTTCTTTTGCTGTGCAGAAGTTATTTAGTTTAATTAGATCCCATTTGTCAATTTTGGCTTTTGTTGCTGTTGCTTTTGGTATTTTAGACATGAAGTCCTTGCCCATGCCTATGTCCTGAATGGTATTCCCTAGGTTTTCTTCTAGGGTTTTTATGGTTTTAGGTCTAACATTTAAGTCTCTAATCCATCTTGAATTGATTTTCGTATAAGGTATAAGGAGTAAGGAAAGGATCCAGTTTCAGCTTTCTACTTATGGCTAGCCAATTTTCCCAGCACCATTTATTAAATAGGGAATCCTTTCCCCATTTCTTGTTTTTGTCAGGTTTGTCAAAGATCAGATGGCTGTAGATGTGTGGTGTTGTTTCTGAGGACTCTGTTCTGTTCCATTGGTCTGTATCTCTGTTTTGGTACCAGTACCATGCTGTTTTGGTTACTGTAGCCTTGTAGTATAGTTTGAAGTCAGGTAGCATGATGCCTCCAGCCTTGTTCTTTTGGCTTAGGATTGTCTTGGCAATGCGGGGTCTTTTTTGGTTCCATATGAAGTTTAAAGTAGTTTTTTCCAATTCTGTGAAGAAAGTCATTGGTAGCTTAATGGTGATAGCATTGAATCTATAAATTACCTTGGGCAGTATGGCCATTTTCACAATATTGATTCTTCCTATCCATGAGCATGGTATGTTCTTCCATTTGTTTGTGTCCTCTTTGATTTCACTGAGCAGTGGTTTGTAGTTCTCCTTGAAGAGGTCCTTTACATCCCTTGTAAGTTGGATTCCTAGGTATTTTATTCTCTTTGAAGCTATTGTGAATGGGAGTTCATTCATGATTTGGCTTTCTGTTTGTCTGTTACTGGTGTATAAGAATGCTTGTGATTTTTGCACATTGATTTTGTATGCTGACACTTTGCTGAAGTTGCTTATCAACTTAAGGAGATTTTGGGCTGAGACAATGGGGTTTTCTAAATATACAATCACGTCATCTGCAAACAGGGACAATTTGACTTCTTCTTTTCCTAACTGAATACCCTTTATTTCTTTCTCTTGCCTGATTGCCCTAGCCAGAACTTCCAAGACTATGTTGAATAGGAGTGGTGAGAGAGGGCATCCCTGTCTTGTGCCAGTTTTCAAAGGGAATGCTTCCAGTTTTTGCCCATTCAGTATGATATTAGCTGTGGGTTTGTCATAAATAACTCCTATTATTTTGAGATACGTTCCATCAATACCGAATTTATTGAGAGTTTTTAGCATGAAGGGCTGTTGAATTTTGTCAAAGGCCTTTTCTGCATCTATTGAGATAATCATATGGTTTTTGTCTTTGGTTCTGTTTATATGCTGGATTACGTTTATTGATTTGTGTATGTTGAACCAGCCTTGCATCCCAGGGATGAAGACCATTTGATCATGGTGGATAAGCTTTTTGATGTGCTACTGGATTCGGTTTGCCAGTATTTTATTGAGGATTTTTGCATCGATGTTCGTCAGGGATATTGATCTAAAATTCTCCTTTTTTGTTGTGTCTCTGCCGGGCTTTGGTATCAGGATGATGTTGGCTTGTAAAATGAGTTAAGGAGGAGTCCCTCTTTTTCTATTGATTGGAATAGTTTCAGAAGGAATGGTACCAACTCCTCCTTGTACCTCTGGTAGAATTCAGCTGTGAATCTGTCTGGTCCTGGCCTTTTTTTGGTTGGTAGGCTATTAATTATTGCCTCAATTTCAGAGCCTGCTATTGGTCTATTCAGGGATTCAACTTCTTCCTGGTTTAGTCTTGGGAGAGTGTAAGTGTTCAGGAAATTATCCATTTCTTCCAGATTTTCTAGTTTATTTGCGTAGAGGTGTTTATAGTATTCTCTGATGGCAGTTTGTATTTCTGTGGGGTCAGTGGTGATATCCCCTTTATCATTTTTTATTGCGTCTATTTGATTTTTCTCTCTTTTCTTCTTTATTAGTCTTGCTAGCAGTATATCAATTTTGTTGATCTTTTCAAAAAACCAACTCCTGGATTCACTGACTTTTTGGAGGGTTTTTTGTGTCTCTATCTCCTTCAGTTCTGCTCTGATCTTAGTCATTTCTTGTCTACTGCTACCTTTTGAATGTGTTTGCTCTTGCTTCTCTAGTTCTTTTAATTGTGATGTTAGTGTGTCAATTTTAGATCTTTCCTGCTTTCTCTTGTGGGCATTTAGTGCCATAAATTTCCCTCTACACACTGCTTTAAATGTGTCCCAGAGATTCTGGTATGGTGTATCTTTGTTCTCATTGGTTTCAAAGAACATCTTTATTTCTGCCTTCATTTCGTTATGTACCCAGTAGTCATTCAGGAGCAGGTTGTT
The DNA here is from genome assembly GCF_007565055.1 of Rhinopithecus roxellana. Lineage (NCBI taxonomy): Eukaryota > Metazoa > Chordata > Mammalia > Primates > Cercopithecidae > Rhinopithecus > Rhinopithecus roxellana. Next base: position 48,351,319 of record NC_044551.1, read on the forward strand.
CAGTTTCCATGTAGTTGAGCGGTTTTGATTGAGTTTCTTAGTCCTGAGTTCTAGTTTGATTGCACTGTGGTCTGAGAGACAGTTTGTTATAATTTCTGTTCTTTTCCATTTGCTGAGGAGTGCTTTACTTCCAACTATGTGGTCAATTTTGGAATAAGTGTGATGTGGTGCTGAGAAGAATGTATATTCTGTTGATTTGGGGTGGAGAGTTCTGTAGATGTCTATTAGCTCTGCTTGGTGCAGTGTTGTTCAATTCCTGGATATCCGTGTTAACTTTCTGTCTTGTTGATCTGTCTAATATTGACAGTGGAGTGTTGAAGTCTCCCATTATTATTGTATGGGAGTCTAAGTCTCTTTGTAAGTCTCTAAGGACTTGCTTTATGAATCTGGGTGCTCCTGTATTGCGCGCATATATATTTCGGATAGTTAGCTCTTCCTGATGAATTGCTCCCTTTACCATTATGTAATGGCCTTCTTTGTCTCTTTTGATCTTTGATGGTTTAAAATCTGTTTTATCAGAGACTAGGATTGCAACCCCTGCTTTTTTTGTTTTCCATTTGCTTGGTAGATCTTCCTCCATCCCTTTATTTTGAGCCTATGTATGTCTCTGCCTGTGAGATGGGTCTCCTGAATACAGCAAACTAATGGGTCTTGACTCTTTATCCAATTTGCCAGTCTGTGTCTTTTAATTGGAGCATTTAGTCCATTAACATTTAAGGTTAATATGGTTATGTGTGAACCTGATCCTGTCATTATGATATTAGCTGGCTATTTTGCTTGCTAGTTGATGCAGTTTCTTCCTAGTATCAATGGACTTTACATTTTGACATGTTTTTGCAATGGCTGGTACCAGTTCTTCCTTTCCATGTTTAGTGCTTCCTTCAGGATCTCTTGTAGGGCAGGCCTGGTGGTGACAAAATCTCTAAGCATTTGCTTGTCTGTAAAGGATTTTATTTCTCCTTCACTGATGAAACTTAGTTTGGGTGGATATAAAATTCTGGGTTTAAAATTCTTTTCTTTAAGAATGTAGAATATTGGCCCCCACTCTCTTCTGGCTTGTAGAGTTTCTACCAAGAGATCTGCTGTTAGTCGGATGGGCTTCCCTTTGTGTGTAACCCGACCTTTTCTCTCTGGCTGCCCTTAAGATTTTTTCCTTCATTTCAACTTTGGTGAATCTGACAATTATGAGTTGTTCTTCTGGAGGAGTATCTTTGTGGTATTCTCTGTATTTCCTGAATTTGAATGTTTGCCTGCCTTACTAGGTTGGGGAAGTTCTCCTGGATGATATCCTGCAGAGTGTTTTCCAACTTGGTTCCATTTTCCCCATCACTTTCAGGCACACCAATCAGAGGTAGATTTGGTCTTTTCACATAATTCCATACTTCTTGGAGGCTTTGTTCATTTCTTTTTACTCTTTTTTCTCCACACTTCTCTTCTCGCTTCAGTTCATTCATTTGATCTTCAATTGCTGATACTCTTTCTTCCAGTTGATCGAGTCAGTTGCTGAAGCTTGTGCATTTGTCACATATTTCTCATGTTATGGTTTTCATCTCTATCAGTTCTTTTAAGGTCTTCTCTGCATTGATTATTCTAGTTATCCATTCATCCATTCTTTTTTCAAGGTTTTTAGTTTCTTTGCGCTGGTTTCGTGTTCCTCCTTTAGCTCTGAGAAGTTTGATCAACTGAAGTCTTCTTCTCTCAACTCATCAAAGTCATTCTCTGTCCGGCTTTGTTCCGTTGCTGGCGATGAGCTGCTTTCCTTTGGAGGGGGAGATGCACTCTGAGTTTTTGAATCTCCAGCTTTTCTGCACTGCTTTTTCCCCATCTTTGTGGTTTTATCTGCCTTTGGTCTTTGATGATGGTGACTTACTGATGGGGTTTTGGTGTGGGTGTCCTTTCTGTTTGTTAGTTTTCCTTTTAACAGTCAGGACCCTCAGCTGTAGGTCTGGAGTTTTCTTGAGGTCCACTCCAGAGCCTGTTTGCCTGGGTATCAGCAGTGGAGGCTGCAGAAGATAGAATATTGCTGAACAGCGATTGTTGCTGTCTGATTCTTGCTCTGGAAGCTTTGTCTCAGGGGTGTACCCCACCATGTGAGGTGCAAGGTGTCGGTCTGCACCTAGTGGGGGATGTCTCCCAGTTAGGCTACTCAGGGGTCAGGGACCCACTTGAGCAGGCAGTCTGTCTATTCTCAGATTTCAACCTCCATGCTGGGAGATCCACTGCTCTCTTCAAAGCTATCGGACAGGGGCATTTACCTCTGCTGCGGTTTCTGCTGCTTTTTGTTTAGTTATGCCCTGTTCCCAGAGGAGGAGTCTACAGAGGCAAGCCCGCCTCCTTGAGCTGCGGTGGGCTCCACCTAATTCGAGCTTCCCGGTGGCTTTGTTTACCCACTTAAGCCTCAGCAATGGTGGGCGCCCCTCCCCAAGCCTCCCTGCTGCCTTGCAGTTAGATCTCAGACTGCTGTGCTAGAAATGAGGGAGGCTCCCTGGGTGTGGGACCCTCCGGGCCAGGTGTGGGATATAATCTCTTGGTGTGCCATTTGCTAAGACCCTTGGTAAAGCACAGTATTAGGGTGGGAGTTACCCAGTTTTCCAGGTGTTGTGTGTCTCGGTTTCCCTCCCCTAGGAAAGGGGATTCTCTTCCCCCTTGCGCTGGTCGATGAGGCGATGCCTTGCCCTGCTTCAGCTATTGCTGGTTGGGCTGCACCAGCTGACCAGCACCAATTGTCTGGCACTCCCCAGTGAGATGAACCTGGTACCTCAGTTGAAAATGCAGAAATCACCTGCCTTCTGTGTCACTCACACTGGGAGCTGGAGGCTGGAGCTGTTCCTATTCTGCCATCTTGGGTGTACCCCCCTGACAGTGTCTTTTTATAGAATAAATAAGGCCTTCTTTCATAGCAAAATAGTCTTTAAACATTAAAGATTTTATAATGGGGCAAATTATTAATTATGATGATTTTTCCCTTTGAGTAATCAAGTCAGAAGAGTTACTTCATGTAGTTGTACCTTTTTGTACTCTATAAATGGAATAATTCTGTGTGCTTCTGTGAGTGCCTCCTGCTGCTCAACAACGTTTTTTGAGATTCTTCTCTATTCATGCTCTTCGTATGTTGTTTAATTATTCATTTTCTTTGATGTGGATATTTCACAGTACAAATATGCAAGTTTATTTGTCTGTTCTATTGATGGATATTTAGGTTATTTTCAATTTTCTGTTGTTACAAACACTATTGCTGTGACAATCCTTTTAAAAACACTGGATTGATGTATAATTTACACACCATAAAGCTCATTCATTTACAGCATACATAAAGTTCAATGGTTTTTAGTGTGTTTACAAAGGTATACGACTATCATCAAAACCTAGTTTACAACATATTATCAGCCTTACCAATTAGCAATCGCTCCTTCTCCTCAACCTTGTTTCCCCTGTCCCTGGAAACCACAAATCTTCTTTCCATCTGTATAGATTTTCGTATTCTGGATGTTATATATTAATGGGATCATATAATATGTGGCCTTTTGAGTTTGGCTTCTTTCACTTAGCATAATGTTTTCAAGGTCCATATGTGTTCTTTGTGTCAGTAGTTCATTCTTTTTTTGTTGACAAATGGTATTTCATTGTATGGATACACCACATTCTGTTCATTCTTTCATAGGTTGATGGACATTTGGGTTGTTTTCACTTTCTGGTTGTTATAAATAATGCTGCTATTCAGGTACAAGTGTTTGTGTGGACTTAAGTTTTCATAAGTTTCATATGAAGATAACTAGTAGTGAAATTGCTTGGTTTTGTGGTAACTCTGTAATATTTTCAGCAACTTCTAAATTGTTTTCCAAAGTGGCTATAACATTTTACATTCTTATTAGCAGTGTATAGGAGTTCCAATATCTCTATATCCTTGCCAACACTTGTTTTTGTATGTTTTCTTGATCATAGCCATCCTCATGGTATGAACTGGTATCTCATTATGATTTTGATTTGCATTTTCCTAATGACTAACTATGTTGACCCTCATGGCCTTATTTGTCATTCATATATCTTCTTTGGAGAAATGTCTGTTCAAATCTTTTGCCCATTTTATAGTTTGTCTGTCTTTGTATTTTTGAATCGTAAGAATTCTTTATTCTGAATATAAGTTCCTCATATATAATTTGAAAATACCTTCTCTCATTTTGTGGGTTGGCATTTCACTTTCTTGGGGTGTCTTTTGAAGCACATGCTTTTTAAATTTTGATAAAGTCCAGTTTATTTTTGTTTCCTTTCTTGTGCTTTGACACTAAAGAGTTACACCTAAGAAACCACTGCCTAATTTGAAGTTCCCAAAAGATGTATACTGACATGTCGTTCTGATATCTTTATAGTTTTAGCTCTTACATTTAGGTCTTTGATCCATTTTTGAGTTAATTTTTATATATGATGTGTGACAGACAGGGATCCAACTTCATTCTTTTACGTGTGGATGTCCATTGCCCCAGCACCATTTGTTGAAAACTTCTTTCTCTCTTGAATTATCTTGGTGTATTTGTTGAAAACCAATTGAATGTAAATTTAAGGGTTTATTTCTAGACTTTCAATTTAATTCCATTTATCCACATGTCTATCCATATGCCAGTACTACACCATCTTGATTACTATAGGTTTGTACTAAGTTTTTCTAAAATTGGGATGTATGTGCTTTTTTACACTAAATATGATAACATTTATTTGATCTAAAAAGTTTTACATGTTAATAATAGTATAAAGCTTGTAAATATGAAAAATAACAAAAAATGAATATCACTGATAATTCCACCAACCAGAATTAGTATTTTAAGACTTTCTTCTGATTTCTTTTTACACAGCAGTATGAAGTTGTCAGCTGATCCACATGCGATGTGGTAAGCAATGAACCATATTTTCTTTGTAATACTAGAAGTTTCAGGAAGCTCTTATGTAATATTTAAACTTTAATATTTTAATAACTTAGATCTAATTGACAAATGACAAAGGGAGTTTTTTATTTGTAATTTATAGTCCTCATTTCTGTTTGTAAGAGGAGACAGTTTACTTTTTTATATGATACAGAATTTTTATTGAGCTGAAGTCGGATTACCTTGTGTTATATGGGTATTTCTACTTTTTTTTTTTTTTTTTTTTTTTTTTTTTTTGAGATGGAGTCTTGCTCTGTCACCAGGCTGGAATGCAGTGGCACAATCTTGGCTCACTGCAACCTCTGCTTCCTGTGTTCAAGTGATTCTCCTGCCTCAGCATCCTGAGTAGTTGGGACTACAGGCACGCGCCACCACTCCCAGCTAATTTTTGTATTTTTAGTAGAGACACCATGTTGGCCAGACTGGTCTCGAACTCCTTTCCCCGTGATTCACCCACCTTGGCCTCCTAAAGTGCTGGAATTACAGGCGTGAGCCACCGCATCCGGCCTATTTCTACTTTCAATTACCTCTTATATACCATTACATAATTTCTATTATACTCATAATCAAAGCTAGTTAGAGATTGGCATTTATAAGGTTTCTAAAAAGATCTTATCAAAACTAGTGGTTACTCAATTACACAAAAAGTCATTATAAAACAAGCAGTTTCAAATAGAATCAACTGGATTCTAAATACAGGCACACTTCAAAGTTATTGTGGGTTCAGTTGTAGAACACTGCAATAAGTGAGCTTGCAATAAAATGAGTCTCTTCAATTTTTTAGTTTTTCAGTGCATATAAAAACTATGTTCATACTATACTATAGTCTGTTAGGTGTTAAATAGCATTATGTTTAAAAAATATACATATCTCTTGGGAGGCTGAGGCGGGTGGATCACGAGGTCAGGAGTTCAAGACCAGCCTGGCCAAGATGGTGAAACCCCATCTCTACTAAAAATACCAAAAAATTAGCCAGGCATGGTGGCACACGCCTGTAATCCCAGCTACTCTGGAGGCTGAGGCAGAGAATTGTTTAAACCTGGAGGGGCGGAGGTTGCAGTGAGCCGAGATCACGTTACTGCACTCCAGCCTGGGTGACAGAGCAAGACTCAGTCTCAAAACAAACAAACAAAAAAGTACATATCTCAAATAAAAAATACTTATTGCTAAAAAATGCTAAAGATCATCTGAGCCTTCAGTGACTCATAATCTTTTTGCTAGTGGAGGGCCTTGCCTCTTCTTTTGCATTCACAACTTGGCTATTTGTCATAAGAGGCTTAGCTTTTGGCCTATCTCAACTTCTAACATGCCTTCCTCACTAAACTTAATTATTTCTGCCTTTTAAGTGGAGATGTGCAACTCTTCCTTTCACTTGAACACTTAGAAGCCATTGTAGGGTTATTATTTGGACTCATTCCAACATTGTTGTGTCTCAGAAAATAGGGAGACTTGAAGAGAGAGAGAAATATGGGGGAACAGCCAGTTAGTTGGTGGAGTTGTCAGAACACATGCAACATTCACCCATTAACTTGGCCATCCTATATGGGCATGGTTCATGGCATTCCAAAACAAATACAGTAGTAACATCAAAGATCATTGATGGAACTAAAGACAAAAGCCTCATGATTATATCAATGTAGAAAAGGCTTTCAATAACATTCAGCACCCCTTCATGTTAAAAACTCTCAATAAACTAGGTATTGAATGAATATACCTCAAAATAATAACCATCTGTGACAAGCACACAGCCAATATAATACTGAATGGGCAAAAGCTGGAAGCATTTCCCTTGAAAACCAGCACAAAACAAGGATGCCCTCTTTCATCACTCCTATTCAGCATAGTATTGGAATTCCTGGCCAGAGCAATCAGACAAGTGAAAGAAATAAAGGGCATCCAAATAGGAAGAGAGGAAGTCAAACTATCTCTGTTGGTAGATGACATGATTCTATACCTAGAAAACCCCTATTCTCGGCTCAAAAGCTCCTTCAGCTGATAAACAACTTTAGCAAAGTTTCAAGATACAAAATCAACATCCAAAAATTGCTATCATTTCAATACACCAACAACAGCCAAGTGAAGAGCCAAGCTAGGAATTCTATCCCATTCACAATTGCCACAAAAAGAATAAAATATCTAGGAATACAGCTAACCAGTGAGGTGAAAGATCTCTACAATGAGAATTACAAAACACTTCTCAAAGAAATGACAAACAAATGGAAAAACAATCCACGTTCATGGATTGGAAGAATCACTATTAACATGGCCTTACTGCCCTCAAACAATTATAGATGCAATACTATTTCTATCAAGCTACCTACGACATTCTTCACAGAACTTAAAAAAAAAATTAAAATTCATATGGAACAAAAAAAGCCAAAAGAGCCAAGACAGTCCTAAGCAAAAAGAACAAAGCTGGAGGCATCACATTACCTGACTTTAAACTATATTATAGGGTGGTAGTAACCAAAACAGCCTGGTACTGATACAAAAATGGACACATAGGCCAATGGAAAAGAATAGAGATCCCAGAAATAAGGCCACAAACCTACTTGACAAAGTTGATAAAAATAAGCAATGGGAAAGGGACTTCCTATTCAAAAAATACTGCTGGGATAACTGACTAGCCACATGTAGAAAATTAAAACTGGACTCCTTCCTTACACCATATACAAAAATCAACTCAAGATGGATTAAAGACTTAAATGTAAAACCCAAAACTATAAAAACCCTGGAAGACAACCTGGGTAATACCATCCTGGACATAGGAATAAGCAAAGATTTCATGATGAAGATGCCAAAAGCAATTGCAACAAAAGCAAAAATTGAAAAATGGGGGATACAACTTAAGAGCTTCTGTACAGCAAAATAAACTATCAATAGAGCAAACAGACAACCTACAGAATGGGAGAAAATATTTGCAAACTATGTATCTAATCAAGTTCTAACATCCAGCATCTATAAGGATCTTAAATTTACGAGAAAAAATGCATTCAAAAGTGGGCAAAGGATATGAACGGACACTTTTCAAAAGAATACATACATGTGAGCAACAAGGATATGAAAAAAGCTCAGTATCGCTCATCATTAGAGAAATGCAAATCAAAACCACAATGAGATACCATCTCACACCAGTCAGAAGGGCTCTTATTAAAATGTTAAAAAATGACAAAAGCTGGTGAGGTTGTGGAGAAAAGGGATCACTTATATACTGTTGGTGGGAGTGTAAATAGTTCACCTATTATGAAAAACAGTAGGGCAACTCCTCAGAGAACTAAAAGCAAAACCACCATTTGACCCAGCAATCCCTTTACTGGGTGTATGCCCAAAGGAATATAAATTGTTCGGTTATAAAGACACATGAACATGTATGTTCACTGCAGCACTATTTGCAATAGCAAAGACATGGAATCAATGTAAATGCTAATCAGTGGCAAGTTGGATAAGGAAAATGTACACATATATCATGGAATACTACACAGTCATAAAAAAGAATGAGATCATGTCCTTTGCAGGGACATGGATGGAGCTAAAGGCCATTACCCTTAGCAAACTAATGTAGAAACAGAAAACCAAATACCACATGTTCTCATTTACAAGTGGGACCTAAATGATGAGGACACATGAACACATAGAGGGGAGCAACAGTCATTGGAACCTACTTGAGTGTGGAGGGTAAGAGGAGGGAAAGGATCTGAAAAAATAACTATTGAGCAATAGGCTTCAGTACCTGGGTTACAAAATAATCTGTACAACAAACCCTTGTGACATGAGTTTACCTATGTAACTTCCACATGTACCCTTGAACCTAAAATATAAGTCAAAATGAAAATTTAAGAAAGAAAATTTTAAACAAGAAATAGAGAAACTCTGTGGGTTATATAATATTAGCTCCCGCCCCAACTCCTCTCATCCTTAAAATTAGGGATTAATTGATAGAATTATAGAGTGCTAGACAGAGTCAGATTCACCTTGAAGTTAATGGAGCATAAACATGTACAGGTCCCTTTCAAAGCCTTGGAAGGAGCTCTATAGAAGGTGTTCATTTAGAAATACACATATACAATTTCAATGCTCATGCACACACACACATTAAAACAGGTCGTTTGCAGAAATAAAGTATTTTCAACGAAAACTGTTAAGAATTTTGTCTCTTTCTACCCTGACTTCCCTTCCATCACATATCTAAAGTTGAGTACCATTAGAGTAGAAGTCATTTTGGGAATCTGAATAAGGGGAATTTTAATTGTGATACATTTAGTTTTGCTTTAGTGGGAAATACTTATATAGCTTACAGTCACTTTGTACAGAATTGTTTTCACTTTCACTTCTAATCTAAGAATAGCTTCCAGGAATGTTTCTTCTGCACATTATGTTGACTCATTTGTTATCTATCATGGCATGAAGATGCAGAACTAAGGTCATGGCATGATATGAATGTGTCCTATGGCACCTGGCCCCCAAAGTATATGAGTAGTAGAGGAGAAGCAAGGCTTGAAATATACATACCTATAAGCTAGTCTACGGAAAATTCTTCTAATCATTAGACGTTGTAAAATTGTGAATGAAGGATAAAGTTTTCATTGAGGCCAAGTCAAAAGAGAAGTTTCTTTCCTAAAAGAAATATGTTGATAAGAAGGCAAATACAATTATAAACACACCTTTTTTTTTTTTTTTTGGTGGGAGTCACCCAAAATAGAATTAATCAGAGCTGTTCTTTTTAAATTTCCTGCTGATTTTACATGAAATACTGACCTTGATGAATGTAATATAAAATTCACATTTAGCTACTAAAATGAGAACATCAATGACAAAATGGTTAATGAGTATTGTCAGTTCAAGGAATACTTATGACTGATCATAGTACAAAAATTTCTTTTTATCTTACAACTTCTATAGGAAAAAAAAATTACAGTTTATATTTAAAAGAAACCAGAAGTTCTCCCAAAGTTGGTAACAATCCTAAACACTTACATGATAACCAATAATGAGCTAAAAGAAGCTAACTGGAGCTAAAATAAACTTTCTAAATTGTCACTAATAGAACAAACTTTGATCAACCATACTAAAGGCTGGACTGAATTTTCTTGCCTTGTCTCTATAGAAAATGATACTCATTGTCATGTAAAAAGATGACCAGGGTATGCCTCCAATAATGTAGAAAAAAAGTATTATCAAGAGGGATGGCAGGCAGTTAATTGATTTTTAAAAATACTAGGTGCTTGTGATAGTTATGGTATTTTTGTCTTATTTTCTTTGTGATTGAATTCAATTTACAGTAAAATATGAAATGCTTAGCAATTATAAAATCAGTATTTGCTGAAACGAGATCTACACTAGTATTTACAACTCTTTAATTTATTTAAAAAGGAGGCAATATAACAATTTTAACACACTTTTAAGCCTTTTGCCTCTAGAAGATATATCAATTAACAGACAATATTCAAGGAAATCAGTACTGCATAGATTTTTGGTCTAGTAAGTTACAAAGTGGTAACTCTCACAGACAGTAATTAGAACTACCCTCTCCTATATGCCCCTCCAGATATAGCAACTTACATTCTTTGAGAAAATAGTTTCTTTACCTGACTAGTATACTTCATACGTATTTCCAAACTAAAACACTTTTCCACTTAACACTGGTTTTTAAAAACCATTAGAACTTTTAGTTTTACAAGTTACAATTAATAAGTATTCCTTTAAAAAGAAATTTTTCAAAAGATAATGTATTTTACTTGTTATATTAACATATAGTGCATTTGATTTCAGAGATAATTACCAAATATAGCAATTAAAATTTTTAAATATTCAATTCATTAAATAATTGCTACAGATCAATCTTCTAAAAGGCCTCAAACTAGACACTGCCGGGGGGGGGGGGGGGGGGGGGGGGAAAGAACATTGACGGAAGTGTCAACTTCACTCTTCAGAAGCTCACCTAATGCAACAGTATACATCATTGTTACACAATTCACAGATACTCAGTTATTCTATCAAGAAGAACATTGCAGAATTAAGTTCAGTTATTGAAATCTACATCCAGGTGGGCATGGTGGCTCAAGCTTATAATCCCAGCAATTTTAGAGGCCAGGGCAGGCAGATCACTTGAGGTCAGGAGTTTGAGACCAGCCTGGCCAACATAGCAAAACCCCATCTCTACTAAAAATACAAAAATCAGCCAGATGTGGTGGCATGTGCCTGTAATCCCAGCCACTCAAGAGGCTGAGGCAGGATAATCATTTGAACCTGGGGGGTGAACGTTGCGGTGAGCCGAGATCATGCCATTGCACTCCGGCCTCAGCAACAGAGTAACACTGCATCTAAATAATAATAATAATAGTAATAGTAACAAAATCTACATCCAGAGGAAGAGATATGAAACAAATCATCAAAATCAAGGAAACAGATAAACTTATATCAGAAGATTACAAAATTGTAGCATGTGTTCAAGTCTTAAATGTAGTTATTAAGTTAATGCTTAGTGTCTCCATTTGTACTAGAAAGGGCAAAAGAAACACCACTCTTATCCTCCTTCACTAAGGTTAAAATTAAGATCAAGCTCCACCTGACAAAATTAAGAGATTGAGGGATATGTATAAAAGGAAAAGTGAGTTTTGCCATAGAAATGGGTTGAAGAGTTTATGGACCTGTTGGATATATTTATAGGAGACTCAAGTAATTTTTTCCCGCAAATTGACAGAACAATGACCCACACAAGACTGCTTCCTGTTTTGCTGCCAAAACACCAGGCAAAACGGGCAACATGTTCATCATTCCTGAGGGTAGCTCTGACTGCACTGGTACTATGTCATATGCTAGTTTCAAACCATGTTAATGTCATAACTGGCGGGCATTGCATCTTGCCAATTATAGCCAGTTCATTATTAACGTTACTGAGTGAATATTATATATGGTATAATTCATTACAGTGTGAATAGCCATTTATATCCTGAGGAATTCCTCACCAAGACTATGTGGAATATTTTTGATCAGTGGCGGAGACACATTAAGTAGCTTTATCCCATTGCCCATAACTCTTATATTTCATTTTATTAAAGGTATCATGCAATTAGAGTTATGGTATTTATCAGCTCTTGAAGATCTTTTTTCTTATAATTTCTGTTCTCATTATAAATAGATGCCCATGTTCATACATAAAAAAGATCACCAATCACAGATCATTAAAATGGGTAATAATGAAAAAGTTTGAAATACTGCAAGAATTACTAGAATGTCACAGACATGAAATGAACACATGCTGTTGGGAAAATGGCACTGACAGATGTGCTCAACATGGGATTGCCACAACCTTCAATTTGTAAAAAACAAAACAAAGGAAAACCAATCTCTGTAAGATGCTATAAAGTGGACTGCAATAAAATGAAGTATGCCTGTATAGACAAATGTCAGCATACTATTATATTCCCCAAAAAGAACTGTCTCCCAGGAAAGGTGATGACAGCACTTTTTGTTTATGTGTGATTTATTCCTAACTCAAGGCTATAGACTTTTAATGCTTATTATGTGAGACCTCTGTCTCTCCAGGCCTTTGAGAGAGCCCTTTTGGAAAAATTCCTTTGAGATAGGTGAGAGATCCTCCATCAGGAGGTGGGGCAACAAGAGCAGAGTATGACTGATGATTTGAAAGCAATTGTATTGAAAGATTGATAAAGTTTGGGGAAAATTAAATTACAGGACAAGTGAAGTATACTCATTACACTACAATGACAATCCAATAATTAATCTAAATTAATCCAATAAATTTTTTTATATAAAGAAAAAAAATGACTCAAAATAAAATTATCCCTAGATGGTAAAATGCTAAAACCAAGAGTTACTTTTTCTTTCTCATCACACATCAAACTTATCTTTAAGTCTTGTGGACTGTACCTTCAAATACAGGTTAAATCTTTCTACTTCTCTCCATCTATAGAGCCCTCCTCTACTAGCTATGTCATCTCAACCTTGTGCATCTCCTGGCATCTGTTCTTTCTTCCTTTTATGCCATTTTTCATACAGTGGACACATTTTTTCAAAATATAAGTTGAGTCATGCCATTTCCCCATTTAAAATTCTTGATGATTTATTGTTGCACTTTTATAAAAATCCTCAAATCAGCAAAGAAGCAGCTGACATGTTCAATGAAGAAGTATGTGTATTAAATAAGAACCAATATAGAAACAATACAGAAATATTATTGAAATGAGTGCCAATAAAAATGAGTGAAAGGATAGAAACTTAGCCTGCATTCTAACGTCAACTGGTTATACAACCCACTTAAACTTTTAAGAGAGACTAAAATATCTAGGACCTGTTCAGTTTCAAAATTCTAAGGATTTACGTTTTGTCTTTTCAGATGCTGAATAATTAAAGGAGAAAAATATGTCAATTTCTAAATAAATAATACCTTTAATTTGCATAATGCTGTATGCTTTAAAAAATGTTTGTACATTAATTACCTCATATAATGTCTTTAGTTTCTCCCTTCTTTTGCTTCTTCCAGATTAAACAGATAAAAAATAGAGCTTCCCAAGACTTCCTGTTCCTTATTCTACCTTGCCTGTTCTAAAAAATGTCATGCAATATGTTTGTCATAGGATACCACTCCCTTTAAAAATAAATTTCCATCTTTAGTTGAATTTGGGAAATAAAAATAGCTTAGAGACACTAATACTTGCTAACATGGTAAACTTTGAAGAATTTTACTATCTGCAATCTAGTTTGAATAATTCTATAAAAATTTCACAAAAGATAAATTTATGAACATAAATGAATATTTTCAGGTATATTTATTTTTGTTCCTAGATTTTGTAAATATAACTTGAAATATACCAATGGTCTGAATAATGATTCTGAAAATTCTTTTAATCCAACTAAGAAATTAAAATTTTAGATCAATACTTCATTGTAGTGTGGCATGTCTGGCCGTCTGCAGAAGGAAAGTAGAAATCTAGAGGAAATGAAATGGAGAATGCTCAGGGATAAATTGCCGTCATGCACATGTAATATTCTGCTATGTTTCTGATAACCTCTAAGCCCTAATTTTCTAATGGAATGAGATAACTCTGTCAGAGGCAAAATCAGTACTTTGAAAGTACACACCAATGTTCTGTGAAATTAGAAATTGACCTTATTTTCCTTTATAGAATAAATACAAGTGGGCTTGTATATTTGGAGCATATATAATATTTGAAATAAATTTTAAATGCTTTAAGTGTGTCATTATATATCTTCTTCCTTATTGATAACAGATTAAAATATAAAAAAAGTGATTCTATAAAATATGGTTACTAATCAAGAACAATTTTTGTTTTAATAATTGCCAGTATATATTTTTCTAATTGCAACTTGAACAGAAATAATGTATTTCAAATCCTAGATACTTTATTATCAATTACAAAGGTAATACGATTTTCCCCCACAATCCTTATGCTTAAAATTTATACTATTACTAACTTGGGGTGATTATGCATATCAGATCTTTATGATAAAAATGTTTTCACAAGGAACAAATTGTTGACTATAAATTCAGTTGCTATATTAACTCTATAAGCTAACTATAAAAAATTTTTAGCTATTAAGATATTTCAGATAGATGCATTGTTGAGATTATTGAGTTAACTCACCCAACCAGTATTTATTACGTTCTTTATATGTTCCAGCCATTTGGCTAGTTGCTGTTCTAGCTGGGGTCGTTTGAAAGGAAAGGTAGATGGATGTTCAGCATAAAATAGTACAAGAGTTTCTAACTAATGTCTTGAGATGTATCTGCAGCTTGATTATTGGATATTCAAGACATTTGCTATTGCTACAATTTCTACCACTATGATTCTTTTCCATATTTGTTGCCTTGGAGACAGTATATGGTTAAGGGAATGGGCATTGGGTTCTCCATAGGTTCAAGTCCTAGCTTCGCCAATTACTACTCATGTGAACGTGGGGGAAAGTATTAACTTCCCTACCACACAATTTTTTTCATTGGAAAGATGAAGATAAGAAGGTTCCCACTGGCCTCTTGAGAAGTTAGAATGAGATATTGCTTGAAAAACACTTAAAGCTATTCCCAGAGGTTGTATGGTCGTTGTACTTTTAATGAAAAAACAAAGTGATGCCTGAGGTTACTGTGGGACCGTTCTTTTTTAAAAAAAATAATTAAAAATATTGTGCCTTAATTTTTTTATTTAGTTGGCAAATAATAATTGTACCTATTCATGGGGCACATAGTGATGTTTTGGTAGATATAATGTATAGTATTTGGACCAGGATAATTAGCATATTCATCATCTCAAACATTTATTTCATTGTGTTTGGAATGTTCAACATCCTCCTTTTAGCTATTTAAAGCTATTTAATACATTATTGTTAACTATAGTCATCCGATGGGCTATAGAGCACTAGAACTTATTCTTCCCATATAACTGTAAATTGGTATCCTTTCACAAATCTCTCCCTATCCCTCAAGACCTTTGACACTCACTCTTCTTTTGTTGGAGCCTGTAATCTATGAATTTCTCTTTCCTGACTGATGCCCTTTTTTGCTGGAGCATATCCTTCAAAAGGGGGCATGGGTTGTCCTTTTGTGTCTAGTCTATTTCTAGTTTATCATCATACTTGGTTGATACTATGGCTTCAAACAGAATTTTAAGTAGAGATAATATTTCCTCAGATTTTGAAGCATAGTTTCACTGTCTTCTAGCATTCAGTACTGCTGTTGTGAAATTTGATACCATTCTCAGTCTCACTTTTGTATTCACAGACTTTTTGTCTCTGGAAGCTTTTAGGATCTTCTCATTTTCTCTGGCATTCTGAAATTTTGTAAAATTACATATGCTTTCATTGTTCTGGTCACTTTATTTGCCCTTTCAAACTCTAAATGCTTACCTTTTAGTTCTGAAAGAATATCTTGTATGATTTCTTTGAACTATTCTTCCTACCTATTCTCTCATTTTGATATTGCTATTATTCATTGGCTCTCCTGAATCAATTCTAGAGAGTTTTGTTCTATATCTCTTACCTTTCCTTGTATATTTTCTGTCTCTCTATTTTATTCTACTTTCTTGGTAATTTCTGTTTTAACTTTCTACCATTTGAATGATTTCTCTATTTTGGATGTTATATGATGATAGTTAATTTCCAGGAGCTCTTTCTTGTCTTCTGATCATTGTGTAGCTTTCTTACTTTGTTTTATGAATGCAGTATCTTTTCTTCTCTCATTGAATTGATTAATTATACTTTATTTGAATTGTTCTCTGCTGTTGCTTTGTTTTTATCTCTTCTTTCAGCTTCTTGTTTTTATCTTTTTCTTTCATGTTAGAGGTAGCTTGAGCAGGAAAGGGTTAACTCAGCAGGCCTGGGTTACTCAAATTCTGTACATTTCAAAGAAAGGCCTGCATTTAGGATTGGCTCTTGGCTGGCTCTTGGGAGATAAATCCTGAGTCCCTGGGATAGTCGGACTGATAAGATGGCGTTTGTGTCCCGATGGCCTTGGTCCCCCATACCAGTTTGATCAGATATTTTATGCTAACCATGTGATTTATGGTGAATGCCTGTTTTTGCTCTGAGTGATGGGGGTTGAAGTGTGAGTAGCTGAGATTAGTCATATATTGTCTTGCTTGCCTGTACAACTGACTCCTCGATAAAATCCCTGTACCTCAAAACACAGGTGAGCTTTCCAGGTTGGCAACACTTTCATTGTGTCACATGTCATTACTAAGAAATTAATTGCAGCCCTTTGTGACTCTACTGGGAGTAGACACCTGGAAGCTTGTGCCTGGTTTCTCTTGGAATTTGCCCCATGTGCCCTTTCCTTTTGCTGACTTTTGTATATATCCTTTCATTGTATTAAAATACAACCATAAATGTAACCACTTTTCTGAGTCCTGTGTGTCCTTCTAGTGAATCATTGAGTCTGTAGAAGCTCTTGGGAACCCTCAACCCACAGGTTACTTTTAATTGACTCTTCCTGTTTTACATAAGGGACTAAATGCATCTTGGACTCTCAGAACATGAAGACAATATTTGTTTATTTTACTGTAGGGCAGTGGTTCTCAAAGTGTTGTTCAAGGACCCCCTGAGGTCCCAGAGAACTTTGTAGGGAGTTTATGAGGTCTGTACTATTTTCATATTAATGCCAAGGTTTTATTTGCCTTTTTCACTACATTAACTTTTGTGCTGATGGTGCCAAACAGTGATGGGTAAAACTGCTGAAGCCTTTGCCATGGACAAAGGAAATAGCACGAAGGTATACTTAGTATACCTTTAGTATATTCTTTACCACCACACACTGTTGTAAAAAAGAAATATGCTAGTTTTACTTGATATTGGCCTTGATAAAGCAATAAAACTTGTAAATTGAGTATACATCTTTTAATATTTTATGTGAGAAAATGGGAATTATGCCTACTATTCTGCTGCATTCTGAAATACAATGGCTGTCGCAAGGAAAAGCACTAGTATAATTGAATTGAGAGTTGAAGTCACCATTTTTTTCTTCATGGAAACCATTTTTACTTGAAAGAATGACTGACTGAAAAACTATGGTTATGCAGATGTGGGTATTTGCCAGATATTTTTTAAAAATAAATAAAGTGGCCTTACTGGTAATGATAAAATGTGAGCTTTCAAAACATCAGAAGTTTGGAAAACTTGTATTGGCAACTAGGAACTTAAGAGCTTTCTAATCATTACAAAATTTTCTGATGAGATTAGTGGTAATATTAACAAATGTAATTTTTTGATATTATGTAATGAAATCTGTCAACATTTGGAAGATCTTTATAACTCTGTGAACAAAGGTTTTCCAAATGATAAATGCATGGTGCTACAAAATCCCATGCATGGGTAAAAATACATTCAAAGTGAAGTACAGACTTTAATGTAATAGAATCAAAAAGTTCATTGATGTGGTTTCAGATTCTACCTTGCAATTAACCTTTAAGAAGCTACTCCTTTTCAAGTTGGAGTGTAGTTTGAATCTGCAATTATCTGAAAGGGCTGTTAAAATACGCTTCCCTTTTCCAACTACATATTGCTGGGAGGGTACATTTTTTTCATAGACCAACAAAATTTACATGTTGCAATATAGATTAAATGCAGAAGCAGATGTGAGAATCCTGGTATCTTTTATTAAGACAGACGTTAAAGAGGTTACCAAAAATACCATACTTCTACTACATCTTTTTTTTTTTGGAGAACATAGTTATTTTTCATGAAAACCCTTTTTATGTTATGTAGTGGATTATTGTTATTTTGAAATGAATTATATATTTTTTAAAATTCACAGGTTAATTTCTAATATGGTAAAACTTGGTAGACATAACCTGCATAGACAAGAGCTTTTTGGGATCTGCAATGATTTTTATGAGTGTAAAGAGATTTTGAGACTAGGAAGTTCAAGAATTGCTATTATAAGTCTTAAGGGAGGAAGCTAGTCTTTTAATTGGGATGAGACCAAATGCTCTTATTTGTGGGTGCATTTCTCTGAAATTCTTTTCTTTTTCACCCTAGAGAGCAATCCTTCAGTTCCCTGACTTGGAGCTTTATGATGGCATTTTGAGTTTGCAAGTACTTTAGTTCACTGAGTAGACTTGCATTAATTTTCTAGTTTTCAGTCCTGTGTCACACTTCTCCATTCTGCTTTGTGGCCATAACCGGGATCCTTCTGATTTTATTTCTCCAGAGAATAGCCTCTGCACTCCTGTTGAGTTTAGGAGCAGAATCTAGGTCCATGCTGTGGTTCACTTTTTGTTTCCATCCCCCTCTTCCTTTACTCTGTTGTAGTAGTCCCCACTGTTCCATCTAGCTTACTCTTCTAGAAAGTTGTGCTTTCTTAGGCTCTGTCATTTTCCCTCTTGGCATTGTTTTGGGTATGTGCTAGGCTGAATAATGACTCCTTTCAAAGGTAGCCATGTCCTAATCCCTGGAAATCATGAGGTTTTCTTATGTGGCAAATACTTTACAGATGTGATTAAGTTAAAGATCTTGAAATGGGAGATTATCCTGGATATCCAGATGAGCTCTAAATGCAATAACAAGAATCCTTATAAAAGAGAGACAGGTGGAGATTTGTAGCAGGCAGAAAGGGAGAAGAAAATACTACCACGAAGGTAGATTAGAATGATGCACCCCCACTCGGAGGAATACTGGCAGCCATCAGAAGCTGGAAGAGGTGAGGAACAGCTGCTCCTCTTCCAGAGGGCACGTGGCCCTCTGGCATCTTGATTTCTTCCTAGTGATATTTATTTCAGACTTCTGGCTTCCAGAATCGTGAGGGAATTAATTATTACTGTTTTAAGCCACCAAATATGTGGTCATGTTATAGCAGCTTCAGTAAACTAATATAAAGCAAAGGGTTTTTTTTTTTTTTTTTCTTCATTTTATGTATGTAGTGAGTTTTTGAAAGGTAGGGTAGGTAAATGTTTATGGCCTATATATGCTGGGTAGAAATAGAAGCTTTTTAATGAGCTTCTAACTACCATAAAGGCAAAGCAAGGTTGGGAGAGTGAACATTTTACCAAAATAGAAATTCTTCTGATTATTTGGGGTGACTCGGATGTCCTCAGAGGGGCCCTAGATTTCAGTCACTCTTTTTAAATTCTCCAAAAAGAAAGCACATCCGAATGGTTGTAACTTATCTGGAGTTGTTAGAACTAGCCAATGACAAACACAAATTGTTTATCCAGTCCTAGAACTTGGAAGGATTGGGGAATCACCAGTTTCAGAAAGAGGGGGATGAGTTATACCTCGCATTTTATACTATTGCTCTGCTGTGGGACATTATACAACTTTCTGTCTGAGCTGTGTGACCATTTTCTCTGTCTTTTGAGCTTTTGTGCTGTTTAAAGAAGGGAAGAAGAATTGTTGCTTCCCCAGCTTTTCCCATGTTTGATGTTAATGATGCTTCTTAATTATATTGTCTGCACATGTGCCAAAGATCATGGAAAGCTGCAAGGGAATATAGGTCAGGGAAAGCTGGAGCTGTAGTAACATAGTGTATGCATCGTGAGACCAGTGGAGAGAGACTGAATGATGGAAGTGGGCCCTGGAAAGCGTGCCTTTCTTTCACAGTCAACAAAGATTTAGGTAGCCTTCACCATGTGTGTAATTCAGTACTACAGCTATTTGGGGAAAAGAGTAACCTTCACCCTGTCCTAACTTTTATATGAGGAATCATAATACACAAGAAATTATAATGCACTTAAAAAGATACATACCTGAAGGGAATAATTTCTGAATTTCTGGAGGTAACAAGAAGTACAGCAAAACATTTAACATCTAGATTTGCAACATTAAAACAAATAAAGAGGCTATTATTCAAATTGTATCAAGACATTAGAGCTCAGAATTTATAACGCAGTTGGGATTCAGATATTTTCTGCAAATTAGGTTTTTCTTTTCTTCATATGAATAGAATCACTTGGGAATATTTCCTGATAGATATAGGCCTTTAAAAATAATGATGAATAAGAGAGGACAAATAAAAACTAAATTAACATAATACACCAAATGAACAGAATTATATTAGACAGAAGCAGGAAAATGACCATTTTAGGCAGCATGCCCCCTGGGCTGTAATATGTCTAATGCTGTTGTTTACGGTACTTCATATGCTGCTGGTGGTCAGTGAAAGTTTAAAACACAATCAGAAACATATTCTGCAGTAATAAATTTTACTTTTGGCTGCACACAGACTTGAATATAAAAATTACTGTCTACTAATTCAAAAAACCACTTCCCCCAAATGAACAATTGCCATTAATCCATTCTTCCCAGTTGCTTGGCAACTTTTAAATAACTAGCAGATATCAAGAGATGCATTTCTTAAAAAAAAAAAAAAAATCACTGAATATTGGATAAGCCACTGATTAGTGTTTATGATAAAACTGGGTGGCAGGGGAGAATTGGGAAATAAGGAGAGGAAGAATCATAGATGAATAATATGTGGAGTCATTAGGGCATAAGTTAACAAATGGCTAGTATACTAAATCCTGGACTTAGAGAGTTTACAATTCCTTTCTTCCACTGCCTGCCTTGTTCCAGACAGGTCTGATGTTTACAGGTGTGTGTGTGTGTGTGTGTATGCATGTGTGTGTGTGAGAGACAGAATGTAAATAAAAGAGAGTAAAATAATGTTAAAGGAAAAGAAAGTAATACAAAGGCATGGATATTAGAATGAAGCAAGAAATGACTTTACTTTTAAAAATGTCAATCAGAAAGACCCAAAGGCCCTCAAGCTTGAGTATCAGATTCTAGCAGCCATTCAGAAAAGAGATACATGGGGTGTGGTGCACAAAAGATACATATTTGTGGCTTTGGAGATGCAGAAGTATTCCTGAGGCTGGGGACAGGCAGTTATTTTCTTAAGTCTTAAAAGAAATGGCATTGTGTGATATAATGAAGGACATTGTTGACAGAGGTCTTCTGTGGTGCATTGTTGACTGTGCACATCTCAGCGTAGGTCAGTGGCTTCACACACAACAATGATTCAGCAAAATTATTTCTATCAAGAGCTGTTACATGGACCATGTATATAACTGGATGGAAGGACCAGAAATTGCTTCTGAAGCAAAGGTGCTCTGGAAAGGAATGAGTAGAGATAGCTGGGCTTGCCATGTCTTTCTGACCCTCTGTGCTTCTTTTGTGCTTGAGAGTCAAGAAATGACTAAGCGCATCTACTTATACAGAGGAGGAAGTGGCTTTCTGCATAAAGCAAGAAAAATGGAGTGGACCGAGGCTCATTATATACATTTAAGCAGCCTATAACTTCCCCTTTCCTCGTTAATTATATAATTCTAGATATGGACCTAGGTAGGCTCTTCATCCTCTAGATGAGCAGTTATTTTTACAACTAAAAACCCACAGAGTATGGATAAAATAAAATATGCTTTAATGATCCTTTCTGTCTGAAGACCCAGGGGGGCTAATTCAGAGCCACCCACCTTGCACAACTTCAGAGGGTATCATTTAAATGGAATTTTATGAGAAGTTCCAGGAGTTCCTGGAGTTATGCTACCTAGACATTCTGAGAGACTCTTTTGCCAAAGAGTGGCTATAAGAGTTGCTTTTCTCCCATTTCAAGCAGGGTAAAGTGCACATTAATATTGGAGAAGAGATGATGGTGCTGTCTCAAGTAAGCTGAGTCTGTTTTTTGTTTTTTGTTTTTGTCAAGAGAAGAGACAGAATTTCCATGATCAGTTGGCAGAGATACAAGCAAAGCACAGACCACCTACATCTGCTAGATGCTCGGTTGGCATGATGACTGTGGGACCCTCTAGTAAATGTATTTTTCAAATAGGTTAAAACATAACTCAAATATAAGCACCTGTCAACGATTTCACTCAACTCATCAGTTAGTGCAGTAATCAGTAATATAGAAAGCTGATTCCAAAAGTATTTGAGAAACTGGGTATTTATAGGAAATTCAGTAAGAGAATGTTAAGATGAGATTGCTAAGTGAGATTGGAAACTTGTTAATGGCCTTAAAGGCAATAAACGATAACATATGGGGTAATTTTTTCCCCACTAGATAGAAATAATTTGCATACAATTTAATTCCCTTTTTACAGAATCAATTGGGTGCAGTCCTGATTCTTATCAGGAAATGTTAGGCATCCTAATCATAGCAGAGGTGATTTAGGGCTAGGCTGCTATTGGGTTCTTAATATTAATTTTTATTAACTTACCCTGAGTGCACACACAAAGCATACTGGATCAAAGAGAGATTTCTTAAGCATGTCAGCCCCTGCTGCCCCAGACTTCACCTCTGGGATGATGTGATAAAAGCGAGGCCAAATGTTCTACTGGAGTAGCTGAAGACTCCAGAGGTAAAGAACAAGAAAAATGATTTTTATCTGTTTATAATGGGAAAGGAGGTAGCCGTCCCTTCCCCTCCTGAAGGGGCGTCTTTGAAAACATAATGGACCTGAATGTTTACTCCAGTTCTTTGGTTTATAAGTAAAATTTCTCCAGCATCCAAAATTCCCTGTGTGTCTTGATTTTTACCAGCAAGAAATGTCTTCAAGTTCTGAGGCCTGCTTATTCCTCCTTGAAATGTAAATACCTAGAAAGATGACACTCCAGTCTGGGAAATAATCATTTAACACTCTTTGGATGTTTTTGGATGAGAGTAATTAGCTCCACCAGAAGGGAAATGAATGTTAGGGAAACAGACCTAATCCCTATAGCATGTAAAAAATGTTTCTAGGTGAAATGAAAGATAAAAAAATTGCCTGTCTTTGTACTGTACACATTTTTTGGAGGGGTGTCTCAGGAGGGTAGGGCTTTTGGCAGGAATGAATATTATAGGTCAGTGGTTCTCAAAATGTGGTCCCTGGATCAGCAATATTAGCATCACTGGGAAATTTTTAGAAATGCAAACTTTTTAGGTATTATGTTACATTGGACTTACTAAATTAGAAACTCTGGGGGTGGGGCCAACAATCTGTTTAATATGTTCTCCAGGTGATTCTGATATAGGCTACAGTTTGCGAACCACTGCTGTAGGCCATGTGTTCATGAGATAGTCTTAATATTTCTCTTTATTTCCTGCTGCTGTCTCTTTGCTCCCTATCATGTATTGTCTATTCTTTATCGATGAACAAAACGTCATGCCGTGGTAAGATCTACTTTCACTGCAGTGGGTTTAATGGTAAACAGAAAGAATAAATTTATATGAAAGAAGCATCTTATTATTATGAAGAGATTGTAAGATTTCTGTTTCTGAAGGGCTTTAAAAATTAGATGAACAACTACATATTTTGGATTATTTAAATATGGACATCTGAACAGCAAGGAGGCTGGACCAAATCATTGTGGACTATTTCAGTTTCCTCGAGACAGACAGTATTTGGTAGATCAAATTGAGGAGCAACTGAGCAGGATCATGCGTAGTAAGATCCACCAGGCATAAAGCCGACTTTCATCAAATTTTATTTTATATTGCATTCGCCATCACCAGTACAAGTAGGAAACAATAATGGCTACTCTTACATGTTTCGTGTTTTAATGTTTTTAATCAGTTGAAATCTTGGTGTCATCTCTCTCTTTTGATACAGTAATTATTTGAAGTGTTTGGTGGTGTGCAATATTTGTTTTCTGATACTCACAAGGCGTACATGAGAATTCCTTTGATGTATAAACAGTGTATTCTCTCACACAAAAGTGAGTTCAGTCTTATCAGTAATAACTCTAGGAGCTCAAGAGAAACTACCTATTTCTTCAGGTAATCTGCCCTTCTGGAACATTAGTAAATGATATCAGATGATGTAAAATTCCGTTTTTAAAATCCCCAAATGGTTTCTTGAAATTATCTTTCAGCTTTATGAATCCCAGCAGACAGAACACCTGGGATTGATGACAGACGTTTCCAGCATTCTTTTTATATTTCTGTGAACATAAATCTGATTTCCCTGGGTTTCATGACAAATATCAGGAGAATTAACCCATAACAGAGAAGAGACGTGTAGTAAGGAACATGTAATTACTGGCATGGTGTTTCTGTACTGTAGTGCAAATGTGACATGAGAAAAATGGGACAAAGAAAAAAAAGAAATTTAGGTAACACTATGTTACTTAACGTTAAAAAGGGAACAATCCAGGTTAATATAAATACCAACCTAGGAACTGTGGATGCTTCAGAAATAGAAAATGTTTGCTTGTTTCGTGTATCACCCATTTTCATAAAGCAGAATTGTTTTTGTGAACTGCAGAATGACTCCTTGCAGTGCTATACTCCTTGTTGCCTCTGAGATTGGTTTGGAAGGAGTAGTTATTATTTTTTAAATTGCAGTGTTTGTCCAGGTTTCTGAGATCATTTAGTTGTAGTTTCAGTAGATATTCCAAACATGAATGTCTGAATATAAGCAATGTACACAAATCTTTTTTTTTTTTTTTTTCCTTTCCCCTTGAGGGCTTGCTCTGGAGAGGGAAATTAAAAAAAAAAAAAAAAAAGGCCTACCTTGTAGGAAACGTTTCTATGTGATAACTCAGGTAATTTCTCCTTTTATCTACTTTTCTATTCTGTTTTACTTTGATTTTGAAACTGCTCAGCATACCAAGTTGTAGAGAATCACTTTAGTTCTTTAAGGTGACAATTTTTGACTTGGCTTGATGGGCCCACAGTACCAGAGAAGAATAAATGCCTGGACATTCTTTATCAAATTCTCTAAATAGGAAGAACTGTTTCTTCAAGACAAAGTCAGTGGAAAACATTTTGTTGAACATAACCCTGCTGTCTGGCATATGCTTACATTGGCATGGTGCTTTGCTTAAACACAACCCCATCCTTACCGTCCCCAAAGGGGAAGGCAGAACGAGGATCGGCAGTCCTGTGGATTGTGCATTTGTCACTGCTGTGACGTGACCTCCCCTCATCCCCCACAACATGGCCCACATTGTCCCAAGAGCTCTGGTGTTCTTCCTTTTATGTCTTCTGTTTTAACTTTCTCATTGGATGATGCTACTATTTAACTTCTTACTTGTTGTGTGTTTGGTGCAAGGCGTTGCGGAGTCCCCTTTCTCCATGAGTCTGGCTGAGAGCTCAGATGCAGTCCTTCCCTTTTGCTTTCTGTATCCAAAGACAGAACACAGGATCTTTTTATTTTAATTGTTTAACACCTAATCATCCAAAGGAGATAATAAATGAGCAAACTCAGAGAGATTAAAAGTATTTAAGACAGCTGACAGTTTCTTGCTTCCTTAAGGTCCTTTCCAAATCCTCCATTTTCTTATTGCCCACCTTGAAAACCAATTTCACAGTGGTATATGATGCTATGTCTTATGTGCTAAGAACCCAGAAAACAAATCCTAACACAGCAAATGAATGAAAGGTGTTGACTACAGAATACATTTACTCTAAACAAGTTCAGCATAAAGATAGAGAAGACACAGAATTGGTTATAAAATTGATTTCTAAAAATTAACTGAAGTCTCCACGTAGTCAGATTTCTTAATACATAGCCTATAAAATTGAAAAACACATTTCTTTACTGAAACAGCAGAATGTAACCTTGCCATGCAGATAAAAATAAAAGGCTGAGGTGGTGACCGAAGGTGTCTTTGTGTATTTCAGTACCATCATAGCTAAGACTTACAAATATCACATTCTATGCCCTGAGAAAACTGGAATGATTGTTTTCCTGTCTGCTTCCTTGTCCTTCTTATTTGTGTAATTTGTGCACTTGTGTACTGTAACTATTCTTCAGCTAGTACAGTTTCTATGACTCCTGGGAATACAGTTCCCTGAGACTACCTGCCACTGAGCGATATGTCCAAGCCTAATACTGTGCTCCTTCTTAGGAAGAAAACTAATAATGCTGACTATAAAGTTAACTATAGCACAGTAAACCATCCACATTTTGTGGTTCTAAGTCTTTATTCTTGGCAGTGGAAATGTGCTTGGTGGTTAATTTTATACCATGCTGCAACTGAAGAGTTTGTGTCTGACAGCTTTAAATTGAGAAAATGAGTATTTTTGAAACAGCCCAGTAACTATTGGTATGAATCAAGTAATTTCGGGCTACAAATGGATAATTAGTAAAATTCACTCTCTTCTGTAATTTTGTTGCAAGGATCTGCTCCTGACATGAAAAGAAAAGTGGGCATTAAATCTAAAATACATTTCTTTAGCTCTAGGGGTGTCTATGGTACCTTTTCTTCACTATAGACTGAAAGTAAGATGAGATTTCTTGCCTTAAGTTTCTCTTTGGCTTCCCAGAGCACCAGGCTTCCTAGGATGGTGAAGCAGGATACAGGAAAGACCTGAGTTTGGCTTCCTGTGCTGGGGATAATAATAGAACCCACCTCATAGGGTTATTGTTGGATTCAGTGAAATATGCGTGTAAGACTCTCAGCACACAGCTGGTGCATAGCACTTAGGAAATGCTACCGCCATTATTAATATCAGCTGCTTCCTTGGTCAGCATGTCAGTTTCCTTATCAGTAAGATTTGGAATATATGAATCATCCCCATATCCTATATCTTTCCTCAAGGCATGCACTGAGTGTAGGTAAAGAATCACATCTCTATGTTAATTTTCCTGCTTCAAGAGAACAATGGGATACATGTCTTCTGGGCTGGATCTAGAAATGTTTTCATGTAATTATTTTATTTATTGATAAGATGCTGACAGGAAGAAATGTTATTTCATTATTTGTTTTTACCTTGCTCTTGAACTATTTTTGTCTGCTATCTTTTCTTCATCCCAGGAAATGATTTCAGACAGATCCCATAGTTTTCTAATCATATTCGGGAATTGTAGAAAGTCTCATTTTCGATATTAGAAACTTTGAGAAAGTCTCATTTTCAGATATTAGAAACTTTGATTTTATCTAAATACAAACCTCTATCTCTTACCCAATTAAATTTTTTCCCCTTCCCCAGTCTGTTCCTGCCCCAGGCTTAGAAGGCAACTCACAGTAGGGAAGAGGAGCATAATTTGCCCTTTCACGATCCCTCTTGGATTTTTCACCCCTTCATCCCTATCCTTGAAGTGGTTTCTGGCTCTTGCAGGGTGAGGGAGGGGAAGGAAAGGAGGAGAGGGAATGGAACATGAGAGTCTAAACTGAATGAGCTGGTGTTGCTGCCCCTCTATGGCAGTTGCCCAAATGCTCTTCCTCTCCCAGGCTGCTTTGGGGGTATCTTAGGAAGCTTCAGTATTGGAAAACTTCCATTTGCAATTTCTTGATGTAACTGATATTTTTCTTTTTTTCAGTTTTAATCATTTTATTTTCAGATTATTCTTTTCTGGTCCGTAAAGCCCTTGATCTCCCTCCCTACCTCTCTCCCTCCCTCCCTCTTAGGCACAAGGGCCAGCTGTCATTTCTGTCAGTCAGGCAACCTTCCTTTATTAGTCTCTGCATTTTATTTACAATCCTAAAATACAGTTGGAACCAAGAGGTCTATGTCTTTCCCTGGCTCTTTGAGAGATAAAGGTGGAAGGTTAGATGCCCTCCCCTGTCAAAAGCTGTATGGGGGAGAGCATGGTGCATTTTTCATTCTTCTTTAAAGTACAAAAGGGAACCATAGTGGATTTCCAACCTGAGCCATTTCAACCTGCCTGCCTTCCTGATTTTTTTTTTTTTTTTTTTTTTTTTTTTTTTTTGGTCTGACATGACTTATCTAGATCAATAGTTCTCCAGCTTGAGCAAGCATCAGATCACCTGGAGGGCTTTTTAAGAAACAAATCCCTGTATCCCACCTGCAGAGTTTCTGTTTCAGCAGATCGGGGGTGGAACCTGAGAATCTGCATTTCTACAGTTACCCAGGTGATACTGGTCTACGAACTACACTTTGAACTACTACTTGTCTAGAGTAGGAGTTTTTCACCTCTGGCTACGAATTACCTAACGATAATTCTATTTATGAAAGATCACTGTCAGATACCAGCCCCAGAGATACTCATTTAGTTGGTTTAGGGGTAAGGGATGAATAATGGCATTTCTAAAACTCTTTCCAGGTGATCCTCCCACCTCTGCTCCAGACCCTGTGAGAAGCTGTTTAAGTGTCAGTTTCCCATTTAAAAAAAAAAAAAAGAAACTTTTATTTTAGGTTTGGGGGTACATGTGAAGGTTTGTAACATACATTAACATGTATTATGGGGGTTTGTTGTACATATTATTTCATCACCTAGTTATTAAGCTCAGTACCCAATAGTTATATTTTCTGCTCCTCTATCTCCTCCCACCCTCCACCATCAAGTAGATCCCAGTGTCTATTGTTTCCTTCTTTGTGTTCAGAAGTTTTTATCATTTAGTTCCCAACTATAAGGAAGAACATGTGGTATTAAGTTTTCTGTTCTTGCATTAGTCTGCTAAGGATAATAGCTTCCAGCTCCATCCACGTTCCCACAAAAGACATAATCTCATTCTTTTTTATGGCCGCATAGTATTCCATGGTGTATATGTACCACATTTTCTTTATTCAGTCTGCCATTGATGGACATTTATGTTGATTCCATCTCTTTGCTATTGTGAATAGTATTGCAATGAACATTCGCATGCATGTGTCTTTATGGTAGAATGATTTATATTCCTTCGGGTATATACCCAGTAATGGGATTGCTGGGTCAAATGGTAGTTCTGCCTTTAGCTCTTTGAGGAATTGCCATACTGGTTTCTGCAATGGTTGAACTAATTTACACTCCCACCAACAGTGTATAAGTGTTCTTATTTCTCTGCAACCTCACCACCATCAGTTATTTTTTGACTTTCTGATAATAGCCATTCTCACTGGTGTGAGATAGTATCTCATTGTGGTTTTGATTCACATTTCTCTAATTATCAGTGATACTGAGCTTTTTTTCATATGATTGTTGCCTGCATGTATGTCTTATTTTGAGAAATGTCTGTTCATGTCCTTTGCTTACTTTTTAATGGGACTGTTTTTCTCTTGTGAATTTGTTACTTATAGATGCTGAATATTAGACCTTTGTCAGATGCACAGTTTACAAATATGTTCTCCCATTCTTTGAAGTTTCTTTTTACTGTTGATAGTTTCTCTTGCTGTGCAGAAGCTCTCACATTTAATTAGATCCTACTTGTCAATTCTTGCTTTTGTTGTGGTTGCTTCTGGTGTTTTTGTCATGAAATGTTTGCCCATTCCTATGTTCAGGATGATATTGCTTAGGTTGTCTCCAGGGTTTTTGAGTTTTGGGTTTTAGATTTAAGTCTCCAACCCCCACCCCTCCCCCCTGCCCATCTTCCCCATAAGACAGAGTCTTGCTCTCTCACCCAGGCTGGAGTGCAGTGGTGTGATCTCGGCTCACTGCAACCTCTCAACCTCCACCCATTGGGTTCAATGGATTCTTGTGCCTCAGCCTCCTGAGTAGCTGGGATTACAGGCAGACATGTGCCACTACACCCAGCTTTTTTTTTTTTTTTGTATTTTCTGTGGAGTTTTGCCATGTTGGCCAGGCTGGTCAAACTCCTAGCCTCAAGTGATCTGCCCACATCATCCTCCCACAGTACTGGAATTATAGGAATGAGCCACTATACTGAACTTGAATTTAAGTCTTTAATCCATCTTGAGTTGATTTTGTGTGTGGTGTAAGGAAGGGGTCCAGTTTTAATCTTCTGCATATGGCTAGCCAGATATCCCAGCACCATTTATTCAATAGGGAGTCTTTTCCCCATTACTTGTCATCTTTATTGAAAATTAATGGTCGTAGATGTGCAGCCTTATTTCTGGGTTCTCTGTTTGGTTCCATTCGTCTATGTGCATGTTTTTGTACCAGTACCATGCTGTTTTGGTTATTGTAGTCTTGTAGTATAGTTTGAAGTCAAGTAATGTAATGGCTTCAGCTTTGTTTTTTTTTTGTTGTTGTTGTTGTTGTTTTTTGTTGTTGTTGTTGTTTGCACCTAACTATTCAGGATTTCATTTTGGTTTGATAGAAATTTTTAAATAATTTTTTTTCTTGTTCTGTGAAGAATGTCATTGGTAGTTTGATAAGAATAGCATTGAATCTATAAATTGCTATGGGCAATATAGTCATTTTAATATTGATTCTTCCTATGTGTGAGCATCGACTGTTTTTCCATTTGTTTGTGTCTTCTCTGATTTTTTTTGAGCAGTGTTTTGTAATTCTCATTGTAGAGATATTTTACTTCCCTGGTTAGCTGTATTCCTAGGTATTTTATTCTTTTAGTGGCAATTGTGAGTGGGATTGCCTTTTTATTTGGCTCTCAGTTTGGATGTTGTTGGTGTATAGGAATACTAATGCTTTTTGTACACTGATTTTGTATTCCTGAAACTTTGCTGAAGTTGCTTATCAGCTGGAGGAGCATTTGGGCTGAGACACTGAGGTTTTCTAGATATAGGATTATGTTGTCTGCAAATAAAGATTGTTTGACTTCCTCTCTTTCTATTTGGATGCCCTTTTTAGTCCGTTCTCACACTGCTAATAAAGACATACTTGAGACTAGGTAATTTATAAAGGAAAGGGGTTTAATTGGACTCAGTTCAGCATGGCTGGGGGAGGCCTCAGGAAATTTACAATCATGGCAGAAAGGGAAGCAAACATATCCTTCTTCACATGGCAGCAGGAAAGAGAAGTGCCAAGCAAAAGGGGGAAAACCCCTCATCAAACTATCAGATCTCATGAGAACTCATGCACTATCATGAGAACAGCAGGATTGGATTAACCACCCCCATGATTCAATTATGTCCCACTGGGTCCCTCCCTGACATGGAGGGATTTGGGGAACTACAATTCAAGATGAGATTTGGGTGGGGATATAGCCAAATCATATCATTGCATCCCTGGCCCCTCCCAAATCTCATGTCCTCACATTTCAAAGCACAATCATGCCCTTCCAACAGTCCCCCAAAGTCTTAACTCATTCCAGCATTAACTCAAAAGTCCAAGTCCAAAGTTTGATCTGAGACAAGGCAAGTTCCATCTGCCTATGAGCATGTAAAATTAAAAGCAAGTTAGTTAATTTCTAGATACAATGGGAGTACAGGCATTGGGTAAATATACACCTATTCCAAAAGGGAGAAATTGACCAAAAAAGGGGCTACAGTCCCCATGCAAGTCCAAAATTGAATAGGGCCGTCATTAAACCTTAAAATTTCAAGATGATCTTCTTTGACTCCATGTCTCACATCCAAGGCACACTGATGCAAGAGGTGGGCTTCCATGGCCTTGGGCAGCTCTGCTCCTGTGGCTCTGCAGGGTACAATGCCCCTCCTGGCTGCTTTCATGGGCTGGTGTTGAGTGTCTGGCTTTTCCAGGTGCACAGTGCAAGCAGTTGGTGGATCTACCATTCTGGGATTTGGAAGATGGTGGCCCTCTTCTCACAGTTCCACCAGGCAGTGCCCCAGTGGGGATTATATGTGGGGGCTCTGACCCCACATTTCCCTTCCACTCTACCCTAGCAGAGATTTTCCATGAGGGATCCACCCCTGTAGTAAACTTCTGCCTAGACTGTCAAGCATTTCCATACATCCTTTGAAATCTAGGCAGAGGTTCCCAAACCTCAATTCTTGATTTCTGTGCAACCACAGGCCCAATACCATGTGTAAGCTGCCAAATCGTGGGCCTGAAGCAATGGTCTGAGCTGTATGTTGGCTCCCTTTAGCCACAGCTAGAGCTGATGCAGCTGGGAGGCAGGGCATCATGTCCCAAGGTTGCATAGAGCAGTGGAGCCCTGGGTCTTGTCCATAAAACCATTTTCCCTCCTAGGCCTCCAGGCCTGTGATGGAAGGGGCTGCCCTGAAGGTCTCTGTCATGCCCTGGAGACATTTTCCCCATTGTCTTGGTGATTAACATTCAGTTCCTCATTACTTATGCAAATTTCTGCTGCAGGCTTGTATTTCTCTGCAGTAAATGGGTTTTTCTTTTCTATCACATCATCAGGCTGCAAATATTCTGCTTCCTCTTGAATTCTGCCTCTTAAAATTTCTTCTGCCAGATACTCTAAGTCATCTCTCTCGAGTTCAAAGTTCCAGAGATCTTTAGGGCAGGGGCAAAATGCCACCAGTCTTTTGGCTAAAGCATAACAAAGATGACCTTTACTCCAGTTCCCAGAAAGTTCCTTATCTCCATGAATCTACCTCAGTTTATTGCCCATAACACTATCAGCATTTTGGACAAAGTCATTTAACAAGTCTCTGAGAAGTTCCAAACTTTCTCACATCTTCCTGTCTTCTGAGCCCTCCAAGTCTCTATAAAGTTCTAAACTTTCCTACATTTTCCTGTCTTCTTCTGAGGTCTCCAAAATCTTCCAACTTCTGCCTGTTACCCAGCTCCAAAGTTGCTTCCACATTTTCAGATATAGTTATAACAGTACCCCACTCCCTCAATATAAATTTACTGTATTAGTCCATTCTCACACTGCTAATAAAGATATGCCCGAGACTGGGTAATTTATAAAGGAAAGAGGTTTAATTGACTCACAGTTCAGCATGGCTGGGGGAGCCTCAGGAAATTTACAATCATGGCAGAAAGGGAAGCAAATGCATCCTTCTTCACATGGCTGAAGGAAAGAGAAGTGCCAAGCAAAAGGGGGAAAAGCCCCTTATAAATCCATCAGATCTTGTGAGAACCCATTCACTACAAGGAGAACAGCAGCATGTGAATAACCACCCCCATGATTCAGTTACCTCCCACTAGGTCCCTCCCATGACACCTGGAGATTATGGGAACTCTAATTTAAGATTAGATTTGGGTGGGGACACAGCCAGACCATATCACCCTTTATTTCTTTCTCTTGACTGATTACTCTGGCTAGGACTCCAATATTATGTTGAATAGAAGTGGTGATGGAGGGCATCCTGTCTTTTGCTGGTTTTCAAGGGGAATGCTTCCAACTTTTGCCCATTCAGTATAATGTTGGCTGTGAGTTTGTCATGGGTGGCTCTTATTATTTTGAGATATGTTCCTTCAATAATTTATTGAGAGTTTTTAACATACAGGGTTGTTGAATGTATCTTTTCTTGGAGGGTTTTTGAATGTATCTTTTCTGCATCTATTGAGATAATCATGCAGTTTTTGTCTTAGTTCTGTTTATGTGATGAATCACATTTATTAATTTACATATGTTGAACCAACCTTGCATCCCAGGGATGAAGCCTACTTGATCATGGTGCATTCACTTTTTGATGTGCTGCTGGATTTGGTTTGCAAGTATTTCGCTGAGGATTTTTGCATTGATGTTCATCAAGGATATTGGCCTGACATTTTCTTTTTTTTTTTGTCATGTCTCTGCCAGGTTTTGGTATCAAGATGATAGTGGCCTCATAGAATGAGCTGGGGAGGAGTCCCTTCTTCTGAATTTTTTGAAATAGTTTTTGTAGAAATGGAACCAGATCTTCTTTGTACACCTGGTGGAATTCAGCTGTGAATCTGTCCATTTCTGGATTTCTTTTTGGTTGGTAGACTATTTATTACTGATTCAATTCCAGAGCTCATTATTGGTATGTTCAGGGAATCAATTTCTTCCAGGCTCAGTCTTGGGAGGGTATATGTGTCCAGAAACTTATCCATCTCTTCTAGATCTTTTAGTTTGTGTGCATAGATGTGTTCACAGTAGTTTCTAATGGTTGTTTTTTTATCTCTATGGGATCAGTAGTAACATTCCCTTCAACATTTCTAATTGTGTTTATTTGGGCCTTCTTTCTTTTCTTCTTTGTTAATCTAGCTAGTGGTCTATATATTTTATTTTCTAAAGCAACTCATGGATTCATTGATCTTTTGAATGACTTTTCGTGGCTCAATTTCCTTCAGTTCACCTCTGGTTTTTGTATTTCTTGTCTTCTGACAGCTTCAAGGTTGATTTGTTCTTTAATTCTTTGTTGTGAGATTACGTTATTAATTTGAGATCTTTCTAACTTTTTCATGTGGTCATTTAGTGCTATGAGTGTCTTTCTTAACACTGCCTTAACTGTGTCCCAGAGATTCTGGTATGTTGTATCTTTATCTTTGTTCTCATTATTGTCAAAGAACTTCTTGATTTCTGCCTTAATTCCATTATTTACCCAACAGTCATTCAGGAACATGTTGTCTAATTTTCATGTAACTGCATGGTTTTGAGAAATTTTAATTGTGTTTACTTCTATTTTTATTGTGCTGTGGTCTCAGTGTGTTTGGTATGATTGCAGTTCTTTTACATTTGTTGAAGATTGTTTTATGTCCAATTATGTGGTTGATTTTAGAGTCTGTGCCCTGTGGTGATGAGAAGAATGTATATTCTGTTGTTTTGGGGTGGAGAGTTCTTTAAAATTCTATTAGATCCATTTTGTCCAAGGTCGAGGTTTGGTCCTTTGTTAATTTTAATGTCTTTGTTAATTTAATGCCTCAATGATCTAATACTGTCAGTGGAGTGTTGAAGTCTCCCACAATTATTCTGTGGGAGTCTATATCTCCTTTTAGATTTCTAAGAACTTGCTTTATAAAGCTGGGTGCTCTTGTATTGGATGCATACATATTTAGGATCGTTAGGTCACCTTGTTGAATTGAATCATTTACCATTATATTGCCCTTTTTTGTCTTTTTTATCTTTGTTGGTGTCAAATATGTTTTTTTTTTTTTCTGAAATTAGAATTGGAACCCTGCTTTCTTCTGTTTTGCATTTGCTTCGTAGATTTACCTTCATCTATTTATTTTGGGCCTATGGGTGTCATTACATATGAGATGAGTCTCTTGAAAACAGCATGCCATTGGGTTTTGCCTTTGTATCACACTTTCCTCTGTGCCTTTTAAGCATTTCGCCCCTTTACACCCAAGGTTAGTATTGATATGTGTGGATTTGGTCCTGTTACTGTACTATTAGGTGGTTATTATGTTAGCTTGTTTGTATGGTTTGTATGGCTTTACAGTGACACTGGTCTGTGTGGTTAAGTGTGTTTTTGTATTATCTGGTAGCAGTCATTTGGAGGACATAAAACACTTTGTCCACTTGAGTCACTGGAGTTCTTGCACAGCTTCTTTTTCGTCTCTGCATGTGGGTGTTCCTTTAACTTCAGTGTAGAGTGAATATAGTTGATAGACTTTTTTATTTCTGGGTGTATTCACTGGGCCAAGGCTTTGTGCAGTCTTTATTTGAAGCTGCCTTTTTGTCTCTGGTTTTAGAAGGGGGTATGTTAGTGAGGTATTTTTGGTATTGAAGCTTTGAGGTGTGATCCAGCAGGTGGCACTGAGGCTTATTGGTCAGTTTGTAGAC
This sequence comes from Rhinopithecus roxellana, assembly GCF_007565055.1. NCBI lineage: Eukaryota > Metazoa > Chordata > Mammalia > Primates > Cercopithecidae > Rhinopithecus > Rhinopithecus roxellana. The sequence continues at coordinate 48,386,892 of NC_044551.1, forward strand.
TCTCGCTTGGTTCTGTGGCTCCCCTGTTTTCTCACAGTTATAACCATGTTCCCTCTTAATGTTCTGAAAGTGTGGGTTCTTCTCCCCCTCGAGTCCTGGCTATAGATCATAACTTGGCACTCCTGGACCACCCACTGCAGCTCTGGGGTGATCTCAGTGTTTATGTTCCTTCCCCAGTTTGTAGGCAGCAGAGGAAGAGATCTTAGTAGTGATTGTGGTCAGGGGTTGTTTGCTTGTCTCCAGGGTGCTCCACACCAGAGAGATTCAGGTCAGCAATTACTCAGTGCAGTCAGCTCAGGATGGAGGGTCTGTGCTGTGGGCCCAAGCCAGGGGTTCACTGTCTGGTGATGAGCAGTGGGGTATTTATGGGACCCATGGGATATGGACTGGCCTCCTCTCCTTGGGTCAACTGCAACTTGTCGGTGGTGTGGATAAGATACCTAGGGTTTTTGCTCCTTCATTATTCCAAGGATGGCAAGGAGAGTCCCACTGCAGAGGGTGTAGCAGAGAGGCTGTCTGTTGCCCCTGGAGGCTCTGTACAGGGAGTTGCTGAGTTGCTACTGACTTAATAGCTCTGGTTGGGGGGCGCTGGAGGCCCAGGCCTGGACGACCTGCCTGGTGCAGAAATATGGAAACAGGTACCCATGTAACCATCTGGCCACTTTTCCATAGGGCTGCTGTGAAATGCTTAGGGCCCACTCCAGTCTGTAGTTGCCTTGGATTTTCTAGTACCTGAAAGTATCACCATTGAAGTCTGCAAAATGGCAAAGATGCCAGCCTGCCCCTTCCTATGGGAGCTTTGTCCCAGGGAGGTATAGGTCTGTTGCTGGCTCAAAGGAACCAATACGACGTGACTGGAGACCCCATTTGGGAAGTCCTACCCAGTGAGGAGGAACAGGATCAGGGACCCACTTAAAGAAGCAGTCTGACCACCTTTTGATAGAGCAGCTGTGCTGGGATGGAGGTCCATTTCAGCAGCTGGTCACCTCAGACACTCTAAAACCCAAAGGCTGGAATGACTGAATCACCCAAACAGTAGAAGTAATGGCCAGCCTCTCCCTCTAGAAGCTGTGTCCCAGGAAGCTTACAAATATTTGTTGGCTGGAGAACACTGACAGGGTGGCTGGAGGTCCCACTTGGGAGGTCCTGCCCAGCAAGGAAGAATGGGATTCGGGACCCACTTAAAGCAGCAGTCTGGCCACGTTTTGGTAGAGCAACTATGCTGTGCTGGGGCATCCCTTTTATCCCCAGTCGGCTCAGAATCTCCAATCCCTGAAGGCTGAAACAGCTAAGTTGCAGAAACAACAAAGATGGCAGCCCACCCCTCCCTCTGGGAGCACTGTCCCAGGGAGAATTCAACTCTCTGTCAACCGGAGAACACCAACAGGCATGGCTGGAGGCCCGGGTTGGGAGGTCCCTCCCAGTGAGGAGGAACGGAATTGGGCACCTGCTTAAAACAACAGTCTGGCCATGTTTTGATACAGCAGCTGTGCTGTGAGTTCCCTTCTGCCCCTGGTCTGCTCAGAATCTCCAAAGCTTGAAGGCTGGAACAGCTAAGGCACCTAAACAGCAAAGATGGCAGCCTACCCCCTCCCCCTCCCGCTAGGAGCTCCTTGTTAGGGAGGTACAATGTCACTACCAGTGGCTGGCTGGGATTCCAAACTGGTGGGTCTTATCTTGTGAGGTGCCATGCAAGTGGGGCCTATGACTGTCACAGCTCAGCCCCCTGGATTTAACATTTTTCCTAGGGGTATATATGGGAGTCTAAACTCACACTTAGCCAGAGGGCAGCTACTTTTCCTGGACAGCCTGAGTATCTAAGGCTCCAGGGTCTCCAAATATGCCTGAGCAGTTGCTCTGCCGAGACTTCCCATAGCTCTGTCTGTTAGACTGAAGGCCCTTGTGTTGTGGGTTCACAAGGAGCTCTCCGGACCCTAGGGTTGCAAAGATCCATAGGAGAAGCATGGTTTCCTGGGGTCACACATTCACTCATTGCTTCTTTGGATGGGGGAGGTTCCCCTGGCTCTGGGTTGCTCCCAGATGGGCTGTTGTTCTCCCTCCCCTCCCCACCCCTCCCCTGTCTGCCACGCCCTGCCCTCCCCTCCCCTCCCCTCTGATAGAGTCTCACTTTATTTTCCCAGGTTGGAGTGCAGTGGTGTTATCTCAATTCACTGCAACCTCCATCTCCTGGGTTCAAGCGATTCTCATGCCTCAGCTTCCCAAGTAGCTGTGACCACAGGCACACGCCACCATGCCCAGCTAATTTGTATTTTTAGTATTGATATGGTTTTGCCATGTTGGCCAGGCTGGTCTTGAACTCCTGACCACAAGTGATCTGCCCACCTAGGCCTCCCAAAGTGCTGAGATTACAGGCATGAGCCACAGCACCTGGCTGCTGTCTTTTCTTCATTCTCTGTGAGTCAAGTTGTTTCCTTGATTATTCCCAATGCAAGTACCTGGATGTTTCTGTTGAAGGTATTGTATTTACTCACCCCTTCCATTCCTCTTCATGAGAGTCATGCACACTAGCACACTAGCTTCTAGTCAACCATCTTTGCCCCTCCCTCAAGTGATACTTTTCTTGCTGAGGGTTTTGGGCTTCCTCTTGGGTCTGGCTCCTGTTGCCAAATCTCGGAATTTCTTGTGGAGTAGGTTCCTCTGCAGGCAGTGCTCTTGTTTGCCATTTGTGGATGTGTGCCTGCTCCTACTGAAGGACTTTTCTCATCCTGGGTCAGTTGTAAACCAGGCTGTGTCACCCCCTAGTTCTGGGGAAGTACTAGGGGGAGATCGCACCACTGAACTCCAGCCTGATGACAGAGCGAGACTCTGTCTCAAAAACACCACCACCAACAACAACAAAAACCATTTTGTGGATATAATAAGTTATTTTAAGCAGATGAAAATCAAACTTTGATTACAGCAGAAGAAAAGAAACAAAGGAAAAACTAAAAATCTATGCACTTTAACTTCATCCCCCATACATTTTGACTTTTTATTATCTACATTAAATATTTTTTCATTGTCTCTCATCAGGTTGCTGTGGTTATTATTATTTTTGATATATTTATCGTTTAGTCTTCATACTAGAGATATGAATGTTACATACCACAATTACAGTATTAGAGTATTCTGAATTTGTCTGCTTACCTACTATTACTACTGAGTTTTATTCCTTCAATTGTTTTCTTTTGGCACTTTATCATCCTTTTCTTTCATATTAAAAAAACTCCCTTTAATCTGAAATGGGTCAGAAATGACCCATTTCTCATAAGATGGGTTTAGTGGTGTGATGGTTAATACTGAGTGTCAACTTGATTGGATTGAAGGATTCAAAGTATCAATCCTGGATGTGTCTATGAGGGTATTGCCAAAGGAGATTAACTGTTGAGTCAATGGACTAGGAAAGGCAGATCCACCCTCAATCTGGGTGGGCACAATCTAATCAGCTGCCAGCAAGGCCAGAATAAAAGCAGGCAGAAGAACATGAAAAGACTAGACTGGCTTAGCCTCCCAGCCTACATCTTTCTCCCATGCTGGATGCTTCCTGCCCTCTAACATTGGACTACAAGTTCTTTACCTTTTGGCCTCAAACTGGCTTCCTTGCTCCTCAGCTTGCAGATGGCCTATTGTGGGACCTCATGATTGTGTGAGTTAATAGTCCTTAATAAACTCTCCATATATATATACATCTATCTCATTAGTTCTGTCTATCTGGAGAGCCCTGACTAATATAGAATTTGGAACTAGGAGGGGTTCTAGAGGAACAGAATATTAAGGATGGAGTTCTTTCATTGGTTTTGGGGTTTCTGGAGTTGGCTGCTTAATATGATTAGACCCAAAGATGCTAAGGACTCTACTTCTAATAGTATAGAGAACATTGATAGTCTTTGGCATGAACTCTTTAGAGACTTATGCAAAATAAATGCATTTGACACTCGTGATTCACCAATCATGAGAGGCAAGGAGTTTAGTGACTCTATACATAATACCTTTTACCATATGCAGAGAAGCAGCGAACAAAATGAAGTTGGTTGGTTGCTCCTAAGTTCACTGGACAAAGTGAAGAAAGGAAATGATGAACTCAGGGATTCTAACTCCCTGCTTCAGAAGCAGATACTGAGCCTCAAATCTTGTAAGATTGCCCTGAGTGAGAGTCTTATATCCTGTACAGAAAAAGCTGGAATTGTAGAAAATCAGACACACGCTTTTATCATGAGAGTGGCTGACCTGCAATGAAAGGTGTGTGCACAACCTTGCCAGATGTCTACTGTTAAAGTAAGGGCATGGATCGAAAAAAAATAGGACCCAGCAACTTGGAATGGGAATGTGTGAGAGGACCCTGATGAAGCTGGGGACACTGAACTTGTAAACTCTGATGAACCTTTTTTGCCAGAAGAAACAGCTTCCACATTCTCAGTAGTAGCAACATCCTCTCCCTGACCCATGCTGCCATCAGCTTTTCCACCATTATCTGAAGAGATAAACCCCACACTGCCTGAGGCAACAGTGATGGCCTCCCCCGAGGCAGTTGCCAGGCAAGACAATGTTGATTCTTCTCAGGACCCACCCTCACACCCCTGTTTGCTTCTAGACCTATAACTAGACTAAAGTCCCAGCAGGCCCTTAGAGGTGAGGTTCAGAGTGTAACCCATGAGGAGGTGAGATACACTCAAAAAGAACTATTTGAATTTTCTAATTTATATAAGCAGAAATCTGGAAAACAGGCATGGAAATGAATATTAAGGATGTGCAATAATAGTGGGGGGAACATAGAGTTGGATCAGCCTGAATTTATTGATTTGGGCCCACTAAGCAGGGATTCTGCACTTAATGTTGCAACTTGGGGAGTTAAGAAAGGTTCTAATAGTGTGCTTGCTTGCTTAGCTGAAATATGAATTAAAAGATGGCCCATTGTGAGCGAGCTGGAAATGCCTAATCTCTTTTGGTTTAATGTAGAAGAAGGGATCTAAAGGCTTGAGGGATAGGGATACTGGAGTGGATTAGTCACTTTTAACCTACTTATCCAAGATGGGAGAATCCAAAAGATACACCCTTGACCAATACTTTGTGAAATAGATCTGTTAGGGGAGCACCTGCATCCTTGAAGAGCTCTGTGATTGCTCTTCTCTGTATGCCAGATACTACAGTAGGAACTGCAGTCACTCAACTACAAAATTTAAATGCAATAGGAATAATTGGATCCTGAGGTGCTAGGGGCCAAGTGTCAAGTGGTGGCACTCAACCATCAAAGGCAAGGTGGGTGTAGCTACTATAATGGACAGCAGAGGCAAAGCAGCCATCAGAATAGTCTGACTCATGTAGAGCTCTGACATTGTTTAATTAATCACAGTTTTCCTAGAAGTGAAATTGATAGGAAGCCTACTGCATTCTTATGTAATATATATAAGCAACAAACTTCCAGGTTGAATGGACAAAAGACTAATTTGAATTATGAAAACAGAATCACAGTCCCTCAATCAATTTCCAGACTGAGCCAGTTTACAGACAAGAAGCCCTTGAATGAAGGGGAGGCTAGGTACCCTTGAGGAAAGACCTCACTATATTACTGACAATGTATGTAGTGAATCTTTCTCCCATCTTTCCCCAGAGAGACCTCTGGCATTTTACCATGGTAACTGTGCACTGGGGAAAGGAAAATGATCAGACATTTCAGGGACTACTGGACACTGGCTCTGAGCTAACGTTTATTCCAGGGGACCCAAGACGTCATTGTGGTCCTCCAGTTAAAGTAGGGGCTTTTAGAGGTCAGGTAATTAATGGAGTTTTAGCTCAGGTCTGACTTACAGTGGGTCCAGTGGATCCCCAGACTCATCCTGTGGTCATTTCCTCAGTGCCAGAATGCATAATTTGTATAGACATACTTAGCAGTTGGTAGAACCCCCATATTGGCTTCCTGACTAGTAGGATGCAGGCTATTGTGGAGGGAAAGGCCAAATGGAAGCCATTAGAGCTGCTTCTTCCCAGAAAAATAGCAAATCAAAAACAATATCACATCCCTGGAGGAATCACGGTGATTAGTGCCATCATCAAGGACTTGAAAGATGCAGGGGTGGAGATTTCCACCACATCCCCGTTCAGCTCTCCTACTTGGCCTGTGCAAAAGACAAATGGATCTTTGAGGATGACCATGGATTGTTGTAAGCTTAACCGAGTGGTAACTCCAATTGTAGTGGCTGTACCAGATGTGGTTTCATTGCTTAAGCAAATTAAGACATCTCCTGGTACCTGGTATGCAGCTATTGATTTGGCAAATGCCTTTTTCTCTATTCCTGTCCATAAGGCCCACCAGAAGCAATTTGTCTTCAGCTGGCAAGGCCAGGAATATACCTTTATCATCCTACCTCAGGAGTATATCAACTCTCTGGCTTTGTATCGTAATCTTATTCAGAGAGACCTCGATCACTTTTCACTTCCGCAAGATATCACACTGGTCCATTACATTTATCGTAATATGCTAATTGGATTCAGTGAGTGAGAAGTAGCAAACACACTGGACTTATTGGTAAGACATTTATGTGCCGGATGAAAAAAGCTGACTAAAATTCCGGGACCTTCTACCTCAGTAAAATTTCTAGGGGTCCAGTGGTGTGGGGCCTTTCGAGATATTCCTTCTAAGGTGAAGGATAAGTTGCTGCATTTGGCCCATTCTACAATCAAGAAAGAGGCACAATGCCTAGTGGGCCTGTTTGGATTTTGGAGGCAGCACATTTGTCATTTGGGTGTGTTATTCTGGCCTATTTATCAAGTGACTCAAAAGGCTACCAGTTTTGAGTGGGGTTCAGAACAGGAGAAGGCTCTGCAACAGGTCCAGGCTGCTGTGCAAGCTGCTCCTCCACTTGGGCCATATGACCTGGCAGATCCAGTGATGCTTGAGGTGTCAGTGGCAAATAAAGATGCTGTTGGGAGCCTCTGGCAGGTGCCCATAGGTGAATCACAGCGGAGGCCACTAGGATTTTGGAGCAAGGCCCTGCCATCTTCTGCAAATAACTACTCTGCTTTTGAGACAACTCTTGGCCTGTTACTGGGCTTTGATGGAAACTGAATATTTGACTACAGGTCATCAAGTCACCATGCATCCTAAACTGCCCATTATGAGCTGTGTGCTTTTTGACCCGTCTTGCCACAAAGTGGGGCGTGTGCAGCAGCATTTCATCAAATGGAAGTGGTATATATGTGATCAGGTTTGAGGAGGTCCTGAAGGCACAAATAAGTTAATGAGGAAGTGGCCTCAAATGCCCATGGTCTCCACTCCTGCCACCCTGCTTTCTCTCCCCTGGCCTGCACTGATGGTCTCCTGGGGAGTTCCCTATGATCAGTTGACAGAGGAAGAGAAGACTAGGGCCTGGTTCACAGATGGTTCTACACAATATGCAGGGACCACCCCAAAGTGGACAGCTCCAACACTATAGCGCCTTTACAGGGCATCCCTGAAGGACAGCAGTGAAGGAAAATCTTCCCAGTGGGCAGAACTTTGAGCAGTGCACGTGGTTGTGCACTTTGCTTGGAAGGAGAAATGGCCAGATGTGTGATTATATACTGATTCCTGGGCTGTAGCCAGTGGTTTGGCTGGATGGTCAGGCACTTGGAAGAAGCATGATTGAAAAATTGGTGACAAAGAAATTTGGGGAAGAGGTATGTGGATAGACTTCTCTGAGTGGCCAAAAACTGTGAATATATTTGTATGACCTCAGCAGAGGAGGATTTTAATAATCAAGTGGATAGGATGACCTGTTTTGTGGATACCACTCAGCCTCTTTCACCAGCCACCCTTGTCATCTCCCAGTAGGCCCATGATCAAAGTGGCCATAGTGGCAAGGATGGAGGGTACACATGTGCTCAGCAACATGGACTTCCACTCACCAAGGCTGACCTGGCTAAGGCCACTGCTGAGTGTCCAATTTGCCAGCAGCAGAGACCGGCACTGAGCCCTTGATATGGCACCATTCCTCGGGGTGATCAGCCAGCTACTTGGTGGCAAGTTGATATATTGGACTTCTATTATGGAAAGGGCAGCAGTTTGTCTTCACTGGAACAGACACTTATTCCGGATATAGGTTCACCTATCCTGCATGCAATGCTTCTGCCAAGACTACCATCCGTGGAGTCACAAAATGCCTTATCCACCGTCGTGGTATTCCACACAGCATTGCCTCTGACTAAAGCATTCACTTTATGGCTAAAAAATTGTAGCAATGGGCTCATGCTAATGGGATTCACTGGTCTCACCATATTCCGCATTGTCCTAAAGCAGCTGGGTTGATGGAATGGTGGAATGGCCTTTTGAAGTCACAATTACAACACCAACTAGGTGACAATACTTTGCAGGGCTGGGGCAAAGTTCTCCAGGAGGCTTTGTGCTCATAGATATGCCTATAATATAATACACATATTAATGTGTATTATGTATTTGTAGATACACATATATGTGTATATAATATGTACATACACATGTGATGTAGGTATGTATATATATATTTAAAAATATTCATGTGATTTCCCATTATGTAGGGAAAAACTGACTGCAATTGATTGTTTACATGGCCTCTATTTCAGGCAGAATTGTTTATCTTCATTAATCTTTTGGTTCAGTAAGCAATAGGATAGCTGACACAGGATTCTTCGCTAAATAACTCTAAAGAAATAGATGATGTATAAAAATTAGAAAATTTGATGAAGGATCAATTACAAATGTGTTGGTGGGTATAGGAGAACCACAGGTTAGTGCAAGAATCCAGACCTACATGGGTGGAGTTTTACCACCCCTACAATGAAAGGAACAAGGGAAGGAAGATGCTACTAGAAGCCTGGAATATTATGCAGCCATAAAAAAGAATGAGGTCGTGTCCTTTGTAGAGACATGGATGCAGCTGGAAACCATTATTCTCAGCAAACTATCGCAAGAACAGAAAACCAAATACTGCATGTTCTCACTCATAGGTGGGAATTGAACAATGAGATCACTTGGACACAGGAAGGGGAGCATCACACACCAGGGGCCTATTGTGGGAAGGGGCAAGGATAGCATTAGGAGATATACCTAATGTAAATGATGAGTTAATGGGTGCAGCACACCAACATGGCACATGTATATATATGTAACAAACCTGCACGTTGTGCACATGTACCCTAAAACTTAAAGTATAATTTAAAAAAAGAAAAAAAAGAATAGATGGTAGGAAACACAGGTTGAGAGAACCAGTGATTTTCTCTTCATGGATGCTGCCAGTTTTAAGTGACCCCTCCAAGAAGGGAATCAGAGGAATAATATCCTGACTTCATTTTCTTGCATCTTTACTTTTTCTTGAGCTTCCCCATTGGCTGAACCCAACCAGAAGCTTAAATTCATAGAGGCCTTTTGGGTAAGAGCAGAGTGTAAAGGAGGCATAATGAATCTGTATAGGGCAAATAGAAAATATCCAGTACATTAGCTAAATGTTTCAGTCCAAGCATGTATCCTTATGTTGTTTGACAAATCCTATGGCTTAGAAGCATGGTATGCTAACTTAATAGCTTCTTCCCTCTACTAATATAGAGAAAAAACACCTTTGTTCCCTGAATACATGTTGCTAACTAGACAAGGGTGAATTTACATTTTTATTCCTATCCTCTATTTTTAAAAAATATCTCTTTTTTAAAAATATTACTCATTAAAGTATATAGAACCAAAACGTAAACAAAACATCCCTAATTATTAGTCTAGGTAAATAATCTATAACATTTCTTTTATCTACCCGTATATTATATATATATATATATGAATATTATATATAATGAACAATACATATTAAGGTACATGAACTATTCTAGATTTGAACTGATAATAGTAAGTTTTCAGCTTAACTTTGCTGGTCATAATGATGACATCAAAAAGATCTTTTCTTCAGTGTTATGGTAATTGAGTAAGTATTTGTATCAATCAAGACAGGTTGGGTTATAGAGCTGTAACAAATAATCCACAGATTGCAGTGGCTTGAAACAAGAATACACCCAAGGATGGCCAGCAGCAGGTCTCTGCTCTTCACAGTCACTCAGAGACCCAGAACGAAGGGGCACCCCATCTTGTGACACTGCCAACTCATATGATCATATTTATGTGATCAACATGGCAGAGTGGAGCTCTAGGAGGCCTCACAGCAGCAATTAAATGTTTCTGCCTGGAAGAGGCACCCAGCAGTTCCACTACTAGCATTGATCAGAATTAAAAATTTGCTAGGAAGTAGAGTTTTTTTGTGTCCAGGAGGAAGATCTGAACATTGGTGAACACTGATAATGTCTACCACAGCATGAGGTTCATTTCTGTCTAGTTGAATGAGATGAAGACACCTTATAAATTAATATTCTTTCTCTTTCGTATATTCTTTCTTGATACTGAGCCACAATCTGCCTCTAATTTTAATCTTTGTATTTTTATTTTATTTTATTTTATTTTATCATTATCTTCTCCATTTCTTCTCTCTCTTTTTTGAAATTATACTTTAAGTTCTGGGATACACATGCAGAATGTACAGGTTTGTTACATAGGTATACATGTGCCATGGTGGTTTGCTGTACCCATCAACCCATCACCCCATCACCTACACTAGGTATGTCTCTTTTTTTTTTTTTTTTTTTTTTTTTTTTGAGACGGAGTCTCGCTCTGCCACCCAGGCTATACCTCCCCTAGTCTTCCACCCTGTGATAGACGCCAGTGTGTGATGTTCGCCTGTGTCCATGTATGCTCACTGTTCAGCTCCCACTTATGAGTGAGAACGTGTGGTGTTTGGTTTTCTGTTCCTGCATTAGTTTGCTGAGAATGATGGTTTTCACCTTCATCCATGTCCCTGCAAAGGACATGAACTCATCCTGTTTTATGGCTGCATAGTATTTCATGGTGTACATGTACCACATTTTCTTTATCCAGTCTATCATTGATGGGCATTTGGGGTGGTTCGAAGTCTTTGCTATGGTGAACAGTGCTGCAGTAAACATACGTGTGCATATGTCTTTATAGTAGAATGATTTATAATCCTTTGGGTATATATCCAGTAATGGGATTGCTGGGTCAAATGGTATTTCTGGTTTTAGATCCTTGAGGAATCGCCACACTGTCTTCCACAATGGTTGAACTAATTTACGCTCCCACCAACAGTGTAAAAGTTTTCCTATTTCTCCACATCCTCTCTAGCACTTGTTGTTTCCTGACTTTCTAATGATCGTCATTCTAACTGGCATGAGATGGTATCTCATTGTGGTTTTGATTTGCATTTCTTTAATGACGAGTGATGAACTTTTTTTCATATGTTTGTTGGCTGCATAAATGTCTTCTTTGAGAAGTGTTTGTTCATATCCTTCACCTACTTTTTGATAGGGTTGCTTGTTTTTTTCCTGTAAATTGTTTAAGTTCTTTGTAGATTCTTGATATTACCCCTTTGTCAGATAGATTGCAAAAGTTTACTCTCATTCTGCAGGTTGCCTGTTCACTGTGATGATAGTTTCTTTTGCCATAGAGAAGCTCTTTAGTTTAATTAGGTTCCATTTGTCAATTTTGGCTTTTGTTGTCATTGCTGTTTGTGTTTTAGTCATGAAGTTTTTGGCCATGTCTGTGTCCTGAATGGTGTTGCCTAGAGTTTTCTTCTAGGGTTTTTAATGGTTTTAGGTCTTACATTTAGTTCTTTAATCCATCTTGAGTTGATTTGTGTATAAGGTGTAAGGAAGGGGTCCAGTTTCAGTTTTCTGCATATGGCTAGCCAGTTTTCCCAACACTATTTATTAAATAGGGAATCCTTTCCCCATTTCTTGTTTTTGTCAGGTTTGTCAAAGATCAGATGATTGTAGATGTGTGACTTTGTTTCTGAGGCCTCTGTTCTTTTCCATTGGTCTATATATATCTGTTTTGGTACCAGTATCATGCTGTTTTTGTAACTGTAGCCTTGTAGTATAGCCTCTAGCTTTGTTCTTTTTGCTTAAGATTGTCTTGGCTATATGGGCTCTTTTTTGGTTCCATATGAAACTTAAAGTAGTTTTTTCTGATTCTGAAAAGAAAGTCAGTGGTAGCTTGATGGGGATAGCATTGAATCTATAAATTACTTTGGGCAGTATGGCCATTTTTACAATATTGATTCTTCCTATCCATGAGCATGGAATGTTTTCCCATTTGTTTGTGTCTTCTCTTATTTCCTTGACTTTGTATTTCTCCTTGAAGAGGTCCTTCACATCCCTTGTAAGTTGGATTCCTAGGTATTTTATTCTCTTTGTAGTGATTGTGAATGAGAGTTCACTCATGATTTGGCTCTCTGTTTGTCTATTATTGGTGTATAGGAATGCTTGTAAGTTTTGCACATTCATTTTCTATCCTGAGACTGCTGAAGTTGGTTTTTAGCTTAAGGAGATTTTGAGCTGAGATGATGGGGTTTTCTAAATATACAGTCATGTCATCTGCAAACAGAGACAATTTGACTTCTTCTCTCCCTATCTGAATATGCTTTCTTTCTTTTGCCTGATTGTCCTTGCCAGAACTTCCAATACTATGTTGCATAGGAGTGGTGAGAGAGCGCATCCTTGTCTTGGTTTTCAAAGGGAATGCTTCCAACTTTTGCCCCTTCAGTATGATATTGACTGTGGATTTGTCATAAACAGCTCTTATTATTTTGGGATACATTCCTTCAATACCTAGTTTATTGAGAGTTTTTAGCATGACAAGGTGTTTTATTTTGTTGAAGGCTTTTTCTGCATCTACTGAGATAATCCTATGGTTTTTGTCATTGGTTCTGTTTATGTTTATTGATTAACCCTTGTATTTAAGTTTGCTTTTGTGGTAGCAGATAACAGTCTTTTTTTTCATGTTCAGCACTCCCTTAAAGACCTCTTTTAAGACAGGTCTGGTGTTAATGGATTCCCTTAGGATTTGCTTGCCTGTGAAGGATTTTATTTCTCCTTTGTTTATTAAGCTTAGTATGCTGTCTTAAGGAGAAAGACAGGACTCCCAATTCAATAAATGATGCTGGGATAATTAACTATGCACATGCAGAAGATTGAAACTGAACCCTTTCCTTACACCACATAAAAAAACCAACTTAAGATGGATTAAACACTTAAACATAAACCTAAAACTATGAAAACTCTGGAAGAAAATCTCGGAAATACCATTCTGGACATAGGCCTTCACAAAGATTTCTTTATGAAGACTCCAAAAGCAATTTCAACAAAAACAAAAATTGGCAGGTGGGACCTAATTAAACTGAAGAGCTTCTGCACAGCAAAAGAAACTATCAACAGAGTAAACAGACAACCTACAGAATGGGAGACAATATTTGCAAACTATGCATCTGACAGTTGTCTAATATCCAGCATCCACAAGGAATGTAAGCAAATTTACAAGAAAAAAAACCCCATTAAAAAATAGACAAAGAACACATATACTTATGTAACAAACCTGCATGTTCTGCACATGTATCTCAGAACTTAAAAATTAAAAAAGCAAAGAACATAAACAGACACTTCTTAAAAGAAGACATAGAAGTGACCAACATGCTTCTGAAAAAATCTTCACCATCACTAATCATCAGATAAATGCAAATCAAACCACAGTGAGATGCCATATCATAGTAGTCAGAATGTATTAAAAAGTAATAAATAACAGATGCTGGCGAAGTTGCAGAGAAAAGGAAATGCTTATAAACTGCTGATGGGAATGTCAATTAGTTCAGCCACTGCAAAAAGCAGTTTGGAGACTTCTCAAAGAACTACAAACAGAACTACTATTTGAACAGCACTATCCAGCAGTCCCATAACTTGATATATACTCAAAGGAATATAAATTATTCTAACATAAAGACACGTGTGTGTATGTTCATCACAGCACTTTTCACAACAGCAAAGACATAGAATCAACAGTGGACTGGATAAAGCAAATGTAGTACATATACACCATGGAATGCTACACAGCCATAAAAAAAAGTGAAATCGTGTCACTGACAGCAACATGGATACAGAAACAGAAAACCAAATACTGTATGTTCTCACTTATAAGTGGGAACTAAACATTGAGTACACATGGACACAAAGAAGGGAATGATAGGCACCAAGACTTACTTGGTGGTGGAAGGTGGGAGCAGGGTAAAACATTAAAAAACTACTTGCCCGGTACTATGCTAACTACCTGGGTGGCTAAGTCATTTGTACACCAAACCCCAGCAACATGCAGTGTACTCACATAAGAAACCTGCACATATACCCCTGAACTTAAAATAAAAGTTACAAGAAGATTAAATAAATAAATAATCCTTGGAGGTCTGTTACCAGGATTTCTTTCTTCCGGAGGTCAGCTGCAGTGGAGTTTTGCTCATGAAAGAGTCATCATTTTGAATTTTGGATCTGTCTTGAGATGACCACACACTTCACTTGAAGAAGAATCTAGAAGTAGACTATAGGAGGAAAAGACTATCTTGATCTAAATCCATATATAAGATTTGAATTAAAGTGACTGTCAGGTAAAATTATCTAGCAGTTATGAGGGCTGTCATTCAGAATATAAAAAGGGTATAAAGAAGCAAGCTGTTATTTTTTTTAAATGAAGGATGCCCAGAGACACGTAAGGTGTGCATGTGTCCATTCACATATACACCTCTAAACGATTACCAAGTTACAGAAGATGGGTTGGTGCTGACTGCCATTTCTGTAACTCATCCCTATGTTTAGCAGTGTAATGAAAAATAAATTCCTCAGGGAACTTTGGCTCTCTGTCTTTGAAATAATTTATGTGTTGATTGGGAGAGTTGGTTATTAACTATATTTTTCTAAGCTCCTTTCATCATTTTTATTATTGCCTATACTATGGAAATATAAATATGTAGAAAAATACAAAAGAATATATATAAAGCAATTTAATATATTATTTATTATGTAGTAGTCAATACTGCACAAAACTGAATTTTTATGGTACTGATCCAATGCAAGGAAGGATTCAAAAATTTAGTTCAAAAGGTAAAAACTCTCATCTTTACTCTGCTGAGTAAGGATAAAAATTCCTAGGAGGCCTTCTGCTGATAAGACATTTCCAAAGTATTAATAAGGAGTAGATCTGTCCAAGCAAGTTCTTTGATTTTTAGTTTTATTGGAAACATCACAAACTGTCTTGATATAAACAAGTTTCTGCTGCTTCCCCAACAGAGTTCTTAGATTGCTGATTTGGCAAAGTACAATCATTTCCATTTCTTTTAGATCATTATTTATATAACCCAGTACTAGCTTTCCAACTTTTCTTGCCTAATAGCTCTTAAAATCAACAATCTGAGCACTTTAGAGAGAGAGATTGTGTCAGTGTTGGGTGTTAAAGGTAAAACTTTGATGGAAACCATTCCATTCTCTTCTGTCTTTTCAGTCATTGAGCAAAGAGGGAGAGAGGCCACAGCTGGGATGGAAGTAATAACTGTTTCTATGGGGGGCTTAAGATAAAGACTGGGTAAGAAAAAAGTAAGTGAAACCAATGTGGAAGAAATGCTGTCTTTCTAAGCTTGCTTGCATTTTCATTTTACTCTGACATATTTGATCATTTCAAAAATCATATATACTTGTTATAAAAAAATAAATTCTGTGCAAACATTTAACAATAAGATGAAATTCTCTAAAATCTTACTCTCCAGAAGCAACTGTGACCAACAGTTTGTAGACATTCTTCCAGAACTTATTTTTCATATTTTTATGTAGCAATTCT
Source organism: Rhinopithecus roxellana (assembly GCF_007565055.1). NCBI lineage: Eukaryota > Metazoa > Chordata > Mammalia > Primates > Cercopithecidae > Rhinopithecus > Rhinopithecus roxellana. The sequence goes on from NC_044551.1 coordinate 48,402,604, forward strand.
TTCTCTTTCCACTATTCTTTTTCCTCCTCTTTGATTTCCTCTCTTCCTTTCTCTTCTTCCCTTTCTCCTTTCTACTTATCTCCTATACTTTTCATTCTCCTCTTCTTATTTCTCTTTCCCAGAACCCTTTTCTTCATTTGCTCATACCCCTATTTCTCATTTCCCCCTGTTCTTCATTCTGTTTCTGTACTCTTAAATTAGTACATACAGTATTGCTGGATCAAAGATTCTTAACTTTTAAGATTTTAATAGATTCCTAATATTTTGCTGGTCAATGTATTAGTAATTGCTCTACCAGGTAAAGTTGTGTTAAGCCTCTCCAGACACTCATCAGTACTGGCTAGTATCAATATAAAGATCTAAATTAATATTTGCCAATCTTGTTTTAATTTGAATTTATTTCTTCTTTTCATAAGTTTATTAGCTCATGATATTTCTTCTATGAAATGTATTTCTTCATGTACATTTTTTCCCGATTGGGCTATTTGCCTTTAATAACCCAGTAACTCAAAACAAGGTTTGCTTTGTGAATTGTTTTATTGTTTGCCTTTAAACAATACTTATTTATGCATATATGCTAATATAGTATATATTAACATCTCAGATATATCAATATATAGTAATAAAGTGTAGGCCTTAGTAAGTTATTTGATTCTTAGTTTTATTGAAAATATCATAAATTATCTTGATATAAACAACTTTCTGTTATCTAGAGGAAAAAGAATAAGGGAAAGAGAAAAAAGAAATTGCTCCATGAAAATCTAAAAAATAAATTTTGGAAGAGTGTTGCTGTTTCTGTGCATTGTCTATACTTTCTCCTTATTGTCTCTATTTATTTTGCTTATGCTGTATTTCGCCTTGGAGAACTTTCAAATTATCTGAACGTATGTTTTCATAATTTCTTCTGGATCTTATGTCATGCTTATAAATATATTCTCCCTTCTAAGTTTATAATAAATATCTACCTTAGTTTCATTTAGTTTTTTGTGAATTTACTCTTTAGCAATTTTGTGTACATTTTTCATCTTTCTGGAATGTATTTTGTAAGAAAATATAAGGTAATGGATTCAGCATAATTATTTTCCAAATTGCTGTCCTTTTCCAAGTGGTTGGTTTATTGTACAACCTGCTTCTTTGAATAGTTACTTTTCCCCTCTGCTGATTTGAAATACTGTCCTTATCAAAGACGGTATTTCCATATACTTGGGTCTATTTTATTTTGCTAGTTCTGGCTATTTCTGTGCTAATACTGTGATGTTTTTATTTACTGTAGCTTTAATATGTTTGAATATCTAAGAGGCTTTTCACTTTCCTTTTTGCTAAAATACAGAGTCATTTAAAACAAGTAGAGTGGGGATATTATTGACTTTTATAATGTTGAATTTGTAGATTAATTTGAGGAAAAATAGCACTTTTAAACTATTGAGTCTTTCTATACAAAATTAAGCTAGTTTTTCAAGTCTTATGTTCTGCAGTAGAGTTTTATACTCTTTTTCTTTTAGAAACTATGCATTTCTTGTTAAACTCTCCTGGAATGTTTTGTAGTTTTTGTTTCAATTATTGATATATTTTCCTACTATGTTCTATAAGAAAATATAAAGCTATTTTTGTATATTAAATTTGGGTCCAGGTAAATGCTAAATATCTTGTTTTCTTCTAGTACTTTCTTACTGGCTTACCTTTGATTTCCAGATAGACAATCATATAGTCTACAAATTATTAAATTGACTTTTTAAAAATGTTTATAGATCTTGCTCCAGTAATCTGTTTTCAGAGTTCTTCCAGAGCAAAGCAAATCTCTAACTGTGATATTGGGCATCCACTCATCTTGTTCCTTATTTTTAACCATTATGCTTCTAGTGTTTTAACATTAAACGTGATGCTGGCCTTTGGTTATATATGCTATTATCTTAATGTAGTAACTAGACATTTTTACTATATTGACTTAAAAAAATCAGAAATCAATAACTTTTTAAACCAACTTTTATAAAGTAAGTTTTTATAAATGAATTTTGCCATTTATTTAGAGGACTATAAAATTCATTTTATAAAATGATTTTTAGCCATTTATTTGGATGACTATATGATGAACATTATTTACAGAATTCTTAATTTTGAACCATCCTTGCCTTCCTGAAAATATGAACTTTGTTTTTTTTTTTTTTATGGTGGCAATGATATGCTAACTTTACAAATAATTTGGGAAACTTTTTTTTTTTTTTTATGTGTTCTGGTATAGTTTAAATAGCATGGAAATTTTATCCCTTGGAGATCTGAAATAATTTATTTGTGAAACTGCGAGACTTGGTGAAGTTTGAGGAAATAGCTCTATAAAAATTAAAATAACCTACAATCATGGATTATTTAATGAATATAGTCCAATTATTTAATATAGTCCTATTATTTAATATTGTCCAGATTGTTATTTAAATTTTTATAGAGCTACTTCCTCAAACTTCCTTGACCCCAGGAGTTGAAGGCCAGTCCAGGCAACATGGAGAAACCCTATCTCTATCAAAAATACAAAAAATTAGCCAGGTGTGGTGTCGTGCACCTCCCTCCAGCTACTCGGGAGGCTGAAGTGGGAGGATCCCTTGAGCCTGGGAGGCGGAGGTTGCAATGAGCTGAGTGAGATTGCTCCACTTCACTCCAGCTTGGGCAACAGAATGAGGCTCTATCTTAAAAAGGGGGGAGGGGAGAGCATTAGGACAAATACCTAATGCATATGGGGCTTAAAACCTAGATGATGGGTTGATGGGTGCAGCAAACCACCATGGCACATGTATACCTATGTAACAAACCCACACATTCTGTGCATTTATCCCAGAACTTAAAGTATAATAAAAAAAAAAAAGAAATTTTTAATTTGAATTGTCCACTTTATTTTGGTTTAAGTATTTATTAACTCAAAATTAGGCAAATCTTTCCATACATAGGCATACCTTGGAGATAGTGTAGGTTCAGTTCCAGACTACAGTAATAAAGCAAATATCACAATAAAGTGAGTAAAAACTCACATTTTTTTGTTTCCCAGTGCATATGAAAGTTATACTATACATTAGCCTCTGAAGTGTGCAATAGCAATAGCATTATATCTAAAAAAAAGTAAATAACTTAAAAATAGTTTGTTGTTTAAAAAAGCTAATGATCATCTGAGCCTTCACAAATCAATCTTTTTGCTGGTAGAAAGGCTTGCCTCGATTTTTCTTTTTTCTTTTTTTTTTTTTTTAGATGGAGTTTTGCTCTTGTTGCCAGGCTGGAGTGCAGTGGTATGATCCTGGCTCACTGCAACCTTCACCTCCCAGGTTCAAGCAATTCTCCTGCCTCAGCCTCCCAAGTAGCTGGGATTATGGGTGCATGCCACCATGCACAGCTAATTTTTGAATTTTTAGTAGAGACGGGATTTTGTCATGTTGACCAGGCTGATCTCGAACTCTAGGCCTCAGGTAGTCCTCCCGCCTCAACCTCTCAAAGTGCTGGTATTACAGGTATAAGCCATTGTGCTCCGCCTGCCTTGATTTTGATGGCTAGTGACTGATCACAGTGGCGGTTGCTGAAAGTTGAGGTGGCTGTAGCAATTTCTTCCAATAATACAACAAGGAAGTTTGTCACATTGATGGACTCTTCTTTCATGAAAAATTTCTCTGTAGCCTGCAGTGCTCTTTGATAGCATTTTACCCATAGTAGACCTTTCAAACTTGGAGTCAATTGTCTCAAACTCTGCTGCTACTTTATCAACTAAGTTTATGTACTCTTGGGAAAACTTTTTGTCATTTCAACAACAGCATCTTCACCAGGAGTGAATTCTGTCTCTAGAAACCTCTTTCTTTGCTCATGCATAAGAAGCAACTCCTTATTCATTCAAGTTTTATTGTGAAATTGCAGCAATTTAGTCACATCTTCCAGCTCCCTTTTTAATTGTAGTTATCTTGCTATTTCTACCACATCTGCAGTTCCTTCTTCCACTGAAGTCTTGAACCCCTTAAAGTAATCCAAGAGGGTTGAAATGAACTTCTTCAAAATTCCTGTTAATATTGATATTTATGTCCACATATAACTTGTGGCAGCTTCTACATCAATGCTTGCTGCTTCACCTTACACTTTTAAGTTATGCAGTTGGCTTCTTTCATTATATTTTATGAACCATCCTCTGTTAGCTTCAAACTATTTTTTCTGCAGTTTCCTCACCTCTCTCTGCCATGATAGAATTGAAGAGAGGTAGGGCGTTGCTCTGGATTAGGTTTTGGCTTAAGGGAATGTTGTGGCAGATTAAATCGTCCATTCACATCACTAAAACTTTCTCCATATCAGTAATAAGTCTGTTTTGCTTCTTATCATTCATGTATTCACCAAAATAGTACTTTCCTACAAGGGATGTGAAGGACCTCTTCAAGGAGAATTACAAACTACAGCTCCACGAAATAAGAGGACACAAACAAATGGAAGGACATTCCATGCTCATGGATAGGAAGAATCAATATCATGAAAATGGCCATACTGCCCAAGGTAATTTATAGATTCAGTGCCATCCCCATCAAGCTACCAGTGACTTTCTTTACAGAATTGGAAAAAACTGCTTTAAAGTTCATATGGAATCAGAAAAGACCCTACATTACCAAGACAATCCTAAGCCAAAAGAACAAAGCTGGAGGCATCACCCTACCTGACTTCAAACTATACTACAAGGCTACGGTAACCAAAACAGCATGGTACTCATTCCAAAACAGAGATATAGACCAATGGAACAGAACAGATCCCTCAGATATAACACCACACATCTACAACCATCTAATCTTTGACAAACCTGACAAAAACAAGAAATGGGGAAAGGATTCCCTATTTAAGAAATGGTGCTGGGAAAACTGGCTAGCCCGATGTAGAAAGCTGAAACTGGATCCCTTCCTTACACCTTATACAAAAATTAATTCAAGATGGATTAAAGACTTAAATGTCAGACCTAAAACCATAAAAACCCTAGAAGAAAACCTAGGCAATACCATTCAGGATATAGGCATGGGCAAGGACTTCATGTCTAAAACACCAAAAGCAGCAGCAACAAAAGCCAAAATTGACAAATGGGATCTAATTAAACTAAAGAGCTTCTGCACAGCAAAAGAAACTACCATCAGAGTGAACAGGGAACCTACAGAATGGGAGAAAATTTTTGCAATCTATTCATCTGACAAAGGGCTAATATCCAGAATCTACAAAGAACTTAAACAAATTTACAAGAAAAAAACAACCCCATCAAAAAGTGGGCAAATGATATGAACAGGCACTTCTCAAAAGAAGACATTAATGCAGTCGATAGACATGTGAAAAAATGCTCATCATCACTGGCCATCAGAGAAATGCAAATCAAAACCACAATGAGATACCATCTCACACCAGTTAAAATGGTGATCATTATAAAGTCAGGAAACAACAGGTGCTGGAGAGGATGTGGAGAAATAGGAACACTTTTACACTGTTGGTGTGACTGTAAACTAGTTCAACCATTGTGGAAGACAGTGTGGTGATTCCTCGAGGATCTAGAGCTAGAAATACCATTTGATCCAGCCATCCCATGACTGGATATATACCCAAAGGATTATAAATCATGCTGCTAGAAAGACACATGCACACGTATGTTTATTGCGGCACTATTCACAATAGCAAAGTCTTGGAGCCAACCCAAATGTCCATCAATGATAGACTGGATTAAGAAAATGTGGCATGTATACACCATGCAATACTATGTAGCTACAAAAAAGGATGAGTTCATGTCCTCTGTAGGGACATGGATGCAGCTGGAAACCATCATTCTGAGCAAACTATCACAAGAACAGAAAACCAAACACCGCATGTTCTCACTCATAGGTGGGAATTGAACAATGAGAACACTTGGACACAGGGTGGGGAACATCACACATTGGGGCCTGTTGTGGGGTGCGAGGAGGGGAGAGTGATAGCATTAGGAGATGTAACTAAAATAAATGACGAGTTAACAGGTGTGGCACATCAACATGGCACATGTATACATATGTAACAAACCTGCACGTTGTGCACATGTATGCTAGAACTTAAAGTATAATAATAATAATAAAAGGCTTTGTAAACCTAGAATTCTGATTCTATGGGCTGTAGTTTTGCTAAATGTCCTGGTCCCCTCATCTCAACCAACGAATACTTAAGGAGTGCCAGCTATGTGTAGAACATTGTGCTTGGACCTGCAGAAGGCACAGTTCCTATGCTTTGGGGATTAGTTCTCTCTCTATCTAAACAAATTAATAGAAACAAACAGAAGTAAGATAAAAAAATTACCTTCAAGAACTTCCCCTTTGCATTCACAACTTGGATAAGAGTGCAAGAGGCCTAGCTTTTAGTGTACCTTGGCTTTCAAAATGCTTTTCTCACTAAGCTTAACCTTTTCTAGTTTTTGATTTAAAGTAAGAAACATGTGACTCTTACTTTCACTTGGGACACTTAGAGGCAATTGTAGGGTGATTAATTGGCCTAATTTCAGTACTGTTGTGTCTCAGGGAGTAGGAAGACCTGAGAAGAGAGAGAGAGATGGGGAAACAGGTGGTTGGTGGAGAAGTCAGAACACACACAACATTTATCCTTTCAGTTTACCATCTTATATCGGCATGGTTTGTGCTGCCCAAAACAATTACAAAAGAAACACCAAAGATCACTGATCACAGATCACCATAACAGATATAATAATAATGAAAAAGTTAGCAATACTGTGAAAACTACCAGAATGAGACACAGAGACACCAAGTGAGCAAAGCATGTTTGGAAAATGATGCTGATAGATTTGTTTAATGCAGGGTTGCCACAAAGCTACAGTTTGTTAAAAAAAAAAAAAAAAAAAAAAAAAAAAAAAAAAAAAAAAAAAAAAATCTGTGAAGTACAATCAAGGGAAGAACAACAGAATGAGGTATGCCTGTAATTTTCTTACTTTATGGAATATTTGTGTTTTCCCCTCATTCCTAATTTTCTGCATATTGATTGTGTTATATTTAACTGTTTAGGAATTAAGTTACTTAATTTTTCACTGTAGGAGTTGCCTCTAGGATTATTCATCTATTGTATGGCATTGCTATTTTCTAATTAATTAATCTTGCTTTTAAAAACTATTACTATTTCCTTCTACTTCCGTTAGGTTTATTTTGTGGTTATTTGATTAATGAGTATTTTTATTTTATATTTAGCAATATTGTGGTAGATTGTGAATCTTGTTCAATTTTTTCCTTTGTTTTTGTTAGGCCATTTTGAAAGTTTTACATTGATCACTTAGTGTATTATTATGACTAATAGTTACATAGCTTTTTTTTCAAGATTGGTAACGTTACTGTCAAGGTCACTGTGAATATTTACATTATGAGTCAGTGTGTGCCATGAGTTCTTTCACAGTGGGTGTTCTTCATTTGTGATTTTTTTGTTTTGAATCATTTTCCAACTGGCTCTATTAAGACTTCACGCATGTTTCTTTTTCAGAAAGAGCTTTTAAGTGATGTTATTCTAGAAGTATTGCAAAATTGAACATTTCCTCCTGCTCTATAAATGTCAGCATGGCTCAATATATAGTTCTTGAGTTCCATTCCCTTTCTTTCAACTTTCTGGAGATGTAGTTCCTTTGTCTTTTTGACCTTGAGTGTTTCTGAAGTGAAGTCTGAATTTATCCATTGTCTTTTTTTTTTTTTTAAACATTTGTAGGGGATCTGATTCTTCTCCTTCAGTGTTTATAAGAGCCTGTCTTTCTCTTTGGAATTCAATAATATCATTAGGAAATATCATGATTTTAAAATTATTTGTTCATGGAACACGGCAAGCCCTTTCAATAGGAACATACAGGTTTTCTTTTAGAAAAGCAATGTTTACTGATAAATAATTTCATGTTTTATTCTCCTCTTTATATAATGACTGCCTTCCAAATCTACCCTCTTCATTTCTGTGTTATTTTCTTGAGGTATCCTTCCATGTTACAGCCATGTTTCTACCAGGGTTGGCTTATCATATTGCTGATTCCAATTTGGATTTCATTTCTGTAATGGTGTTTTCCCTTAGCTATCCTGACTAACTTTTAAATCTTCCTCAGTCAAAATAGCATCTCACCTTTGTTCTCTTGCATCTTTCTCTTTGCTATAACTATGCATTTGGGATATTTTGTCTAAAATTTTCTTCTGTTTCCTGTAGTATCTATTTCAAAATATTTTCTTCACCTGCCTTTTATTGGGTATGTTTCATTCTTTTTTATCCTTTATGCTATCAACCTTATTAGATTTTTTTCTGTATATCATTAATTTTTGACTGAGTTATCAGTCAGGGTTAAGGTGCAGATACAGGAAGCTACTTTAGCTCTTTTAAGTGCAAAGCATTTACAACTGGAAAGTTTGTGTTACAACATTACCAGAAGGACAGGAGGAACAAGTTCTTTTTTTTTTTTTTTTTTTTTGAAACGGAGTCTCGCTGTGTCGCCCAGGCTGGAATGCAGTGGCGGGATCTCGGCTCACTGCAAGCTCCGCCTCCCGGGTTCCCGCCATTCTCCCGCCTCAGCCTCCGAGTAGCTGGGACTACAGGCGCCCGCCACCGCGCCCGGCTAGTTTTTTTTTTTTTTTTTTTTTGTATTTTTAGTAGAGACGGGGTTTCACCGTGTTAGCCAGGAGGGTCTCGATCTCCTGACCTCGTGATCCACCCACCTCGGCCTCTCAAAGTGCTGGGATTACAGGCTTGAGCCACCGCGCCCGGCCAAGGAGGAACAAGTTCTAAGCTGGACTACGTGGAATGATTCCTAGAACGGTACTCCAAAACTGGTATACCATGGTAGCTACTTCCTCTGCAACAGTTAAGCTGCCTTGGTAACAGGTGGCAGGTACAGGCACTGGTGGTTGGGTAGATGTGGTAGTAGGAGTTTATAAAAGTTATCTTCTGATTACTTAAATTTTCATAGAGAAGTTGGAAGCAAGCTCATCATTTAAGAGTGAGGAAGCAGGAGGAGATGATGAAAATTTGAGGCAAAAGAGAAAAAGGAAAATGGTTTTCTAGGAGAGTAGCAAATGAACAGGCTAGGGAAATGTAGTATGAGAGTCAAGGAGTATTATAGGGTGGTTTGAGATTTGCAACTATGAATTCAAAGTGAGACTAGACAAGGTAATTGTGTGTTTTTCTTCAGCCACGTCCTGCTACAGGGGCACAAGTATGGGGTGGTTGAAAGGTTACATTTAACCAGGGTTAGACGTTTCCAGGTGTTTACAATGATGGGGAGAAAGGGGAAGTAAGTTAAGGGTGTATAGTAGGAAGGATTATAATGATTGACCATGGAAATAAAGCTTACCTAGAAAGAGAATATCGGGAAGATTGGGGACAGTAAAATGTTGGTAAGACAAATAAGCTGGAGTCTGACGGGGTCAAAGGATTGTTGGAGTTGGGGTGCTAAGTGGAGTGAGAGGAATAAAATGAGGTAGTTATTCAGCAGTAGGGTATGTGAAATTATGATTATGCAGAGATAAAAGTTATAATATTAAGGTTTATGGTATGACAACTAAAATAATGTTGAAGACAAGATCATTGGAGGAGAAGAGTTCAAGCAACTGAGAAAGCAGAGAATTTGAAGGGTCATCTGCATGTATATTAAAACTCCAAAAATTAAGGAAGGAATAGTCATGAGGATATGGACAATGAGCCAGAAGTGGAAGTATTTGAAAATCAAGAGGGAGTAATCTGGAGGAAGGTCTGGAGATGGGGCAACATTGAGGGGTAGGAGGTGACGTACTATCATGCCAAGAAGTGTCAAGCTGGAAGTTTTTAGGTGGATGGAAGTGAGAAAGTAGCAATGAGCAACAGAGAAGATCTCCAACCACTCCCATGCTCAGTGATAAGAGGGCAGGGAGAAAATCAGCCTTTGCTTGAAAGGACTGTGTGGGGAAGCAGTGCCAAGTTTCCCTTGTGAAAAGGTGAGAGAAGAGGCTGGGGATGGGTACGATTGTGCTGATGATGGACACATTATGAGAATCTGAAGGTCTAGTAGGAAGATTTCGAGAAGGATGAGAGAAGGTCATAGAAGAAGAGCTACCAGAGCCTTATGGAGATTATAGGGTGGGAGATGAGTGTTGAACTAGACGTTTGGGACTGTTTAAGATAAAAAAGACTAAAGGTCACAATAAGATTCACCTTGGTTAATTCAAGGTGAGTGGTAGCAAGGCTGAGTGTTATGGGCAGGAACAGTTATATGCTTGAAGCTCCCTCAAGAAATGGGGAAGTAAGTCTTTGACTCAGTAGATGAACCCCAACTGGACTTCATACTGTAGGGTTAATAAGCCTGGGGGAGGCATTTTCCTGACTTTGACACAGTCCATGGGTTTACTGTGGACCCCAGGTCAGGGAGGGGCTCTTTTTTGAACCTTAGTGGAGTTGAAATTCTGGGGAAGCTTGATGCTACTTTATGTAGCATCTTCATCACTGGTAATCTAGGTAGAAGGCCTAGAGGAGAACTGATGTCAGTCTCTGTGAACTGGCCTTATTGATTTCTGGTGATTGACAATAGGGTTATACATGGGACCACTGATTTGCTATTTGTCAGAGAGTAGGTGGGATCTCAATCAGGTTTACACGGACATTGTTTGAACTGTCTTCTTAAAACTTAGGTGGCAGGCTAGAAGATTTTATGTATGTACACGTGTTGGGGCAGTGGTGGATGAGCTTGGGCAGTAGGCAACTTGTAGCCTTGGTTTAGGTATGTTGTTTCTAACACTTTCTCTCAAGATCTGATTAATCATCTGCCTTGAGACATGTGTCACTGTGTGTGTGTGTGTGTGTATGTGTGTGTGTGTATGTGTGTATAGGGGTGAGTTTAGGATAGTATACAGGAAAAAAGGACCGTCTTCTAATCTTGTTTATTTGAAATATATTGATGAATTATCTCAGGTTCACACAAAATGAAGATATCACAGTACATGTATGTGGTACATGTATGTATGTACACATGTGGGGACAGTGGTACATGGTACCTTCTTCAACTTTGCCTCATGGTTTGTCCTTGGGTATGCAAATCTGACTCAAGTTGGGTGCTTCTTTTTTCTCTCCATGGTTCCACCTGGCCATTGGTATTTTCCCTGTTTACTTAAAGGATATTGGCCTTTCTATTTATTTATCTATTTGTTAATGTTAAGATATTTAGGTGACAAATAAAGATTATATATATTCAAAGTACACAACATTATTTGATGTATATATATATATATTGTATAATAATTATAAAATCAAATGAACATATCCATCACCACACATGCTGTACCTTAGATCCCCAGAACTTGTTTATTTTATAACTGAAAGTTTGTACCCTCTGATGAATATCTGTCCATTTCTCCTATCTCCTCGTCCCTGGTAACCACTGTTTTAGTCTCTGTTTCCATGAGTTTGACTTTTCAAAATTTTCACATGTATGTGAGATCTTACAGTATTTGTCTTTTTGTGTTGGGCTTATTTCACTAAGCATAATGTCCTCCAGGTTCATCTGTGTTGATATATACATTCCACGCTCATGGCAGCATTATTCACCAAGATATGGAATCAATCTTGGAATTTGATGGACAAATGGATAAAGAAAATGTGGCATACACATACACACAAACACACATATACACATATACATACTATATATAATACATTAGAATATGATTCAGCCATTGGAAAAAAGGAGCTCTCTTTTAAAAAAATCTACCCTCTGATCAAGATTATGGAGATAGATTTTATCTCTCAGTATTCTCCTGTGGTTGGGTTTAAATTATATGTGGAAGAGTAGATATTACTGGAAATCTTTATGTTGTGGTAGTTCCCTAGTATTATTAAAGATGACCTTTTTGTCTTTAGATCAGGTTTACGTTATTTTGATAGACCTCAAGAATGGTTATGCAGGTATGTTCTCATGATGCCGTCTTCTTGTAAGTCCTTGCTTGTGTCTCTTGCTTTCTTACTAAGTAACCGAGTATTATCTTTTCAAGAGCTTTAATTTATATGTTGCTAGAGTATGTGTTGACTAAATTATTAATAATTTTGTTGATGTCAACAAAGAACATGAATCACTAGGTGATACTGATGTCTGCACATATCCATGCTACTCACAGTTTTTCATGACTTGAGGATAGAATTCAAAGCACATAGTACCATGAACACAGTCACAAATATTAAATATTTTAATAATGTTCAAAATATCTTGAAGTTAAAATATTTTGGATTATATTAGTTTTCTATTGCTAAGTAACAAATGACCACACATTTAGTAGCTTAAAACAATGTTCATGTTGTTTTGTTCACCCTTCCATAGGTTAGAAGTCTGGTATGGCATGACAGAGTTCATTTAGATTATCACAAGGCTAAAATCAGGGTATTTGTTTGGATGAATTCTCCTCTGAAGACTCTAGAAAAATTTGCTTCTAAACTTTTTTTTGTTTTTTTTTTTTTTTTGAGACAGGTTCTTGCTCTGTTTCCCAGGCTGGAAGTGTAGTGGTGAGAATATCTGTTCACGGCAGCCTCAACCTCCTGGGCTCGAGCAATCCTCCTGCTTCAGCTTCCCACATAGCTGAGGCCATAAGTGAATGCCACCACTATACACAACTAATTTTTAAATGTTTTTGTGGAAATGGGGTCTCATTCTGTTGCCCAGGCTGTTCTCGAACTCCTGGGCTCAAGTGATCCTCCCTCCTTGGCTTCCCAAAGTACTAAGATAACAGATATGAGCCACTGCATCTGGCCTAAATTCATTTTTTTGTTGTTGGAAAAATTCAGTTCCTTGTAGTTGTAGAACTGAGGTTTGTCTGCTTTGTGCTGGCTGTCAGCTGGATGCTGCTCTCAGCCCCTATAGGCCACCCACATTCTCTGCCACATGTGTTAGTCAGGGTTCTCCAGAGGAACAGAACCAATAAGATATTTATATTTATATTACTTGAATATTTGTTAATATTTATTTATTATAAGGAATTGGCTCACATGATTATAGAGGCTGAGAAATCCCATGACATGCCATGTGCAAGCTAGAGACTGAGTACCCACAAGAGATGGTGTTACAAGTTCTAGTCTGAGTGCAGAAGACTGATGGCCCAGATTGAAAACAGGCAGCAAGAGTGAATTCTACCTTACTCCGCTTCTGCTCAATTCAGACCTCCAATGGATTGGAACAGGCCCACCCACATTGAGGACAGTAAGCTGCTTTACTCAGTCTATTGATTTAAAGGATTCACACTTTTAAAGTGTCTTTGGAGTCATCAAGAAACATCCTCACAGACACACCCAGGGTAATTTTTAACCAAATACCTAGACACCTGGTGGCCCAGTCAAGTTGACACATAAATTCACCATCATGCCATGTAACTTCTTTCATCTTCAAAGCCAGTGTGGTAGGCTGAATAATTCCTCACCCAAAAGATTTCCATGTCCTAATCCCTGCAACCTGTGAATATGATATCTTATATGGCAAAGAAGATTTTTGCAGGTGTGATAATTACGATTTTTGACATGGGAGATTATCCTGGATTATCTGGATGAGCCTGATGTAATCACAGGCATCCTTTTATGGGAGAAGGCAATATGACAACAAAAGCAGAGATTGCTGTGATGCAGCTAAGAGCCATGGAGTGCTGAAGCCTCTGGAGCTGGAAGAGCAAGGAACAGATTGTCTCCTGCAGCTTCCAGAAGGAATCACCCCTGCTGACACCTGCATTTTAGCCCCTTAGGACTCATTGTTCTAAGATTTCTGACCTCCAGATCTGTGACAGAATACATTTACATTGTTTTAAACCACCAAATTTGTCATAATTATTTACAGTTCAATAGGAAATGAACACAGTCTGCAAAGGGGAATTTTCCCCTCATTAAATCTCACTTGCACCTTGAAACTCTCTTAACTCCCTTTCCTGAAACCATAGGAAGAAAATTCTCTGCTTTTAAAGGGCTTATGTTATTAAGCCTGGCTCACTCATAGTTGAGTGCTAACTTAACTGATTAACTGATTTGGGTCTCTAATTATGATACAACTACAAAATTCCTTCACAGCAGCACTAGTATTTGAATAGCTGGGAGAAGATGTTTGTACACAAGATGCCAGAAATCTTGGGGGGCTGTCTTAGAATTTTGCCTACCACCAAAGATGGAAAACTTTTAAGGTGTCTTGGGAGTAATTAAACTTTAAAATAATTTAGAATTGAAATATACTTGGTCTTATGGTTATTAGAGGTTAATTAAAATTTTTCTAGTTTTTTGATTTAGGAGTTCCATTGCAATTCTGAATTAACATAGGAACATATTACATCTAGCAATTTTTATGACAGGAAAATTTATAGCCTTCCACAAATACTGTCTTTCTTTGCTTTCTCTAAGTTTTCTCCCCTGCCTTACAATGCATGAACACACAAGAAATAATTTTCATGGTTCTATCTTAAGTTAGCTAAAAGACACATGCAGTGGCTTTACTTTGGAGACCTGCTTCTAGATTTTTTCTTGATTGCCACATCTCTTTTTGTTGTTGTTTAGGGATATGTTTTATTTTTTCCACTGTCATTTTTAACTCTCAGCCATCTCAAGAAAATCGAATACTGTGCTTATTTGGTCACCTGTATCATTTATCTATCCTCAAGCATTACTCCTAACTCTCATAAAGATTAAATTCCTTTTTTTGGAATGTGTTTCTTAATGAACACTGTTTCATTTTTTTCTTTGTGTATTATTTTGAATTTTTTTTTTTTTTACTAGTGGCAGAGAGCGTCCAATGGAAGTAAAATTTACTTCCATTAGATGTTCTGTTATAGTTTGTAAATACTGTTTATCTAATAAACTAGCATTTTATTAGGAAAAGATCCTGGAGCTCAGTAAAAAATTAAAACTGAATTATGTTTCTTTAAGAGGCTCTCTTAAAAAAAAATGCCTTCTTAATTTTCACTGTGAGAACCAAGTGTAGTGTGTTTAATTTTTCACCTAGAACAATCGAAAGACACAGGTTAAATGAATAACATCATAAGGTTTCTGAATGTGCCAAATGCTTTCTCTACAAATGTCTTGGCTATTCTGTAAAGAAAATCTCACAAGAAAGATGACACTGCTTTACAAGCCCTGCCTGAGATCTGAAAACAAGAAAATTAGGAATAGAAATGTCTGAAATGGAAGAATATTGGGAGGATATTTAATTGAATTATATTCTTTCAGTTATGTCCTTACACACACATTTTCATTTAATGTGAAACCTAAACTTGCTAATCTGCCAAAAGAAAATGTCAGATTAGTGATTAATTTGCTTTCATCAAGATGTTTATTGGAACCTGATTATATTAGCATATATTCAGCAAATAGAGTTTTTATTTTTTTTTATTTTTTTATTTTTATTTTTTATTTTTTATTTTTTTTTTGAGACGGAGTCTTGCTCTGTCGCCTGGGCTAGAGTGCAGTGGCCGGATCTCAGCTCACTGCAAGCTCCGCCTCCCGGGTTTACGCCATTCTCCTGCCTCAGCCTCCCAAGTAGCTGGGACTACAGGCGCCCGCCACCTCGCCCGGCTAGTTTTTTGTATTTTTAGTAGAGACGGGGTTTCACCGTGTTAGCCAGGATGGTCTCGATCTCCTGACCTCGTGATCCGCCCGTCTCAGCCTCCCAAAGTGCTGGGATTACAGGCTTGAGCCACCGCGCCCGGCTGCAAATAGAGTTTTTATATTTCTTAACATCCGAGTAATACATCCTTGCAGATTTTACCAGTTATACTGCTAATAGATACAAGTTAGGCTGCTTAGTTTAAATTTTCATTTTATATAGTTAACAATTTTTAACACTAAATCTATAACTGAGTAGGGAAAAATTAGTTTATTATTGATGGTTAACTTTCTAAGTGTTTTTTAAAAATCATACATTGTGAAAGAATTCTGGGGTTTATTTCAGTGCATGGGCTGTATTAATAATAAGCTATTACCAAAATAATGCTCTATAACCTTCAAAACTTCATGATTCACAAAAATGTGAATTTATTCCCATGCTCAAGGGTGTACTTACTGCAGTTTGATCTAGGCTGGAGGAGTTGGGCAACTCTTCTTCAGCTGCCGATTGGGGTTACATCTGCTTTACATGTCTTCCAGTGTTCTTGGACCAGTGTGTCTACTCAGCAGTTCCTGCGTAAAGAGTGAGAACACAAGAGCCAAACTTAACTGTGCAAACATGTTTAAGGCCTCTATGCCTATCATCCCCTAAGGTTCCATTGGCTAAAGTTAGTATGTGCCCGAAACCCAAATCCATGGGGCAGGGAAATACACCATGCCCCCAGAGGGGTGGTGAAGGGTAGAAGGAGTATTTACTGAATAGTAACCCAATAATCCAAACTATTTCATGTGTTTTGTTCTTTAGGTTAAACACTGTATAATACCGAAAGGATCCCTTTCTGTGAATTAAGGTGCAGGCAAACTATCTCTTTTTTTTCAGGCATCTAATAATATTATGGTTAAATATTATGGTTAAATAATATTATGGTTAAATGTTAATTTGAGTGTAAATTTGCCAATCCTTATTTTAGAATCCCGAGATGAATTCTTATGTGTTTAAGTAGCTATTTGACTTCTTTTTGGTTATTTTCATTACAGATATATAATCATATATATTATATGCATATATATATGATAGATTGATAAAGCTCATGCGTTACTTTTTCCTCATATTTTTCCTCTAAGAGCAAACATAGCACTGGTAGGAGAGAATAAATAGAAGAATGGATGCCCTGTTAAACTGTCTGCTCTGCCAAGGCAGAAGTCATATCTGTCTCTGCTGCTGTGTCTCAGGACCTAGCCTAGTACATTGCGCTGAGTAGGCTGTCAATGAATACTCAACCGACTGATTACCGACTTGCAAGAGAATCAACCACTGTGGTGTCCTATTTTATCTTGGCTTCATTTTGCATTAGTACATACAGTACCAGAGAATACAAGTAATATTTTCCTTATTGTGATAAAATACAAATAACATAAAATTTATCATTTTAACAGTTTTTACTTATTTGCTTATTTGCTGTAATACATGCTTCAGCTTTCCTTTTTGTAAAACAATAATATCCAAATGGTATTTTCCCATTTCTTCCTATGCTTTTACTACATTTACAACTGTCGTACAATCATTGCCACTATGCAGTTTCAGTAGTTCATCATCATCCCAAATAGAAATCCTGTCCCTATTAAGCAGTTGCTCCTCGTCCCTCTTCCTCCAATCCCTTGGCAAACACTAATCTGCTTTCTGTCTCTATGGATTTACACATTCCGGACATTTCATACAAATGGAATCGTATAGTATTTGGCTTTTTGTATCTAGCTTATTTAGCATCACGTTTGCAAGGTTTATCCATGTTGTAGCATTTAGTACAGTCATCGCTTGGTATCTGTGGGGGATTGGTCCTAGGACACACCCCCACATACCAAAATTCACATGTGCTCAAGTCCATTATATACAATGGCATAGTATTTGCATATAACTTATATCTTCCTGTATACTTTAAATCATCTCTAGATTACTTATGATAGCTAATACAACGTAAATGCTGTGCAAATAGTAGTTATATTGTATTTTAAGAATTTGTATTATTTTTATTGTTCTTTTATTTTTTTCCTAAACATTTTTGATCTGTGGTTGGTTGTATCTATGGGTGTGAAACCTGTGGATACAGAGGGTTGACTGTACTTCATTTGCATTGCCAAATAATATTCCATTGTATGGATATATCTATTTGTTGGTTGATGGATATTTATGAAAATAATGTTTATATACATAGTAATTGATTTAAGATATCATTTGAGATCTAATACATTAACAGTCGCAGAGGTTTTGTTTGATTCTCTCTGGAGAACACATCAGTGAAGTGGGACTGTTCTATTAAGTTGAGTTGGAAATAGAAGAAGAGAACTGGAAGATTTTCTAGCAAAATAATATTAACACAGTGAATGGTGAACTTCCACCGCCCAATTAAACTGTGATATTGTGAAATATTTTTTAAGCTTCAGTCAAGATTGTTATGATCAGATATCACAATCACTTGACAGCAATTTGGTAGGGAACCAGGAATTGCAGCTGCTTATTTTAATTGTGACTTTGATCTTGTATCTTTTACTTATTTGCTGTAACACATGCTTCAGCTTTCCTTTTTATAAAACAATAATATCCAAATGGTACTTTCCCATTTCTTCCCATGCTTTCTGTGCCAATTTTATGTGCATTTTCCAACCTCCTTCTGCTCTCCAGAAATGTTTTAAATCTCAGATCATGTGAGATTCTGATTTAAGATTTAAAAATACTTCCCTCCCTGAAGGTTTATTACCCAATTAGTATCTGAAAGGATCTGCATAACTATTTCATTATCCATAGAGTCCAAGAGGAGTGCAATGGAATTAATTTAAAAGCTTAGAAAATAAGATATATGAGTAAAATGAAAGGAATTGGCATTATGTAACTTGGAGAAATGAAGGCTGAAATCTTTAATACATGAAGGACTATAATATAGAGGAGGATGAATGATTTTTCTCTGTCTTCCAAGAGAATAGAATAAGAGAAAATGGATTTAAGCAATAGCAGCCTGGATTTAGATCAGAAATAAAAAAAAAAAAAGCTTTCTAACTCTAGGGAGTGTCAGGTGGTTTATCAGTGTCCTTGTTAAGCCCCAGCAAAGATTTAAGGAAAAGAAAGTGGAGGGGAAGAATTACTTTGTTAACGTTGTTTATTAAGAGATGTTCCTAAATACCCTCCCTTGTGAATGTCTAGACTGTGATAGATTACTACCTGTTTTGGATGATCACAGTCCCTAAGGAAAATAGGAGGCACCAGACTCCCATGTTTCTTCTTCGTAGAAGTGCCTACTACATTCTTTGCAGCAGGAAACCATTTAATACAATTTAGTTAAGTGAATAATCCCCTCTTCTTAAAGATGAGACAACTGAAGTAGTATAATTGTCTGCCCTCAGATCAAGCAGCTAGGATTAAATTCACACAGTTATTTAAGACAAAATGTAGATTTGTGACAGAAAATAGATTTTTACCTGTTTTGGACCTAGAACGCTGGATAACAACCCAAAACTGAAACGGGTGGAAACACTTCCTGCAATGCCCTAGATGCCTGGAGGGTTTATAGATCAACAATTCAGTAACCTTCAATCAGCGAAGTCAGTCGGTGACTTGGTTCTAGTGAGCAAGATACAGCTAATACAGAGCCATTTATTTTAAAATGATTTAAAATAATATGTTTGGTAATATTTACTGAGTTCCCACAGTATATGAGGCAATGTGTAAGTTCTAGTGGGAAGCAATACATAAGATAAAAATGATGCCCATGGAATAACTTGGAGCTGAACTATCCCTCATTTGTAAGGCATCCATGCAATATGAAGGTTAAATGTTAGGGAAAAAGTACAAAGGAAGATGTACAAAGCAAGCAGCTTTGTGTTTTCTCTGAAGGTATCAGAGGGCAGGCTTACAGACTTATCTCTCCACCTTTTAGTCCAGCCCAGGTTGACCTGCTCCCCTCAGCACTTCACTGTATTCTGCTTCCAGCATGTACTTGTCAGATCCCCAACCAGTCCTATGCAGACCTATAACCTACATTTTCATTCTCTTGGTGCCTCAGACATCAGGACTTCCATGGTTCTGAAGGGAGGGAGAGCAGTTAAAATGGCATTTGAAGGACTGCTGTTTTGGTCCAGGGTGGGTTAGTCACTGGCAGGGCACAGACAAGAGCCCTGGGCCTAACTCTGAGGTGCCAGTGTAGAATCTTGTTTTAACTTGTATGAGAGAAGTAAAGTAGTGAGAATTAAAATTTATCATGGAGTGAGGGAAACTGTCAAGCAGCATTGATAGTAGATGCTGAGAAGTAAAGAGGAAAAAAATTGTTAAAATACTAGTTATAACAAATATGTAAATTGGCAATTAGGTATAATTGCTATGTACCACAACAATGATCATCATTAAATGTCATATTCATTTAGCATATAGTTAATTTAATTTTAGTACAACCTATTCCTTTGTTCATTTTTCAAAATTTGCTTTTGTGCCTGGTTGTTTGGGGCATATAAAACAATATAGGGGATGACACCCATTTATAGAATAAAATATCCATCTCTATAATTGTTCCTGACATTTGGGTTGCTGTTTCATAGATAATGCTGGTTAAAAAAAGATTGTTATGTTAAAATAGATAATATTTCAATGATATTTCTAACCTGAAACAATTGGCATATTGTTTTAGTTGCTTTAACTGCCTTCCCTAAAGAAAACATACTTATTTTCAGGGCTGACTGCTGTTGGCATAATAAAAAATTGTTCCTAACATTAAGTTGAGAAGCAATTTAATCAATAAGACTGTTTTACATTTGGCAGTTTCGGAGTTTCTAGTTTCTACCTCCTGCTTCCTTAGCAAAAACTGAACAGAGAATTGGGTTTTCTGTTCGTGAGATACTTTACTCAAGCATTGCCTAAAATTGTTTTTTTTTTAGGTAAGATTTAACCAAAAGATAATCAAAAGTAGTTTTCTCTTGGTCATGTCTCATCCTTGCTTGGGCATTGCTTTTAACCTTGATGAAAGTAGTATTAAGTTTGTATTTTGATTTTAAGATTGAAAAGTTAATGTAGGCACTAAGGAAATCAACTAAAACAAAACTTGGGAATAAACTTTTACAATTATGAGAAAAAAGGCAATTAGTTCCTTGATATCAGATAGGCCCTGGGCTGACCCACTTAATGAAACTTCTTTAACCCTCTATTGTCTATGATCTGAGTTGAGCTGTAATTCTTTGTCATCAATTTGATGTTTGTTTTTTTCTTTTCCCTTGAAGGAATTATCCCACATTCTTGGCAGCCTTCCAAAACTGCAGTGGAACCAAGGACTTTGTGTATTTGAATTTTTAATTGTAAACATTGTGACAAGCATTGGCAAACTGGGAGTTGGCAGAGTTGGTGTGATGTCATAGAAAATAATTTCCTTTGTTTTATTTAAAAAAAGTTTCCAAGTTTCCCCCAAGTAAGTCTGGCTTTTATCTCAAGCTATGAGAGAGCCGTTTACCAGATGTCAGAACCAAGACATTGTCTTTGATTTCTAAGGACTTTACCCAGGGTGACCTGGATTATTCCTCTCTGTGAATTGAATGCAAACCTCTTAAATATCACTCCATTTCTCCAGGCCACTGCACTGACTCTTCCTTCCATTTATCTTGCCCTATATATCTTCAACCTTTGTCTTAGGCAATACTTTCTCCCTCTCAATTCCCTTAGCACAAAAGTGATTCTCAAACACTGTCATATCCTTCAACTATATTCAGAAAAAGATATGGATCTCCAGACTGATTTCATCCTTTAGAAACATGCAAGTTACAGATTCATGAGTCTGATGTCAGTGGCAAAATCCTGTACCAGGTTATTAAACAAGTGTTTTGTTAGCACTTAGGATAAAAGTCAGTGATTAATTATGAGGGTCTGCCTAAATTTTCCAGGAACAAATGGCAAACCAATTTCTCCTTAAATAGGTTCCCTGATTGGGAGGTCTGAGAAACTAGATAGGGCGTTTTGATTCTGGCAAGGCATTTGAAGTAGTTGCTTGAGATGGCTTCTTGGACAAGATAGAGAAAAACAGATCTGTGTGAAATGGCTGTGTCTGGTAGGAACAGTTGTAGTTACTTAGTAAAATTATATAATTTAGGAGGTGGTCTTTAGGGGTATGCAGAAGCTTCTAGTCTTACCCCAACCCCAGTAACCATTTTGATTTATAATTTAGGTGGGTCATGGAAAGCTCTTTTTCATTCTCTTGTTGACAAAGTTCTATTTGATCTTCAAAACCCCATTCCAGTGTCCCCTCTTAATGGAAGTTCTCTGTCACCCTCAAGTCTGATTTAGAGGTCTTTCCTCTGTACTCCTAGAAAGTTTTTCATGGTGCTTACCACACTGTACTGTGGTTCCTCATTTACCTGTTTTCTTTGCTAGGCTATAAAGTCCTTGAGATGAAAGACCAATCTTATTTAATTTTATATCCCACAGCATCTGGCACTTAGTATCCATCAGTAAAATTTTGTTGAATAGGTAAATGGATGAGTGGATTAATGCTATACTTCTCGTTATTTTTACATGACACAAAAATACATAATGTGACAAATAACAGAATTAAGATTCTGAGAGAATTAAGTGGTTTTAAAAATGGGTCCAATTAAAAAGATTTAGTATCTCTACTTCATTGATCCTACCATCTTGTATTGTCTGTTATCCCCTTGCTATTCTCTGTTACCTGTTCACCAAGCTTAATTTCATGCTTTATCATTATAATCACTCTTTTGTGTCTCTCTGGATTTGTCTTTCACACATGCATAACTCTGGATAAATACAACTCTTTACTTACATCATGGATAAACATGGTTGGGGAAAAGCCCGCCACCGTGCTGACTTGCTGCACTTTCAATTCATGACTGCCCACATGAAATGGGCTCCTAGCACAGCCAGCAATCATTGTCTACATCCCTAATCCATTTTCTCGCCAACTTACTCAGATGGCCATTTTAGACTTTTCCCCCTCTCTCCAAATGCTATCACCACCTCCTCATTCTTGCTCTCAGCAGATGACCATTCTTCCTCTTCACTGAAGTAATGTAAGCAATCTGATGAGAATTTCCACATCATCAACACTTCCTGTGCACCCACATACTTTGCCTTCCTTCACTTTTTAGAGAGATGAATTATCTATTGATCCAGCACATAGCCACCATTATACACTGGATCCCACTTCTCTCATTTCCACAAGAATATCATCCCAGCAATTACAGCACTCCTTACAGTCATGTTTTTTCCTCTCTACTATGTCAGATTCGTAAGCATATAAACATGCTAATATTTCCATGGGATTCATGAAATTTTTACAGCATCAAAGAGCCTCATTAGAATCATTTTCTAATGATTCTTTATAATCAGCACCACATTGTCCATTTTGTCATCACTTGCCTGTTATTTGCAGCCTTGGAGATCACGCCATCTCGTAGTACAGCATATTGTAACAAACTGATCTTTTATTACATGGTGTGACTAAACATGTCTAATCATAAAAAACCTTCTTTAAAAAATGAAAAATAAGTGATTTGAATGCTTATAGTATTTAAACTCTCAGATAAATTATCCTCTATTGTACCATAAACAATTGTTATGTGGAATTTAAGAAAGAGTAATGTGTATAAAGAACTTAGCATAATACATGGCATAGAACAATTGCTTAATAAATGATTTCCATTATTATTCTACAACAATTTGATATATATTTAGAAAATTGTGAAGAGATTCAGTATCATGTAAATAATTTTGCTTAGCTTAAAGAGAATACTCATAAGCAAGTGAGATCTCTGTCCTCAGACATGAAAAGCTCTTATAAGGAAAGGGACCTATAGTTTATGTGGAGCATCATCATGCCCAAAAAGGACAGAATCACCTTTTTAATATATAGACAAAATTCCTAGATGTGTGACCCTGTCAACAGTGCTCTGGACTGCCTTAAGAGGAAGTGACATCTCCGGGCCTGCAAGTATTCAAATGCAGAGGGTACTTATCTGTCACAGATACATCTGAAAAATGCTTTTACAGGTTGGGAGACTTGAGCAGATGATGATAATGTTCCTTGCTCCATAAGTACATGTTCATATATATATATAATATATATTATTTTTATATATTATTTAGATATTTATATATATTATATATATATCCATATTTCCATTAGAACTGTTCCCATATATTATTCATATTAGCTGATAAGTTCCTAGGTAGCAAGAGCCATGTCAGTTTTAACTGTTTTTTTCCAGTCTCTAACCAAGTGCTAAGAATATTGTAGATACTTGGTATTAGGATTAGAGCAAGCTAATTGAATATTTTTCTTTCCATTGAAGGAGACTGAGAATTTCCATCCATTCCTGGAAATCATTAAATTAGGATTAATGATTATCTATACAGAGAATCTATACTGCATGGCTTGATGTTAGACAAGGTCAGAAATTCGTTTGCTTATTCAGCCTGTCACTTTCAAATCATTCAATAAACATTAAGCGCTTCTTACTTTACATTAATAATACTTGATGTTAGGGAATCAAAGATTATAAAGAACTTTTCAGCTCTATTAATGTGATTTGTATTTATGGTGAAAGACTATTTAGATGTGAAGAATATTTAGATGTGAGATATATGGGGAAGGTTTAGCCTACTTGATGAGGAAACTAAATTATAAAGTTTTATTTTGAATATACTTATATAAAAATTCATGGTTGTATTAGTTGGAGTTGTTGTAGTTTGATAGAAAACCCAGTCTAGGGCTGGGCATGGTGGCTCACACCTATAATTCCAGCACTTTGGGAGGCCAAGGTGGGTGGATCACCTGAAGTCAGGAGTTCAAGACCAGCCTGGCCAACATGGTGAAACCCTGTCTCTAGTAAAAATACAAAAGCTGGGCGTGGTAGCACGCACCTGTAATCCCAGCTACTTGGGAGGCTGAGGCAGGAGAATCACTTGAACCTGGGAGGCAGAGGTCGCAGTGAGCCAAGATCATGCCATTGCACTCCAGCCTGGGTGACAGAGCAAGACTCTGTCTCAAAAGAAAAAAATAAAAAGAAAAGTAAAGAAAAGAAAACCCAATTTAAACTAGCTTAAGCAAGAAAGGGAACTCATTGGATCATGTTTCTGAAGGCTAGGGTATTTCTTGTTTTCAGCACTGCCAGATCCAGTTGACAGACATAATGAGAATGAAACCACCCTTTTTATCTTGGTGCTACACCCCTTCAGAATTTGGCTTCCTTCTCAGGTGAGTTTTCTCCTTGGGCTGTCCCCTAGCAGCGCAGACTTGTGTCTTCCCAAATTCAAGCATAGCAGAAAGGAAAGAAATTCTCACTTAGTGTCTACGGCCAAAGGTCTGGAACCATCTCTGATGTGGTCATGCGCTCTTTGCTTAATCAATTGTTGTGCTTGGGGACAGGGGAATGATGTTCTGATTGACTCTTAAGGATCAAATGTTCGCCTCTAGACCTAAGGATGGAGTTGATTCTCTCTGAAGCACTTGGTTTGAGAGTTGGCAAGAAGTATAATCTGGGTCCTGTTATTCGAGGAAGAGGGAGTAACCAGTGAACAGCCTCATAAGTATCCACAGCAAAGATCCCTGTGTGAGGCGTAGAACTGTTAGAAACTGCTGGAGTTGGTAACAGGGAGGAGAACATTGGGGATCAGATCTTCTATTTAGAAATATGGTTTACTGTGTTTTCTCTAACTGTGTTATGAGACAGTTCCTTTTTTCAGTATTACAGGGCAAATATATTGTTAATTCATATAATAAGGTATTATCTGGTTTGCAACTTATTTATATTGACCCAGGAACTATTTTGAGAAGCTTCAGATAGACAGGAGGGGTTATGATGCAAACACTTCTAAAGAAGAATGTGCCTTTAAAGATTTTTAGTTTCTTTGTGTTGCTAAATGTGTAACTACCCATGAATGTGCATTACAGATAATAAATGTTCCAGTTTTTGTAGCATCTATTGCTTTAAGCTTCCCTAATGAAACTGCTAAGTCCTTCCTCTTTATTAAAAAACAACTGCAACAAGGGCAGCAGCAACACAGCTAAATGCTCCAATGCTATCCTTAAAGATTTATTGTGAAGATGAATATTAACTTATTTTCAGAGGGGAAAATATATTTAATTTTAATTCCATATTATGTAAGAATGCCATGGATGCATTACAGGTACCTTCACTCTGCCAGATGCTGTGAACTTACAAATTCATGTAATTATCACAAAGCCCAGCAAGGCAGATCTTATCTCCATTTTTCACATTTCTCAAATGTCTGATTACCCTTGCCTATCTATTTATATTTCGAAGAGAAGCAGCAAAATACTGATTGGAATCAGTGTATTTGGATGGGACATATAGACTGATGGATATTATCAAGATGGCTAGCAGTCTTTTCCCTCCAAATATGAGTTTCTGTTGATTTTTATTCTGGAATGATGCTCAGAAAAAGGATTTTCTGACTTCCTTCCTGTGGGGTGCAGTGATGGCTTTTAGGATATTGACTCTAGGCAGGCAGAGGGGCTTAGGGATTTTCTTGTTTTTTATGCAGATAAAATCGAATCATCCAGTTTTCAGTAAGGCACTATGCCCCAGCCTCCTCTGTGCTTGATGTCCCATTCGGGCACTGGGTTAGTAGTTGGGTGGACATGGGAGAGGTATGGTTGCTCAGCTGTAGAGACAGGGACCTGAAGTTTTCACTGCTCCTTATATGGACTTTCAAACTGGCTTAAATAATGACTGTCACCTCCATTTCCTGAAACTTTCCAGGGTTCTGAAGATCAGATTGGCTTGCTTCTCATTCATATCATGCCAGTAGGTTTAATCTTCCTGATGAGTAATTTACCATTTCCCCATATGCTTTCTGCAATCATATATTTGGCTCAGGGTTATAGAGATCTCTTAGTTGCACAGAAGTTAAAGTTTTTGTTACCTGTGTCTTTTGAGAGTGA
Source organism: Rhinopithecus roxellana (assembly GCF_007565055.1). Lineage (NCBI taxonomy): Eukaryota > Metazoa > Chordata > Mammalia > Primates > Cercopithecidae > Rhinopithecus > Rhinopithecus roxellana. The sequence continues at coordinate 48,429,111 of NC_044551.1, forward strand.
TTTTTAAAAGAAGTGGGCAAAAATGTCTTTACTATCTTGAAACCAGATGTCACCTAACTTATAACTCTCTCTGTCAGTTTCTTCATCTGTAAAATGAGCTAGTGGCGTCTAAAGATGTAAATTCTACCATCATTATTGTTTTTATACTTATATAGTGGAGTGTGTGTGTATTAAGTTACTACTTTTATTGATGCAGGACAAATGTTTCCTGTAAACGAGGTTTGAAAAATAAAATCTTATATGTTAATTAATTTCATATCATGTATATTAGTACAAGTTCAGATGTATGTGCAGTGATGTTATAGAGTGCCTCATGTAAAAGTGATTAGTTAATTGAAGCATGTATTTGAAAATGGGGCATCTTCTAAGCAGACGAAACTAGATATATGAGAAAATGTGATTCTTTACTAACTGCGCTAGTGTAAGAGCCTTGTGGCTTTGAAAACGGTGACTTTTCAAAATGTAACCAATCTAAACCTGTTTTTAGGTGATACAACTACTTGATTTTAAAATAGTTAAAAAATACTATATATATTTTAACTATAGTTAAAAATACAATAGGAACTGTAACACACCTTTCTTTTTGGGGTGAGTCATTTATTCTATTATGATTCAGATGCTAACTCATGAATTGGAGAAATAATAATTTTTAAAACAGTGTTTAAAACTTCCATGCTCTTCCATTGTAAAATCTTAGGATGTAACAATTCCCCTTTGGAAATTCACTCTTAGAAAGCCAGTTACAAAATAATACAATATAAAAGAAATTTCAATCTACATTTAGGATTTGCCTGTAACACATCAGTCTGATTCATAAGCCAAAAGAAACATTTTTATGTTTCCATTCTCTTTCCCTCTTTTCTCTCTCCATTTCTCTTCTAAGTGCCTTTAGTTCTGTTTTGTCACTAAGAAAAAATTTTTACACGTTTGACCAAAGGCCAAAGGTGAATGCCAAGTAAATTCAGTCACTTCTTTGAGGATTAATGGTGGGATTTCTACCCAGCATGCCCCAGGTTTGCTGTGTTCAAGTTTTGCCAAGATAAATCTCTGGGCAGTCCAGTGCTTGTTTGGAAGAGGACTTGAGAAAAGTTTAATCATTTGTGGGGTTGGTTTTTTGACAGGTCAGCAGAAAACTGCTTTATTGAATCCAGATTAACGTATTTGAGTAAGATTCAGGAAATAAAGAGTATTGGCTTTGGCAGCAGGTTTGAGCAATAGGCAAATGCAGGGCGTTCTCAGGAAAGCCACCAGTAAGCATATGTATCTCTCAGGAGACAAAATCCCAGGAACCCATAAAGAAGCCAGTTTTCTAGCTGGGCAGACATCAAGTATCAATTGTTCTTAGACACAGTTGGATAGAGAAGGAAAAACTGGGCCCTGGCCTAGGTTCATCAGATGACCATGATCTCTAATGGCAACAACTGCAATGTCAGCAAAACCATGGGTTCCCAGAAAACTCTCTTGAAATCTCTAGTGAAGACCTAGGAGTAGAAGGATAACTAGAAATCAAATTATTATGAAATAGGGGTGAAGAAATAAAAATGGGAACATCAGGCACAGAATGAACGTACAAAGGGAAGAGGAAGGAAGTGAAAACATCCTAAAAGAGTCCAAAGGGACATGTGTTCCTATATGCCATGTCATCTAAAAAAGAGACTGGCTACATGTGGTTGTCTTTTAAAGCCCTAAAAATTTGCATTTCTCAGGAGTGATCAGGCCCTGAGAATCTGACTCATGCTCACCAAAATACTTTCATGACTGAGGTAAACACAAAAATGACGATTTATTAACAAAGGAAAATATAACTACTATGTGTCCTGGGAGTGCATGCAAGAGCATGAGCAACACAGTCTTTCCCTGGAGACCAGCCTCCATGAGAAGCTTCATCATGGCCGGAAACCATAGAAAACGTACCATGATTTCAGGAATAAAATCTGTATCATTAGTCTGTTCTTTCCTCAAAGTCAAGCAACTTAGGAATCAGAAGTTGTTTGGTGATCTTAGATGCAAAACAAAGGGTCTTTAAAACCAAACCAGTCTAGGGACACATGATGCCTCTATTTCTTGAGAGGGATGGTTTTTCTGAACGGGCCAGGGTAGTCACAGTGTGATGACAGTGACTCTCAAGATCCGGTTCTGCAATACAGCAGCTTTGCAATTAGACCAGAATAAGCATAAGCAATCTCCCTTTTTGATTTACTTGGATTTTCAGGCTTGTTCAAACCTTATTCCTAAATCTACTTTTATTCGATGATGGAGTCCTTCTATGCAAAGGTTTACTTCACAGCTGATGTTCACCCACTGTATTCTCCAGGATCTGCCTAGCTCTTTCATCAAAGAAGTAGAGAATCAAATGACAATGAAATAGAAGTAACCATGCATATACAGTAGTCCCCCTTTATCTGTGGTTTTGCTTTCCATGGTTTCAGTTACCCACTAAAACAGGTGAACACAGTACAATAAGATATGGGGATGGTGGTTGGGGAGAAAGTGAAACCATATTAACGTAACTTTTATTATAGCATATTGCTATAATTGTCCTATTTTGTTATTAGTCATTGTTGTTAATCTCTTACTATTCCTAATTTATAAATTTAACTTAATCAGAGGTATGTATGTATAGGAAAAGAACGTAGTATATAGGATGCAGTACCATTTGCAGTTTCAGGCATCCACTGGGGAGTCTGGGAATGTGTTCCTGGCATTTCCAGTCTTCATTCTTGCTATGACACTGGTCAGTCCTCAGAGTTGCAGTTTGGTTTTTGGTTAAATATAGTGGTAGGGAGAGATGTTTCAGAGTATATCATTTATTACTTATTTCCATATTCTTTACTCTTTGAATTAGGAAGCCTATATGGGTGGGGGGCTCTGTGGTTGATTAAGGGTATCAGTTCTTCAGCTCCTGAGTGTGTTATTGCAGATAACCACGAAATTGATTGCAGGGGGGGCCCACTGATGAGGCTGCTAACATGCCATTTTAAACCTGAATCCCCTATGCTCTTTTTTTTTTTTTCACTTTTTATTATTATTATTTTTTTTATTACACTTTAAGTTCTAGGGTACATGTGCATAACGTGCAGGTTTGTTACATATGTATACTTATGCCATGTTGGTGTGCTGCACCCATCAACTCGTCAGCACCCATCAATTCATCATTTATATCATGTGTAACTCCCCAATGCAATCCCTCCCTCCTCCCCACTCCCCATGATAGGCCCCAGTGTGTGATGTTCCCCTTCCCGAGTCCAAGTGATCTCATTGTTCAGTTCCCACCTATGAGTCAGAACATGCGGTTTTTGGTTTTATCTTCTTGTGATACTTTGCTAAGAATGATGGTTTCCAGCTGCATCCATGTCCCTACAAAGGACGCAAACTCATCCTTTTTTATGGCTGCATAGTATTCCATGGTGTATATGTGCCACATTTTCTTAATCCAGTCTGTCACAGATGGACATTTGGGTTGATTCCAAGTCTTTGCTATTGTGAATAGTGCCGCAATAAACATACGTGTGCATGTGTCTTTGTAGTAGAATAATTTATAATCCTTTGGGTATATACCCAGTAGTGGGATGGCTGGGTCATATGGTACATCTAGTTCTAGATCCTTGAGGAATTGCCATACTGTTTTCCATAATGGTTGAACTAGTTTACAATCCCACCAACAGTGTAAAAGTGTTCCTATTTCTCCACATCCTCTCCAACACCTGTTGTTTCCTGACTTCTTAATGATTGCCATTCTAACTGGTGTGAGATGGTATCTCATTGTGGTTTTGATTTGCATTTCTCTGATGGCCAGTGATGATGAGCATTTTTTAATGTGTCTGTTGGCTGTATGAATGTCTTCTTTTGAGAAATGTCTGTTCATATCCTTTCCCCACTTTTTGATGGGGTTGTTTGTTTTTTTCTTGTATATTTGTTTGAGTTCTTTGTAGATTCTGGATATTAGCCCTTTGTCAGATGAGTAGGTTGCAAAAATTTTCTCCCATTCTGTAGGTTGCCTGTTAACTCTGATGGTAGTTTCTTTTGCTGTGCAGAAGCTCTTTAGTTTAATGAGATCCCATTTGTCAATTTTGGCTTTTGCTGCCATTGCTTTTGGTGTTTTAGACATGAAGTCCTTGCCCATGCCTATGTCCTGAATGGTACTACCTAGATTTTCTTCTAGGGTTTTTATGGTATTAGGTCTAACATTTAAGTCTCTAATCCATCTTGAATTAATCTTCATATAAGGGGTAAGGAAAGGATCCAGTTTCAGCTTTCTACTTATGGCTAGCCAATTTTCCCAGCACCATTTATTAAATAGGGATTCCTTTCCCCATTTCTTGTTTCTCTCAGGTTTGTCAAAGATCAGATGGCTGTAGATGTGTGGTATTATTTCTGAGGACTCTGTTCTGTTCCATTGGTCTATATCTCTGTTTTGGTACCAGTACCATGCTGTTTTGGTTACTGTAGCCTTGTAGTATAGTTTGAAGTCAGGTAGCGTGACGCCTCCAGCTTTGTCCTTTTGACTTAGGATTGTCTTGGCAATGCGGGCTCTTTTTTGGTTCCATATGAACTTTAAAGCAGTTTTTTCCAATTCTGTGAAGAAACTCATTGGTAGCTTGATGGGGATGGCATTGAATCTATAAATAACCTTGGGCAGTATGGCCATTTTCACGATATTGATTCTTCCTATCCATGAGCATGGTATGTTCCTCCATTTGTTAGTGTCCTCTTTTATTTCACTGAGCAGTGGTTTGTAGTTCTCCTTGAAGAGGTCCTTTACATCCCTTGTAAGCTGGATTCCTAGGTATTTTATTCTCTTTGAAGCAATTGTGAATGGAAGTTCATTCCTGATTTGGCTCTCTGCTTGTCTGTTACTGGTGTATAAGAATGCTTGTGATTTTTGCACATTGATTTTGTATCCTGAGACTTTGCTGAAGTTGCTTATCAGCTTAAGGAGATTTTGGGCTGAGACGATGGGGTTTTCTAAATATACAATCATGTCATCTGCAAACAGGGACAATTTGACTTCTTCTTTTCCTAACTGGATACCCTTGATTTCTTTCTCTTGCCTGATTGCCCTAGCCAGAACTTCCAACACTATGTTGAATAGGAGTGGTGAGAGAGGGCATCCCTGTCTTGTGCCAGTTTTCAAAGGGAATTTTTCCAGTTTTTGCCCATTCAGAATGATATGAGCTGTGGGTTTGTCATAAATAGCTCTTATTATTTTGAGGTACGTTCCATCAATACCGAATTTATTGAGAGTTTTTAGCATGAAGGGCTGTTGAATTTTGTCAAAAGCCTTTTCTGCATCTATTGAGATAATCATGTGGTTCTTGTCTTTGGTTATGTTTATATGCTGGATTACGTTTATTGATTTGCGAATGTTGAACCAGCCTTGCATCCCAGGGATGAAGCCCACTTGATCATGGTGGATAAGCTTTTTGATGTGCTGCTGAATCCGGTTTGCCAGTATTTTATTGAGAATTTTTGCATCGGTGTTCATCAGGGATATTGGTCTAAAATTCTCTTTTTTCGTTGTGTCTCTGCCAGGCTTTGGTATCAGGATGATGTTGGCCTCATCAAATGAGTTAGGGAGGATTCCCTCTTTTTCTATTGATTGGAATAGTTTCAGAAGGAATGGTACCAGCTCCTCCTTGTACCTCTGGTAGAATTCAGCTGTGAATCCATCTGGTCCTGGACTTTTTTTGGTGGGTAGGCTATTAATTGTTGCCTCAATTTCAGAGCCTGCTATTGGTCTATTCAGGGATTCAACTTCTTCCTGGTTTAGTGTTGGGAGAGTGTAAGTGTCCAGGAAATTATCCATTTCTTCTAGATTTTCTAGTTGATTTGCATAGAGGTGTTTATAGTATTCTCTGATGGTAGTTTGTATTTCTGTGGGGTTGGTGGTGATATCCCCTTTATCATTTTTTATTGTGTCTATTTGATTCCTCTCTCTTTTCTTCTTTATTAGTCTTGCTAGCGGCCTGTCAATTTTGTTGATCTTTTCAAAAAACCAACTCCTGGATTCATTGATTTTTTGGAGGGTTTTTTGTGTCTCTATCTCCTTCAGTTCTGCTCTGATCTTAGTTATTTCTTGCCTTCTGCTAGCTTTTGAATGTGTTTGCTCTTGCCTCTCTAGTTCTTTTAATTGTGATATTAGAGTGTCAATTTTAGATCTTTCCTGCTTTCTCTTGTGGGCATTTAGTGCTATAAATTTCCCTCTACACACTGCTTTAAATGTGTCCCAGAGATTCTGGTATGTTGTATCTTTGTTCTCATTGGTTTCAAAGAACATCTTTATTTCTGCTTTCATTTCGTTATGTACCCAGTAGTCATTCAGGAGCAGGTTGTTCAGTTTCCATGTAGTTGAGCAGTTTTGATTGAGTTTCTTAGTCCTGAGTTCTAGTTTGATTGCACTGTGGTCTGAGAGACAGTTTGTTATAATTTCTGTTCTTTTACATTTGCTGAGGAGTGCTTTACTTCCAACTATGTGGTCAATTTTGGAATAAGTGTGATGTGGTGCTGAGAAGAATGTATATTCTGTTGATTTGGGGTGGAGAGTTCTATAGATGTCTATTAGGTCCGCTTGGTGCAGAGATGAGTTCAATTCCTGGATATCCTTGTTAACTTTCTGTCTCGTTGATCTGTCTAATGTTGACAGCGGAGTGTTGAAGTCTCCCATTATTATTGTATGGGAGTCTAAGTCTCTTTGTAAGTCTCTAAGGACTTGCTTTATGAATCTGGGTGCTCCTGTATTGGGTGCATATATATTTAGGATAGTTAGCTCTTCCTGTTGAATTGATCCCTTTACCATTATGTAATGGCCTTCTTTGTCTCTTTTGATCTTTGATGTTTTAAAGTCTGTTTTATCAGAGACTAGGATTGCAACCCCTGCTTTTTTGTGTTCTCCATTTGCTTGGTAGATCTTCCTCCATCCCTTTATTTTGAGCCTATGTATGTCTCTGCATGTGAGATGGGTCTCCTGAATACAGCAGACTGATGGGTCTTGACTCTTTATCCAGTTTGCCAGTCTGTGTCTTTTAATTGGAGCATTTAGTCCATTAACTTTTAAGGTTAATATTGTTATGTGTGAACTTGATCCTGCCATTATGATATTAACTGGTTATTTTGCTCGTTAGTTGATGCAGTTTCTTCCTAGCCTCGATGGTCTTTACATTTTGGCATGTTTTTGCAATGGCTGGTACCGGTTGTTCCTTTCCATGTTTAGGGCTTCCTTCAGGGTCTCTTGTAAGGCAGGCCTGGTGCTGACAAAATCTCTAAGCATTTGCTTATCTGTAAAGGATTTTATTTCTCCTTCACTGATGAAACTTAGTTTGGCTGGATATGAAATTCTGGGTTTAAAATTCTTTTCTTTAAGAACGTTGAATATTGGCCCCCACTCTCTTCTGGCTTGTAGAGTTTCTGCCGAGAGATCTGCTGTTAGTCTGATGGGCTTCCCTTTGTGGGTAACCCGACCTTTCTCTCTGGCTGCCCTTAAGATTTTTTCCTTCATTTCAACTTTGGTGACTCTGGCAATTATGTGTCTTGGAGTTGCTCTTCTCGAGGAGTATCTTTGTGGCGTTCTCTGTATTTCCTGAATTTGAATGTTGGCCTGCCCTACTAGGTTGGGGAAGTTCTCCTGGATGATACCCTGAAAAGTGTTTTCCAACTTGGTTCCATTTTCCCCCTCACTTTCAGGCACCCCAATCAGATGTAGATTTGGTCTTTTTACATAATCCCATACTTCTTGCAGGCTTTGTTCATTTCTTTTTCTTCTTTTTTCTTTTGGTTTCTCTTCTCGCTTCATTTCATTCATTTGATCCTCAATCGCTGATACTCTTTCTTCCAGTTGATCGAGTCGGTTACTGAAGCTTGTGCATTTGTCACGTATTTCTCGTGTCATGGTTTTCATCTCTGTCATTTCGTTTATGATCTTCTCTGCATTAATTAGTCTAGCTGTCAGTTGTTCCACTCTTTTTTCAAGATTTTTAGTTTCTTTGCGCTGGGTACGTAATTCCTCCTTTAGCTCTGAGAAGTTTGATGGACTGAAGCCTTCTTCTCTCATCTCGTCAAAGTCATTCTCTGACCAGCTTTGATCCGTTGCTGGCGATGGGCTGCGCTCCTTTGCAGGGGGAGATGCGCTCTTATTTTTTGAATTTCCAGCTTTTCTGCCCTGCTTCTTCCCCATCTTTGTGGTTTTATCTGTCTCTGGTCTTTGATGATGTTGACGTACTGATGGGGTTTTGGTATAGGTGTCCTTCCTGTTTGATAGTTTTCCTTCTGACAGTCAGAAGGACTGTCTGTTGGTCTGTTGGAGATTGCTTGAGGTCCACTCCAGACCCTGTTTGCCTGGGTATCAGCAGCAGAGGTTGCCGAAGATAGAATATTGCTGAACAGCAAGTGTACCTGTCTGATTCTTCCTTTGGAAGTTTCCTCTCAGGGGTGTACTCCACCCTGTGAGGTGTGGGGTGTCAGACTGCCCCTAGTGGGGGATGTCTCCCAGCTAGGCTACTTGGGGGTCAGGGACCCACCTGAGCAGGCAGTCTGTCCGTTCTCAGATCTCAACCTCCGCGTTGGGAGATCCACCGCTCTCCCCAAAGCTGTCAGACAGAGTCGTTCGCATCTGCACCGGCCCCCGCTGCTTCCCCTGTTGGTCTTCAGCTGTGTGCTGTCCCCAGAGGTGGAGACTACAGAGACAGGCAGGCTTCCTTGAGCTGCTGTGAGCTCCACCCAGTTCGAGCTTCCCAGTGGCTTTGTTTACCTACTTAAGCCTCAGCAATGGCGGGCGCCCCTCCCCCAGCCTCGCTGCTGCCTTGTCGATAGATCGCCGCAGACTGCTGTGTTAGCAATGAGGGAGGCTCCCTGGGCGTGGGACCCTCCCGGCCAGTTGTGGGATACACACTCCTGGTGTGCCTGTTTGCTTAAAGCGCAGTATTGGGGTGGGAGTTACCCGATTTTCCAGGTGTTGTGTGTCTCAGTTCCCCTGGCTAGGAAAACGGATTCCCTTCCCCCTTGGGCTTCCAGGTGAGGCGATGCCTCGCCCTGCTTCAGCTCTCGCTGGTCGGGCTGCAGCAGCTGACCAGCACCGATTGTCTGGCACTCCCTGGTGAGATGACCCCAGTACCTCAGTTGAAAATGCAGAAATCACCGGTCTTCTGTGTCGCTCGCACTGGGAGTTGGAGACTGGAGCTGTTCCTATTCAGCCATCTTGCTCCGCCCCCGCTCTTAATCTGATTCATAGACTGCAGAGCTATTCCGGGTCCCCAGGAATTAGTGTTAGCTCAGAGCCAGCATGCAGTAGTGCAAAGGGTGTATTTCACATTCATCAGTGCAAAATTATTCTATTTAATGCTGTAGGTTCCTGTGTAGATGGACAATATAAATAGAGAACATTTATTGAGCACTTACTATGTGTCAGGCACTATTCAAATACTTGTTTCTAAATATTCTAAATGCTGGTATCTCCATCAAATATCTAAAGGCCTTGTTATAAAAAATATTTTTTCTGGGCTCACACAGGAACATATATAAGGGACGGACAAGCTATACATGTTAAACCCTCCATGTATTCCATCTCTCCAAACGAGAAATGGGTCTCTAGGCTGGATGATAGCTAAATCAAACAGAGAGACCTGGTAAATGTCTCTTACATACACGTGGATCCACCTCATTTTTTGAACTGTCACGTAGTATTCCATTGATTCGATAACCTATGGTTTATTTATTCTCTTCCATCAATAGACATTATAGTTTCTCTGTTTGTTGTTACTTCAAACAATACTTCAATGAATAGTTTTATATGTCTCTGAACACATGTGAAGGTTTCTCTAGAATTTCTACCGAAGGGAGGCTTTTATTGTTTGTTTACATTTTGCCTCTGTGTTTAGAGAGGCCAAGTCCCTATATCCCTTCCCACTTAAAGAGAAGACGCAGTAACTATAGTTATGAACTATGAGGAGCAGAGATAGAAGGCTGTTCAGGAAAACTCAGTGAATGGTAAATAGAACACTTCCAAATAAACAAATGAACAAACACATAGGCAAAACCTCCAAGCCCCCAAACACCTTAACCAATAATCTTGTCCTAATAATGAAAATCAACTTCTGTGTAGATGCCAGAAAACTGAAAATAGGACAAGCAAATCTTGGCCCCCAAATCTGAGCAGGGACAATTAAAACTTTAGAATAGGCTCCAACTTTCAAAAGACAGATTTAAAAACATAGTTTTCTAAGCCAATTATATAGAGTTTTACATAGCCAATGCTCTCATCTATTTTTTCCCCTCCAAGCTTACAGGAAAACACTGTTTATTTCTGACATTCGGAAAAGCTGTTTCAGCCTCAGTGTTGATTGATAGTAATAGATATAAGAATTAATAAAAGAGATGTGTTCGGTGAGTCACCAGCACAAGAGCTAAAACAGGCCACATCCCAAGGTAAATGAAACAGAACCTAGCATCATCCCATGGTGTTTTGAAGCTATGATTGAAAGTCAGAAGGGAGGAATATGTGTTTGCCAAGAAACGTCAATGCTTTTGACTTCTTTCAACCTAGACTCATTGGTTGCATTTCCAGGGAACTGATGACGTCTGGAGGGGAGAGTATAAATCTAAAGTCAAAAGCCCTCCTGAAATGGATTTGCTATAGTTTCTTATTTTAAATGCATAGATGTTTCTTAGTAAAAATTTTGAAATGGAAGATGTTAGCAGGAAGTGATAGGCTAATCTTCACTCATATCCAGGCAGGTCTGCCTGGTTTTTCAGTAAGGATAAAAAAAAAAACCCAGGAAATCTCATGTTTCTCATATTCCTACTCATATCCTCTTACTAATACTAAAAAGTGACAAACCTAAAAGCAAAAAAAAAGCCAAATACTTCAATCAACAATCATTCTAATAATGAAAATCAGCCTATATAGATATCAGAAAACTGAAAAAAATATGAGAATAAAGAATATCATTGATTTGATATTCCATATCATTATAATCACAATACTTTATCATGTTTTCCAGTAAAGATGTTTCATACGTAATTGACTCTAATTTCAACATAAAGAATCCTAAATTTATCTGTTCCCTTTGCAATTGAAAGTGTTTCTCTAATTTGTTGATGAATCTCTCTCTTTGGATAGTATTATTGTTACTATGAGGTAGGAAGAGCCAAATGTATGGACCAAGGTGTCTCTTTCAAATTGCCACTGCTTCTTTTCTAGTAAAGAACATGTAGAATTTCTTCCTTCATCTACTTTGGGCTCTTGCTTGACGTTTAATTCAGTTACTTGGGTTCTGGTGAACTTACATATTCTGAATTATGTGGAAAGGCTTTACTCCTCCATTCACTGTTGCTCTTTAAACAAACTAAAACAAAGACTCAAAAACTTTGCTAAAAAATTTAGCAAAAATACATAGCATGTATATATGGGCTGAATTATGTTCCCTCAAAAATCCATATGTTGAAGTCCTAACTCCCAGTACCTGAGAATTTGACCATATTTCTAGATAGGGTATTTACAAAGGTAACGAAGTTAAAATGAGGTCATTAGGGCCAGCTTAATCCAATATGACTGATGTCCCTATAAAAGAGGAAATTTGGACACTGACACAGAGAAGATGATGTGAAGGCACAGGGAGAAGACAGCCACCTAGGAGCTCAGGAGAGGTGCCTGCAACAGACACTTCCCTTACAGCCCGCAGAAGAAACCAATGCTGTTGACATCTTGGTATTGGACTTCTAGCCTTTGGAAAAGGGAGAAAATAAATGTCTGTTGGTTAAGCCACCCAGTCAGTGTTTCTTTTTTGTGGAAGTCTCAGCAAATTTATACCGCATGGATGCTTTACTCCTCAGACTTCCCTGCTTGAAACCCTGATACTACTTCAGATTTGAAAAATACATCTCTATACACTAAATAAAAAGTTATTATGTAATTGTTTCTCTCCCTGAACTCAACATGAGTTTCGTGTCTTCACTGGAAAATATTTTACATTTTTAAAAAAATGTATATAAATATTAAATATATATTATATAAAATATATATCAAATATATATGCTATATATTTTTTAAATTATATAAAATATAATATATGTATTTATATATTTAATATATATAAAATGTATTTTTTTGCATATGGCCTATGTATCATTTTAACATCCAATTCCTGGGTCTCTGTCAGGGGCCTGTATTACATGTATACTGTAGGATCTTCCACCCGCATGTGCCTGGATTTCTTCATGATTTTTCTTTTCTACTTTAATGATGGTTTGTTATTCATAATTTTGAGGGACCTAATATAGAACTGATTTTAAAATATCTATAAATTAACAAAGAAAAGACTAATCATAGTTTTTGACATTATTAACAGCTGTATTCCCATCTCCTGATTTTTAGATATGCATTTAGCTTGCTTTCATGGCCTGTGGCCCACAGGTTAATTATATACTTTGTTATTTTAGGAATCTGGACAACTTACTCTTCACTATAAAGGTTTATTTTTCTCCCTTCATACTTTTATCTATGTAGAATACTGTCTCATTACCTCGAGATCAAATTGAATGTATGAATGCATGATAGGCAAATTCGTGTCACAGGTCAAGTGTCATGCCCAGTTTGCCCTTGGCAGGTAAATTGGAAATAGGGTAAGGATACTCTGAAGACCTTAGTTTTGAACTAACATTCCAATTGGACGATACGCATATTTAAGATTAATGTTGCAGTGAACACATAGAATTAGTTTGTGACTTATGAGTGATTCCTTACTCTTCACTCTGGGCATATGGGAGATAGTGTCTGAATGACATTTGCAAATAGCAAATAATATGATTTCAAAATTCAATCTCCAAGGCAAGTATACATGCAGATTAAGAGAAATGTGTAACCCTCTGCTAGTGGTTCTGCTTTGCCATGAAATGGTTTCTTTGTGTAACTAGCAACTGCAGATGGTTTATAACTATCAAAGAGACTGAGGATTAATGTAGATATTTTGCAATCTCCTGTAAGCATCATTTGTATTATACATTTATATGACACAATGGGTTACAATGATAGATTTGCTTTAGGTTACTCTGAAAATATTTTGAAAATGATAGAAACTTTTACATATAATCAAATGGTTTGATTGATCAATTCTAGTGATATTTCTCTACAAAAAAAGGCATCTGGTCAATAAAACTGATTTTCCTGAAAAAGAAAATAAAAAAGAATGGTCAAATAAAAAGTAATTCATCTATTTATGCTTTCATGAATAAACAAATGTCATTAGCCTATGAGCTTTATGACTTTTTAAAAACGTGTTTCTTATAGGAATTATGTGGTTTAATGTTTGTGTTATTGTATTTTTGTGGTTAAATGTGTCAGTGGCTTAATATGGAGGAATCTAAGAAAGGGTATTGTAGGAGGAGATTGAACTGAAGACACATCTAGCTCTCTTCCTGCCCTAAATTCCTTATGTGACTACTAAAAGATTACACACACACACACATATATATATATAGACAGACAGACAGAAAGACAGAGAAATTCAGAATAGTGTTGGCAAGAGAGAGAGAAAGTCATCAGCCAGTAGAAAATTGTGAGAAATTTTGCAAGTTAGAAAGGACACAATCCTGAGAATCTCCAAGCTCAGAGTGACCTAATGTAGAGAAGGAGGTTAAGGGACAGCCGCCAGAGTCATTAAATAGGAGCTAAAATCCGAACAGTACAACTGTTCTGTCCTATCATTTACGCCACTATACTAAATGGCAAGCACAAATAGATCTCAATGTCAGGATAAGTCTGAAAAGTATCAAAATTAATCTCTTTTGGGTCTTAGGAAGAAGAAGATTAGATTGTGCAGTGATTTGAGATGCCGACAGGCATGAAGGCAAGAAAAAAAGGAACACTCTGCTGTCAGGAGGTTAAACCTTAAAGTGCTTCTCTGCTGAACTCATCACCTTCCTAGGCTGGCAATGGGGAGAGGGCATGAGCTCCTTGCCTACCTGCCAGTCTATGCCTCAGGAAACTTAACAGACATTGCCCAGTAGACCCACCTTAACTATTTACATAGAACCTAAAAGTAGCCTTTTCACTCAAAGTTGAGACCTGGTAGAACATCAGACCTATATCACCACAGAGGATTGATGAAAACCAATAGGAGGACAAGAATGAACTAACAGAGCCACTGATCCAAGGTTATAAAATAAATAATTCAAGGAACAGATAAAAACTTAACCAAAGACACCTTTTACAAATCTTTAGAGAGAATCAAGTGGTGATTATCTACTAAAAGGAAAGAAGAAAAAGGTGTGAGAGGAGAAGGAGGAGAAAAATAAAGCTCTTATGAAGATGAGTAATTAGAGAAGACAAAAGTGGTTCTAAAAATTGAAAATCTGATTGGCAAAGTAGAAAAAAATCTAATGCAAGGGAAAAGAATTAATTAAAAAACACTTAACAGGAATTCAGAAAGGAGAACATGAACATAGCAAATGGAGGAGATGAAAAGGAGGTGACAGAGGAATTTCCCTTGAGCTGAAGATTTGAGTCTTCAGATTAAAAGGGTGCACTTATGTGTCTACATCCTACTGAAATTTCCAACCTCAAGATTAAAAGAAAATTTTTAAAGCTTTTATAGAGAAAATAAATCATTTAATCAATCAAATTCACTAACATGTAGGTGAGAAATAAATGAATAATCAGACTTCCAGAGGCTTTTTTTTTTTTTTGTCTGTGAGCAGATGGAAGACCTTACTCCCACTCCTCATGCCCACATAGATTAATTTTAGTTTGGTCATCTGGTTCAAACTTGACTGATTATCTTAATCACCTGTGAAGCCTTTGAAAAGTACAGATCCATGGGCCCTACTCTCAGAGATGTAGGTGTATTAGATCCTGGGTGTGGTCTGCGAGTCTGTATTCTAAAGAGCTCCTTGGTTTTGAAACAAGTGGCTTAGCCCACAGACACTGATGACTCAATTCCATTAGCTGTTTGGTGCACGTGAGGCTCCATTCCATGGATATGAGCTCCTCACGCTAGACCACAAGGCTGACTCAGTGTGTTCTGTCTGAGGCCATATGAGTCTCATGTGGCCAGCACCCAGGCCACAGAAATTATATTCATGGCTTCTGCTGTATTTTAGACTAAACATGTCTTAGATGACAAACTATAAAAAGATGTAAAATATTTTTGCAAATCCAACTCTATTGGTAACTGTTATCTTTCATTTCTGACCCCTCAATCATTGTTTGAAGGCTTAAATTTCACAAATAGAACTAAGGGTTCAGTAAGAGTTTTGCAGTTAAATTGCAGCTGTTCCATTCACATGGATTTAATTAGAAAGATTTCTAATAACATTTTACAGATTTATCTTATTTGTGGAGAAACCCCCAGAGTGCCCTTTAATCCTGTCAAATGTGTCATTAAGGGAATGTCTTACACTGACTGCACAATCAGAAGTTATATGAGGTAAAGGTGCAGCATCTACAATACAGTACATGACGTAAGCTCTGACTAGCTGGGTTAGTTATGCTCAGGAAATCAACGATCCACCATCTTGTCGGATCCATGCAGTCTTAGCAGACTTTCTTCAGGCCATGGATGTTTGAATCCACTACTCTGCATATTTAAAGACAGAGAAGGCAGATTCTCTGCAGAGAGACATAAAGAGAAAGTATACTATGCCTGTAGTTGAATGCTTCATGGTATGTGGTGTGAAACTAACTTTTTTACCTTTTTGAAGTATTAGGAAAGAAAACATATGTAGGTGAAAGTGGAATGTAATTTCCAAACACTAATCAGATGAGAAGCACTAATCTAGTGTTGCTTTTCTTTTGGTCTGCTTTTGAAACAATGGCAGACTTTCGAAGTCTTTCCTTTCTTTCCTGTTTGAATTTATTTTCTGATTTCACTTTAATATAATAAAATAGATTCATCAGAAACTTTTATGGCATTTCCCTGCCATGGCTCTTTTTTCACCCTGATTCTTCTGTCCAGTGTGTTCCTTTGTTCCTTTCTTTAGCCTCATAACACTCTTTCAGACTGTTTTCAATCTTAAAAGGAAAAACTGAAAAAAAAGAAACATTAAAAAAATCACTTTCATAAGTAGCGATTCCCCTTTTGGCGACACTGAACCTCACTAGCATTAGTTTATGTGGGTATTGTTCAGCTGGGAGAGCTTCCCCTTGGAGGTACAGTCACTCAATTTCTTTGATACACGCAATGGTTAAATATGTTTCATTTTCATTTTGTAATCAGAAAAGAAGAGTGCGAAAAGAAAATTTGGCTTTGAGGAAATCTCTGTGTGTTCAACTGAGTGTGTGTTGAAATTTCCAAAAGATTATGCTCCTTTCAGGTCCAATAAGTTAGAAGGAAATTTTGATTACAGTGCCTGGTGCTTGTGGAGAATGTGATTAAAAATTGATTAAAGGCCTCTCCAAAGATATAGTTGAGATATTAGCTATAATTTTAGAAGCTAATAAAAGTCATGACCTGTATACTTCTAAATTTCTTTTAAAATTAAAGAATATTTGCTTGACCCGGTGAAATAAAATGAAACAATAAAAACTTAGTTTATATGAGAACCCCAAATGCCATCCTAGTTATCAAATCCTAATAATCATGTGTCCAGGGGAGATGAGTTCCCAGTAATCCTTCTTTAGCCTTTACATGTTTGTGATATTTATTTTAAACACTTTAGGAAGTCAGTATGACATAGATTCCTCTTTCCTTTTCTTCAAATTGAAGACACATTGAGTACTATCACTACACTATAGAAATAGAATACTAATTCTATTAGAGAAAAAGGTGACATTTATTTTTTCTTGATTTAGAGGACAACTTATGTAAATTACCAAAAAAAGGCAGGAGATGTCAAGTCTTTCGCATAAAATTCAAGTGAGATCAACGCATTCATTGACCCATAACCAAGGGATAAATTTTTTATTGCATCCTATATATTTGTTCTAAGAATTCTGATTGTATTTTTATTGTTAAAAGCTATTACAAATAGTTTGGTCACATCTTAGAATTAACGAATGGTTACCATGACCTCATTCTTGGGAGTGTTATCATTTGAGACCTTGTGTTTGAAAAGTGTCTGGAACTGGCAATACTATTGTTGTGCTACTCACCTTTTACATCTACATACATTTATCAGAAGCAGATTTTATGTTTGCATAAATATTAGAAGGAACTTTAGAAACAATACTACCATGTTGTTTTTGGTTTCTTTTATTGTTAGAGTCCTTACTGTGTAGAAACAGTTTTTAATATTCCATTATGTTTAATTATGTTGAGAAAATAGCAAGTTTACACTACAGTTTATTTTAAAGAAAAACAAGTGCAAAATAAAAGTTTAAAATAGACTTTGCCACAGTTTTTGCAAACCTGACTTTTTGCTTGTTGTTTTCATTTTTTTTAAATTGCCGGAAAATGTTTCTGGAGAACCTCAAATGAAATAAAGTTAGACACAAAATCACATTGTAGAGGTATATAGAGAAAATGTAGCTTTTTGTTTGAATTCTTTTTTTTTTTTTTTTTTTCTGTATGGTGAAAATTTGGTTTTATTTCTTATCTATCATATACCAATACTTTTTTTTTTTTTTTTTAAATTTTTGCTCTGTTGTCCTTGCTGGAGTGTAGTGGTGCTATCTCGGCTCACTGCAACCTCCACTTCCCAGGTTCAAGTGATTATTGTGCCTCAGTCTCCTCCTGAGTAGCTGGGATTACAGGTGTGAACTGCCACACATGGCTAATTTTTTATTTATTATTATTATACTTTAAGTTCTGAGATAGATGTGCAGAAGGTGCAGGTTTGTTACATAGGTATACACGTGCCATGGTGGTTTGCTGTACCCATCAACCCATCATCTACATTAGGTATTTCTCCTAATGCTATCCCTCCCCTAGCTCCTCATACCCTGGCAGGCCAGAGTGTGTGATGTTCCCCTCCCTGTGTCCATGTGTTCTCATTGTTCAACTCCCCCTTATGAGTGGGAACATGGGGTGTCTGGTTTTCTGTTCTTATGTTAGTTTGGTGAGAATGATGGTTTCCAGCTTCATCCATGTCCCTGCAAAGGACATGAACTCATCATTTTTTATGGCTGCATAGTATTCCATGGTGTATATGAGTCACATTTTCTTTATCCAGTCTATCATTGATGGGCATTTGGGTTTGTTCCAAGTCTTTGCTATTGTGAACAGTGCCACAATAAACATATGTGTGCATGTGTCTTTATAGTAGATTGATTTATAATCCTTTGGGTATATAGCCAGTAATGGGATTGCTGGGTCAAATGGTATTTCTGGTTCTAGATATTTGAGGAATTGCCATACTGTCTCTTCCACAAAGGTTGAACTAATTTACACTCCCACCAACAGTGTAAAAGCATTCCTATTTCTCCACATCTTCTCCAGCATCTGTTGTTTCCTGACATTTTAATGATCACCATTCTAACTGGCATGAGATGGTATCTCATTGTGGTTTTGATTTGCATTTCTCTAGTGATGAGTGATGATGAGCTTTTATTCATGTATTTGTTGGCTACATAAATGTCTTCTTTTGATAAGTGTCTGTTCATATCCTTCACTTTTTGATAGGGTTGCTTTTTCTTGTAAATTTGTTTCAGTTCTTTATAGATTCTGGATATTATCCCTTTGTCAGATGGATACATTGCAAAACTTTTCTCCCATTCTGTAGGTTGCCTATTCACTCTGTTGATACTTTCTTTTGCTGTGCAGAAGCTCTTTAGTTTAATTAGATCCCATTTGTCAATTATAGCTTCTTAAGAAGCAAATTATATCCTGCTTTATGTTACTATTTTTTTAAACGTATTATGTCCCCTTCCTAGTTTCTATACTCTTTTGGAGTTTATATACCTTCCCTAAGATATAACCAAATCCTGGGCACATAGGTGCATTGGTATGTAAATAAATGCACAACTCAAGTTTCTGCTTTACATCCATATCACAAAGCTTGGCATCAAATAGTTTACAGTCTATTTGAGGAGGAAATTTGTAGACTAACTGTAATGAAAAGTAAGATGAAATAAACACTTTAGTGGTGATATGAGTAAAACAGTGGTGAAACCTAAAGTAAGAGTGATTAGCATAAATTTGGGAGTGGATGAAGGAAGGGGATTAGTGCAACCCTCACAGAATGAGTGACATTGAGCCTGACTCTTTAGGAATCAGGAGCACTTCTGCAGGCTAAGGAGGTAGAGGAAACATGGGTTTCTAGCTTAGGAGCTGTAAAAAGAACTACCCATATGGAGAATAGAAATCAGCCCCATAAACCTGGAGCTTATCTTACTAGAGGGAAGCAGTGGTGCCACATCACCTCTGTTCTTAAATCCCACCTCAGGAGTTCAGACTTTGTTCTGCCCAGAGAAAAGAGCCAACAAGGATTTCTGGAGGAGAAATAACATACTATGAGCTGTGGGACTAAAGAGAATGACTTTGGTATCAGTAGGTGGGGTTAATTGAAGCAGGGTTCTCCAGGCAAGGTATAGTGAGCCTCTGAAGTAGAATGATGGTGAGAAAAGAAAGGGAGGGGGACAGAGATGGTGACATTGTGAGGTATAATTAATAGTGCATGGAAACAGCCCTGTCATTGTCCTTAGCATACCTGAGGGTTTCCTTGTACTTGCAGCTCACAGTTGGAATCCCTGGCATGACACACAAGTTGTCTTCCACCTGCACTAATTCCTTTCTCTTTTCCTTTTGCCTTCCCACCCTCCTCACGCAAGCATGGCATGCTGGGCTCCACCTATGTAGACCTTCTCTCCATGCTTTATGCTCTCACATGTCTCCTTCATTTTGAATATTTTATTCATTACGCCGCTTGTATTCTTCCCTTCTCCCTAGTTTCTGAACACCTACTTAGTTTTTTAAAGCCCAGCTCAGCTGAGCATGGTGGCTTACACCTGTAGTCCCAGCTAAGGGGTTGCGGAGGGTTGAGTTGGGAGGATTTCTTGAGTCCAGAAGGTCAAGGCTACAGTGAGCCATGATCGTGCCACTGCACTTCAGCCTGGGTGACAGAGTGGGACCATGTCTAAAAATCCAAAAACACCCAACCCAAATGTTACCTTTTTTTGGAAGCTTTCCTAACCAGATCTCTACTGACCCCAACACTGCCACACCCATTGCTCCCTGGACTTAGTCGCTCTCTCCGTTGCCTCCTAGAGCAGTGTATTTATCCTTTTAAAATAAAACTAACCACAGGACACTACACACCCATTAGGCTAAAATTAAAAATTGTGACAACACCAAACACTGGTGAGAATGCTGCAAAATTTGATCACTCACACATTGCTGGTAGGAATGAAAAATGGTACAGGCATCCTGGAAACAGTTTAAAAGTTTCTTTATTAAAAAAAAAATCTAAACATTCAACTATCATATGACCCAGCAATTGTACTCCTGGGTATCTCTCCCAGAGAAATGAAAAAGTGTGCTCATACAAAAATCTGCACACACACATTCATAGCTTCATTGGAATAACCAAAAACTGAAATTACCCCAGATGTCCTTCAAAAAGTGAATAAACTGTGATAAATACATACCATGGAATACTACTTAGCACTTCCAGAGTATTATGCTGACAACAGAAAGCCCATTCCCAAAGGTTACAAACTGTATGTTCTGAATAGTTTTCTCATGTTATAACTGCAGTCTGTTTAGTAGCAATAATCTTGATGCAGAGTTTACATTTTCAACTCTTTGCCAAGGAGACTATCAGATGAATTCCCTCAAATCCAAGGAGTTAGGTGTCACTTTTAATTAGCAATTAGAAATAGATGTAAGAATATATGACATGAAATCATAATATTAGTCAGTGGTCAAATATAAATCCAGTTATTTACATCGTAGTTATATATCACTTTTAATGTCACTTTGTAGGGAACTGTTGACTGTAAAACTAGGGTGCAGATTCTAGTATCACAAATCTATAAAGAAGCTTGAGTTATTATCTTGCTCTGTGTCCTGATTATAATGATCTTGAGTAGCAATCGATTTTCTTCTTGGCAGTGTCTAGGCATTTATTCATATTACATATTCTCCTTCAGCCAATTCTTGAGTTTTATCAACTGATTTTTTAAGGAATTATTTTCTATGTCCAAACGAATGCCTTTTATTAGCAGGGACTATGTTGTACTCATCTTCGTGCTTCTACAGTCTCCTATTGTTTTAGGTAACAAGGCAGATGCCCATATTATGTGTGTTTATTGATTGGATCAATGGCTAAACAGATGCTTTAATTTTATTTCACTGTCTCCCATCTGAGTCTTTAAGGAAAACAGCATCAAGTCTCTCTCAATCATGAAGATGATAATCAAGTCAGCCCTTAGTCTTCTCTAAGTTTAGGAACTCTAATATAACATTTTCTTATGCAACCTAATTTTCTTTGTTAATCATTCTTACTATTTCACTTTGAATCTGCTTTAGTTTCCACACATCTATTAAAAATTTGTCACCAATTGGACACTCTGTTCCAATAAGATCTCATTAATTGTAAATATATCGGATTGATTACTTCCTGTTCTATGCAGATTATTCATTTGTTACCTGTTTTTCTTAGGCCTCAACTTTGTGACTGCGCTACATTGTAGGCTGTTGATAAATAATTGTTTTTAAAATTTGGTGACATTAATAGATCTTTATTTTTGGGAAAAGAGTACCAAGATGTGTTCCTATCTGGCCCAATATCACTTATGTTAGTGAAAACAACTCTGTTTTTACTCAAAGAACAGAGCAGGCATCCAATTGACAGCCATAGGCTGTCAGAATTGCACTTCCCTTCTGACCAGAAAGGCACAGAAGTGCCAGACTTACCTGCCTGATGCTGTGGCCTCATGATGCCTTTCTAGAAAGAGCCTCATGTGGTTGGATTTCTGGCAGGCCTATCATAGCAATCCTATCGATATAATCAGGTACACCCTGACAGTTTTGTGACATGTTATAGCATCATATTATGTTTTCTGCAAGGGTTTATTTTTAAGATTTTTTTATTTACTGAAAAGTAGGAATTGTGTTTCAGTCATCTTGTGTCTTGCACATAGTAGGCACTCAAGTACTTGTCGAACTAGAGGCTGAATAAATGGAATTTTCATCTTATGATAGTTCAATGAAGATGGCATGTTTAATTTTAATAATAGCAAGCAATAAATATTTTCCCATTGATAAGCTGAGATTTGTACACTATTAGTAGAGTAAATTTGGCAAATGTTATTGTTTCAGCATTCCTGGGTTCTGTTTAACTCAGAGTCTGTCTTTATACAAAGTAGACGTTCAGTATTTTCCCAGTGTTTCTAAACTGGAAGTTGACCCATAGGGAGATCATGGGCTGTTCTCAGGAAGCCACAGAGACTGCAGCTCCTTGGCTCTGGATAGCTGCTTGGGGAAAAGGCAGTAAACTATGGGTGACCCAGCATTCACCACCTACTGCCTCCCCTTGGGCACTTCCTCCTTACAGACTTGATGTGATAGTGGGGGGAGACCAGAAATACCTCAGAATTTGTAAGATGAAATGTGAACTTATTTTTTGTGGACAGTAGATATGAGTCATGGAAAACCAAAGGGACTTCACAGGATTAAAAAAGTTTAAGAGGTCCGGAAGTAACCTCAGACTGATGCTAACTGAATTCCCTTGACAAGGAATCTTAAATGAAGTAGAGCAGTTACTGTTTTGAAATGAGTGCAAGGAAAACAATTTTCCCAGGGTGTTTCTTGGAGACAAAAAGGTCACTCAGATTTTGCAGTTACCAGTCATGTGCAAATCAGAGCTTGTATTAAGTGAGGATTCAATCCAAGGGATTTGGAATTGAAAGACTTGGATTTGTCCTGCTCATTTTATTATTCTTATTAGTTGAAAATAGTGTGATTTCCTTTTACCATCAAAGCTTGAAATAAGTAAAACATCGAAATGTCTATTATCTTTAGAAGGTGTTCAGGATAAATTGACAGTCTTAACAGTTGGCATTAGGTTTGATTTATGTTTGTTGTATCTCAAGGTGCAGATCTTTACTTTTCTTTATATTTTAAGCATCTCACAGAACAACCTCAGGTTCGTGATTTCCATCATCCCCATAGATAGTAGTTTCTTGGGACATTTCCAGTTTAAGCCAATTCCCTGGGGAAATTCTTAGTAGCCACCTATTGTTCTAAAAAGTGTCCTAGAAAGAATGCAGTTTACTTCTTTTCTGAACTCTAGACTGGTAAGTCTTTTAGACACCTCAACCTTGAAATAACAGACACTTTACTTTCAATATGCCCGATATTGAACTAATTGTATCCTTAGCACGCCTTTCTTTCCTACATTCCTTCCCTCCCTCGACACCTCCGTCTCCTGTGATCTTTGTGTGTAGGCTTCTTTTCCATTGAAGTTCATGGCCCTTTACCCTGCTTGAAGAGGTTGCCCATAAACTTCCTAGGTGCTCCCTCTCATTCATGGAAGATTCTGGGTGGTTCCTGGCTCCCAGTTTCTTTCCCCTAAGTCTACCATTTATCTGAATTGCTTCAGTGTCTATGTAGATGACTCTGACAAACTTCATTGATTGCCCACCCAAAAGCTACCCAGTTGTTCCTTTTTCTTCCCAGACAATAAACCTTGCTTTTGTTCATGTAGAAACATACATGCTCAGCCCCAGGAAGTGAATCATGATTAGTTCAACTGGTGGTTCTCAGTCCTGGTTACCTACTAGAATCTTCTTAAGAGTTAAAGGAGAACTAGGAACCACCTGAAAGAGTCTGCCATAATTGGACTGAGATAGGGCACAGATGTTAATGTTTTCTAATTTGTTGGTTACTTTGCTGATAATTCTAATATGCAAGTAGGCATGACAACCCTGGCTCCAAACCCACCATAGCAACCTCAGTACCCTTTGTGTTTGGTCCAAGGTTATGCATGCAAAACAATTTGAGAATTTCTGTCAAGGGTTTCTGGGAAAACCTTTTTTTCATGATAAAGAATTTCATAAGAAAATCTCTTTTGCCTTTTCCATTTCTTCTGTCTCAGTTGCTGTCCTAAGAGGATGCCTGTGGCTATTGTACCTATCTGGAAACTCTGAAGTGGTAAATTAATCTGATAAAGATGGCAGAATGGGAGAGGGTAAAAATTCAGGGTCTCTGAGGTTATTGTTGAATCTATGAACTAACTGGGACTGCCTCCCTCTAGACTTTAGGTTAGATAAGCAGTAGTCTTATAACAAGGTCAATGTCTGTCAAGTCTTATGTATTTTGCCGAAAGTACGTTCATGATAGATTGCCCCATCCCACCTCCTACATCAAGGGTAAACAAACTCTTTCTGTATGGGGCCGATGGTAAGTATTTTGGGCTTTGTGGGCCATATAGTTTTGGTTAGAACTACTCAATGCTGCCATTGTAGTGCAAAAGCAGCCACAGACAATATGTAAACAATTGAATGTGGCTGTTTTCCAGTAAAGTGTTATTTACACAACCAGATTTTACCTGTGGGTTATAGTTTGGTGAACCATGTCCTAGATCATCATTAAGAAGTGGCAAGGTATGAGCTTTTGTAGGTTAACTATATCTTTTATTTTTAAATATTTTCCTTTTTTGAGACAGAGTCTTGCTCTGTTGCCCAGGGTGAAGTGCAGTGGCAAGATCTTGGCTCACTGCAGCCTCTGCCTCCCAGGCTCAAGCAATTCTTGTGCCTCAGCCTCCCAAGTAGCCGAGACTACAGGTGCATGCCACCATGCCCAGCTATTTTTTTAATTTTTTGTAGAGACAGAGTTTGGCCATGTTGACTAGGCTGGTCTCAAACCCTTGATCTTAAGTAATTTGCCTGCCTTGGCCTCCCAAAGTGCTGGGATTGCAGGCATGAACCACCATGCTTAGCCCTACATCTTTTATATTTTGAAAGTAAGAGATTAACTTTCTCTTGTGGGGCAATGCAGGACATTACTGGACAGTTGAGAATTTAGTAGAGGCGAGGCAAATAGAAGTGTATTACCTAGACTAAAAGGGTAAGACAGAATTATGAGGAGGCAAGAAACTTACACCAGGGTACCCTTAGAGGTTTTAGATGGTCCTTAGTAATTTTAGAGATTTTTATCATAAGCACAGAGCAGTGGGCATTGCCTCCATTGCTGCAAACTTTATGAGATTTCCTGAAGCAACAAAATCTATTTTGATTCAGATCTTCGATGTTTGTTATTTGGAGAAAGAAATATTTACTGACATGTATAAATGAAGGTGGGAGGACAAAAGGGCTAGATGGGATTCTCATTTATCAGGCTGAACGTCTGGGAGTTTCCTGCTGAATGGACAGATTTTTCTTCCTGCAGCAGTCTTATTTAATGGGACATAAAATCTGGTCTTTGACACCAGCTAGCTTTCACTCACCAATTCATGTATATTTTGGCGAGAAGCTAAAAGGTGCTACCTGACTTGCACAAAGAACTTTCACTCGGATCTGATGGAGGCAATCAGTGGAATTTCCCCTCGGAGGTTTCTAGCAGGACAGTGAGACTCATTATGTGTCTCAGGGGAAGAAAAGGACCCCACTCTTCAGCTCCATAAGGGCCCTACAATTGTCCAAATAAATTGGGTACGATTGCTTTTCTTCCCCATTTCACCTTTACAGCTACCTTTTCCCATTTACATTTGAATTTGTGTGTATAAAAATTATGGAAGCATAGTTGTTACTTTTAGGGAGGGGTAATAGGAGCCTTGGGTAGGAGGTCAGGGAGACATGTAATTTGTTAGTATTCTTGTATAATATTTGAAATTTTCCATTTGCATGTATTACTTTTTTTTAAAAAAAGTTGAAATTTACCTGTATTTAAAAAATTGCTGGATGTGGGCATAACAGGTAGCCTTAGTAAATGAAAGTGGTTAAGAGAAGGAGGTACTGTGAAATTCATTTTAGGTCTTTATGTATACCACTATGTATACTTACAAAGTACAACTATGTACACTTACGTAGTGGTACACATATTGTCCCCAGCAGGGCTCAAAACCTAAAGTTAGCTTTATTTAGTCAATGCTTATGAATATTTGTCAAAGAATGCATATATAGCTGCCTTGCCTATTCACACAAGCGTCAGCTTGAACACTGATAAAACTACGTAACACGGGTCTATGAAGTTTATCCATTGAGAATTAATAGCTCGGTAAATGTTATACTGGTTATGTCCATCCCAGTATTTGTTAGGACCATGGCCGCTGGGCCCTAGATAACCATTTGCAGTATGACATATGTCTGCCTCCACCTGTCCATAGTCGACTGAGCTAGACTAAGGCAAGTAGCAGTAGGAGCTGATGGTGCAGTTGAGGAGAAGATAAAATTATACATGCAGAAATGTCATGGGAAAGAATAGGAGCTGTGGGGGTTTATGAACAAATAGAAGTTATAAAGAAGAAAGAGGCCGGGCACTGTGGCTCACGCCTGTAATCTCAGCACTTTGGGAGTCAAAGGCGGGTGAATCACGAGGTCAGGAGATCGAGACCATCCTGGCTAACATGGTGAAACCCTGTCTCTACTAAAAATACAAAAAAATAGCCAGGCGTGGTGACGGGCGCTTGTAGCCCCAGCTACTCGGGAGACTGAGGCAGGAGAATGGCATCAACCTGGGAGGCCAAGCTTGCGGTGAGCCGAGATCTCGCCACTACATTCTAGCCTGGGCAACAGAGTGAGACTCTGTCTCAAAAAAAAAAAAAAAAAAAAAAAAAAGAAGAAGAAGAAAGAAGCAGTAAGTAGAGGTATTAAGGTAGAAAAATGCTATGAAGTAGATGTTGAGGAAACAGCTGCTTATTGTAGGAGAATTGAGAAGCTATACCAACAGAAACAGAAATGTAGAGAGTAATTGATAATATATCCTTTAATAGTATGGCCATTAAAGAGAAGATGTGGAAATTTTGCTGTTGAAGTCCCCAGTGCAACTGTTGTATTTGTGGAGTTTGTTTTTTTCTGTTCTTGGATTCCTAGGAAGTCTCTGTTTTTTGTTTATTTTTATAGTTATCCCTGTTACCTTGACTTAACCCGAGTAAGTCTGTGGTTCTTTTTTTTCCAAAAACCTAATTCAGACCAAGTGAAAATTCTTGCTCTAGACCTCAGTCATTTTCTCCCAAATAGAAGATCTCTTTAGCTAGGGGGGCTAGGTTGGCATGATTCTTAATGGCTATGTCATGAATCTTAAGCTTCATGTTAATAGGGAATTTACAAAACTCCAAAGAATGTTTCAAGATCTACAAGTAAAAAAGTACAAATGATATGCACATACTGAATATAAAAGAGAGAGGAATGTGTATGTGAGAGGGAGGGGTAGCTGAGTAGAGGAGAAGAGAAAAATTGTGAAATAGATTTCCTCTGTTCATTTCTCTTGCTACCCTCTCCAGGCACACATCTTACATCCCATTTCTACAAGTGTTGGCTTCCCCGACCAATTTTACTTGAATTGCCATTGTTATAACCCATTTTTCTTCTTCCACACTTTATATTATTCTGGGGTTGAGATACCTACAGAGACCTGAAAGATAATACAAATTAATGAAGTAGTAGGGGATAGGGTTTTTTGCTTGTTGAACGTATAGGATATTTCTTAGTTCCAAAAAAATGTATGTTCTGTTTAATCAAGGCAGGTTAACTGCAGTAATAAACTACCCTCACATCTGAGTGGCTTAACATAATATATTCCTCATCCATGTAACAGAGCAGAGTAGATTTAGGGGCTGTGCTCCATGTTGTCATCCAGGTATCCAGCTTCCAGTTTGTAGCTCTGTGACTCCCTAATCCTCCACAGAATCTTTTGCATTTGGGTAGAGGAGAAGTTATGAAGAAGGTACATTCATTTTTAATCTTTTCAACCTATGTGATCCTGTCACTTGATCACATTCTGTTGGTCTAGTTCCCAAAGGGCTGAGAAACGTAGAACCCATGAAGAAGAAAAGGATACAGATGCTGGTGAACACCAGAAATCTCTACCATATGTGGTCCTCTGAATTAACAGGGAGGTGGCAGACACTTCTCTTTGCTTACTCAAGAGGAAACAAAAGCTTCTAAAGAGCAAGAGCCCTTCCTCTTCTTTAATGTTGCTGGATCCTAGAACCTGCCTCCCACAACTGAGACTATAAAAATGCCAGACACGTTTCTTTCCTAGCATCCCTTTCAGTTAGAGATAGCCCTAAAACACACTTCCAGTGAGACATAGGGAAAATATGACTGATATAATGAAAAAAGTTCAAAATTGTCTGATATAATGAAAAAAGTTCAAAAGCAGTGGTATTTTCCTGTTCCTTCCTTCTTTCCTCAGTTTGGTTGCAGTTGAGGGAGTGCAGCTGCCTTGCAATCATGGGGCAAGAGGCTGGAGGATGAAGCCAATGTGTACAAGAGTGTAGGGTGAAGGAAACAGCCTGGTTCCTCAATAACATTATTGAGCTACTGAACAAATCATAGGCCTGTTCAGCTCTGGGTTTTCCTATTCTGGGAGAAAAAAAAAATAAAACAACCCTTTTATGTAGGCTTCTCTCTGGGTATTCCGCTAGTTGCATTCCTAAACATCCTAACTGGTACACTCAGAGCAGGTCCAGTGGAATGGTGAGGATGGGAAGTGATGGCTATCATTGGAGACTGATTAAACTGAATTCAAAGGAGAGAAACAATGACCATAAGATGGCTGGCTGTGATGGGAGGTAGGGAAAAAGGACATTCAGCTTAGAACTTTTTTCTATAAGGCAGTGTATGTGGGGATTAAGGGTATAGACTCTGGATTCAGAAAAACAGTGGCTTGGATTCTAATTTTGTCATTTGTTAGTTGTGAACAAATTGCTTACTCTCACCTAGGCTCTTCTTCCTTGTGTGTAAAATGAGGAATAAAGCAGAGCATATCAAAGAATTGTTGCAAGGGTTAAGTAAAGTCACATATGCTAAGCTCTTAGCACAGTGTCTAGCAAGTGTTTAGTACATGTTAGCTATGATTTAG
Source organism: Rhinopithecus roxellana (assembly GCF_007565055.1). NCBI lineage: Eukaryota > Metazoa > Chordata > Mammalia > Primates > Cercopithecidae > Rhinopithecus > Rhinopithecus roxellana. Next base: position 48,458,000 of record NC_044551.1, read on the forward strand.
GTCATCACTGATCTTTAGCCTTTTATATCTGCTAATCCATATCTCCCCCTGGATTGCCCCATGCATACCTCAAACTCCTAGTGTCTGCCCTTTCCCTCCCTCCAACCATATGCTCTTCATTTCTGCTAATTAGACTGATGTCTTGGGTGTAACAGAAAGACATGTGGTGTGCTGTATGAAACTAGATGTTGGGGCTTGGGCAGATTTGATTCATGGAGCATGCTATGAGCTGTCTGGTTATCCAAGGAGCCCAGTAAAAGCTGATCTCATCCTACTGATTGAGTTTGCTGACACTCTCATCATTTCCTTGTACAGTTTTTATGGTTCAGAATGACTGTTGCCAGCATCTAGAAGGAATTACTTTTCCAGGCAGTGCAATAATGCTGTTTATCAAAAGAAACATTGGACAATCAGAATGGGCTGCAGAGCTGTGTCCTGAGCTATCTGGCCAACTCTCGGCAAGAAGCTTCTTTGTCCTTTAAAGACTGAACTTTATCCTCAAGCAGTAACAGAACTGGAATGAAAGGAGTTTGGAATTATTCAGCTTTGGTATGTGAAGAATAACTTACTGTGTATGCATATGAGGGGACATTTTTAAAGGAAGGAAACAATTATAGGATGTTTGTCTCTGCCTCACTGACCTCTCCATTTTAACCTTGTTCATTTTGCTTGAAGGATGTTTTGACTCGGTTTACAAATACAAATATTTTATGTGATTCATTCATTTATTCAGCATTTGCTGATTGCCTTCTCTGGTCTCAGCACCATTGAAGGTACTGGGATACAGTGCCACATGAGTCAGAGGAAGTTCCTGCTTCCAAGGAGGCTGAGTCTCAGCTTTTGGGGTACATGGTGTAACGGACCTGGGTTGAAGGGATTGAATATGGCAAAGAGGAATGTTCCAGGAAACAGATGTCAAAATTGTTCCAAGGGGAGTGTCGACTGTAGAACCTATACCCCTTAAAATGTCAGAGATGCCATAGAACAAATATTAGTTTTTCTATCATGCTTCTACCTATAGTTTTTCCTATAGCCTTGAAATATGCAGAGCTCCTATTTAAGTCAAAAGCTATTGCATAATCTTTTTTGAATGAAGACAGTAATTAGTCCTTATAATATGGTTTATTATAAGAAACTGGTAAAATCTTAGCTCTCAAAACATAATATGCACAATAAAATCCTGATATAACATAATTAATCTATACTTTGGGGGTTAGCTCAGTTTCCTTCAATTATCATTATAAAAAGATTTCACTCTAACTAGAATAAAGAGCAGATTAATTTGCAAAAGAATTATATATGCTGGTTTAGTTAAACAAAGAAAAACAAACAGTAGGAAGAAATGTGAATATAGTGAGACATTGACAAAGAATACAAAGCATCAGCAAGTCCTTAAGATAAATCTACTTCAGCATTTTGTTATAATAATTGCAGGTGAAATTAACTATTTTGGGGGAAGAATAAAAGGAATGAATCAATTCTATTTCAGGTTGGCACTTTGATGTGAGATTTTTAAGCATTTGTAATTTCAAGTTGAGTAGGTTAAGAAATGGAAAATATGGCATTTGAAAAATTTAATGAGTATCTATGTTTATGGATACTGTTTTTCTATGTAATATGGATGCATTTTTAGTATAACCATTTTCTTTCTCAAACACCTTTTTTAGAACCACACCCCTTTCTAAAGTACCTTATATCTCTTGAGTTAATCTCTGGGCTTCTCAAAAGAGTCTTCATGTAAATAAACTGATCATATACCCTGGCCAGTCAGTGTCTTTCTCATTTTAGAGATGAAAACAATGCCCATTCTCCTCCTCTCTGAATTGCTGGAGCTGTGAGTTGCGGCACTCAGGGAGGTTAGTGCTCACGTTTTCTACCATGTGTCTTGTCTACAGAGCCAAAGAGAAGATGAAACACGAACCAGAGGAGCAGGATGACAGACAGTGAGAGTCCCTGGTTCCAAATGTTTCCAGGTTCACTGCCAGATTTCTGTTCTGAATTGTGTAAGACAAACTGCTATCCTGATTTGCTCGTTTTTGTTAAGCTAGTTCAAGTTGGGTTTCCATCGCATGCAACCAAGTGATTCCTGACTAGTGCAATCATTCCCACCACTGCCCTGTAAAAGCCCTTCCATTAATTCAGGCTTTTCAGCCTATTTCCTGAACCCCATTTGTGTGCCTTCCTCTGCATCTCTGCATTGTAACTGCTGTCACTCCATCCCCTGTGGAAGTGCAATCCTTATTTAGCATCCATCCCAAGTCCCTCTACCATTGTACACCTCTCCCCAACCACCTGAGCCCTCAGCATTCCCTCCAACCTTGGAACTCATGTGGTCTTTGTTCTCAGTTTGTGATCACTGGCTCTTGCCTTTTCTTCAAAATTCTTGAGTACTGAGACACTGTGTCTTACCTTTCTGTCTCTCCAGTGCCTTAAACATTGTAGCTACTCAGTTTTGATAAATATGATATTGCCAACTATCATTTTGTAGGTATGTAAGAATCTTGAAAGTACAATGGAAAATGAACTTAAATATAATAATCCATTTTAGCTGAGTAATAATTTTAGGATTAGGTTAAATCGAACAGCAGTAGTTCTTATAGTGATTAGCTTCATAGGAAGATGCTACTGTATTGTATATGTACACCCTGTTTTTCAGAGAGGATGTATATTGGAACATAGGATTGCTAACTTAATTAATGTCATACAAGGTTGTTAGAGCACAGCTGTCAAGACCAAGGATTCCTGGTATTTTATGTTGATGTTGAATACTTTTTCGATTTTCTTCAAGTGACTTGAAATTATGTCATGCTCCTGGCCCAGTCGTCTTCTAGGCAGGTCAATTGTCCCATGCTACAGATATGTTTATGATGCCATTCTAATGTCACTGTGCTTCCACCAGTCCCTGAAAAAAATCGTCTTTTGAGCTTTACCCGTTTCCACATCTATTTCTTTGAGGGTAACTCCAGCTGCCTTACAACTTAAATAAATAATACACCATGATATTTTCCTTGCATTCTTGGATGCAAGCCCACCTCTACTACTTCTAAACATTTTATTAGCTGTTAGCTGTTAAAGTGCCTGACCAGACCCAAAATAATTGGCAGAAACAAAGACTGAGGAACATGGACACCATACAGAACACACTCACTGTAGAAAGGCAGAACACAGTCACTGTAGGAAGGCAAAACAAGAGGGAACTCAGCAGTGAGCGTTTTTTAGCCTGTGTATAAACTCTTGCAGTTGAGTGCTTATTGTAGCTGTCAGAGCACAGAGAAAATGTTCAGTATTGGAGAAATGAAATAGAGTGTATACGTATATTGATATATGTGTACATATTTTGGGGAAATATTTCCAAAACAAAATGCTCTACAACAAATTAGGGATAGATAAAACAGCATTAAACCAGGTAACTTGGAGAGAAAAAGAAGTTAACTGTAAATATATATTCAGTGTTTCTAAATATGCCTTCTTTGCTGAACACAAATGGACTCAAAACATAGTACTTTGATTTAGGCTTGTGAACAGAAATTGAAGGAGAGAGATCCTTAAATGTAAAAAACTAGATCACAAAAATAACAGACCATAAGTCAGAATACCAAGGTAGTTATAAACTTGTGCTGGAATGATGATTATTCTAGTTAGCAAAAGCAGCAAGGTAGAGAGAGACTCTATGATAAGCAGAATACAGGAACACAGAAATTTCAGAAAAGTTTGGGTCACAGGGCTTGGCAGGCTGGTAAGGGTCACCAGACCAAATATCATTTTCTCAGGATGCAAGACTTTTGGCTGGAAAGTAAACTCTGTTCTGGTGAAAGTTCTGACAGGCCTCCATTCTGGTCAAATGACTGGCATCTGTATTATTTAAAAATAGTTTTGTATGGCTCAGGAAATGTGGAAGAAATACTTTTTCCTCAAAAAAGTGAATACCTGCAAGTGTTGTGTGTGGATAAGAGATAGCTCGGCATCCTTGCATTGGGGAGTTATACAAGATATAAATGATGAATTGATGGGTGCTGACGAGTTGATGGGTGCAGCACACCAACATGGCATAAGTATACATATGTAACAAACCTGCACGTTATGCACATGTACCCTAGAACTTAAAGTATAATAAAAAAAAAAAAAAAAAAAAAAAAGAGATAGCTCGGCATCACAGATCCGCTGGGTTTCATCTTAATCAGAAAAATAAATGACAACTTTTTTTTTTTTTTTTTTTTTTTTTTAAGGAGGTAGCAAATTTGCTATGCAGGGAAAATTATAAATTAAGATTTCAGCTTCCGGCACTGCAAGATCAGAAGAAATGCTGAGGGCTATATTTTTGAGAAATGAGTACAGTAAAATACAGAGGAAAGCAGTCCCTCTTCCTATTGTGCTCCTAAGATGACAGTATAAATTGTCACATCCACTTATTCCCAGGAACTGCATCACTTTTCTTTCCAGCAGGGCCAGTTTCATGGGTGCACAGCCTAGTGCAGCTACACACAACCCTTCTCTCAGAAGGGCCCCCACACTTGGTTTAGTGCTCTCCTGTTGCTCTCTTGAATTCTTCATAATTTTAGTTTTGTGCTTATGGAATAAGGAACCTCTGCATGAGCAGAGGAGCCCCTGCAGGTGTGGCCCCCTTGGGTTCAAGCTGGCAGGCACCCTAGCGGCAGGCAGTGGTACACAACGAGCATCTGACCTGGCAAGCACATGCCTTAGGCAGTCTGGGATCCCTTGGCTCCCCTAGTGGGGTGGGCTACAGCTGGGGGTCAAGACTCGGGTCTAGATTGGTGGTGATGATAGCAGTAGCCCTGCCCCTGAAAAAGAGGTGGGTATGGCATGGGGGCAGCACTGGGATCCAGACTGTGACCCTAGTTTGCAGTCCATCTTGGGAGCCCATCCCTTTGACTCGTGCACAAATATTAATTCTCTGCATTGAGCTCTCTGATATAGGAACCGCTGCCACTAAGGCAGTAAATGTTGTCAGTAAATAATTAAAAAATAAAATCATATGAATGGACATTGCAATTAAAGCAGATCAGGGAACCATTATGATTCTTCAAAGAGTTTAGAATCTTTGGGTTTGAAAACCACTGCAGTACTGAAAAACAAATATCCACAGACTTAGAAATATGATAGTTCTATTTTTAATTTTAATTTTTAACTTTTTGAGGGCCTGTGTACTGTTTTTCATAATGGCTGTACCAGCCACATTCAACATCAACAGTATTCAGTGGTTCCCTTTACACTACATTCTCATCTGTACTTGTTATTTTTTTCCTCTTCTGTTCAAACCATTCTAACAGGTGTGAGGTTATATCTCATTGTAGTTTTAATTTGCTATTCCCTGATGATCAGTGATGCTGATCATTTTTTATATGCCTGCTGGCTATTTGTGTGTCCTCTTTTGAGAAGTGTCTATTCAGGTCCTTTGCTCATTTTTAAATAGCATTATTTGTTTTCTTGCTATTTGAGTTTTTTATACATTTTTGATATTTAACCCCTTATCAGATGTCTGGTTTGCAAATGTTTTCTCCCATTCCATAGGCTGTCTCTTTATTCTGTTGATTATTTCCTTTTTTGTGCAGAAGATTTTATTTTGATATACTCCTGTTTGTCTATTTTTGCTTTGGTTGCCTGTGCTTTTGGGGTCACATTAAAAAAATCATTATCCAGTCCAATGTCAAGGAGCTTTTCCTTGATATCATTTTCTTCCGGTAGTTTTAGTTTTAGGTCTTAAATGTAAGTCTTTAATCCATTTGAGTTGACTTTTGTCTATAATATGAAATAAGGGTCTAATTTCATTCTTCTACAGGTGGATATCCAGTTTTCCCAACACTGTTTATTGAAGAGGCTGTTCTTTCCCCATTGTGCATTCTTGAAATGTGTGTCAAAAACAATTGACCATAAATGCATAGATTTATTTCTGGGTTCTCTATTCTATTCCATTGGCCTATGTGTCTGTTTTTATGCCAGAACCATGCTGAATTTGTTTACTGTAGCTTTGTAGTATATTTGAAGTCAGGTAGTGTGATGCCTCCAGCTTCATAGTGTTTTTTTTTGTTTGGTTGTTTTTTTTTTTTTTTTTTTTTTTTTTTTTTTGCTACAGATTGATGGCCTACTCAAGGTCTTCTGTGGTTTCACACAAATTTTAGAATTGTTTTCTGTATTTTTGTGATAAAATGTAATTGAAACTTTGATAGGCATTACATTGAATCTGTAGGTCACTTTCGGGAATATGGATGGGGAGACGTCAGTCATTAATGTAAAGAAGTAGACCATCAACAAATTTTATTAGGTCTGATGAGAAAAATACTACAGTGTACATCTCTCCTCATGACAATTTTGAATCCTTTGGAGATTGTTTCTCAAAGCATAATCTATTGACTGCCTGTGTAAATAAGTAAATAATATATACCCGGACTGGGGGAAGGGAAACTTGTTAAAAATGATTTCCCCCTCTCATGGCAACATCACATCAGAACACCTAAGGATGCTGCCTTGGAATTCATATTTCTAACAAGCTCCCTAGGTAATTCTGATGAACACTAAATTTGGAAACTACTGTCTCAAGAGAAAGGAAAGACAGAAAAATGAAGTTAGGAGAGCTCTGGTCAGCAAGACTTCTTTTTTCTTTTTCTGAGGAGGGGGTGGATGCAGTCTTGCTTTGTCAACCAGGCTGGAGTGCAGTGGCATGATTTAGACTCACAGCAACCTCTGCCTCCTGGGTTCAAGCGATTCTCCTGCCTCAGCCACCAGAGTTGCTAGGATTACAGATGCATGCCACCATGCCCAGCTACTTTTTGTATTTTTAGTAGAGATGGGGTTTCGCCATGTGGTCCAGGCTGGTCTAAAACTCCTGACCTCAGGTGATTCACTTGCCTCAGCCTCCCAAAGTGCTGGGATTACAGGCAGGAGCCACCACGCCCGACCCAGTAAGACTTTTTGCCATATCTAGTGCTTCAAGGAAATATATGATGGGGTAGTGGGGAATGGGAAACATCCACATTAGAGGCCTGGAAGTCCTTAGGAGCCTGAGACAGTGAATGTGTCCATAAATCACTGATACAAAGCCAGCACAGGTAAATCCTGTAGGAATGTTGACCAAATGCCTGTAATACTGTGGAAGAGCAAAAACACTCAGACAAATGCCATCATTTTGACAGCGATGTGAGAAGAGATCCATGTATATAAGCAGATATGTTTGTTTTACTAGTTGTCCGAGACACAAAATAATTTCAAAAGTTAGAACCACAAATTGTAGTTCTCAGTACCAGATTTATTGTACAATTGATTGTTAGGCTTTTTCTTAATTATAGTCGAAAAATTACTCCTGGAAAATGCCTAGCAAATCTATGTTGTACACAACTTAGAAAAGAGATCTTACAGAGTATTTAGGAAGAGGAAACGTTTTTAAGTTTTTACAAAGCATAAAATGGAAAGAAAATTTCCCCTATAATTATATTATTAGATTTTGTACCAAATGAGTGTGGAAGTACAGTTCAACATGTCTAATAGAACTGTTCAGAGACAGCAGTAGTTTTGCTCCATAATTCTTGAGAATGGAGCAACTTTCCTTCACTACTCCCCACTCTTCTCAATCCACTAGTACCACAGTTTTACCCAGTGACCCTCAGCTTTCTGGGATACTCAACTTGTAAAATCTCAAAGTTTAAAATACCAAGTTATTTATTCTAATCTCCTCTCTAGGACATAAGTCCAACCTACAGTTTATGTAAAACTGCTCCATTCTGGTAATGGAGACCTTATTCTCTCCATGGTAGTTCTCATTGCTAGAGAGAAAACCCAAATTTATCTCCTCTTTTATTTTACCCATTGTACATTGAACTTTTGAGGGCTACTTCAACATGACACCTTTTAAAAATATTTAAAGCGAACAATCAATCTACCTTCTTTCCTCAGGCTAACCATCACCAATTCCTTTCTCATTTAGGTTATAGAAGACAGGGGAACATTTATCTTTTTTATTATGGCTACTGTATGTCTATTAATACAACCCAAGATTATATTAACTTCTTTTCTGGTAAGAGTCACACTCGGGTTAAGCTTGCAAGTGTATGAAATCTTTATGCCTTTCCCACAAATGGTTCTGTGATGTCATTGTCTCCCTGCCTTTGTTGGGTTTTATCTGCTTTTGTTCAGTGTCCTGGTCATATAGCTTTTTGTTTCTGCCATTCAATGTATTTGCTTTCTCTCTCAGCATCATGAAATCTGTAAATGTGATGAACACAAGTTCAATATTTTTAACCATGACCTTGAGCAGGCAACATTCTGTGTTCTACCATTAGAAACATCTCTTTAGGCTGACAATCTTCCATTAATCAGTATTTGATCATCATCTAGTTATAGATCCTCCTAAATGTCCTGATATCTGGTTCATATTTCTCTAACTTGACCATAAAGATTTTCAAATTCCTTTATACTCTCTGAATGCATTGTATCTGTAACATTTTCCTAAGTCAGTTCTTCAACTCTACCTAAAAAGAAACAAAGTTTGACCTATTTTACATCAAAATCTTTACTTATCCTCCTGGGTGAGGCAGTGGGTTGAGTGATGAAGAGCAGGTTGTGAAGGGCCTTGAAAACCATGCTGAGGGGTTATGACTTTGTTTTGTAGACAATAGGGGGACTTCTGCAGCTGAACAGAGAAGCAATATAATTGCATCCAAGTGTGATATGTAGTACTGCCCAGATGCTGAAAGAAGCTGGAATCCTGAAGTTCTGAGAAACTGAAGCTGGAAGTAGTGGGGCTAGCATGTGCATCACACATAACACATTAAGGAGGGAATTCTGCAGCAAAGGTCATCAGTTTTTGGCCAGAGGACATTTTCCTAACTGAAATAATGGTGTTGAGACATTCCTGAAGCTCTTTCAAAATCGGATTGGCTACATGACTTCCTCCTTATGCAGAGCCAAAAATCTTACCCTTTGCAACTGCCTCCTATTTGTCCTGGTTCTCCCCTAGTAAGCAACTTTGAAAGCTTATCTAATCATCTTTCTGTATAACAACTTCTTAAATATTTTAAAACAGTGCTCATTTTTCTTTTATTCAAACTAAACATGTCCAATTTCTGTACTAGAAATGTTATTGACATAGCATTATCTGAAATAGGGGAGTAATTTTCTTATGCAATAGGTTTCACTGGAAAATGTAAATCCAATTTTCATAACTTATCTTTTCTTGTACCAGTAGGGTTTAATATGTAAAGAACGTTTTTTAAACCTGAAGTACCTTTTTTTAATATTTAAAAAAACAGATTTTTAAAAAGGCATGAATGATATCTCCCTAATTTACTTGATTTCTAAAGCAAGATTTTCATTTAAAAAATCTACACTAATTAGACCTTTTAGAAAATAAGAAAGTATAATTAATTGAGATGTTTTGCTTGAAAAGTCTGTTTGTCTTTAATGTTGAAAATAGTTTACTGACATAGGAAATGAAAAGAAGCCTAGTTAAATTCCTTTAACTTATTAAATTTGTATTAGAGTGGTGCAAAAGTAATTGCACCATCCTAACAGGAGTTTCTGCTGTTGTTCTGCTCATCCATGGTAGAAGCAATTTAAAAACTTTTTTACTTTTCATGAATTATTCTTTACCAAACACCAAGAAACAACCAGGAGGCAGGTTGAACCAGGTGAAGGGAAAGAGGGAAGATCTTTTTCTTTTTTTTTTTAATTGAAAAGTAAATTTTGATGTAGAAAATTCAAACTTGGGGAAGAAGGAAAAGATCACACACTTTGAAGGCTGCACAGTGGCTGGGCAGAGGCGCTCCTCACATCCCAGAGGGGGCGGGGGCTGGGCAGAGGCGCTCCTCACAGAGCTGCAGGAAGATCTTCTAATGCCTTGGCTGAAGCAAAAAAGCTATGGTGATTGAAGGTAAAATCATCAAAGTGAAAAATCGATCTTGGACTAGCTTGGTGTCAGGATGAGGACTTTAGCTTAGCCATGGTAGACAAAATGGAAGCCACTGCAATTCTTTAGGTGAGAGGGAATGAATTACAATGTCTGAAAAAAATTAATCAGGCAGCTGTGTGCTATGAATTAAAGTGAGCCAGGAGATCAGTTGGAAGCTTGCAATAAACTAGAAATGAGTTTTTGCATTTTGATTATGGCGAAGGCAATGACAAAGAAAAAATATAAAGAAAGAATTTGTTGGACAAAGGAGAGACAAGTTATTGTATGTATGTTAATGGTGCATGATGGGCTCGTGCACTGAAGTTGTTGAGCTCCATCCACTAGGTCAGGGTTTCTCAATCTAGCACTGTTGGCATTTTGGGCTGGATAAGTCTTTATTGTAGGGGGCTGTCCGATGCATTGTAGGGTATTTAGTAGCAGCCTTGATCTCTACCCAATAGATGACAAAAGTACATCAAATTGGCATTTTGTTTGACAGTAGTACAAATAAAAATGTCTTTAGACATGGCCAGATGTCTCTTGGGGGTAAAATTTCTCTTTGTTGAGAAGCACTGGCCTAGACCCTTCCTTGGGCACAGCCATCCTTCCATGCCCAACCCCTGGAGAAGCTGTGCTGGTATTCAGCATTTTCTGTTCATTGAACTACCACAGCTGACTTATGACCTTAGTTCCCTTACATAGTGGACAAAAAACAGATTGGAAAAATGGAGAAAGAGGACAGCAAGCTTTTTAAAGTTTTATTAGTTTTATTACTTGTTTAAAATAACGTTAAATAAATGCTTAAGTATCTAAAGTATAAGGAATTTCTTGCCATCATTTTTTGTTTGATAATACCTTCCTTTAAAACCCATGTTTTCTGCTTTAATTCTCCTTTTTTGCTCCTTCTCTCATTCTTGAATCCTGCCTTTTTACTCTGCTTTGATGTTTTTCCTGTCTTATCAAATCTATATATTTGTTTCTGCAAATCATTTTTAGATTAGAAGCAGGAGAGGTAGTAATAAATAGCAGCAAGAGGTCTTATTAGCGCTATATCACTTCTCCTTCTGTTAGTAGTTTATCTTCTCAGTTCTACATTTTAAATATCCCAATACCAATAATTTCAAGTATTTATAACCTAATTTTAAACACAAAGCATAGATTAAAAGCAGATTGATTATAATGAAGTGTTGAGTTGGAGCCATTATCTTTTATACCTTTTAATTTCATTTTAATCAATAGATATTCTCCAGGGAACTATAACTTTCTGGTCTTTCACCATCTGTGTTAATGTCTTGATAATGGCTAATTTCTTAAAGACAAATTCCTGCTGAAATGAAATTAAGATTAATTCCATGTTCTTCCCTACTCAGCTTTTAATGATCTTCTTTTCTCTTTGATAAGCTTTTCCTGAGAGATCTGAATCTTTACTATTTCTTGCCCTATTCAGGGACACAAAGTTCTGCTAGATTATAATGTAACTTGCCCTGATACAGCATTTCTGGGTGTGACCACTGACCATCATCTGTGGATCTTAGAGGGAGGCCATTCACATCACAGTTGCAGCCTGTTAACCTGGGGGCTTCGACCTGTGCTATCATTTCCTTAACTGTACATCTTCCTCATTTACTGAACTTTGATTTTTTTTAAAGAATGACTGGTGCTACTTAGGAGACATATCAAGCACTTGCAATATTTGAGCTTTATTTGAATCCCAATGCAAACAAAATATTTAAATACACTCACATTTATGAGATATTGGAGAAATTTGAACATTGACAGTATATTTGTTGATATTAGAAAACTTATTTTTAAAAGATATCTTGACTATATTGTGGTTTGGTTTTAAAAAGAGTCCTTTTAAGATATATAGTGATATGTTTAGAGATGAAATGACATTATAGCTGGATATGTTTCAAATGAATCTAGGAGAAGATAAGGGAGATGGGTAGGATATAGACAAAGGGAAATGGGCCATGAGTTAATTGTGGAGCTGGGCGATGGTGAGCTTATGGGATGGGGTTTATTATTTTATTTCTTATGCTGTTCTCTCTAGTGTGAATATGTTAGAAATTTCATTTTCCATAATAAAAATACACACCATATTTAATGACAGCAAAAGTTAAGAGAAATGGGTAAAAGATACAACCTCTTGCCAATAATTTAGGTGCTCAGGGAAGGGGCCTCTCTTCAGGCTTTGAGGATATGTATTAAATATTTTAATTGGCTTAGATGAATTTTATTTCCCTTTCCAGTGATTCCTTTAGGTAGGGTATGTGATGCAATTCTTGCCTACGAGGTGTGAGAATGTTTGCTGGGGGCTTCAGGGAAAGGTTTTCTTATACCAAAAAAGAAACATCAGAGGAAATGGCCTCTTCTCTCTCCGGGTGTGGTCATGATTGTACATAATATCTGGAGCTGTTGCAGCTATCTCGTGATTATGAGGGGCCTGGCCTGAGAGCAAAGTGAGAGAGACCCTGAGGATGGCAGAGTGGAAGATGGAAATTACCAGGATCGCTGATGACACTATTGAGCCACTGAAATGAACAATGTTAGATGTTCCTTCAGTCTAGACTTCTTATTACATAGAATAGTAAATGTTCTTATTGTTTAAGTAATTTTAAGTTAGAATTTCATGGTTTCTTTTTGTTTTGTTTTTTGCTGCCGAAGGCATGCTAAGTAGACTATGTGCACCTTCCACAACCTAGAAATTGTAATCTCTACAGGTATATACTCTAAAGAAGCTCTTGTACGTGTAAGCTGGAAGGCATGTTTAAGAATGTTCATAATATTTTTTATAATAGAGCCAAACTGGACACAGCCAGTTGTCTATCAACAGTAGAATAGGCTGGGCATGGTAGCTCACTCCTGTAATCCCAGGACTTTGGGAGGCTGAAGTAGGTGGATCACTTGAGGTCAGGAGTTCCAGATGAGCCTGGCCAACATGGGCAAACCCCACCTCTACTAAATATACAAAAATTTGTAGCCAGGCATGGTGGCACGTACCTGTAGTCCTGGCTTCTCAGGTGGCTAAGGCAAGAGGATTGCTTGAACACAGGAGGCGAGGTTGCAGTGAGCCCAGATGGTGCCACTGAACTCCAGCCTGGGTGACAAAGTGAGACTCTGTCTCAAAGAAAACCCCCCCGAAACAGTGGAATAAATGACTAAAATATGGTATATTTTCATATATGAAACGTGGAATATTATACAGCAATGACAAGAAATTATAGCTCTACACATCAACTTTGTTAAATCTCAAAATAAATGTTAAATGAAAGATGTCAGATAAAAAGTTTACATATGATTATGTGATTCTATTTAATAAGCAAAAATTTAAAAATACATTATTGGGGAATAAGTAGTAAAACTGTAAAGCCAAGGAACAGCTATTACATAAATAAGAGAATGATTTCCCCTGGGGGGAAGGAGGAGGTACAATAAGGACGGGCATGTGAAGGTTTCCCTGGGACTAACAATATTCTCATTCTTTATTTGGCTGGCGATTTCACAAGTGCTTGCATTATTATTATTAACTTTTAAAATCTATATCTGTTTAATTGCTGTTCTATGTGCACACTGGTATTACTTCAATATAATTTTTTTAAAAAGTCCTTACCAATATAGGCAGTGTTGAGTGGTAGAGAAAGAACTGGATATGAAGTTAGAAAAAAATTAAAACCAAGATTGCCACTCACATTTTTCTTGTTTTGACCATGGCACTACCAAAGGCTCAGTTTCTGTTCCTGTAAAATGAAGAATTGAACCAACTGAGTCCCTTCTTGCTGTAACTTTCTATTTTTTAATCAGTTATCACTTCATTCTGTCTTTTCTTCTCTTTTTCAAGTTCACAAGCTACTGGTCTTGAGTACAAACTGTGTGAAATTTGTGAAATTGATCACAGAAACTTCTGCAGTAAATACAACCATGAAAACAGCATGGCTAGTAGAAAGCCCTGAAATACATCTCTGGGCAGAGTTTTAGGGAGAAGTTTAGTCTCATTTAATTGACTGTCTCAATTCTCAAATTGCTCTATTTCTTCTCATTCTGAACTTAGTTTAAATGGCCAGTTAAAAAATCTCGTTTGTGCTCTTGGTGGAATTAGATTTTGGTGTAAGGCCTGTAGTTTATGGTCAAGAGAGTTTCTCTGAGATGCTTGATGCAGGAGTTTTTCTTGACCCCATAGTTGGACTTGCGATGGGGATGCCCCATTTACTTGGCCCACCACACTCAACCTCTTACGTGAGGGAGTGTGTGAGCAAGTGAGTGTGGGATCTGGCTGGCTGCTTTGGGTGCCGGCAGGAGCAGGCTCTGTGCAGGCCCCATGGCGTTGCTCAGGTGGGGGTGCCTGTGACCCCAGAAGCCCCAGAGGGTTTCTCTCTCTTAGCTCTGCTAAGACATGTGGACAGCCATGTACTATCAGCTCAGTAGGCCCCTTCCCTCATTGCATGGGGTAGCTGCCCTCCACCAGCAAGGGCAAATGGCCAGTGTGACAGCCTTTTTTGGGTACCCACACATGTTGAGTCCCAAGCTCTTGTCTGCCGTCCAAGAATGATGAAGTTGCATGGACACTTGAAAGATAGTGAAGGTAGAGAATTTTGTTTAGTGATGGAAGTGGATGTCAGTGGAGAGGGGAGCTAGAGAGGGGATAAGACAGGCAGATAACCTTCCCTTAAGTCTGGCCATCTCCAGCCATCTCTCCTCCAAAGTCCAGCAGTCCCTCTGAAGTCAAGTTATCGCTCTCCAGTCAATCCACTTCTTTCTTTCTCTACCAACTGAGTCTTGGGTCTTTATAGGCACAGAATGAGGGGTGGGGCAGGGCATAGGTAAGTTTGGAAAAGGCAACATTGGATTAATAAAAAGACATTATTCAGAAAGAACCAATTGAGAGAGAATAGGCAAACAGGGATTGGGCTGCAGGTTTCAAGCTTTTTGGCTCAGGGATATGGTTTTGCTGGGGACCTGCCCCTGTCTGCCTAGTATTTCTCTGCCTCCTGCCTCTATCACCATCATTCTGTCTGAGAAATTAATTGGGTATTTAGAAGCACAGTTTAGGGAAACAACTATTTAAGAAAGGAAAAGCTACTTGAACATTTCTTCTGTGATACCAATTTCTCTCCTCTTATAGATAGAATGTGGGGGTTTGGGATTGGAGAATGCCAGGGGTGCTCTTTGTGCTTCAGTTTTTTTGTTGCTTTCTGGCTCATTTATCTACATCAGTTATTTTTTTTTAATGATGTAAGTTTAGGATAATCTATTCTTAGCTAAAACTAATGAATTAAAGGCATTTTCTCAGGCAAAATAAAGCATAGGAAGGGAACTATAGGTGATTAAAAACAAAGTGTAGTCATCATTGGTCAAAGCTAGGATAAAAGAGCCATGGTACTGGAACTGAACTATTTACAGCACTGAACTATTTAGGCAACCTGAGCTTGGTTCTTGTGGAGGCTGCTATAGCACGAATCCTGCCTCCTCCTTGGGATTTGTCACTCAGCACTTGACTGGAGTCTGAACTGAAAGAAAGCAGAACCTTCATTTTTAAATGATCATCTCAGTTTTTCTTCCCTTCTTCCAAAGCTTTTAGCTAATTGCTCAATGACGCTCTCCCCAATACTTCTGTTATAATTCTACTTGATTTCAAAATCCAAGTAGAATAAAACAAATGACATGAACTCTCTTGTTAAGTCCTCACCACTCAAAATGGTCACTTTATGTATTTATGTTGTTGCTTAGCCTCTGAAGGCATTTGTATTTGGAACTCTAGTTCATACAACCAGGAGAGATTAGGGAGTAAGTAATATTCAAGTCTTCCTTAAGGGTTCACAACAGGAAGACATTATATCCAGGAACTATAGGACCACTTGACATCCATAAATGTAGAGTACATAAAATCAAGTATTTTTCATCTTAGAAAAATGGCAAAATTTATAATCCTTAAATACCATATAAAAACCTTTTGCAGTTAAGTGAATAGAAAACAGTCATAAATGAAACTAGAATATTTTCAGAGCATGTTTTTACCATCTAAAGGAAGCCAGGGAGAAAAACAGTCTTACATCAAATGTATTTTATTTTACTGTCAAATTAAGAAAGCTCTGCTAAGTGGACTGCAGATCAGTGGAACATGGCACTTATTGCTTCTTTATGAACAAGAATACAGCATTTTGTGCTGCTTATTAACACTTATTTTCCTCTTCAGACTTAAATCCACTGGGCACTGGTGGCTGAGTGGGTAAGGTGTACTATTCTTGAGTGGGTTCAGTTTCTGTCCTGCTTACAAATAATCCATGAGAAGCAAAGTACTGCAGCTCATGGATCGGTGGACTGAGAGCCAGGGAACCTTGGTTATGGCCTAACTACTTACGTGGCCTTGAAAAGTCTTGTCACCTCGCTGGGCCTCAGCTTCTTCACTTGCAAAGTGGGAAGGGGTAAGATAAATGTTATAGACATTGCAAGTGGAAAGTAATTTGTCAATGGGCAGAAATCTAAAATATGACCAAGCCAGGACTGTTGCCACACTATGTCAACATTTTATGACTCAATAAATGTTTTTAAAATATTTCGTAATTTTTTTTTTTTTTTTTGAGACAGAGTCTCGCTCTGTCGCCCAGGCTGAAGTGCAGTGGCCGGATCTCAGCTCACTACAAGCTCCGCCTCCTGGGTTCACGCCATTCTCCTGCCTCAGCCTTCCGAGTAGCTGGGACTACAGGAGCCCGCCTCCTCGCCCGGCTAGTTTTTTGTATTTTTTAGTAAAGACGGGGTTTCACCGTGTTAGCCAGGATGTTCTCGATCTCCTGACCTCGCGATCCACCCGTCTCGGCCTCCCAAAGTGCTGGGATTACAGGCTTCAGCCACCGCGCCCGGCCGCCATAGATTGATTTTTTAAAATTACTTTATAGTCTTTACGTAACTGAAGGATCAGTTTTTCATCTTTTACAGCTTTATAAATACCTAACTGCTTAACATTTTTAATGTAAAACTTGCAAGGCATTTCAACTTTTAGACAATATATAGACATCTATTTCTAGACTGTAAACTTAAGTTTAGATACAATGAGAGTGAGTCAGAGTTAAGTGTAAATCCCATGTTAGAATACCAAGCTTGTTCCATTTCTATTTGTCACAACTGCTCCAGTGAGCTAATTCAAGTGGGCTCTAGACCTTTACTGCCCTTTGATTTTCTAAATTCTTGCCTACACAGATTGCTTAATACAGTACTCATAAACTATTATATTCAAATAGAGATGACGTTTTTGACCTATCCCCTGGATTGTTTTTCACAGTGATGATGGACTGACAAAAATCCATCCATTTCTATTGGCATGCCCTTGTTAACAATGGCACATATTTTTGCAAGTCCTCTGTGTGGAATTAAATCAAGCTAATTGATCAGTGTGTCTTAACCTCCTTCATATTAATCCATTAAATATGTTAAAGAATGAGTGATTAATACCACTTTAAAGAATCAATATATGACTTTGACCTACTTAGGACAGCTGAGGTATGGAATAAAGTAGTGAGTCAGGCTTTGGGATGTCGAATATAGTGAGATTTCAGAAAAACAATTGAAGATGAGCACAGATTGTCTGATTTTTAAATTTGCTAGGTATAAATGTTAAAAATCTCACAGCCAGTGTTAAGAATCACCGTAATTTATAATTGAATGAGCTATTTTTGTACTTGAAAAGTTGTTAGGACAATCTCAGAATTTAAAAAATTAAATTAACAAATTTAGTTTTTTGAAAAACTTGACTCTGGTTTCTTCATTTGGGCTAGTAATAAGTATGTCTTAAACTGGCAGCTGTCCATGGACCAATATTTTGGTATTTTCCCACCTCAACTATTTTATTATGTTTATTTCATGAAAAAATCCTGGTTATAATACATATAATACATGTATAATACGTATAATACATGAAGTTGATTTATGAACTTCTTCATGAGCCACAATATACAGCTTGAAAATTAATGCTCTATGGTGTATATACGTCAGTGGAATTGCTGGTTTGTAAGGAATACACATGTTCAGTTTTAATAGTGTTCAAATCAGTTAATTTTTTTCAATGTCTTTATATGCAAATATCATTTTTCATAATTCTTTAACTGTTGATATTTGAGGTCTTAAAAGTTCATGTCAATTTTGACCATAGGTCGAAAATGGTATATTGTTTTAATTTGATTTTCTGAAGTTTTACAAAAATATATATTCTGGATACTAAGTTTTCTTTATATCTAATCTAAATGCTCTCTAATGCTGTGTTTGCCTTTTAATCATGTTTAGATTATCTATGTTTATCTTAAATTTTAAAGTTAGCTAATGTACATATAGAAAGGTGCACACGTATGTATACAGTCGGATGAATTTCCAGAAAGTGTAATCACCCAGATCAGAAGAAAGAACATCAACCCCTAGAGGCTGCCTCATACTCCTCTCTATTCACTACTCACCCCTTCCTCAAAGTTAACCACTATTCTGATTTCAAACACCATAGACTAATTTTGCTTGCTTAAAAATTTACATAAGTGAACTCATAGAGTACGTTAGAGTATATTTTGATGTTCAGCCATTGTACATTTTATATAGTCAAATATATTTATCTTTCTTTTGCTTTTTTTGGCAACTTGCTGAAGAAAACCTTTCCCACCCTAACTCATGCTTTTAATAGGTTTGCAGTTTTGATTTCCACATTTAGTTTCCTAACCAATCTAATTTTTTTCTTGTATGAAGTAGAAATATAATTTTTTTCTTTCTGAAAACCAAATGTACTGCATTGAACAGTGTTCCTCCCCAGGGATTTGTGATATACCGTAAGGCTATCTATTGTGTCTCATTACTTTATTTGTACATTCTTGTGAAGATAGCATGGTTTAAATTATTTTTAATGTCTTGCTATGTGGTAGAATAGACTTCTAATGTTATCCTTAAAAAATTATTGATATTCATGCAGCTTTATAAGGTAAATTTTATAATCAGCTTGTCTGTTTTTTTGCAAATTCTTATAGGAATTTTTGATTGGAATTGCATAAAATCATAAATTATTTAGAGAAATTTTTTTAAATGTTGAATCTTATCCATGAACATGTTCTGTTTTTCTAATTATTTAATTCTTCTTTATGTCTTCAATAGCTTTGTGCATATTTTAGCTAAAAATCTTTTGTGTATTTTAGATTAAACTCTATACTTTTGATTTTTGTTACTATTTTGAATGAAATTTTTTTAATTGGCTGTTAAGTATAAAAATAAATATAAATGTTTGAGTGAATATCAATCGTGAGTGAAGCAACTTTGCTGAATTTTCCTCTTAGTTTTAAAACACTGCATTTTGCCTTCCTTGGATTTCTCTATGTGGTAAATTTTATCAACTATGAATTATGAAAATTTTGTTTCTTCTTTTCTCATCTTTATGTCTCATTTGTTTTTCTTTTTGCATTGGATAGGATTTATATCCAATTTTTTTTCTGTATAAAGACAATTAGCTTTATTTATGTAAATTAGAAATATAATAGTTTATAATCCATCAAATGTTTTAATTCTTAACAATTTAAGAGTATAGATATAAAACATAAAATAGAATATATCACATTACTCTTTTTTGAGTTAGTGTTTTCTTATTTTTATACATAAATTTTATGATATAATGAAAAATAACATCTCTTATTCTTGCTTTCATGGGAATGCTTCTGAAGTTTGTTATTTCATAAGGTGTTTGCTGTTAGCTTTCAAAAGCTCCTCTTCAGGATGTTCTCTTTTGGTGCTACTTTGCTGGGCTATTTTCTTTCTTTTAATCATGAATGGGTATTGTTGCATTTTTATCAAGTTCGTCGTTAATCTATTGAGATGATCATTTAAATTTTGATGTAGTCAAATGTATATTTCTTGTACTTTATGCTTTTCTTGTGACTTTTTAAGTGTCTATTTTTCCCTAATGTATTTACATTGATAGGTTTTCTAATGATGAACTATACTTCCAAACTTACTTGTTATGTCGTATTTTGTACACACACCTTACATATATAAAATTACAGATATATATATATATATATATATATATATATGCATATATATATACACATACATGAAGGTGGACTTGCTTACCTCATATTTTATTTAAAAATTTTGCATTCATGTTCATAAGTGAAAATGGATTATAAATCCTTTTTTTGGACTCTCTTTATCTTGGTTTGCTGTAAATACTATATTAACATCATAGATAACACATTTTCTTTTTTATTATTTGGAAGAGTTGTTATAAGATAGCGATTATCTATGCCTTCTAGTTCATATAAGATAGGTATTATTTGTGCCTTTAAGTTTTATAAAACTATATGGTTGTGACTCTTTGGGGAGGGGTGGTTTTTAAAACTAGCTCAATTTGTTTAATGTTTATTGACTCTCCATTGAGATTTTTAAAACATTTTATAGGTAGGTATGCAAAATTTAACATTTTCTAGAAAATTTCCCATTTTATCAAATTTTAAAATGTATTGCCATTAAATAGCCCAAGATTCTTGTTTTATCAAACCACAATTATAACTTATGTTAATTACCATTTTAAATTCCTGATATATTTAATTTGTGTATTCTCTATCTTTCTCTTCTGCTCTCTCTTTCTTTCTCTTTCTCTCCTTCCCTCCTCCCTCCTTCCCAATTGTAGTAGCAGTCTCTTCTTTTCTTTCTGGAAAATTGTAAAATTTCTGTAAATTTAATATTCTGAAATATCACTATACTGTATGTCATCGTACTTAATTGGCATTTTATTTATTTATTTAGAGACATGGTCTCACTGTGTCATTCAGGCTGGAGTGCAGCGGTGCAATCTTTGCTCACTGCAACCTCCACCTCCCAGGTTCAAATGATTCTCATGCCTCAGCCTCCCAAGTAGCTGGGATTACAGGCATACACCACCATGCCTGGCTAATTTTTGTATTTTTAGTAGAGATGGTGTTTCGCCACATTGGCCAGGTTGATCTCAAACTCCTGGCCTCCAGTAATCCACCTGACTCCACCTCCCAAAGTGCTGGGATTATAGGCATGAACCACCACACTCAGCCTTAATTGACATTTTAAATATGAAGACCCACATCTTCACTTCTGGATAACTGTCAACCATTAGCTTTTTAAATATTGTTTTTCCTCTATTTTACTCTTTCTATGATTCCTTTTAGATATTTATGATTTTTATTTAGAATATTTTAAGTTTATATTCTTCATGTCACTTGATTTCTTTTTTAAATCTAATTTGTCTTTCTTGCATTTTGGAAATTTTTTTGAGGTCTCTTCAAATGTACTAATTTTTTCAAGTGCTTTAATCTAGTATTCTTTGATATCAATATACTATTTCACAACTCTTTTGGTTTCATAAAAAGTGTTTCTTCATGTCTTTGAAGACTTTAAATATACACCTTTTAAAATCCCCTTTTTATTGTTTTGTTATTTCTGTTGGTGTGAGTTACATCTGTTGTCTATTTTCTTGATGCAGACATTCTTATATGTTCTGCAATTCTTGTCTGTGAGTCCATTTTCCTGAAGAATTCTCCTGTCTCTGAGCAACTTTGTGTCTGTCCTGGGTTGTGGAGGTTTCCCTTTGAGGATATCATGGTGGTATCTACCTAATCTGTAGAGGCTGTCACTGTTCCTTTGCAACTTTTTAGGTTTGTGTTTCGGCTCTGGATTTTGTGGATTTAGAGAGGGTAACAGGCCCTCTAAATCATATGACAGAATAAATTTTGGGATTATGTAGGAAACTATTTCCAATCAGGGATTAGGTGGATAATTTGCTTTCCAGGTCCTGTTCTTAAACAGGAGACCCAACATTTTTGTTTGTTTGTTTTTTGTTTTTGTTTTTGTTTTTGTTTTTCACTACAGGAATGAGATTTGTAGTTCCAACTCTCATCCCTCATGTTAGTGTTGAAATTCCAAACCTTTTTGTTCTGTCTACTCCCAGGCTCTGCCTCTTATACCGTGGGTTGCTAGACTTTAGCCTCAAAATCATGACATTTCTGGCACCTGGATATTTCTCATTATTCTTTTCTTCCAAGCTATGTACATAAAGACAAGTGTAATTTAACAGATTTTATTTAGTATTTCTAGTTATTTGAGTGGAAGTGAGTATTTCAATGGGTACTTAATATGTCATCTTGACTTGAAAATCTCCACCAAGTTCTCCTTATACAGACCCAGAAAGAAATTGCTTACAGGTTTCCGTATAAGGAAAAGTTGTTTTTCTTATCACAAGTCTTAGAACTGAATGTGTGTTTTTTTTTTTTTTTCTGTATTGGCCCCCTGTGTAGTTTATGGCCAAATTTGTTGCTCACATCTAACACCTATAGATACAGGGTCCTAGATGGCCTGCATTTATGTGATTCTTTCACTGGCTCACTCAACTATTAATTTTATACTTCTGCATTGTATGAATTTTTGTAAAATTTCTCATTTTTTGTAGGATGAGGTGGCACATAAGAATAATATTTCTCTTTAAATATATACATACTCTGATAATCCCAGGCATTGAGATGGTACTCAAAAAATGCTGGCTGAGAGAAGGAAACTCTGAGAGCTGGCTCTCACCATAACCTTTTACTTACTCTTCTCTTTTCTGTTTCTATGTCAGGCAGGTATAGCTTAAGTCTGATAGTAGAAGAGAATATCAATGAATGGAGACACATTCTTCTTTCTAGTGCAAACAAACAAGCCAGGCCCACTAGAAAATTCAGTTAGCCTTCTTCCTCATGCATTTTCATTGGAAAATTAGTTTGTTCTTAGTTATTAATTTAACTCCCATCCTGCTCTTTTTAGCATTCTTCCTTGACAGCCAGCAATGAGACATGTGCAACAAGGGTTTTATGCCTTTCAGGCTGATCTTCATTGAAAGAGCAGTTTGGAAATTTTTGTTTTTAAAAAAAGACTTCTAATAAACTGTTTTAATGTTGACTTCTCAGAGAAGTTATTTTCTTAATTTCTTGATGTTAATAGTTTTTGCTTTTAAGTCACTGTCCTCACTGTACCATGAAGGGAACCTGTCACTCTCTATTTTACATATTTATTACTTCCTGCTTTGTATCTCTGTTCCCTACCCTTCTTTATCACTTTATTTCTTTCCGCCTTTGACATCAATATTTTTTTAACTTAGGAGAAAAATGTTATTTTCCAGTCTAGCAATGGGCACTTTGAAGTAGAGAGAAGTTATCATTTGTTAGTGCAAGTTGTTTCAATGATATCAAAATACATCTATTTGGAGTTCTAAAAAAAGAAATATCACTCTTTGACAATTTTTGGAGCTCAGAAAAAAAAAAAAAATCAAACCAAAACATATCACTAGTAAAACCAATGATAACATTGACAACCTCTGCCAAACCAAGAACATGTGTGCAGTGAAGCATTTCCTTTTCCTATTAACATAATTATTAGCCATTGCCTAGAAATTTCTCTTTTTTTTTCTAGCCCAAAGCAGTAATCTGCTTCCCTGTAATTTTAATTTATTGATTCCAGCTTTTCCTCTGGATATGGGCATAAAATATAAAATCCCTGTTTCACCTGACAGTTCTAATATCTGAAGATAATCACATGACATCAAATGTGCCACTGCAGAACCTATATTTTTCCATCTTGGCCATAGATAGATATAGATATAGGTATAGGTATAGACACAGATGTAGATAGATCATGAGAGACTTAATCATGTGCTTGGCTGAAAGCTAAATGTCAATTCACTTTACTTCAAGTTAGATTTGCAGAACCCTGGAACATAAAGTTACAATTCCCTAGCAGGCATACACCTCTCTGGCCTCAATCCATGCTAAACATGCTGATAGTCCTGAGGTACACATGGTGATACTTTGAGGATATGAGACTGGGATGTATCATCCCCAGAGGTAATTAT
Organism: Rhinopithecus roxellana; assembly: GCF_007565055.1. Taxonomy (NCBI): domain Eukaryota; kingdom Metazoa; phylum Chordata; class Mammalia; order Primates; family Cercopithecidae; genus Rhinopithecus; species Rhinopithecus roxellana. Next base: position 48,481,771 of record NC_044551.1, read on the forward strand.
TTCAACACACATCCCTAAATATATTACATATTTCCATATTGTTGTGCCTTTCTTTGTATACATTGGTCCTTCAACCGAGATGATGATTCTCCCGTTTCACTGTTATTTTTCAACAGGCAACTTAAATATCACTTGCTAAGAAATTTTCCTCCTCTTTCCCAAGCAGAGTTCATTGTTCCCTGTTCCATTCTTCTTGGACACTTGGTTCCTATCCTTGTTCTTTCCATTCCATAATGAACATAAGTGTCTGAGGTTTTTGAGGGCAAGGACCCTGTCTTTTAAAAATTTTTTGTATTCTCACTACTTAAACTTACAGAGTTGGCCTGCAGTAAATATTACATGAACTCATCATGCCTGAAGAATGAAAGAATGTTCTGATAAAGTTGGAAAGAAAGTTTTGGTAGATGACTAATCTCATAGAAAAAAGAAAGATAATAGAGGAGGAGGTTGCCAGTGATGCAGGAGAAAAGTCTTTGGGAAAAAAAGTTACAGCCTCAGAGGGTTGTAAACCCATGCAGAGAGTGTTCGAAAGGAAACATGTTGAATCAGCCGCAAGGTATCCCAGGCCTACTGCCACGTCTGCTGCAGTGGCCACACAGCACCAGCTTGTGCACTGCCCATCTGTGAAGTTTATGCTTGACAGGGCTTTGAGCCTATGCCTTCCTAAATCATTCACCCTGCAAGGTGATGCACTGGTTGAAGGAAGAAAGAAAGAAATTAATTCTGAAGGAAGACAATAACAACATGAGAGAAGGCTGAAGAAGAGGGCTACTTAGTAAGATATCTAATCATAAAAAGCCTAATTCCAGCTGCAGTGATAGTCTATAGGTTAGACTATCATAACTTGACAGGTGCAAGTGATAAGACTTAGAGGACATGAGGCAGGGACTCATGTCCTCATAATGCAAATAATGCATGCATGTGGTAAAAACAGTAAAAGCAAGGTATCAAGTAAAAAGTGAAGAGTCCTCCCTTTCTCATTCCCATTCCTACTCTCTAACTTTTTACATATCTGTTTTGTAAGCTATAATACAGAGAGATTCCATATATTCACATACTTTCCCCATTGGTAACATCTTGCATAACTGTAGAACAATAACACAATCAAGAAATTGACATTGATACAATCCCACCAGTTTCCCCCTCTTCTTTTTCATCCTGTTCCCCATGGCTTAAATTTCCTTAGGTTAACGTTACTGTAAAACAGAGGCATAAACTGAGATTTCAATGCTCTAGGTATGTTCCAATAACTGCCAAACAGGAGATTCTTTCTTCACTTCTTGTCCTATTGCTATCTCCAGCTACGTCCTTGCCTCATTTACTTGTCCAAGTTATAGAAATACCCACAAGGAAGAGAACTGCTCTTACCATAGCCAAATAAATAAATAATAATAACCTTGACTGTCAATCAATACTTGCTATTCCAGCACAAGATAAAGAAGAAATAAAAAGCAGATTTCTTTCCATCAAAGAACATGATGAAAACCAGATAATCCCAAACGTACCTTGACAGGGAACATCACCCTGGGAGCATCCAAAGGCACAGAGAAATCTTTATTTCTTTGACTGTATTCTCACTCTTGCCTAACTGGCTGATCTTAGGTGTAGATGGTAGAGACTGCTCTTAGGTGATGCAATGTGGAGACCAGGTGTCCCATATTGAAAAAGACAGGCCTTCTTTTCTCTCATTTGTTTTCTCCACTTGACAAAGGCTTCTGGGAAAGCACTTAGTTGTATGATTTGTCTGGAAAGGGAAGGAGTAGAAGGCTGTATATTGCAGTCAGCACAGTAAGCACTGTAGAAGAACTTGGTCCACATCATACAGACAGAAAGATCCTGAGTGATAGTTGCCTGGGACATGGGTGTCAGGAAAGAGAACAGAATATAAGGTTTGGAAAAGAGTAGCTCTAAGTGAAATCAAATGGGGAGGTATCCACTTTTGTGCCTTAGCCTCATCTTGGTACAGTTATATCATTGCTCTATTATTTCTAGTATTACCCCAAAACATATGGCATACCTCACAAACAGATGGATATAAACTATCATAACAACTCTAGGATATTTAAAATGAAACCACAAATTAATGGACACGATTTTAAAACTTTTGAGATTTTAAGTGCTGGCGAGCATGAGGAACAAGGAGAATGAATATATTTTTATATTATTGAGGGGAATGTAAGTTGGTACGTTACTTTACAGTATATTTAGAAACATTTGTTAAAATTGCATACTCTTAGAGCCTTCAACCCATCTATGTCACTGCTAAGTTTATACCCTAAAGTAGAAGTTGACAAACTTTTTCTGTGAAAGATCAAATAATAAATATTTTCAGTTTTGTGGGCTGTGCATTCTCTGTCATAACTGCTCAGCTCTGCCATTGTAGTATGAAAGTAGCCATCAGCAATACAACCACTGCTATGTTCTAATAAAACTTTATTTACAAAAACAGATGGTAGGCCATATTTAGGCTACAGGCATTGTTCGTTTACCCCTGCTCTAAAAAAATACTAAATCATCTACAGAAATAGAATTATATAAAAATGTTCATAGCAACATTGCTGGTAATAGAAAAAAACAAGAAACAACCTAGGTGTCCACTAGAAGAATGAATAAATGAGTTGTCATGTATATGTGCAATGCAAGGTTATAGCAGAATAAATGAGTAAGCAGAAGCCCTCTATATCACTATAAATAAATGTGACAAACACATTGTTAAGTAAAAAAGCAAGAAGGATGCATACAGTATGATACAATTGATTTAAAGTTTTAGAATATATGAAACAATTGTTTTTGTTTGTTTGTTTGTTTTTTTGAGATGGAGTCTGGCTCTGTCCCCCAGGCTGGAGTGCAGTGGCGTGATCTCTGCTCACTGCAAGCTCTGCCGCCTCCCAAGTTAACACCATTCTCCTGCCTCAGCCTCCCTGGAAGCTGGGACTACAGGCACCCACCACCACGCCCAGCTAATTGTTTTGTATTTTCAGTAGAGACAGGGTTTCACCGTGTTCACCAGGATGGTCTTGATCTCCTGACCTCGTGATTTGCCAGCCTTGGCCTCCCAAAGTGCTAGGATTACAGGCGTGAGGCACTGCACCCGGCCTTATATATTGTCTTGAGAGATATTCATATGTAGTAAAAATATGAAGACATCTGTGGGAAAGACAAACACCAAATTCAGGATAGTGCTAACCTATGGCAGAGAATAAGGAGAGTGCTCTCAGGGAAGGGCAAATAGGAAATGTCAATTGCACTTCGAAGGTTTTATTTCTTAAGCTGGTGGAAGATACACAAATGGTGAGTAAAGCAGTATTCATACTATTTCCTAGACCTTTTTGTATGTCTCAAATGTTTTGATTTAAAAGTCCTCAAGGTGATGATAAGCTTTTTTTTTCCATATGTTTTTTGGCCACATAAATGTCTTCTTTTGACAAGTGTCTGTTCATATCCTTCACCCACTTTTTGATGAGGTTGTCTGTATTTTTTTTTCTTGTAAATTTATTTAAGTCCCTGTAGATTCTGGATATTAGACCTTTGTCAGATGAGTAGCTTACAAAACTTTTCTCCCATTCTGTAGGTTCCCTGTTCACTCTGATGATAGTTTCTTTTGTGTGCAGAAGCTCTTTAGTGTGATTAAATCCCATTTGTCAATTTTGGCTTTTGTTGCCATTGCTTTTGGTGTTTTAGTTATGAAGGCTTTGCCCATGCCTATGTCCTAAATGGTATTGCCTAGGTTTTCTCCCAGGGTTTTTATGGTTTTGATTTTCATATTTAAGTCTTTAATCCATCTTCAGTTAATTTTTTTATAAGGTTTAAGGAAGGGGTCCAGTTTCAGTTTTCTGTATAGGACTAGCTAGTTTTCCCAGGACCATTTTTTAAATAGGGGATCCTTTCCCCATTGCTTGTTTTTGTCAGATTTGTTGAAGATCAGATGGTTGTAGATGTGTGGTGTTATTTCTCAGATCTCTGTTCTGTTCCATTGGTCTATATATCTGTCACTGGTAATTAGAGAAATGCAAATCAAAACCACAGTGAGACACCATCTCATGCCAGTTAGAATGGTGATTATTAAAAAGAGAGGAAACAACAGATGCTGGCAAGGCTGTGGACAAATAGGAACTCTTTTACACTGTTGGTGGGAGTGTAAATTAGTTTAACCATTGTGCAAGACAGTGTGGCAATTCCTCAAGGATCTAGAATAAGAAATAACCATTTGACCCAGCATTCCCATTACTGAGTATATACCCAAACGATTATAAATCATTCTACCATAAAGACACATGCACATGTGTGTTTATTTCAGCACTATTTACAATAGCAAAGACTGGGAACCAACCCACATGCCCATCAATGATAGACTGGATTAAGAAAATGTGGCACATACACACTGTGGAATGCTATGCTGCCATAAAAAAGAATGAGTTCATGTCCTTTGCAGGGACATGGATGAAGCTGGAACCCACCATTCTCAGCAAAGTAACCCAGAAACAGAAAACCAAATACTACATGTTTTTCACTCATAAGTGGGAGTTGAACAATGAGAACACATGGACACAGGGAGGGGAACATGACACACCAGGGCAACCTAGATGATGGGTTGATGGGTGCAGCAAACCACCATGGCTCATGTATACCTATGTGACAAACCTGCATATTCTACACATGTATCCCAGAACTTAAAGTAATATATTTTAAAAAGCATAAACATCATTGAACAACAAACAAATAAAATAAATAAAATCATTTGATGGGATTTCATTATGTATAAGGAAAGGAATTTCCCAAATAAAGTTTTGTTGTTTACTTAAAAAAAAAAAAAAAAAAGTCCCTAGGGCTTTTAATTTTGAATGTCTTTGCCTGTGCACTGGACTGCAGTTTTTGAGCCACTGTTGATGCAAGCTGCAATCACCTCGACCCTTTGTCTCATTCAATGGTGTGGCCCACGTGTTCCATGTTTTCAGCCCATTTGATAGCATATTTAACATGAGAGCATTTGTGCTGGACAATAAATATGCTTTAATTGCCTTGGCTGGCCAGCAGGATTATTATTTGTGATTGGAATAGATTGCTATGGAAAATTGCTGGTTGAGGAAGGAAAGAAAGGGTTTCCAGAATTTCATTTTGTTTTTTCTTTTATTTGTCTTTAGTTACTTTACTATGACTTTAGTTTTTTTGCTCAGGTTCCATGGTTTCATTGTTTTTCCTTGTGTTTCTCTTTGTACATCCTAGGAAGAGATTAATCAGCAATATTGTTCTTTGTTATTTATCTTAGCTGGATGAGTTTTGGTCACCAAGTCTTAAAGTTAGGTGACTTTCTTGTTCTCTAGAGAGAATGAGAAAAAATTAGAACTGCCTTATACATGGGGAATTGATTAAGTTCATATTTTTCCCACACTGGAAAGACTCATAGTCATGATATGAGTCAGACACAGCTGGGAACATTTCATCTACTTACAGTGAGCTGTTCTATGCTTGAGAAAGGTGATAGACTGATAGGGCAGGAGAGAGAAGTGTTGGATTTGTTCTGGTGTTTAGAAATTTTTTCCATAAGGGCATGTCTTGGACAACCAACTCACTTTTGCATGGCCGTTAGGCATAGTTGTCAGGGAGGGGCTCTTGTTTTTGTCTCTACTGGGTACATAAGACAAATGATTTTTGAACTCAATAGAATTGAAATATTCAGGATAGATTCTAGCCTATAGATAGTTGATATAGAACCAAATACTGCCAAAGTGTTTCTCTCATATGTCTCATATGTATGGCATAGGCCAGAGTTGAGTTACAATGAAGACATGAGGCATATAGTTTGCATGGTTGTTTTTCTAAAATAGTAGGAATTCATTTCAGTGAGACTTGGCTAGCATTTATCCAGCACACTGCAGTCTATTTTCTCCACAGCTGTTTGCTGCCATACATTTCTGATCCAAAATACAAAGCTGTCCAAAAATGTGGAACACGTTGACCTGATCTTTCCACCAGGGAAATAGCATTACAGGAAAGATGAAATTACTAGAATGAGGCTTTTGTGGGAAATTAAATATGTCTGGATTTATCAGGAAGATTAGTTTCCTACCTCTTTCAACAGCAATTTTTTTATTATTCAAAAATTGGGACTAACAAATGGATTTTCTAACAAATATAATATTGATATTCAAAGAATTTAATATGGTTCTTGGAAACTGAGGTGGCAGCAATGATTGGATTAGAAATTATGAGTAATGTGAGTGAGGTTTACAGGTATGGAATATAACTTGTGAACTTGCTAACTGGTAGTAAATGGGTCAGAGAAGTCTAGGAGTCTCAGTAACTCAGAGGAAGACATTTGTAAGATTGAGGAGGAATATGTTTAATTACTTTCTAATGTACAAGATAACTAAAATATGCTTTCAAATATTGCTTGCGAAGATGTCCTACTTTATGTATAACAATAATTTAAAATCGCTGCATTCATGTGCCATTCTGAAGAGCACTCACCTCTTAGAAGGAGGAAGAGTGTAATATTAATTAATAGGCTAATGTTTATAGGTATTTGAACCTCTATAGATACCACGTGAATGATTTCTCTCTGTAATTATGTTTTTGTATCTGTAAAGAACAGATTACATTACCTCATAGGTTTGTTGTGATAATTTAATAAAATTTAAGACAGTTATCATTAGCATAATTCCTTGCACTTCCAATAAGCTCTCAAAAAATGATATCTATTATAATTGCATAATATAATTTATATGTAAATGTAAAAACATAAACCCTTTTTCAAAGTCAATAAATAACCCTCCCTCCTTATATAATGCAATTGAATATTACCCATTATTTATTATGTAACGTTTCTTATTAACAATACCAAGATAGATAATTAGTTCAGTTCTTAATTGAAAGGTCATTGAATCTGAATTAATAAAATCTGAATCAAAAAGCTTTTTCTCTAGCAAGTTTAGTATGTAGGATCTCCAAAAACAATGTTTTACTTAAGAAAGCATTTTTAAGTAGCTACTGTGTGTAGACACCTATGAGATATTGTGGAGGAGTGGATACAAAAATAGGGACTTCTATAGTTACACATTATTTCTTTGAATTTATACCTTTAAAATGTCAAAGTTATTTTTGTTAAGAACGTGAAAAGTATAAACTGTGATTCGGAATCTTACAAATAGCCATTGTCCTAGGAGAGTTAAAACTCAATAACTGAATTATGCTGTAGAAAAATATTGGAATAGTAGTGAGGAGACTAGTATATTCTTATTTTTATTATATATAAGAATTATATTTTTTTGGTTGATTGGTTTTGGTTTCCCAGTTGGTTGACTACAAAACTGGAAGAAGCAGAGACAATTTTGGAGGAAGACGTGGCTGCTCTTGTAACAATAACATAGACATGATCATCTCCTAGCAGTGTTCCTGATTGGTCTAATTCTGCCCAAATTAGAAGGCCTAATTAGGTAGGGGTGGGCCTGGGCCCAAAAGGAATTTATTTTTTGTTGGGGAAGAAGAGTAAAGAGGAAATTCAGTGCCCTCTACACAGGTGTCAGCCCCTTAAAAAGAGGCCCTGATTGAGGCTGTACTGAGGGACGTCCCTAGGCTTTCTTTACATGTGACTCTACTAGAAAGAATGAGAGTAGGAAGGGAGGAAATGACCAATCCCATGTGACAAATGAGAAAGAGTTTTCAGGGGATTATCTTTTACTGTGGGCTGAGAAACAAATGCATCATATATAAAATTTAAAACTTTGTATTTTCTGGTTTTGTTATTCGGATCAAACAAGATTTAACATGAAAGGCTTTAAAATGAAAATCTTCATACTTGTATAGATTAATGTTGTGAAGAGCTTCAGTGTAGGGCCCACACTTAACTCCAAACATTTGCCATTTGTGATGTTGGCAGTACTTTGTTAAGGTTCATTTGAGGATCTTGTTTTTTGGGAGCAGCTGGTGGCATAAATTCTATGCCCATTTTTTTTTTTTTTTTTTTTTGAGAAAGAAACTAAAGCAAAAATAAAATTGAATTAACTTGACAAAATCTCACCAATGGATGATTAGCAGAATCGGCAACTCCACCTTATTAGATTATCCTGCTCACTAGCTTGTTCAAATTTATTTTCTTATGTGTGTGTGTGTGTGTGATCAAAATCTCTTTGGAGAGTCTCCTCTTTTCTACTCTTAGTCCATTTGTCTCAGGTAGGGCTCACATGACTCCGTAGCTCCAGGAATGGCAATGTGTCCTGGGTCTGCTTACTGTGTATACAACTTGTCTTTGGTTACAGTGATTGGTTAGGGTTGGGCACAAGATCCAAGGTGAGCCAATCTACAGTTAATGTAAGAAAGTTGCTGATGCTGTCTAAATGAGCTTGCTAAATTGGTGATCATCTTTTCCATCTTTTTTGCAAAGGCTCTGATTGAGAATGAAGCAGATACTGAGGAAAACAGGGCTGTGAAATAGAGAGAGACATAGTGTCCTAATGATATCATGTAAGATCCTGGATCCAACTATCCTGAAGCCAGATTCAGTTCTTACATTCCTAGTTCTCTGTGTCAACAATTTCATTTTTGTGGTTAATTTATTTTCAGAGTACAGTATGTCACTTTCAACAAAACAAACCCTTGTTTTCTTTCCTCTCTTCTTCTGTTTCTTCTTTTTCATTTTTCTTCTTTTTCCTTTTTATCCTTTCTGCTCTTCCTTTCTCCCGTTACTTTAAAAGTTCTTAATAAGAAACTATAGCAAATAGGATCAACTCATATGGAACCTTGAAAACTAGGATAAAAGCATTAGACTTTATCATTTATACCCTATTTTTTTAAATTTTGGAAATAGTATGATAAGAGTTAGGATGATAACAAATGTGTAATAAACTTCAAAGAATGAAGAGAGGGTGTGAAGAGCAGTTAGGGTGTTGTCCAAATCTTCAAGAAAGAGTTGTTACCTTAGAATGTTAATCGGTTAGAAGTAGAGATGTAGGGACAGGTACAAATAATACTAGTCTTTAAGAGAAGCATATGTAGACATTGTTAACTAATCAAATATGAGGGATAAAGGAGAGGTGAAGATGATTCTGAGGTTTTAAGTACATATGACTAAAATACAGATGGAACAAAACGTTATTATCAATGGAGAAATGAGGGGGATGAGCTAACTGAAGTCTGCAGGGGACTGTAGGTTAGGTTAACTTGTGTTCTTGCTGAGTCTGAGTAGGGGCTCAAAGAAGTATGTTTGTAACTCAGAGACATCATTGCTGAAAATATCAATCTGGAAGTCATCCTAATCAAAGTGATCTTTGGATACTGTGGGCCAGAATTGAGTCAAGAGAAGCAATCAAGTTAACAGATATTCAAGAATTTAGCTGTGGGAAACAAATACAATTGGAAAGAGAAGAAGGCTGGTTGTGATGGCCCATGCCTGTAATTCCAGCACTTTGGGAGGCCAAAGCTGCAGATTGCTTGAGCTCAGGAGTTCAAGACCACCCTGGGCAACATTGCAAGACCTCATGTCTACAAAAAGTACAAAAATTATTCACGCATGGTGGTACATGCCTGTGGTCCCAGCTACCTGGGAGTCTGAGGTGGAGGGATTGCCTGAGCCCAGGAGGTTGAGGCTGCAGTAAGCCAAGATTACACCACTGCACTCTAACTTGAGTGACAGAGCAAGACCCTTGTCTCAAAAAAAGAAAAAAATTGAGGAAGAACAAAGAGGAATGAGAAAATAGGTACAGGAGAGAGGTGTCAAAGTTCAAAAAGTAGGAAGAAACCTAACAATTGTACCGATAAACCAAGGAAGATTTAAATTTCAAAACAAAAATTGGTGGTCTCAAATGTTACGGCAATAAAAGAGAATGTCATCTAGGAATCCCTCATCCAATATACTAAGAAGACTTTTGGAAATCTTCATAAATAAGACTTCACTGATATCTCATCACAACAAAGTCTAGGTAGAATAGAATGAAACATAAATTAAAAAACTAGGGGACAAATTTGAATATTCATCAGCTCTCCCAATAGAAGAAACATTTCTAAACTTTGAAGTGATAGAAAAACCCATAAAAGGAAAGCTCATTAGATTTGATCACATAAAAATCACAATTTTCTTGAATGCAAAAAAACGTAAGTTGCTGAACAGAGTGTATGCAGCAAAATATGACCAGGAGTTTGTCAGTTTTATAAAGAGCTAATGGGAAAAATCCAAAGAAACAATTCACCAAACCGAAAATTAAGTATGACTTATTTACTTGTTTCCTCTACTATATCCCCCAGTTAGATTCTAAGCTCCATGAGGGCAGAGCCTATGCTTTTGCTGTTTACTTCTGCAAATCCAGCACTTAACCTGTTGAGGTAGGGGTATTTCCTCAGACAGACATGCAAAAAGGGGCATAGCTTCGGCATGAAAATGAATTCAGATCTGTTTGCACTGGCTTGGCAGTGCAGTGGGACATCGAAGTTGAGATTTCAGTGCCCGTGTATAATATAAAGTTATGGAGCTCAGGGTAGAAGTTCAAGCTAGAGATATAGGTTTAAGAGTAATCATTTGGTTTGTAATTGATGACATGGGCTCTTCATCACCCAGAGGAACGTGTGTAGAATGAGAAAGGGCTGGGGAGGGAATACCAAGGAAGCCCAGCATTTAAGAGCAAGACAGAGAAGGCAAGGAAAATCAAGGCAGTATGTTCCCATGAGAGTTCAGGCAAGAAGATGTATAGGGAGTTCAATGTGTTTCACAAAAGGTAGCCTAACCGGCACCTGATGAATGCTCAAAAATGTTAGCTATTATTAATATGGAAGTGACTAATAACAGGCAGCTTTATTCATATAATATTGAACTTGCCAGAGGACAGAGTGGAGATGCAAAAGAGGAGCCAGTTGTCAGAGCTGCCTAGAAAGCTGAAAATGGAAAAAAGAAAAGAGGACTACAGGAGACAGCAGTGATGAGATGGGAGCTGCATACATACAGGAGATCAAAGGGAAGAAAGGGGAGAGGATAACACTTTTAACCCCATTTATTGAGTGCTGCCTAGTGCCAGGTACTGTTCTTAGTGCTTTAACTGATTCAGTTTCAAAACAGCCTTACCATATAATTACTAGACTTAGTCACATTTTATGGTCAAGGAAACTGAGAAATGGATAGTTCCAGTAACTTGCCTAGCGTTGACTGTGACTATGAGATGAACACAGGATTTGACTTCAGGCATTCTGACTCTTGAGTCCATGCTCTTAATCTCTTTTATGTACAGCCTCTTAATTCTATGGGTAATGATAGTAAAATATTTTGACTAAATCTGGAGTATGAAAGTCTATTTTCAAGGCTTTTTTTTAGTACCATTATCTGATGCTGTTTTTTTTTTTTTAAACTAGTGCTTTAGAAGTCTTTAAACAAGAATATCAACTTCTGTATCATTTCAGATTTCTTTGCAATTATTTTGTACCCTCTCCCTGATTTTCAGTCTTGAGTCTCACTTGCTGCTATTTGATAGCACAAACTGCTTTGCAATGAATAAAAGACACCTGCAGTGTTGCAGATGTAGTTAGTATGATGCAGGCAAGACACCAGGAAGGGCAAAAGCGCCTATTTTAGGGACTGTTTTTAAGCTGAACCAGGGAACCGAAGCAATGACTGCATCACATGTGACCATGACTTTCACTTTTCTGATGGAAAGGCAACTCTCATGAGATTTTCTTAAGTGAGAAAATTCAGAATATGAATCATTTTTATTTTACTGTTTGGTGTCATTCTCAATAAAAATATTAAAAGATATAAACATTTTATGGTAAGCATCAGGATTGAAATTTTATTAACAAATAACAATTAAATCCTCAGAAAAAATGTTTGCTAAGATGGTTACCATAAGAAAATATCTTTTGTAAAGCTAAGTTAACTATTTTTATGATAATAAAATGATGTCTCATGGAATTGATCTTTGAGACAAGTACTCTTACCACAAAAGCAAAACAAAACAAAAATTAGTTTTGCTATCCTACAAAATGTTGTACTGAATTTACCAAAAATCTAATTCAAAGTTCACACACAGTATTAAAAATGCAGTCTACAAAGTAGTTAGGGTATTATTATGTTGCTATAACAGGTAGACATGTCTAGGAAGGAAGACATAGTTGTAAATAAGCTAGAATCTATTTAGAGGATAACAGAATGTAGATTTACATTACTTTGATGGGATTCTGTTAGGTCAACCTCTAAATTGGTTGACCTAAAACAGATATGGCATGCTGTGGTCCAGAATCACTGAAGTTTTTAGTATTAATCCCATTCCTAGATGTCCTGTCTCAAATGCTAATATTAATAATAGGCTTGCATTCATCAATTGTAAAAGTGTTATGAGCAGAACTATGTTGTCCCCAAAATTTATATGTTAAAATCTTAACCCCCTAATACTTCAGAATGTGACTCTATTTGGAGACAGGCTGTTTACAGAGTGTGTGCAGTTTACTGCACAAACAGGACACAACAGGTACAAAGGAAAGACCATGTGAAGATGTGGAGAAGACAGCCATCTACAAGCCAATGAAAGAGGCATCAGAAGAAATCAATCCTGCTGACATCTTGATCTTGGAATTGTAGCCTCCAGAACTATAAGAAATAAATATCTGTTGTGTAAGCCACTTAGTACTTTGTAATGGCAACTTGAGCAAACTAATACAAAAAGTTGTGATGTTGGACTTTCACTCAGGTGTTATACTCTAGATTATAACAAGATAATTAAATAGCCAGAAAATATGACTGATTAATAACTTCCCACATGATCTTCATCAATTTCTTCCTTTGCAATTGAATGCCTATTTACAATTGCTTCGTGGAAGAAAAGTTTGATGTCCATTTATTTCCTGGTAACCCAGAGATTTCTGGGATCCCATAGTTATTCTGTGGTCTCTCCAGCAACAACCTTAAAGCAAGAATCAGGGTTTGCTCCATACCCCAAAAAGGGAATGTGTTTTATAAAACATAAATGTACTTTGTGGATTTTATTGAAGACTTATTGAAGACATTGTATGACATATACATACCCAGAAATCTCGACCTTGCCCTATGTGCCTCTCCCTTTGGCTGATTTTTAATCTGTATCCTTTCACTGTACTATAACCAAAAGTATAATGGTTTTGTTGTGTCCTCTGAGTCCTTCTAGTGAATTATGGGGCATGAATGTGGTCTCAGGGACCCTCAAACTTGCAGTGAGTACCAGAAGTGAGAGTGGCCTTGGGCAACTCCGAACTTGGATTAGGTTTCAGAAGTGAGGGTGGTCCGGGGTACTCCTAATCTTCGCACGAGGTCACCTGCCTCTCTTCTCTGTCTTCAGAGTTGGGGCCCATCCCTATAATTATGACTCCCCTCCACTAGGACAGAGTAGGTGGGTGATGAGTGGTGTGTGGTAGAGAAAGCCATGCCTGCTTTAACTCTTCTCTCCAAAGTTTCTGCCAGTTGTAAGGGAGGGAAGATATGTGTCTACTGAATTCTCTTTCTATGGACCTGGAATGTGGGAGACAGACAGACACTTTGATTTCCTTGCCAATACGACTTCATGCCTGCTGTAGTTTGGGGTAGCAGAGAGAAGGTGGCAACTTCCTGGTTGTCTTCTGAACTGCACTTTGATAATCATCAGTAGGTAGAAAAGAGAGGGAACAGTATTTCAAGAATTGTTTTTGTTTTATTTTGTCTTTTATCCCTATCCTTAAACTATATTTTGTTTTTGGTATTTCATAGTCTTCTTTCAGGTAAGGGTATATTAGGCATCTTTATTTATCACAAACGGCTATCACAGTGTTTCCCTTTACATAAGGAGTAAATTTACCTCGAAGGAGTAGTTTCGTTTTGACAACTTACTGTGCTATTCTTGTAGAGTGGCTAGCAATGGCAATTTTTCTTTGAATGCAGTAATTCAGATTTAGATGTACAGTTGATTCTTCTTATTCACTGTAAATCTGTGAAGTTTCTATGAACACCAAGTTAATTGAACATTGAATGATTGCTCCCAGAGGAAACAGTCAGATTCCTATAAGCCTCTGATAACAGTATTTTTGTCAACTGATCAAAACATAACCTTGTCTTATATATGTTTCTTTTTAAAGACACCTTATATAATATGTATCACTGATTCATTAACTTTGGGCTCATGGCCAACAGCATGAATGAAGCTTATCCATTTTCTCCATAAGGCACATTGTAGCCCTCTTGTGCTCAGGAACACTAGATAGAGTTTCTGTATTACACTTGCAAAATCACCAACAAAAAGCACAAAAATTCAAATAACATGGTGCTAAATAGATCGTGAAAATGACACTTGTTTACAGTAAGAGAGCTGAAACAAAGAGGTAGAATGTTGCCTTGTTTGACCTCAGCTACAAACTTGCACATGAGGCAATTTGAGTTTTTTTGCCACACTGTGCTAATGACCACTAATGATCACAGACGTGCTGCAAATATTGATTTCAGGGTTACAAATAAATTTTAGTGAGTAGGCAAATTCACAAATATGGAATCTACAAATAATGAGGATTTCCCAGACAGTAACATCTGGGAAAAATGCTGATTGCTCTAAAATATCTTTAAAAGGGAAATTGATGCTTTGGTTATGATGTCCTGGCTCTGCCAGAAATGATAGCTCCTTGTATTTTTCCTACTCCATCATTCCAGAGGAGACAGGATCAGAATCTCTGCCCCTTGAGCCTACTTTGTGCATCAGATGTTTGCTATGAGAAGTAATGAGTCTTTGTAAAGGAGTTTGGTTCATTTGCTAGGAGGTGTTCCATGCTGAAAGATGTAAGGATCCATGGACTCTTTGCCAGGAATAAAAGTAGTCATAGGGAGAGGGTAGAAAAGGAAGGAAGACCAAGAGCAAGGGGGAGGGTAGTTTCTAGGCATGATTAACAACAACAAAATCTATCTGTGAGTCTATCCTAGATAGATTATGAGTAAGATACTAAGTAAGATCAGAGTCTCTCTAGTATTAATGGACTGATCCAGGTTGCTTTTCCAGCTATTACAAGCCATAATGGCAGGGTTATATTCTTTTCATCCAGTAAGAAAACTACTTTGTTTGTTCTAAAGATGTCATTATCTATCTTAAATACTCGTCAAAAGGTTTTGAGAGTGTTGTTAGAGTTCGGGGTGATCTCTGAGCTGATGACTGCAGTATACTAAGCTGTTGATCAAGAACAATAGTAGTGGTAGCTAGTATTCACCAGCTTTTTAAGCCCTAAGTTCTGTTCCAAGTACTTTACACGTGTGAAGGCATTTAAGCTTTACAATAGGCCTTTGAGGTTGGAAATAATATCATCCCCAATATGTGGCATAGGTTTGGTAACTTGTTCTAGAGGTCACACATATAGTAAGTGACTGATTTGAAATGCAAACTAGGCCGTGTCATCTGCCTACAGAGTCCATACTCTGATACCATTAACCATTACACCATACTGCTTTTTCTCAAGGAGAAAATGAATCTTGAAATTTTAGTTTAAGTTCCACTTGCCTGGATGCAAAGATTGATTTTAAATTGAGTAGCATACTCTTGCCGTGAAATAAAATAAAAATAGGATGCAATTATTGACAATAACTTCCCATACTATAAATCTGGATAATTTTGACTTACAAAATGTTTATCTAAATAGTGTTCAGTAATTTGGTGATCCACCTGATGACTTTATTAAAGATATGGGATAACTGGGAAAGGAAAGTAAGAATCAGCCTTTGTATAACAGAAACAAACTATGAGTGAGGGAATGGAGCGCCCAGAGAGGAATGCAGCAGGGGACAGAAGTCCAGTGCCCTGGGTGAGCATGGCCAGGAAGAATGTGTTACTACAAGAACTCATAGACCAAAGCTAGAGTCACTGGTAATCCTAGAAGGACTGGATGGACACAGAGCCAGAGGAAACCCTGAGGGAAAGCTGAGCCAGAATGGAGTCAAGGCAGAGAGGCAGACACTAAGGTTAGATTACAAGAGCAAGACAGAGCAGCCAGAAATGGGTGCAAACATCAGCACAAGGAGAATTTGGGGAGGACTAAGAAGTCAAGAGCAGGCATAAGTTGGAGGTCAGCTTTGGCCAACCTAAGTTTGAATCAGGTGACCTGGTAAATTGGAGTCATGGACTGTTGGGTCCAGTGCCCTGTGAGATTATGCGGGTGAGAGGCTGCTGCCCTCTCAAATCATGAGTTACCTGGTGGGACAGGAAGAGGGAAGGATCTGGTACAAAGATGAGAAGTAGAGAAGCCTGGAAAAGTACCCTTTAAAGGAGTTCAAAGGAGTTGGGGACTTGGGGCAGATTCTTCCTCTGGGGATAATAGATGGGTCCTTTCTACCTGAAGGTTCTAGTTTTATGTACATAAAACATAAAGTATGTGTTTTATACTTTAACCAAGATTGTGTCTCTTCAAAGTTTGTTGCTCTGTCAGAAGGGAGGATGTTAATTCTCCTTTTCTCTGCATGCAGTTAGAGCAGCAAGTTTCAGGGAAGAGAGGAAGTAAGTGTTGAGAGCAGTATATAGAAAATTAGTATTTGAAAAATACAACAGGAATAATCTTTACCCCATATTTGGAAAGAGACCATTAAAAAGCATTCAAAAGGCTTGAACAATTCAAGTGTGATTTGTCCATTTAGTGAATCATGCTTGAACACTACGTGCAGGATTCTGCTAATCTTGGAAGTTACTCTAGTGAGAAAGACGGATATGACCCCTGGACTCTAGGGGGTTACACGTATCTGCTACACTTTCTCAGTAAAGTCCAGTTTTTGCTTTTGGCATCATTTAAAACTGAAAACCTCAGAATGTACTGAAGTTTAACTCTTAAGCTCTTCTCTGATTATGTTGTGAATTATTTATTAGGTAAGATCCCTCTTCTTTTAAGGCGAAAGGTGCTGTTCTCCTGAAGGGAGTGGTCATTCCTATTGTCAATTGTAAAGAAATTAATCCCAGGGCAGGAAATGGAGTCAGGGAGGTAGATGCTGGACCATAGTGAAGGAGAAATACTTCTCTGGGGGCCTTAGGAGAGCCCACTGTCCAAGGGCACAGAGTCAAAAGCACTTCCATGAGTGAGAATAATTCGGTTCCTGCCCATGAACATAGCACCTTGTGTTAGTCAGAGAAACACCTAGATAGCCTAGATGCCCACTCAGAAAGTAGGCATTATTAGTAGAGTTTTAACTAATTTTCTTTGCTGTGTTACAGTTACTTTTCTGTGCACCTTTAGTAAAAATAAATCGTCAAGTTTCCACTTGGTTTCTCTTCTCTCTGTAGGAAATCAAGGGGATTGTAGTCATGCATTTGGGACAACTGTGTGGGCAGAGTGGCGACAGCCTCTGTACAGGGTTGAATACTGTTCCACTAAAATACATGTCCTCAGAATCTCAGAATGTTAATTATCTGGAAATAGGGTTGTTGCAGATGTAAATATTTAAGGTGAAGTCATACTGGGATAGGATGGGCCCTGTATTCGTCCATTCTTACACTGCTATTAAGATACTACCTGAGACTGGGTAATTTATTTTTTTTTTATTTTTTTTATTTTTTTTTATTTTTCATGTATTTATTTCTTTCAGGAATGTTTTGTAGTCTTCAGTGTATAAATCTTTCCTCTCAATGGTAAAATTTATTTCTAGTTATTCTTTTTTTTTCTTTTCTTTTTTTTTTTTTATTATACTTTAAGTTCTAGGGTACATGTGCATAACGTGCAGGTTTGTTACATATGTATACTTATGCCATGTTGGTGTGCTGCACCCATCAACTCGTCAGCACCCATCAATTCATCATTTATATCATGTGTAACTCCCCAATGCAATCCCTCCCTCCTCCCCCCTCCCCATGATAGGCCCCAGTGCATGATGTTCCCCTTCCCGAGTCCAAGTGATCTCATTGTTCAGTTCCCCCCTATGAGTGAGAACATGCGGTGTTTGGTTTTCTCTTCTTGTGATAGTTTGCTAAGAATGATGGTTTCCAGCTGCATCCATGTCCCTACAAAGGATGCAAACTCATCCTTTTTAATGGCTGCATAGTATTCCATGGTGTATATGTGCCACATTTTCTTAATCCAGTCTGTCACAGATGGACATTTGGGTTGATTCCAAGTCTTTGCTATTGTGAATAGTGCCGCAATAAACATACGTGTGCATGTGTCTTTGTAGTAGAATAATTTATAATCCTTTGGGTATATACTCAGTAGTGGGATGGCTGGGTCATATGGTACATCTAGTTCTAGATCCTTGAGGAATTGCCATACTGTTTTCCATAATGGTTGAACTAGTTTACAATCCCACCAACAGTGTAAAAGTGTTCCTATTTCTCCACATCCTCTCCAACACCTGTTGTTTCCTGACTTCTTAATGATTGCCATTCTAACTGGTGTGAGATGGTATCTCATTGTGGTTTTGATTTGCATTTCTCTGATGGCGAGTGATGATGAGCATTTTTTCATGTGTCTGTTGGCTGTATGAATATCTTCTTTTGAGAAATGTCTGTTCATATCCTTTCCCCACTTTTTGATGGGGTTTTGTTTTTTTCTCGTATATTTGTTTGAGTTCTTTGTAGATTCTGGATATTAGCCCTTTGTCAGATGAGACTGGGTAATTTATAAACAAAAGAGGTTTAATTGACTCATAATTCCACATGGCTGGATAGGTCTCAGGAAACTGACAATTATTGTGGAAGGTGAAGGGGAAGCAAGGCACGTCCTACAGAACAGCAGGAGAGAGAGTGTATGAAGGAGAACTGTCACACACTTATAAAACCATCAGATCTTGTGAGAACTCACTGTCATGAGAACAGCATGAGGGAAACTGCCCCCATAATCCAGCCACCTCCCACCAGGTCTCTCCCTCAACACAAGATTATGGGAATTACCATTCCAGATGTGATTTGGGTGGCAACACAGAGCCAAACCATATCATCCCCTTAATCTGATATGATCAATGTCCTTATAAGAAAAGGAAAAAAACCGCACAGAAACAAAGACACAGGGGAGAACACCATGGGAAGATAAAGGCAGAGATGAGAATGACTCACCTACAAGCCATGGGGCACTGAGGATCCCAGCAACCATAAGAAGCTAGGATGAGGCAAGGAAGCATTCCCTCCTAGAGCCTTCAGAAAGAGTATGGCCTGGTAACATCTCAATTTTGGACTTCTGGCCTCTAAAACTATGGGAGAATAAATTGCTGTTGTTTAAAGCCACTCGGTTCGTAGTCCTTTGTCATGGCAGCCCTAGCAAACTAGTACAGCCTCCTATCCAAGTGTGGTACTAAAGCCCGGGGCATACCATTAAAATGATAGAAAGGGGATGGTATTCCTTTATTCTAAGATGTACATTTTATGTTTCTGCAAGAGGAGTGGACATTACAATTTTACTCTATATTTTAATGTGATTGTTGTGGGGATAATTTTATCCCAAATCAGTTATGCCCTTGTTTTTCTCTATATTCAAACTTAATTTTTATTTTATTCTTATTGGAAAAGTGGAAACTTGATCAAGCTGCCTTTATATCTGCCTTCTCCCTGGAGTTATAACTAAATTTCAAAGTACCTGTGTAGTAAGTGCCATGGTATGGAAGGGAGTAAGACTTTATATGTTCTTTGTTCTGCAGCATGTCTCCCTGCAGGGGTATATCCTCCCCTCTAGTCTTCAGTCTACTTGGTCTCTGTTGTTCAAGGCTTAGATTTCCTTGTTTCTTTGTGCCTGGCCATTCAGGTCCATTGGTCCTGTCTGCTAAGTCCAAGCCATGCTGGGGTAAATTGATCTCTGGGATATTGTATAAGGTCCTAGCTGCCTACATTCAGTAAACAACTGTTCTCTGAGCTCATGAATTGGCTGCAAAAGTTCATTTTTCTGCTTTCCATTGCCACCTGCCTCCCATGTGATCATGAGCCCAGCTTGACTGTTCTGAGTGCATTGTATCAAAGGAGACAGTGGGGAAATATTGGAGGGAAATTATCAGTTTTCAAAAATACTGTACATCTACATTTCTTATCCAGAAAAATAATTACTAAAACGTTTTAAACCTACAAAAGTACTATTTCTTTCCCTGGTGGCCCTTCCATACCCCTCTTACTCACTTGCCCCACCCCCCCTACTGTGTTTCAGATATGGATCAGAATGTGTTCTTCCATGACGGTAACTCCCACGGGCAAAGCAACATCTGGCTCTGTGGGCTCTCCAAATTTGTGTAGGTGAGTCTGGCTGGAATTATTGCCTCCCTCACCTGGAGGTTGCTGCCTGTTCTCCCAGGAGGTTCTCCATCTTTCCAGGACAGGTTTGTTGTCGCCAGGCTGCTCAGCCACCTGTGCTAGTAGAGCTTCCCACTGGGATAATCCTGTGTTGGGCCTCAGATAATGGATATTGAGCAACTCATTGCTTAAGACAGCAGGTAATGTCTGAGCAGCTCATGTTTAACTCTAGGGAGAAAATCAACTAAGGGAGCCTAGTCTATTTTTCTTTTCAGGTCCTATGTGGTTTCACTCAGTGGACCTGTAACTGAGTATTCCCATTTTTCTAAGAGAAAGAAAATGAGTTATTTTAATTACAATTTTTTCATCTTCTTTTCTCTTTCCTCCTCTTCGCCTATTTTCCACTTCCTACTTAGCTCTTTCGAATTACGATTATAACCTTTACCTTCCCTTAACCAGACACTCCCTACATGGTAAGCTTATCTAACTATATGCTTACTTAGAAGTGCCAGACGGCCGGGCGCAGGTGGCTCAAGCCTGTAATCCCAGCACTTTGGGAGGCCGAGACGGGCGGATCACGAGGTCAGGAGATCGAGACCATCCTGGCTAACACAGTGAAACCCCGTCTCTACTAAAAAATACAAAAAACTAGCCGGGCGAGGTGGCGGGCGCCTGTAGTCCCAGCTACTCGGGAGGCTGAGGCAGGAGAATGGCGTAAGCCCAGGAGGCGGAGCTTGCAGTGAGCTGAGATCCGGCCACTGCACTCCAGCCTGGGCGACAGAGCGAGACTCCGTCGCAAAAAAAAAAAAAAAAAAAAAAAAAAAAAAAAAGAAGTGCCAGAGCCAGAATTCTCTCCTAACTGGAGCTTGCCTCAAGAGACAAGAGTCAATTTATAACCCAACGTATGCCCGCAATGGAACTCTCTCTTACCTGGAGAGTATCTTGAGACAACATTCACCTTACAACCTAGCTCTGCCCATGATGGTGCCAGCTCGACCACCTGGTAGATAAGGCACCAAAGCAAGCCATGTAGACCCTGTACCTGCTTGTTCCCTCCTCTGCATACTATTTGTGCCAAGTGCCCCTTTAAAAGCCTCTGCTTTCTGTCCCCAAAAGGAAAATGGTACCTTTAAAGGAAGGAGGCTGTACTTCTTCCCCTAAGCTAAGCTTTGGAATAAAGTCACCTTCTCTATACCAAACCTCGCTCTTTTTAGCTGAATTCTGCAAGTGGCGAGCAACCAAAACTGCATTTTGGTTATAGACCCTTTGTGGTTTCTGCAACTATCTAAGTCCTCCCTAGCTACTGGGTTAGTAGCTGTGGGTTCTCTTTATAAATGCAGTCTACAGTATAGACTTTCCCTCAAGCAGAGCAAAAAGAATTCTTCAAGTATTTTTTAGTTCATAGAAATTCTGGGACTCAGTGATACCCTTCTCAGACTTGCTGATGAATTGGATGTGGGAAATTGGGAAAGCTGTAGACAAGAAATCCCTCATATTAGAGAAAAACTGAAATTTGAAAGTTTGGGGAATGATGGGTCTGAGTGAGAAAAAAACATAGTCATTCTGTCCTTGGCTTGGATGGCAATGCTTCTGTCTCTTAGTAAAGGGGTATGGGCAATGAGCTAAGAAGCCAGAAAGGAGTCCAAACAGATTTACCTGCCATTAGGACCAAGGTGCAATTGTTATAGCATTAGAATCCCATTTTCTAAAATTTGACCACTGAAAAATTATTCCATAATTCCATTTATTTTCTTTTGGAGATCTCTGTTTAGATAACAAATACCTAAATGACAGCATGTCTCCTTCCTACTAAGCATACTGACTAAGGAAGAGAATTTGTGTCCTCACTTGAACCAGAGTTATAAAAGCAGCCTCCTTTCCCGGGTGGCAGACAAAGTGAAAACAGCAGGAATGAGATCGAGAACCATAGGCATGGAGGGAGAAATTGGGGTTACTTATATATCCAATTGCATACATTTGTTTCCATAGATCGCATTTCTGCTGAAGTCTTAGAGGGTGGTTTAATGTAGTTTGATTTTAAGAGTCAAAAAAATTCTTTGAAATGCTAAGGAAGAGTTAGAGGCAATTATTACCTCCTCAAAGCTCCCTCACTGAAGAATCTTTTTATTCTGGGCATGTCAAACTTGGCCCAGCCGCAGGACAGAACCATTTCCTTTATGGGACCTTGTCTGTTTAGGATAAGTCCTACTCAACTGCTGTGAGTGATCTTCCTACTCACTGTAGGAGTGTGGGGCTTCACTCACTTGACTTTGGGGCTTAACGTGATAGAATCCAGGGATTCTGTTGCCAAGGCACTACCAGTCAAGAGGGCTTTGGCTTCCTCGGCAGTATGAATCACAGGTGAGTTACGTGACCTTTTAGTTGGCAGAGGTGTGCTAATTCAGGGTCTTATATACCAGATACCAATATTTCAGAAATCTCTGAAAGTTTTTTCTTTATACCAAATGTTTCAGATGAAACATTTTCCTGCAGTAATAAACATTTTAAAAGGAGGGGGAAAAATGTTGTTTAATAGGAAACAAGAAGCTAATCTGTATGTCTGGAGTTTTGGAGACCAGTCCTGATCTTTTTGAATAAATGTACATGAGTCTTACTTGCTACTAACTGCACATTGATAATTCTTGTACTATTTCTGACTCAAGATCTAAGTCTAAACTTAGATGCTGCGGATTACTCAGATAATGAATGTGACTGTATAACTGTAGGATGGCTATGTTATTTTGAGTGTAGTGTTTTGGATTATTTTGATCATTCATGCTAATACATTCCATTCAGCGTATATTATGATGAGCTCTTCTCATCCACACCCATGTTTCTATGTGTTTGATACAACATTTATGCCCCAAGAAATGCTCATAGGTATGTTTATTGGCGGAAAGTAGTATGGAGGGAACCATCTATAGTCAACCTGCCTTTGAGAAATTCTCAGTTACAAAAATTAAGCAGATTTTTTCTTTTTCTTTTCTTTTTCTTTTTCTTTTTTTTTTTTTTTGCAAAAAGTCTCTATGGCCTTTAATATGCTGTATGTGTATTTTAAAACTCAAAGTCTCCAGCACTCTTTTTGTAGGATATCAGTTAGTATAATTCAGGATACTTTTTCTGTAAGAAAGTTTGGGAAACACTATTCTAAGGATACAATGAGATGCAATTGGTTTAATCATAACCAGAGTGATTTCAGCCTCTCACCAGATGGTTGTGAAAGTAATGCCCTGGAACAACTGTTATCTCCTTTTTCGGAAGGCCTAATGAGAAAGACATCTATTTATCTCAAAGAGCATTACGCAATCTTTCAAAAAAAGAGAGAATGAACCAGAAGACCCATGGAGGAACCTGTAATTCTCTGGTTTTAGGATGCAATCTTTTAGAACATTTTATCAATTACTGTGCCTTTGTCTGAGAAGGTCAGAGAATCCAATATTAGAAATTGTTTTAGTTATCTACTGCTGCATAACAAATGTCCCCCAAACTTAATGAGTTAAAACAACAAATATATATTGTCTCACAGTTCCAAGTCAGAAATTCTGGAGTGGCTTAGCTGGGTTGTACTAAGTTTCTTATGATGTTGTAGTCAGAATGTAGGCAGAGACTGCAATCATCTTAAGTCTTGACTGAGACTGGAAGGTGGGCTTCCAGTATGACTCACCTACTATCGATTGGCAGGTGACCAACTCAGCTCCTCACCATGTGGGCATCTCCTTAAGTTGTTTGGGTGTCCTCATGACATGACAGCTAGCTTCACCCAGTCTGGGTAATCCTGGAGAAAGTGACTAAAGAGGAAGCCACAGTGCCTTTAAGGCTTAGCCTCTGTAGTTGCATACCATCACTTCTACTTTATTCTGCTTGTTAGAAGTGAGTCACTAAATCTAGCTAAATCCACTAAATCATACTCAAGGTAGAAGAATTAGGTTTCATCTCTTACAGGAAACAGAATCAAAGAATTGTGGACATATTTTAAAACCACCACAGAAGGTTTAAATAATAAGGGCACAAGAAGAAGGGGCAAGCTAGGACAGTGCCTGGATTATTTAATTCAGCATCTCAATGCCATTGTCAAGGATCCAAATTATTTCTGTCTTCTACCCTGCCATGCTCAGTGTCTTAGTTGTATACTCAGGCTAGTTCCCCACATAGACACACAATGATTGCTTAAGTACGAGCTATCATGTACCATCACAACATCCAGCAAGACAAGTGGATAGTGTCTTGCTTGTGACTTTATTTTTGAGTAAGGAAACCTTTCCCGGAAGACTTAACCTGACTTCTGTCTTAACTCCTTGACCACATCTGTGTCACATGCTCATGACAAAACCAATAGCAGGCAAGAGGACTGGGACTGCCGTGAGTGACTTAGACCAGAGATGTATGCCTGAGCTAGGTCAAGCCACCTGTGCTGAAGGACACTAAAACAAATTAGAGTTCCCTCTACAAGGAGAATGGGAAATAGCTACTGGGCTGGCAATTAACAACTAATTAGCTGTGAATCCTTGACCTCCTTCTAGTCACAAAGTCATGTGTATAGGTCTGGCAACATCATCTCCTTTGTAGAATATAAAAGCTTACACTTCAGACAGAAGATCAAGTCTAGGGAGCCCTTTAGCAGCTCTTGACATAAAACTCACTCCGGTTAAAAGGTGTAAAAAAAATTTCTGGAAACATAATCATAAAATACATTTTTAACAATATCCGGTGTTGATAGAAGAGAAAGGTTAGAGATTAAACTAAATTCACCACTTTCAAAGAAACCATTATATCTTTGAGGGTGGGGGACTACGTTTATTCTCATTTGTTGTTAGTAACAGATGGAGTGGAATTTGTCCTTATGGGAGCCTAACATTTAAAGAGAAAACCTGAGCTGTGTAATCAGTTAACTTGGTCGCCTTATATCTCATCTCCTCTCTGTTCCACCTCTCCCCTTCTACCATCCCCTCTGCTGTTACTAAACCAGAGTATTGCATCAGACAGGCGATTGAGGGCCATAGGCCTAGTTGCTCTTGCCTCGCCCTGCTCCTGAGACCCTGACAGCAGTTCATGGTGGTTTCAGCATTGCTGGCCCCAAGCCTAGCTCTCCAGCAGTCTGTCATGTCTCAGCTTTACTGTTTTAGTCATTTCAAGGAGTTTTTAGAATTACTGGACACTTGCCTGCAGACAAATTCAGGGAAATAGACGGAAAAGGAAATGAAGGAATAATCTGCTCCTCGAGAGGAGAACTAAACTTGCTTAGTCCAAAGGAATTTGGCTAGATGCTTTGCATTTAATAGGTTTTCATTCATCCATTCAATCACTTAATCACTTATTTAGCTTTCAGTCTATCTGTGAGTGTCAGTTTCTCACCATTCAGAGAGAAAGTAAAGGATTGAGAATGAAAAACATGGTTTGCCACACAGGAATTGCCTTGACAAATTGAATAACACAGAAGTTCCCTAAGAATTTTGCCAGCCATGAAAATGTATAAAGGTTACTGTGTGAATTTCTCATTTCTTATAGAATTCTGTATCAGTCATGTACATGTTTGAGAAAGAAAGGAAGATTTCTTTTTAAAACCAACTTGACAATAATTGTGGAACCTAGGTTAAAAACTGTCTAAATATATGTGGTCAGCACAAGCTCTTTAGAGCATGTGGTACAGAAAGATCCTTGCTCTGAGGCCAGACCTCTGCAGAAGTGGTTTGCTGGTATTGGCTCCAAAGGCCCTGAGGCTTCCTACCATGGTAGGTAAAGAACCAAGGACTCAGTACCTCCCCATCTCATTGGCTCTCCTCTTTAAAACCCTTTGGCAAAATTCCTTAGTATCCTAAATTTTGCTTTTTCTTGAATTATATATTTGCTTTAAGTAGGATAGCACTTTATAAAATATTCATATCATTTCACAATTAAATGAAATATTTTGCCAAGATTAATTTAGAACCAAAGGCATTCTAGGGCCCCGTAAAAAGTTAAGCTTCTAGCAAAAGACAGTAGAATTCAATGTGTAATCTAAACTATTAGTACCATTTGCTAAGTGATCCTTTTTTTTAGTCGTAGAGGGGATAGGGAGGAGGAGAGTGTTACCCATTCCACCATATAAGTACTGATTGACTAAAACACTAGATATAAAACAAATACATTATATGCATCCTGATGGAAAATTCTACATATAATAATTTAAAGATTACTGAGTTAAATATTACTCTAGGGTTTTTTGTTTGTTTTAAACTGGGACATACACACTAATGGGTGGTATATGAAGATTTTCCAATGGGCATGTAAGCTGAGATCTTTTTAAGGAATAAACTTCCATACTTCTAAATGTATTCTTTCCTAAACTGGCAACCTACAAATGTGTCTGTGGTCTATGGGCTCTCTCTTCCCATTTCCCCTTTTGCAGCTGACTTCCTCCCACTTCACGTATCCTAAATTCAACTATGGTGCATTGCTCAGGACTTCACCACTAAGCTACTCAGGGGAAAACTTGACACTTCACAGCTCATAAGGGAGTATTGTATGAGAGGAAACAAAGAGAGCCTCCAGTAGAAAAATATTAGAGGGGGCAACACATTATTTCATCAGACCTCAAACTCATGGCTGAGTTCCATGCCTTCTCTATCTCTTCTAAAACGGGAATTCAGAAGTCAGATGGTAGCACAGGGATGTGGATTCACACATACATTTCAATTCAAATACAGTCAGATTTCTTTCTGACATAAATTAAGTCTGCTTTCCTCAATTTGAAACTGAGAACCTTATTTGTCATTTTCCTTATAGGGAAAGACAATTTCTAAAAATTAAAAAAACTAAATCAGAAGCTTCAAGATTTTGAGGAAAATATATTTAAAGCATCTCTATTATGTGCCAGAAATCACCACATTTTCAGCTATTTAAATTTATGATAAAAATTCTAGATGTTAACGTAAAAGTCTATGGGATATAAATAGTTTGCAAAATTCTTTTAGGGGATATATGAGCAAAAATACTTGAAGTCTACTGCTTCAAGTAGAATGCAATATGATCTCAGGGTGGTGGGGAGCAGGTGTGGTCCATGGTGCAACTGTCAAGTAGAGAGCTCTTTAGCAATCATCTCCTCTCTTCTCTTCACTCTGCCTTGTACCTGGATTTTTCTTCACACTGATTTCTGGCTGCCAGTCTTTTCCAGTCCAGGGCCTACAAAGCCTCAGACCTTTTCACAGTGCGTCCTATTGTAAACTAAAAAGAGAGTGAAGTGGATCTCAGTTGATTTAGAAGTTTGTTTTGCCAAGGTTGAGGATGCACCTGGGGAAAAATAACAACAACAACAACAAAAAACACAAGTTACAGTAGGATCTGTGGCCTCTGCCTTTCCCAAAGAGGTTTTTGAGGGTTTAAATATATAAAAGGAAAGAAACAAATAGGAAGGAAAGGATGAAAGGGAAAAAAAGTTGGCACGGTAGTTATTCTTGTGAGGCCTTGATTAGAGCTTACGAATCTACGTTTTACATGTGAAAGAGGGAGGGAGGGGAAAAGTGAATTGTGTATTCATCTTGTGCTCAGTAAATCTATATTTTCACATAGGATAAAATCACAATGTGAAATTACAGCTATCTGTTTGGGAACAAAAGAAAGGTAGTTTTCACATCACTTAATTCTCAGGCTTAACTTTCCCTTAGCTATAGTGGGTTTGGGCTCCCAAGATTTTCCTTTCCTTTCATACCATGTTCCATTTCCACAGAGTGCTTATCTCAGAGGGCAAGAATCTATCATGAAACTCATCCTTTCAACCATTCTACTAGCTTAGATAATAGACATTGGTCATTCTTTTTTGGATTGCTCATCATGTGGTTTGGAAATTTTCCCATTTTTGAGTTTTGATTGGATGCCGAGCTCATCTCTCATCATAAAATTTGAAACCCAAGATATTCCCTGTTTCAATTCTTCATGGCAGTAGCCATTGTATTAGAGTAGGAACCTTGTCAGCCATCAGCAGCACAGCAGAGGGCTCCCCCACCACACACCGGGAATATTAGGTGACTATCAGGTGATGGTTTGGCAGTTATCAGACCATAATAGCAGACTATAGGGCCCAACTCAGAATGCTCCCTTCATTGAGGGGCCTGGCCCAGATGCAACTATTACATAGTCTCTCCCGAGATCCATCTATAGGGGAGACACGCCGGCCACACAAATCTAAGGAATCAAAGGGGAATTAGCGAAAGACTAGGTTCTCACACAGGTGAACGTGACTATTTCTGCCTGACCCACTCCTCTGGGTCCTCCATCCATGGATCTGGAGGAGTGGGTCAGGCAGGAATAGTCATGCTTGCACCCAGGAGCAGTACCTTTAATGGATGCCAGGGCGCAGGGAACAAAGGAAGGAGAATAGTAGTGGGGATGCCCCCACTGTCTTCCTCTACACCTGGGTCACTCCAAAAGGAGGGAGAAGACTAAGGGATGTCTTTCCTTCCCTATCTCTTTCTAGATGGGTAACAAACCATCTTCAGCCTACACTCCTCTCGAGTGCATTCTGAAGCAGTGGAATTCCTTTGACCCCAAGACTCTGAAGAAAAAGTGGCTTATATTCTTTTGCACAAGGGGGTGGCCTTCTTACTAGCTTGGGGACAGACAAACCCGACCTTCTAAGGGAAGTCTTGATTTTAATATTATCCAACAATTAGATCTTTTCTGTAGATGGGAGGTTAAATGGTCTGAAGTCCCTATGTACAGGCTTTCTTTGCCCTATGGGACAACACAGATCTCTGCAAGCAATGCACAATTGACCCAGCTCTTTTAGCAGTCATATCTGGCACACCCATGGAGAATGATTCCTCAAACCTAAGAAAACAAATTTCTGGGGAATCCTCTGAGACAACTATTAAGTATCTCAGCCCCTCTTGTCCCCATTATCCAGGGCTCCCTCCTCCAACTGTGCTGTTGGCTCCTCTAGTTTCACCACTTCCAAAACTCCCCACTTCCCCAGTTTCACTTTTACCCCTGCATGAAATGCCCAATGGACGTGGTGCCAGTAGGGTTCAGGTTCCCTTCCCATCGAAAGACCTTAGACAAATAAAAGGAGACCTGAGTAGGTTCTCTAATGACCCCAACAGGTATACAGAGGCTTTCCAAAATCTAGCCCAGGTGTATGACCTCACATGGAGAGATGTTACGTTAATCTTAAACCCTAACAGCTGCTGAGAGGCAGGCAGCAGAAAAGTTCAGGGTCGAACAACATGTTTCTTATAGCAGGCCAAAAAAGAAGAGTAGAGATAAGGGAGCGGAGGAAATTATAGAACAACCATTCCCAACAGGAAGAGAGGCAATATCCCCTGAAAACCCTGGCTAGGACTGTAGTGACCCCACAGATGAATGGAAGAGGAAACACTTTTTAATGTGCATATTGGAGGGCCTGTGAAAAACTAGGGCCAAACTTCTTAATTACTCTAAGCTGTCCACAATAGATCAGAGATCAGATGAGAATCCCTTGGCTTTCATGGAAAGGCTAAGAGAGGCCTTAATAAAACATACTTCCCTGTCTCCTGACTCAGTTGAAGGACAGCTAGTCCTAAAGTACAAGTTTATTACTCAGGCAGCCCCTGATATTAGAAGAAAATTACAGAAACAGGCTATAGGACCAGATAGTATTCTGGAGAACCTCCTGAGGGTGGCCATCTCGGTCTTTTACAATAGGGATCAGGAGGAGGCCCAGGAAAAAGAGAGGAAGCACAGGAGAAGTATGGAGTCTCTGATGGCTGCTTTAGAGGCCTGTAAAGTTCAGGATCCACTAATTGCTATCCATGTGGCAAACCAGGGCACTTTAAGAAGGACTGTCCAGGCAGAAGGAAGCCACCTCAACCCTGTCCAGCCTGTGGCAGGGACAACTAGAGGTCGGACTGTCCACAGAGACATAGGTCACCAGGTCCAGAACTGGTCTCCCAAATGCTCCAGCAGGACCCATGGGTCCCAGAGCTCAATTCCTCAGCTCCAGTGGCCCAAACTGCCATTACATCCAGGAGCCCCAGGTGATTCTGGAAATGGAAGGAAGGAGGGTAGACCTCCTTCTGGACACTGAAGCCAGTCTCTCTATTCTCCAATCCAGGCTTCCCCTCCTCCCATAGCACGATTGTGAAGGGTGTCTCAGGAAAGGTTCTAACCCTATATTTTTCCCAACCCCTTAGTTGTAGCTAGGGGGACCTACTATTTACACATGCCTCTTTAGTCATACCTGAAAATTCCACTACCTTATTACGTAGAGACATTTTAGCTAGCATGGGAGCCAGCATCCTTATGGCCCCAGTACAGACTCTGTCTTCCCTTGGTGTCAACCAATATTAACCCAGAGGTGTGG
Organism: Rhinopithecus roxellana; assembly: GCF_007565055.1. Lineage (NCBI taxonomy): Eukaryota > Metazoa > Chordata > Mammalia > Primates > Cercopithecidae > Rhinopithecus > Rhinopithecus roxellana. Next base: position 48,512,221 of record NC_044551.1, read on the forward strand.
GCAAGCCAGGGGAAAATTGGCCAAGTTATAACTGCTATACTGGTCCAAATACATCCTGAGGATCCCACATCTTTTTCTAACCAAAGAAAATATCCCCTAAAGCCAGAGGCTGGAAAAGGGCCAGAGATCATTATTAATAATCTGAAGAAGCAAGGCCTCCTCAAACACTGCACTGGTTTCTGCAACACCCCAATATTAGGGATGCAGAAACCCAGTGGGGAAGGGGACTAGTTCAGGACCTCTGCCTCATTAATGAGGCCATAGTCCCAATTCATCCATATACTTTGCTAACCCAAATACTTGAGGAAACTAAATGGTCCACAGTGCTCGACCTAAAAGATGCCTTTTTTTTCTGCATACCACTACACCCTGACTCACAATACCTATTTGCCTTCTAAGATCCCTCTGGCCAGACTGCCCAGTTAACCTGGACGATGTTGCCACAAAGGTTTTGTGATACCCCTCACTTGTACGGACAAGCACTGTCTAAAGACCTTTCTGAGTTTTCTCATTCTCAGGCGAAAGTCCTACGGTATGCAGATGACATTCTTCTTTGTGCTCTAACGGAGAAAGCTTCTCTGGAAGACACCAAGGCCCTTCTCAATTTCTTAGCCAATAGGGGATATAAGTTTCAAAATCCAAGGTCCAGCTTTGCCAAACCTCAGTGAAGTACCTGGGTTTAGTGTTATCTGAAGGGTCCAGAGCACTGGGAGAAGAAAGGATTAAGCCCATTTCTTCCTTCACCCTCCCTAAAACCCTAAAGCAGCTAAGAGGATTTTTGGGTGTTATAGGATTTTGCAGGCTATGGATACCTGGGAATGGGGAAATGGCCTGTCTCTTATACCAGTTAATAAAGGAAACTCAGGCAGCCAAGACTCATTCCTTGATATGGGATCCAGAGTCAAAAAGGGTCTTTAACCAGTTAAAACAAGCTCTGAGGCACCAACCCTTAGTCTTCCAATAGGGAAGGCATTGTCTTTACATGTCAGAAAGAAAGGGAATGGCCCTGGGAGTTTTAACTCAGACCTAGGAGCCAGCTCAACAGCCAATGGGTTACCTAAGTAAGGAACTGAACCTGGTGACTAAAGGATAGCCAGCCTGCCTCCAGGCAATTGCAGCAGTGGCCCTACTGGTGCCAGAAGCCACCAAATAAACTTTGGAGAATAGTTTAACTGTTTATACCCCACATAATGTGGCAGAATTGCTGTCCTCTAGAGGAGGCCTTTGGCTAACAGAGAGCCACCTCCTTAAATACCAGACTCTACTAGTAGAGGAGTCTGCAGCCCAACTAAAAACGCTCTCACCTGAATCCTGCCACCTTCTTCCCAGAGGAAACTGAGGAACCTGAACATGACTGTGAGCAAGTTGTAATAGAAACCTATGCAGCCATGGAGGATCTCAGGGAAACTCCCCTAGAAAATCCAGGCTGGACCCTCTTTATAGATGGGAGCTTCTTTGTAGAGCTGGGAGTCTATAAGGCAGGGTATGCAGTAGTCACCCCGAATCTTTGAAAGTGTGTCTCTCTCACTAGGCACAAGCTCCCAATTAGCTGAGCTGATAGCTCTCACAAGGGCACTTGAATTAAGCAAAGGAAAAACAGCTAACATTTATACCAACTCCAAATATGTCTTTCTTATCCTCCATGCTCGTGCCACCAATTGGAAGGAGAGACACTTTCTCACTCCTAATGGGTCTCCCACGAGATACCATCAGGAAATTAGCAGGCTGTTATCTTCAGTTTTCCTTCCACAAGAAGTAGCAGTAATGCATTGTAAAGGACATCAGAAAGGAACGGATGAAATAGCTGAGGGAAATAAGTTAGCCAACTAGGCAGCCAAGTCAGCAGCACGAAAGCCTCAGAGTGCCAACACCCTCGAAGGCCCTCTAATCTGGGAAGGCTCCATCAGGGAAATGAAGCCTCAGTATTCTCCTGCAGAAACAGAATGGGCCATTTCTCACGGATTCACTTTCTAGCCATCAGAATAGTTGCAGTCAGAGGATGCAAGATCCACTTGCTGGCCTCCAACCAGTGAAAGGTCATTAAGACTCTTCACCAAACTTTCCATCTAGGGAAGAGTAAAACTTATCAATGTGTCCAAAGATTATTCTCAGAGGAGAACCTACTAAAAACAGTCAAGCAGGTTGTTAATGCTTGTGAAATCTGCCTTAAAAACACCTCCCTCAACAGATGGCTTCTTCCCCCTCGAGCTCAGAGAATGGGAAGTTATCCAGGGGAGGACTGGCAAATAGACTTCACCCATATGCCAAAATCGAGGGGCACTCAGTATCTCCTGGTATGGGTGGATACGTTCACTAACTGGGTGGAAGCATTTCTATGTCAAACATAAAGGGCATCCGAGGTAGTAAGAGTATTAATCAATGAAATAATTCCCTGCTTTGGACTCCCTAAATACCTCCAAAGTGACAATGGCCATTCATTTAAAGCAGCTGTCACTCAGGGGGTCTCAAAGGCACTAGGCATACAATATCATTTCCATTGTGCCTGGACACCCCAGTCCTCAGGAAAGGTAGAAAAAAAAAATGACATTATCAAAAGACACCTCAGAAAGTTGTCTCAACAGACTCATCTTCCCTGGACTAGTCTCCTTCCCATGGTCCTACTATTAATAAGAAATACCTCTCAAAATTAAGTTTAAGCCCTTTTGAAATGTTGTATGGATGACATTTTCTTACCAATTGTATTAGTCTGGTTCCACACTGCTGGTAAAGACATAACTGAGACAGGGAAGAAAAAGAGGTTTAATTGGACTTACAGTTCTGCATGGCTGGGGAAGCCTCAGAATCATAGCGGGGGTGGGGGTGTGTGAAATGTACTTCTTACCTCATGGCAACAAGAGAAAAATGAGGAAGAAGCAAAAGTGGAAACCCCTGATAAACTCATCAGATCTTATGAGACTTATTCACTATCGTGAGAATAGCACAGGAAAGACTGGCCCCCATGATTCAATTACCTACCTCCCTCTGGGTCCCTCCCACAACACATGGGAATTCTGGGAGATACAATTCAAGTTGAGATTTGAATGGGGACACAGCCAAACCATGTCAGTTGGGAATAGCAGCAAGTGTAGGGACAGGGCCTGAAAGACTAGCAACCTCTCTGTCCTACTATGAAGGCTCATCCAAAGACTTTACAAAAAGTTTAAAGGACATTGTCTGAACCATTGATACTATACAAAATCAAATAGACTCGTTGGCAGAAGTTGCTCTATAAAATAGGCAGGGACTAGACCTCTTAACTGCTGAAAAGTGTGACCTACACCTTGTTTGGGAGGAAGAATGCTGTTTCTATGTCAGCTAATCAGGGATAGTAAGGTATGCCACCCAAAAATTAGCTGATCAGACTTCTGAGATACAACAACTGTCAGAGTTATGGGGCTCTCGGTCTAAATGGCTAAACTGGAGATTGTGGCTCCTCTCTTTGGCAGGCCCACTATTAATGATTGTACTAGCTTTAATATATGGACCATGTTTGTTAAATCTCCTGACCAGCTTCATCTCCTCACCTAGAAGCTATCAAACTCCAAATGGTGCTACAAATTGAGCCCCACCCCCGCCCCACACACACACTTGGACACTCCATTCTCCTGAGGACCTCTAGATTGACCTCAGGAGGAACCCTAGCTGCTGTTTCCCCACTCAGTGACCCTCTCCAGCAGGAAGTAGCTAGACGAGTTGTTGCCCAAACCCCCTAACAACTGTTAGGGTCTCCACTCCTGAGGAAGGAATGTGAGATGGGGGGGCAGGGAGAGAGAAAGAGAGAGAGAGAGAGAGAGAGAGAGAGAGAGAGAGATGAACTAGGCAGATAGGGCAAGGGTCCTCGGTAGAATTCCCTTCTAACAAAAAACATCCTCTCTTCTGACAAAAAACAACCCAAGAGGTCATTTCTCTTTCAGTAAAGAATCACCTGAGAGATCAGGCTGCAAACACAGATAAGGAAGGAAAGCTCTAACGCATCTAACTCAGAAAGGGGCCTCCTGTGTGATGTACAGACATACAGTGGGCCCCAGTAAGCACAGCCCTCTCCTTTCCTGGACATGTTCAGACAAGGTGGCTCACACAGGGGAAGTGCTTGAAGCAGTACCAATTAGGAGAGCTACCTTGAACCAGGCACATCCACCTTGTAGTGTTCTGCCCCCTGCCTTTTTAATACATGAGCAGTAGGAAGAGATAAGCAACATGGAGTAACTCAGGCTAAAAAGCCCATATAAGCACTAGAAAGGGTGGGATGGGGATTAAGAAATTAATGCCTTATGTAAATGAAGCACCCCTCCACACCAGCTTGTCTATTAAAGCCCTTGCATTTCACTGTAAAATGGCAGCCCATCTTTCTGGGACCCTTCTCTGCTTCAGAGAGCTTTCTTCCTTTTGCTTATTAAACTTCTGCTCTAACCTCACCTTTGGAGTGTCTGTGTCCTTGATTTCCTTGGCTGCAAGACTAAACTTCGGCTGACACCTCAGACAATGAGGCAGGTTTCGTTAGGACAAATAGCTAATGCACGCAGGGCTTAAAACCTAGATGATGGGTTGATAGGTGCAGCAAACCACCATGACACACGTATATCTATGTAACAAATTTGCACGTTCTGCACGTTTCCTAAAATTTAAAGTAAGCTTAAAAAACAAAGTAATTTTAAAAAATGATAATTAGCATCCAGCACCAGGGAGACACAATTTCCTGATGGTCCAAAGTTGTCACACTAAAGTGATAATTGATCGCACCAGGGACAGGGAATTGTCCAAACAGATAAAACACTTGAAATTGGTAATCAGCTTCCAATAAAATCTCAGGAATTGGGTCAGTAGGCTCAGGCATGCACATTAAGGGAAAAAATGATGGAGTATGACCTTCCAAGGGTATTCCACTGGAAAAGGGAAGAAAACCTCAAATGACCATGCATACAACTTCTTTTATGTGTTTCGGGTTCCTTTAATACATAATGGACAATTCAGATTTCTCTTTCTTTCTTTCACTTTAAGTTCTGGGATGCATGTGCAGAATATGCAGGTTTGTTACATGGGTATACACATGCCATGGTGGTTTGCTGCACCCATCAACTTGTCATCTACATTGGGTGTTTCTCCTAATGTTATCCCTCTCCTAGGCCCCTAGCCCCTGACAGGCCGCAGTGTGTGATGTTCCCCTCCCTGTGTCCATATGTTCCCATTGTTCAACTCCCCCTTATGAGTGAGAACATGTGGCAGTTTGGTTTTTGTGTTAGTTTGCTGAGAATTATGGTTTCCAGGTTCATCCATGTCCCTGTAAAGACATGAACTCATCCTTTTTTATGGCTGCATAGTATTCCATGGTGGATATGTGCCACATTTTATTTTATCCAGTCTATCACTGATGGGCATTTGGGTTGGTTCCAAGTCTTTGCTATTGTGAACAGTGCCACAATAAACATACGTGTGCAGGTGTTTTTATACTAGAATGATTTATAATCATTTGGGTATATACCCAGTAATGGGATTGCTGGGTCAAATGGTATTTCTGGTTCTAGATCCTGGAGGAATCGCCACATTGTCTTCCACAATGGTTGAACTAATTTACACTTCCAGCAATAGTGTAAAAGAGTTCCCATTTCTCCACATCCTCTCCAGCATCTGCTGCTCCTGACTTTCTAATGATTGCTATTCCAACTCGCATGAGATGGTATCTCATTGTGGTTTTGATTTGCATTTCTCTAATGACCAGTGATCTTTTTCTCATATGTTTTTGCCAGCATAAATGTCTTCTTTTGAGAACTGTCTGTTCATATCCTTAGCCCACTTTTTGATGAGATTGTCTGTTTTTTTCTTGTAAATTTGTTTTAAGTCCCTGTGGATTCTGGATATTGGATCTTTGTTAGATGAGGGGCCTATAAAACTTTTCTTCCATTCTGTAGGTTGCCTGTTCACTCTGATGGTAGTTTTTTTGTTGTTGTTGTTTTGTTTTGTTTTCTGTGCAGAAGCTTTTTAGTTTAATTAGATCCCATTGGTCAATTTTGGCTTTTGTTGCCATTGTTTTTGGTGTTTTAGTCATGAAGTCTTTGCCCATGCCTATGTCCTGAACAGAATTGCCTAGGTTTTCTTCTAGAGTTTTTATGGTTGTAGGTTTTACATTTACGTCTTTAATCTATCTTGAGTTAATGTTTGTATAAGGTATAAGGAAGGCATCAAGTTTCAGCTTTCTGCTTATGGCTAGGCAGTTTTCCCAACACCATTTATTCAATAGGGAATCCTTTCCCCATTGCTTGTTTTTGTCAGGTTTGTCAAAGATCAGATAGTTATAGATGTGTGGTGTTATTTCTGAGGCCTCTGTTCTGTTCCATTGGTCTACATATCTGTGTTGCTACCAGTACCATGCTGTTTTGGTTACTGTAGCCTTGTAGTATAGTTTGAAGTCAGGTAGCATGATGCCTCCAGCATTGTTCTTTTTGCTTAGGATTGCCTTGGCTATATGGGTTCTTTTCTGGTTTCATATAAAATTTAAAGTAGCTTTTTCTGATTCTGTGAGGAAAGCCAATGGTATCTTGATGGGCATAGCATTGAATCTATAAATTACTTTGGGCAGTATGGCCATTTTCACGATATTGATTCTTCCTATTCATGAGCATGGAATGTTTTCCATTTGTTTGTGTCCTCTCTTATTTCCTTGAGCAGTGTTTTGTAGTTCTCCTTGAAGAGGTCCTTCACATGCCTTGTAGGTTGTATTCCTAGGTATTTTATTATTTTTTTAGCAATTGTGAATGGGCGTTCACTCATGATTTAGCTCTCTGTTTGTCTCTTATTGGTGTCTAGGAATGCTTGTGATTTTTACACATTGATTTTCTGTCTTGAGACTTTGCTGAAGTTGTTTATTAGCTTAAGGAGTTTTGGGTCTGAGATGATGGGGTTTTCTAAATATACAATCATGTCATCTGCAAACAGAGACAATTTGACTTCCTCTTTTCCTAATTGAATACCCTTTATTTCTTTCTGTTGCCTGATTGCCCTGGCCAGAACCTCCAATACTGTGTTGAATAGGAGTGGTGAGAGAGGGCATCCTTGTTTTGTGCTGGTTTTCTTTTTTTTTTTTTTTTTTGAGACAGAGTATCGCTCTGTTGCCCAGGCTGGAGTGCAGTGGCCAGATCTCAGCTCACTGCAAGCTCCGCCTCCCAGGTTCATGCCATTCTCCTGCCTCAGCCTCCTGAGTAGCTGGGACTACAGGCGCCCGCCACCTCGCCCGGCTAGTTTTTTGTATTTTTTAGTAGAGACGGGGTTTCACCGTGTTAGCCAGGATGGTCTCGATCTCCTGACCTCGTGATCCGCCCGTCTCGGCCTCCCAAAGTGCTGGGATTACAGGCTTGAGCCACCACACCCGGCCTTGTGCTGGTTTTCAAAGGGAATGCTTCCAGCTTTTGCCCATTCAGTATGATATCGGCTATGGGTTTGTCATAAATAGCTCTTATTATTTTGAGATATGTTCCATCATTACCTAGTTTATTGAGAGTTTTTAGCATGAAGGGGTGTTGAATTTTATCAAAGGCCTTTTCTGCATCTATTGAGATAATCAGGTGGTTTTGTCATTGTTTCTGTTTATGTGATGGATTACGCTTATTGATTTGTGTATGTTGAATCAGCCTTGCATCTCGGGGATGAAGTTGACTTGATTGTGGTGGATAAGCTTTTTGATGTGTTGCTGGATTTTGTTTGCGAGTATTTAATGAGGATTTTTGCATTGGTGTTCAGCAGGGATATTGGCCTGAAATATTTTTGTGTGTCTCTGCCAGGTTTTGTATCAGGATGATGCTGTCTTCATAAAATGAGTTAGGGGCCGGGTGCGGTGGCTCAAGCCTGTAATCCCAGCACTTTGGGAGGCCGAGGCGGGTGGATCACGAGGTCAGGAGATCGAGACCATCCTGGCTAACACGGTGAAACCCCGTCTCTACTAAAAAAAATACAAAAAACTAGCCGGGCGAGGTGGCGGGCGCCTGTAGTCCCAGCTACTCGGGAGGCTGAGGCAGGAGAATGGCGTAAACCCGGGAGGCGGAGTTTGCAGTGAGCTGAGATCTGGCCACTGCACTCCAGCCTGGGTGACAGAGCGAGACTCCTTCTCAAAAAAAAAAAAAAAAAAAAAAAAAAAAAAAAAAAAATGAGTTAGGGAGGAGTCTCTCTTTTTCTATTATTTGGAATAGTTTCAGAAAGAATGGTACCAGCTACTCTTTGTACCTCTGGTAGAATTCAGCTGTGAATCCATTTGGTCCCGGACTTTTTTTGGTTGGTAGGCTATTACTGCTTCAATTTCAGAACTTGTTACTGGTCTAGCATACAACTTCTTAAACACACTGCGCATGCTCACCTCCAAAGTACAAGGACATCACACATGCGGAAGCCCACCCTAAGGGAATAATCATGGGAAAAGGGAAGCAAGACCCTGGAAGCAAGACCCAACATATAAAACCCCAAGTCCAAAGGTCAAATGCCACATTGGATCTCCATGGTGCCCATTTGGGTCTCTTCCAGGTGTACTTTCCTTTCTTTCCTGCTCTAAAGCATTTTAATTAACTTCCACCCCTGCTCTGAAACTTGGCTCTGTCTCTTTATCTGCCTCATGGCCCTCAGTCGAGTTCTTTCTTGTGAGGAGGCCAGAATTGAGGTTGCTGCATACCCATACGGATTTGCTGCCAGTAATTCAGATATTCGTCATAACCCCAACATTTGATTCTAAGCACTTTACTAGTAGTAACTCATTTAATCCTTAAACAACCCTGTGAAGTAGGTACTACTACTATCTAATTGATACAGTTGAGGAAACTGAAGCACAGAGAGAGAAAGTAACATTTTTATGATCACACAGCAAGTAAATGGAAAGCCAAGATTTGAAGCCAAGGAATCTCACCCCAGAGTCTAAACTCTTAGTCACCATGCAAAGGCCCATGGCTCAGATTTAAACAGTAGGATACAATCACTTTGGATTTATATTCCAGAGCTGTTGCTTCAGAGATGTGGTGATAGGGTGCTCCATCTAGTATTGGTGAGGTCTACTGTGGCTGCCACATAGACTTTTCCAAGGCCGCAATGGCAGTGATGTCAGTGATAGCAACTGGGGTCCAGGGTGGGCTGGGAGTGCTGGCCATATATGCTGTAGCTTGAAGGGCTCAGCAGAGGCAGCAAAGTTCCACTTCTGGGGTGCAATGATGACTGTAATTATGGCTGTACAACTCTCTACCTTGTTCTCTCCCTCTCCTGATAGTCCTGGAAAAATGACTCTCTCTCTATCTATCATCAACATCTACTATATCTCTGTAATTTTAAAACTATATACATAGTCATATTGAACACTGTATACTGTATATAATATATATTTCATGTTATTTCAGTCAGTCAAAATGGGCTTCTGTTGCTTGTGACTATGGCTCCTAATAGTGAACTTTTAAAGGTGAGGTTTGATGCCTTCTTCTGTTTGTATCCTTTTGGCTCCCAGCAAAAATGTCCTGCACAGCGCAGATGCTCTGAACACATTTGTTGCATGAATAATGAGCTGCTGCACAAGGTGTTAGTGGATGATAATGACTTATTGGGACAATTCTTCTAGTAATATTAGCATTTAGATGCAAACACTTAATGTCCCAAGGTACTGGTTATAACCCATTAATGGGCCTTGAAATCAATTTAGTTGGTTGCTGCTAGCATTTAAAAAAAATGAAATAGACTCAATTATAACAGAAAACAGTGAAAATGGAGTTTATCACAGGTAGGGAGAACAAGCATTATTTCACAAATATTTGTTTTATGTTTATATGTTTTGTGCGTATGTGCACGTGTGAGGGAATGTTGGGTTGTGGTATTACTATGGGCCAAAAACGTTTGAAAACCATGCCAAAATGGGAGCCATGTCTACCGGTTAATGGGTCATATTTCCTAGCAGAAGAGCAGAGGGGAAGGATTGTGAATGGTTGGAAGAGAAGCACTAAGACCTAAGTGCTTTTGAGTTCCAGTTTCCAAGAGCATGCTGTGCTGTTTCTCTGTCATTGCCTCTTGTAGTAGCCTCACTAAAATGACTTCAGCCTTTTTTAATGTGAGCTGGTATCTTAGGTCAGGTTCCCTAGAGGTTGACTCTGCAATGAGGATTCATGTGCAAGTAATTTATTAAAGAAATAGAGGAAACATTACAGAGAGAAGAGTAAGGTATGATTTCAGGCAAAGTCCCTGGACAATTTCTCCAACATCAGAGCTCTCCTGACCTGAGGCCAGAAAGCTGGACTCTCATTTTCCTTCACCATCAATCATTGTTTTAAAACCACCCTGGGGGAATGGGAATGCAAGTTCTCAGGCACTTCCAGTTTCCTGTGTGCATAGCTCAGTAGCCTGAAGGAAGTCTTAGAAATAAAAGTCCCTGATGAGGCCACAAGAAACAATAGCACAAGGAAACAAGCACAAAGACAAACAGAAATAGTCAAAGGGATTCAGAGGGCATCTGATTGTAGCTGGTTTGAGTGGCTACCTTTACCTACAATGGAAAGGCCTTGTATTGTGCACAGACATACTTCAAGAAACTAATCAATAAAAAAGAAGAGCAAGATTTTTATAAAGTTGGAAAAATCTCTTCCTGAAAGCAAACTTGGGGCACATTCCTAAGTTCATATCAGATAAAATTGCATGTTTAAGCTTTTCTAACAACCTAAGACAAATGTTCAGCCTTAAAAGTGTATTCTTTAAGTGGAGAGAGAGAGGCCAAAAACTCCATTTTGTGGTACTTCAGCTTGTTGGGAACAGATGCTCAGTGTTGCAAAAATCAACACTGAGACAAGGGATCTCTCAGCAAGGCTAGTTTACTTTTTGCAGAAAGGGTTCACTCACTAGCAGTTTTGCCACAAGAGTACACCAAACAAAGGAGACAGGGTCATTTATAACCTGACGCATCCATGCTACTGCTGAGTTCAGTTTCCACTGGCTGGAATGGGACCTCACATTCTGTATTTGTCCCGATTGGCTAGCAACTTACTAATTTCCAACAGAGGCAAAGGCAGAGGAGAACAAAGGAAGGAGGAAGTACCTCGTGGAATGCTGAGAAAGGTAAAAACACCTTCAAATAAGGAAGAGGAACAGGCTATGACCTAATGCTTGCTTGGACCAGTATAAGCATGCCAGGGCAAATATTTAAGCTAAAATGTGGGAGCTCAGAACACAAAGTACATTGATTTCTTTGTTATGGCTAGCAGACATCTAAGAATGTTAGCGCAGGCCTTTGAATAAATTTTGCTTCTAAGAGAAGTTATTATTTATTCCTAATTAGACAGGGAGGAAAGTCTCTTTGAAGAGGAACCTCTATTTCACTTTTTACAAGCTAAAGACCTAGTGGACATGCTTAGATGACTCTTTATGGTGACCTGTGGACCTGAAGTAAGAATTTATCCACAGCTTGGTGTCACCTTTTGCATCTGGTTGCCATTTCTATTACAAATTTTTATCTATTAAATTGACTCATATCTAAAAGTACCAGCAGGCACCAAATAATTTTGCATTTTGATGCATAAGAATGGTTGCTTCCACTTTATTCCCTAATTCAAGCTTGGCATGCTTTTAGTTTTTAAAGTACATCTGTAGTTTGACTTGAATGCCCTCGTCCATCATTAGGTAACTTTTAAAAGTTGATGTTATTTCCGGTTGGAATTATCTTCTACTTCTCTTATCCTCTCGTACCCTGTTAGTTTTTTGTAGTAATAGCCTCATCCCTATAATCAAATCCAGAGATGGGGAGAAGGTAGAGCTGGGAATTCACTTTTCTCCCTACAAGTCTTAATTATTCCTCAAAATATTTGTGAACTAGGAAAGCATGTTTTCAGCACCCATTGCTCACTATCATCCTCTTACCCAGTTGTCTGATTAGTTTCTCCTTTTGTCTTTTGTTACTGTCTCATCTGGGCATTTAGCATTCTAATTTTATTCCTCAGTCACTTAGAGCCCTGAACTATGAACTCACCTCCCTGTTAATCTGGGTAGAAGTCTTCCTCTGAATCTTTTCAACTTCCTTTTCTCACATCAAAATATACTGACCCTGGGTTCCATTTATTCAAGGTCATTCTTTTTTTCTGCTAGGAAACAGCTAGATGATCTTGCAACCTAGTCTGCTGCAGTGTATTAATGAAAAACAATGTGCTAGTTCCATCTCCTGAAAAAAACCTGAAAAATTTTAGCAGGATATTTTATAAGACTGCTTTTACAATGAAGTAGTGCAAAATAGCAGAAAGAGTAAAATGATTCAGAATTTGGAGTTAGAGTGACATAGGATCAAATCCATGACTCCTATTCATTTCCTAACAGATCTTCCACAAATTACTTAACCTCTCTGAACCTTCTATCCTCCCTTTACTGTAAAAAATGGATACTAACACTTACCTTCAACTTTTGTTGTGTTATAAAATGAAAAATTGTGAAAGTACTCAAGATATTGGCTGCTATACAGTAGGTGTCTTACACATTGTAGCTAATAAGTTAACAATATTGTAAGCCAAGTAAGCGACTCAAAATCAATTACTGGTCAATGCTAATAATCTTAATGAACAAATATTTCTTAAACACTTTGTGTAGAAAGAAAAAAATACAAGTGGTACCTATGAAATAATATTCTACTTTACCTATGTGCTATGCCAGCTCTTCTCCAGCTGCTCATCAAACAACCAACTATTCCTTCTTTTATTGGTTAACTTATTCATGTAATATTAAGTGCAGAAGGCTGGGCTGGGTACTATGAAGAATACGAAGATATATAGCACATAATCCCATATTGACTTAGTGTTGAATGTGACAAAACCTTTTGGTATTTTGGATAGGCTAGGAAGATAGAATATCTTGATCCTGCCTTCAATTATTAGCCTAATAAGAATGGAAACTGCTTGCAAAAGTAAGATGCAAGTAGGGTAGCAGCAGGCTTATCTGGGGAATTACTTGTCTGAAGTTTGGGCACAGATTATCAGAGCCAAAGAAGAGCGAAATCTATATCCTTTAGGAAAGTTGAAGTAAAGATCATTTTCAGAGATAGAGATAGAATAGATTATGACTCAAGCTTCAGTGGCAAGGTGTGTATACAGTCACAATAGATAGAAAACAGACTAGTAGTCAAGGGCACCAGGGGACAGGGGAGGCAAGGTGTTGGTTGGATGAAGTGAGGAAGGTCAGGAAGTAAATCCAGATCTGTCTGAATTGTAGCAGGGCAGATGCTAGCTCATTTTGCCAGGGTGGTTTTTAGTCACTTATGGAAGCCATACCATTCTGGATGAGGGAATTGGAGAGAAGAACATGATGAAAAAAGGGTGCAAGGAAAATGCTGGAGAGTGTTACCATACCAAAGTGTGTAAGATGAAAGAAAAAGTGGCCAACAAAAGTTCAAGGAATGCTCTAGTTTAAATATTGGATATTCTAGCGTAAAATTTGCAATTCAAGAGAAGCTGGCTCTCCTAAATTTACATCATTATAAGGTAGATAGATAGGAATTTATATTTTGTCTTTGGCACTTGTCAGTCGTGTACTATTAGACAAATTATTTAGCCTCCCCACAATTTAGTTACCTCATCTATAAAATGGGATGAAGACTAGTACTTGCTCATAGGATGGTGGCAGGCACTACCTGAAATGCTGTGTACACATGGCTCAGCACAGTGCTAGGTACGTAGTAGGTAGGCAATGAGTATAAATTATTTTGGGTTTGGATTCTATGTCTATCCAGAGGTCTCCTCAAGCTTTCGCAATTTGTCATAAAATTGGTGTCTATTTTTATGTCTTTTAGATGGTCAAAAAATAGACCCTCTCACCAAAACCAAAAAGAGGTCAGGATGAGCCTGAAGAATAGTAGCACACTTCTGAGTCATTTAATTTCTTTGACATCTCCTTTTCTCTTCTAGTTGTGAATTATTTATGAGATCTGTGCTCTTGGGAAGAAGTCCAAGCATATAACATATTTCCAGCTCACTCCTGTAGGGTCTTTCCAAGGCCCAGGGTTTCAGCCACTTAGTAGGTGCTTACTCAATGTTGTTTTGATTAATGGCATTGGAAATAGAGATAATAGCAGTGCAGAATTAATGGGCTAGATACTTTGTTATTGAACACAACTGTGTAGGGTTAAACTAACATATAGATAATGCTTCTGCAAAGTGTGTAAATAAAAAATACAACATAAGTAAATAGATTATATATTCATCAATCTATTGAGAAAAACTTACTGAGTAGCTACTATGTGTCAGACACTGTTCTATGCACTGGTAATATCCAGAACTCTGGATGCAGATATGAACATTGGGTACAGGGGTGATATCCAGATTACTGGGTGCAGAGGTGATATCCAAAACACTGGCTGCAGTGGTGTTATTGAGATCACTGGGTACAGAGTGATAGCTAGGATACTAGATAACCAGTGTTCTAGAGTATTAGTCAGAACTGATACTGGTGGTGCTCAAACAGTATCCTGGAGTTGCTCTTCTCTGCCAGATATGACCCTTCTGCCAGGTGATGCCTCTCTGAAGCATCTAGTACCAAGAAGGGGCTGGAGCAGTAGGAGATCATTTGGAGGAGTCACAACAGCAGCTATCCATGAACTAGTCAGTAATAATTTAATATTTTGAAACTTTTGCTTTAATAAGTTGAGCAAACTCATGCTTCTGGCAGTGACCAAGATAGATAAGGTCTCTTAACACAGAGCTTCCTTTTGGAGGTAAACTTGGTGGCATCAGAGGGTTTCTCTCCTGAGGGAGCTTTGAGTTTGTTCCAGCCACAGAAGCCAAGTTCCTCAGCTCCACAGCCTGGTGCTTTGGCAGTGCCCAAAACTTCATGCGTAAACTCATACTCGGTCAGCATTTTTTATCCTTGGCACCTTTCAGACTTTTTTTGAATCTTACATTTACATAAAATATATAATTTTCCGTAAGTTTCTTCTCATGAAGAAAACCATTATAAATATGTGGGTCTTGGCCAGGTGCGGTGGCTCGCACCTGTAATCCCAGCACTTTGGGAGGCCAAGGCTGGCAGATCACGAGGTCAAGAGATCGAGACCATCCTGGCTAACACGGTGAAACCCCATCTCTACTAAAAATTCAAAAAAATTAGCCGGGAGTGGTGATGGGCGCTTGTAGTCCCAGCTACTCAGGAGGCTGAGGCAGGAGAATGGCGTGAACCCAGGAGGCAGAGCTTGCAGTGAGCCAAGGTCACGCCACTGCACTCCAACCTGGGCGACAGAGCGAGACTCCATCTCAAAAAAAAAAAAAAAAAACGTGGGTCTTTCTGAGTTATTCCATTCTTAAGGCCTTTTTGATTGTGAGAACACTCTGCCCCTAGTCCCCCCCCAAAAAGATAGTGGCCAATTCATCTCCACACATTGACCCTCTGTGCTATTCCTTTGAGAACTGTTATTATGGAAGAAAAAGATGCTTTAACTTGTCTTTATAGGGAGGTAAGCAATAAGTTCTTTGTTCAATCTGTATTCAGAAAAATTGTAAATGCTTCCATGTCAAAGATGAAACTGAATATTATCCTTCTTTGGTATCCAGAGTGAAAATTCAGGGAGGTATATGGGCAATCAAAAGTGCAGATGTTTTAACCAGGATATAATCGGGATAAATGTGACTTGCTGAGGATAATTGAATTTAAGGAAATGGAAAATATAACAGTCTAGTCTACAACAAATTCAGTAATATACATTCTCTTGCAAATGTGCATTATATGTTAACAGTAAATTATACTGTGGCTGCTAAAACTTACTAATCAAGTCAGTCTTTTACATGAAAAGAAAGAAATCACAAGTATAGCTGTGGCCCAGGCATTTAATCATAACTGCCTACTTAATCCATGAAATAAGCATTTTATAGTTAGAATTGCAGGAATAATAATGCAGTGACGGTAGAGCAATCTATCCAATTTTGCCTAACATGTTCATCACAGAACTGTCAGATAAATTGTTATCTCGTGTTGATAGAAAAGGCTGAGAGAACACAGCTTGGCATTGAGGCTCTGGGAGGAATTCGTGTTAGAAAATGAAAACTTTGACATGTAGGTGGAATACATTTCATGTCCAAGCCATTATGAAAGGATAAATGGAAATTCACATAAAAATCTTTCCTGCTGCAACCTCAGTTCAAGTATCTGTTCTCTCTTTGGTAGTTTTAGATCATAAAGGCTTAGAAGGCTCTTGGACTGCTTCGTGTGGGGGAAAGCACATCTGTCATCCAGCCTATTTCCCAATGATACCTTGAGCTGCTAAATATACTAACAGATATAGAAGCTGATTGCATTTTATTTTAATATATACTATTAATAAATTCTTTAAATCATCATTAATATGAAATAGATTAGAAGGTTTAAAATATTTATAATCAAACCAACTCCAAGTATGCAAATTAACTCATTATGTTTTGTTCTGCATGTTTTAAACCATTGGTTAAAGGAAGATGCTAAGCTCTAAGTTCATCTTCTTACACCATCTTAGTCTTCTTTTTATGTCTATGGCTTTGTTCCCATTGATAAATTGGCACTTATTACTTTGCAACTTAATTATTTCTGATGGCAGCAAAAGAAACTCAGCAGAGTAAACAGACAACCTACAGAATGAGAGAAAATATTCACAAACTATGCATCAGACAAAGGTCTAATATCCAAACCACATAAGGGTTTGGATCAACAAGCAAAAACCAAAAAGCCCCATTAAAAAGTGACCAAAAGACGTGTACAGACACTTGTCAAAAGAAGACCTGCAAGTGACCAGCAGACATAAGAAAAATGCTCAATATCACTAATCATCAGAGAAATGCAAATCAAAACCACAATGAGATACCATCTCACACCAATCAGAACGGCTATTACTAAAAAGTTAGAAAAACAACAGATGCTGTTGAGCCTGCAGAGAAAAGGGAATGTAGTATGGAGATTTCTCAAAGAACTAAAATAGAACCACCATTTGACCTAACAATTCCATTAGTGGGTATATATCTAACGGAAAATAAGTCATTCTACCTAAAAGATACATTCACGTGTATGTTTATTGTAGTGTTATTCACAATAGCAAAAACATGGAATCAACCAAGGTGCCCATCAACAGAGGACTGGATTTTTAAAAAAAGTGGTACATATACAACATGAAATACTATGCAGCCGTGAAAAAGAATGAAATTATGTGCTTTGCAGCAACATGGATGTAGCTAGGGGCCATCTCAGCAAATTAATGCAGGAACAGAAAACCAAATACCACTTGTTCTCATTTATAAGTGGAAATTAAATATTGGGTACACATGGACATAAAGATGACACTAAAAGATGCTGGCACTCCTAGAGTGGGGAGGAAGAGATGTGGGCAAAGGTAGAAAAACTATTGAGCATTATGCTTACTACCCAGGTGATGGGATCAATCACACCCCAAATCTCAGCATCACATAATATCTGTGTAACAAACCTATACATATACCCCTGAATCGAAAATAACAGTTAAAATTTATTTCTTAAAAAATTATTTTTTGTGATGGGCTTAGGACATATTTTACTCATTTTTTTTTGTTCTATTAGCATTTAGTACAGAATCCAGCATTATAAAGAAACTATTAAATAAATAGATGAATAGCAGTAATAATCAATGAAGAAAATATTGGTTCAGACAGAGGAGTGAAGTTCTCCGTGGAAGCTTAGTAGTCATTTATTAATTTTTACCAGCTTTTTAATCAACTAGTCATCATTCATTTTCCAAAATCAGTTTCCTAGCTTACTGTTGTCTTTAGCCTAGTTTTCAGCTATGTTATATTTATATACAGACAAATACTCATTAGTATTTTCCTAACCAGTGTTTAAATGTCCATGTGCCAGCGCTGATCTTGGTAACAGGGATATAAAAAAATATAGTAATAATTCAAATAATTCCTTTGAATTCCAAAAATTCAAAGAATTCTATGGAAGTCCTTGAGAGAAACACTTCCTCCACAATGGTACAGTCTTAAAAGACTTCTTGGAAGAAGTGTCTTATTAAGTAGGAGTTTTCTAGGTGAACAAAAAGGTAGATAAAGTGAACAAATAAAGTCTTGAGGGTTAAGAACAGCAGAATTTTACAATAGAATTGGTATATGCTAAGAAATAGAAGTAAAAGTTTAGGGTAATAGGGATTATTTGTGCTATTATAAAGATTATTTAACAATTATTATTGAAGACATACTATAAAGTTATAATAACCAAGATGGTATGGTATTGGCAAAGGAATAGACAAATAGGCTAATGGAGCAGAAAAGAGCCCAGAAATGGATCCAAACAAATATTGCCAATTGATCTTTGGCAAAGAAGCTAAGGCAATTCACTGGAGAAAGGATAGTTTTTCAAAAAATGTTGCTGGGATAACTGGACATCCAATGCATAGGTATAAATCTAGACATTTCCTTACACATTTCACAGATACTAACTCCAAATGGATCATAGACCAAAGTAAAATATATAAACTATAAAAGTACCAGAGTATAACAGGAGAAAATCAAGGAGATATTGGGTTTGAAGATGTGTTTTTAAATACAATATCAAAGACATAATCTATGAAAGAAAAAATTGATATCAGACTTCATAAAATTAACTGCTTGGCAAAAAAACACTGTTAAGGCAATGAAAAGACAAGCCACAGGCTAGGAGAAAATATTTGTAAGACTTCCCTCTGAGAAGGAACTTGAATCCAAAGTATACAGAGAGGCTAGGCGTGGTGGCTATAATCATAGCACTTCGGGAGGCCCAGGCAGGAGGATTGCTTGAAGCCAGGAGTTGGAGACCCAGTCTGGACAACAGTGCGAAACCCTGTCTCTATAAGAAATTAAAAACATATTTTTGTAAAAGGAAATAAAATATTTAAAAACAAGCTATAGAAAGAATTAAAATCACATAGTAAGTAAAAAATTTCGTTTAAAAAAAGGACAAAAGATACGGACACTTCACCAAAGAAGATACTAGATGGCAAATAAGCACATGAAAGATGCTAAACACCATATATCTTTAGAGAACTGCAAATTAAAACAGCAATGAGTTCACTACACACCTATTAGAACAGCTAAAATCCAAAATGCTGTAATAAGTATTGTATATATGCTAAAGGCACCAGGAAAAAACCTAGGGAGCCCAGTAGAGTGAGTAGTTAACTCTGCCAAAGGGGATTGTATCATTTGTGATATCACTAAAATGCTTTATTATCTAGGGTAAAAATTAATTTATTTTCAAGCAATATTATACACTAGCATTAAAGCATAGCAATTTTGTATTAAAATACAGTAATTTGGATACATCATTATGAAGTACTCCATCATTGTCTATATTCTTAAAATTGTATTTTGTGTTCCATTTGCTTAATTGCAGCTGAATATAGTTCATAATTCTTAAAAAGCTACTTGCCATCAATTTCGTAATAAAATTCAGACAAAATCCAAAGACTATTTTTTTCTGTGTGCCTCTATAAAAATATTTATCTTTTACCACATGTAATAGAATACAATAAGAAATACAGTGCAAAATGCCCGCCTCTATAGAGATGCCAATTAAAAAACTCTAGATATGCAACAGATATTAAAAGCCAAATAAAATAATGGTTATGTTATGAGGCACCGGCACAGTGGTATCACAGGCTTATGATGGGGTGCCAAATGAACTCTGTAATTCATAAATGCTTTACACTTAAAGGAATAAAAAAATTAAGAAATGGTCAGCAAAAATTTTTAAATGGGCTCTAATCCCTGTTTTCTTGATTATATTCTTTACTGTTTTTACTGATTCTTATCATGAATTAGTAATCTTAACTTTACCACTTCATAAACCAATGTAAGTATTACTATGTAAGACATGTCTTAAACTTTTCCAGATTACTTTTCAGAGATTTGGTTTATTTATGTACATTTACACAGGAATGGGTCAGATGTATTTAATTTTATTAAACCAATCAATTTGCACTAAAGCCTTAAAAAGTCATATGAGTATAAAAATACTCTGCATGTGTTAGTAATAGTGTATATTTGATTTAAGTCTAGCTATGATGCTTATAGTACTCTCAGCTTTGGTGTTTTGTTTCACTTGTTTTTTTACCAACAGCACTAAAACATTGAATCATAAAGTTCTCTTTGCATTTGAATTTTGCTGTCTTGTGAAATTAAAATGCTGCTGTATACATGCAGTAGCATACATATTTTCAAGCTGTAATCCATGATCTGTATATTTGGAATTAGAAATAATTTAAGCCATGGTTTATTCTTCATTCTGCCATGGACTGCTATTTATATAAGAATGTTACCTTGTGTTATTGGTTTAACTGTTTTATTAAGTCTACTTCAATATTTTAGCACAATTAAAAATCAATACTTTTTTAAAAATCCAAACTGCTGATGATAACAAATATCGGCAAGGATGTGGAGTGAAAGGAGCTTTCGTTCATTTCTCGTTGGAATGCAAAATGGTGCTTTGGACGACAGTTTGGTAGTTTCTTACAATGTTAAACACGGACTTACCACATGATCTACCAACTGCTCTCCTAGGTATTTACCCAAATGAATGGAAAACAAACTATGGTACACACGTATGTAGAGTTCAACAGAAAATTTTGCCCTCTGCAATTTTGCTGAAAAATCATCTGAAAAAAGGCATATTAATAGGAGAAATAGCATACAAATTTATTGGTGTGCATAGGGGAATTTACAGGGTGATTACCCAATATCCCAGTGGGGTCCAGATACTTACATAACCTTATGTCAAAATGGAGAGAGAGAGATGGGGAATATAGGTAATTCTTTTGGAAGCAATAAATGATTACTAGGGAGGATGAATGGATCCTGAAACAGAGGTTAACTTGGAAATGGTTCTCTTTGGAAGTTGAATGAGCCTGAGAGACTGATAATATCTTGTGAAGGGTCTGTTCAGATGTGGTTATGTTCTTGGTCTTCTTTTCTGCAATAGATAATGAGATAACAGAGAAGGGAAGGAAAAATAATTGTTCTCCTTGGTGGGCTCCTGCTGTCTTTATTTAAATAGCAGGGAAAGGTTCTAGCATCTGTCGATCTTCAAGGACCTTTAATTCAAAATACTCATTATACCAAGGAGCCATATTTATGATGAAGTTCCCTGGGCTTCTTCACATACAATGAAATATGATTCAGCAATAAAAAGAAAATTTAACTATCAGGCCACAAAATGACATGGAGGAACCTTAAATGAATATTGCTTAGTGAGAGAAAACAGCCTGAAAAGCCTGCATACTATACAATTCCAATGATATGACTTTCTGAAAAAGGCAAAACAGTAGAGATAGTAAAATGATCAGTGGTTGTCAGGGGTTTGGGAAGAAGACAGGAGAGATGAATGGGTGAAGTACTTGACAGTTTCTGGCCAGTGAAACTAAATACATGGCTAGTGTAACTAGCAGTTTATCAACTTACTTTTTTTTAAGAAAATAACTTTTCATTTTGTTGATTCTTTGTATTTTTTCAGCCGCTATTACATTTAGGCCTATTTTGATCTTTATTATTTCTCTTCTACTAATTTTGGGTTTGCTTTTTCTAGTTATTTGAGGTGCATCTTTAGACTGTTTATTTGAATTTCTTCTGCTTTTTTATTTAGGCATTTACTGCTATAATCTCTCTCTTACCACTGCTTTTGCTGTACCCCATAGGTTTTTGATATGTTGTATTTTAATTTTCACTTGTTTTAATATTTTTTAATTTCCTCTTTAATTTCTTCCTTGACCTGTCAGCATGTTGCTTAATTTCCATGTATTTGTGCAGTTTCCCAAGTTTCTCTTGTTATTAATTTCTAGTTTTATTTTGTTATGGTCTTACAAGACACTTTATATAATTTAAAATTTTAAAATATATTGAGACCTGTTTTGTGTCCTAATATATGGTCTCTCCTAGAGAATGCTCCATGTGCTGATGAGAAGAATGCGTAGTCTGCAGCTGTTAGATAAAATATTCTGTAAATGTATCTTGGCAGATTAAGTCTGATGTTTGTTGATTTTTTGTCTAGATGATCTGTCCAATACTGAAAGTGGAGTGTTGAAGTCCCCAGTTATTATTGTGTTGGAATACAAATCTCTCTTCAGTCTAATAATGTTTGCTTTATTCACGTACATGCTCTAGTGTTGGGTGCATATGTATTTTGGTTTCTATTTGCATGGAATATGTGTTTCCCATTTTTCAACTTTCAGTCCATGTGTGTCTTTAGAGGCAAAGTGAGTTTCTTGTAGGCAGCATATAGTTAGGTCTTAAAAAAATCCATTCAATCAGTCTATATCTTTTAATTGGAGCATTTAAACCATTTACGTGGGTTGTTATTGACAGATGAGGACTTACTCATGTTATGTTGTTGTTTTCTTTTTCATCTTTTTTTAAGTTTTATTTTTTCTTCTGTTTTTAGAGACAGGGTCTCATGCTGTTGCTGAGGCTGGAGTACAGTGGCACAGCCATAGCTCACTGCAGTCATGAACTCCTAGGCTCAAGTGATTGTCCTGCCTCAACCTTCCAAGTAGCTAGTACTACAGGAAAACACCATTACACCTGACCGATTTTTAAATGTTCTGTAGAGATGGGATCTTGCTATGTAGCCTGGGCCAGTCTCAAACTCCTGGCCACAATCAATCCTCCTTGATTGTTCTGTATGTCCTTTGGTTTTTATCTCCTTCTTTTATTGTTTGCTTTTATGATTTGGTGGTTATTTTGTAGTGATAAAATTTGACTCCTTTCTCTTTCTCATTTGTATATTTGCTCTACCAGTTAGTTTTATACTTTTGTGTGTTTTATGATATTATATATTGTCCTTTGCTTCCAGATATAGCACTCCCTTAAGCATTTCTTGTAGTGCCAGTCTAGTGATGATGAATTTCCTCAGTTTTTCCTTGTCTAGGACTTTATTTTTCCTTCATTTTTGAATAATAACTTGGCTGGGTATAGTGTTCTTGGCTGACTTTTTTTTTTTTTCTTGCAGCACTTTGAATATATCATCTTATTCTCTCCCAGCCTACAAGGTTTCTGCTGAGAAATACACTGTTAGTCTGATGAGGATTCCATTATATGTGACTTAACAATTTGCTCTTGCTGTTTTCAGAATTCTTTCTTTGTGTTTGACTTTTGACAGTTTGATGATAATGTGCCTTGGAGAAGAGTTCTTTGGGCTGAATCTGTTTAGGAATTCTTGAGCTGCATATATCTGGATGTCTATATCCCTTGCAAGACTTGGGAAGTTTTTAGTTATTATTTGTTGTTCAAATTGTTATTTCCAAGGGGAGACAGTTGCTTCTGAGTCCTACTCTGCCATCATGTTCCACTCTCTCAAAAGTTTGCTGATCCCCAAATTTCTGTCTCTGCTCTAAACTTCTCTCTTACACTTCAAACTAATACGGCCGCTCCTGCTGACTGGGAAATCATTAGATAGTTTGATAGCAACATATCAAAAATATATTTCCTCCCAACCTGCTGTACACTTAGATTTCCCCATGTCAGTTGGTAACAATTACTTGTGCCAGAAATTTTGAAATTCAGTCCTTCTCTTTCTCTTCCACCCCTCAGCCAATACATAAGAAAATCTTGTCTCTATCTCTAAATTATAGTCAGAATCTTTTAAATATTTTACCACCTCTGAATTACCATCCTGCTCCAATTCATCTTTATCTCTTGTCTTTATTACTGCAATAGCCTCCTTCCATATTTTCCTGCTTCTACACTTTCCTCTTTATAGCTATTCTCAACAGAACAGCCAGATTGATCCTTTAAATTAGATTATGCCACTGCTCTGCTCAAAACTCTCCAGTGGCTCTATTTCCATCTAGTAAAAGCCAAAGTTCTAATACTTACTTGTAATGCTCTAAATGATCAGATACGTGTTACTTCTCTCAATTCATGTCCTATCATTCTCTTCCAAGGTTACAAGATGTAGTTGAAGTTGTATTTTGAGAAAAATTTATGGACTTGAATACTTTTGCTATTAGTAAGAAAAAATTCAAAATCATTAATTAAGCATTCAGTATAGGAAACAAAAAAAAGCAATCGAATTTTACCTCATCTTTGATTAGTGAGAATATGGGTAATTTATATTTTTATCTTTTTACTTTTATGTTATTTTCCACAATTTCATATATAAATTTTAAAATTAGTAAAAAAAATTTGTTAGTACAAAATGAAAAATTTGGGTTTGAAAAAGATAGACTTATTAATAATAGAGAACACAGTTAGAAAGAACCCACTAAGCATGGAAAAGAAGAATGTAATTCCAGTTTAATAGTTGGTGCACTGTTTTAGCAATGGTAGGATTGAAATAATCAGGGAAAAGTTAGGATGACATCAAAGAAGTCTCAGGAAGATAAGTAGAACAGAGACAAGCAGGACAGAGACAAGTCAAGAAAGCAGAAGGAAAACTAGCATGTTCAACCCAGCTGGCAGTCACATGAATTTTATTAAGTGTGGGAAAAGTGTATTATATAGAGAGAGCATAGGAAATATGCCTGGGTTGAGAACCAGCTCAGATTATTTTCTGGAAAAAGTAAAATGAGCCGTTAACATTTGGTATCACATATAGTGTGAGCTGCCTTGTAGAGTGCACTGGCACAGTGTTTTCTATTATTTCAATGCTGGATCAGTTTTTAAAGTACTTGTGTTCCAGTTGTTTTCCAAACATTTACCAGCTGTAGGACCCTGGGAAAATAGTGCAATCTGGTTGAACAATATTTTTTTAAATTTAAAAATGGGTATCCAAATATCAGCCTTCCCTGTGTTATAAAATTGTGGTGAAAATAAAAAGGTATAATGAAAAGTGCCTTGAAAACCACAATGTGTTATTTAAATATAATAATTTATACATTATAATAGTAGTCTATGCTGGTATCTGTTACAACCAGGTTTGAATCTAATAGAGTGATCCCTATTCTCCAAAAACAATAGTATAATCAAGAATTTAATAATATTAAATGAAACATGTGATGATAAACTGTTTTGAATATTGAGAGAATAGATAGTATTTAATTGAGAGTTCCTGAGCTGTCTGGGCCTAAGGATAGTAAATCATATTGTAACTCAAATATCTTCTGTTAGTATTTGTCTCTGTTCTTACCCCCACCTCAGTATCTAATAGATTTACATTCAATTTTGCATTATCAGGAAATCTTGTAAAGATCACAGGGATATTTGCTCAAGATTTTTCAATAGACAAAGTGAAGTCTAATTGTTAATTGAGAGTAAACGAGGCTGATCTTTGTCAAATGTTAGGAGGATAAAATAAATTATAAGAAGTAGGGCATGAAATATGTAAGTTAATCCCTGCAAAATGCACAGATACTCTGGTTTAAATGGTTGGTAGCCTCTCCTGTGTTGATTACCTTTGTGAACATAGGCTTCAGGATATTAGCTGTTTTTATATTGTGTATACTAGGGATGATAAAATGTGTATGTTGAGCTCTGACCACTCCACAGTCCTCTAGACTCAAGTACCCAAGTACCTGCTAGACAAGTTCATTTAGTTGTTTCACAGGCATCTGAAACTTAACATACCTGAAACAGAATTTTTGGTTTTTCCTCTAAAATCTGTTTTTCTCTTAGCCTTCCCATCTTAAAATGACCACTATCCACTCAATTGTGAAACCAAAACTTAGTTACAATTCCTGATTCTTCACTTGCCTTCCACCTCTGGAATCTATTCTTATGACTTTGATTCATCTTGATGGCTGCCACCCTAGTCCAACTCAACGTTTTGCACATAGATTTCTTCAATAGCCTCCTACCAATCTCTCTACTTCCTCTCAAGCTGCCCTGCCCTGAAATCTACTCTCTGTTTAACAGCTAAGATGATCTTTTTGAAAACAAAAAAGAATCGTGTTACTCTCTTAAAGCACTAGTATAACTTTCCATCACAATTATTATAAAATTCAAACTCTTTACCATGAACTATAGCAGGGTTGATGTTCATTCAGGATGTACTGAAACAGTCTTATCAATCGTTTTCAGATAGCACACATTCCAATTTGTTGCTGCCTATGCCATGAGTTAAGCATTTTGCCCATCACTCCTGCTTCTAAGGCTGTACATGAACCTGTGGTTCTCAGTTACAGAGTTTCAAATGTCCCAGAGGAAATTTGGTGATACATGGAAATATTTTTTGTTGTCATGACTGGGACGTGCTACTGGCATTCATTGGGTAGAGGCTAAGGAATAATGTTAAATATCTTACAGGGTAGAGGACAGCACCCTGCAACACAGGATTATTTGGTCTCAGTGTCAATAATTTCCAAGTTGAGATAACTTGGGTATTAACCCAAGTTAAAGTATTAACCCAAATTAAGGTATTAACCCTTAGATAACTCTCTTATCCCTGCCTGCCTCACCCACAGTATCCTCTCCCTCACTCATTATGTTGCACTGGCCCCCGTGCTCTGCCTGGCAAATTTACTAACATCCCAGGGTTTCTCTATCATATAACCTGCCTAACTTTTTTTCCATAGCACTGAAATATCTAAAATTACCTTTTTTTGTTATTTTATTTGCTGGTTCTTCACTGTCACTCCGACATGGAATGTCAGCTGCTTGAAAGAAGAAAATGTTTCTCTTACCCAGCATGGAAAACAGTGCCTTAATATTTGCTAAGAGTATGTCTTCCCTATTCCTCATCTCCTCTAGAAGCCTCACTCATTTTTCACTACCATCAATTCCTGAGCCCCACTCTGTCCTCAGTCTCTAAAGGGTGTAGTAAGGTTTGAGAATAAGTTGAGGATATTGATTTCACACACTATTCTGTAACAAACACAATTGAAAGTATATCGATTTGTTTTTTAGCCTCTATCAAATTATCTCTAAATTAAAACAACTATTTTGTCAATATTCCTAGTATCAGCAGCATAAAGCAGCTTCAAAAGGCATGGTAACCAAAGCTATTCTCTGGAACCTTCTACTCAGATGGTATTCTAAGAGCTCTTTAAATAGACTATTTGCCTAGACTTTCTCTACTTAACTTGAGATAAGTTCTTTTATGTTGATTAAATATTTTATAATTGTTATTGTTGCAGAAGATCTGATTGCACTTTGCCATGATCACCATATAAATATTGTAATGACCCTTCACCTCACATGAACAGCCTCCCCATTCTGGTCTTGATATTATGCCAGTCTGGTGATGATCTTAAGGACCACATCTATAAGGCTGTCGGCTGTTGTGCATCAGCAATCTTAGTTTCATTGCCTGTAAGTAAAATTCATGCAGGCATTCTGGATCATAGGTACAGTAAAGAGCTGGACCAAGTTCTTTGTTGCTTTGAATCAGTAGGTTAATTTGTCTTTAGAACTGGAGAATCATGTTTCAACACAGAAGCGGCTGTGGTCTTGGAAAGCTGCTGTTTTTCCATTTGGTTTGACTCAAGAGATCAAATTTAGAGAAAATGATAGGAGTCTCCAAATCCCACCATATTCAATCTTGTTACAGTAGTACCTCTAACTGAAAAAAGAAAAAAAAAAAAAATCTCTCAAGATTATGCTGACAGGAAACCTGATTAGAATGCATTTATTCTGAGCCTTAACCACAGAAATGTCCTTAAAAGAGGCCAGCTTTTTCCCTTAAAACAATAAAATTGCACATTATAAATATAGCCACTTAAATTGGTTCTCTTCAATACCCTACACTTGAACTAAGATAAATCGAGTCTTTATGTGAAAAGAGTATTATTAATTGTTATTATTGTATTTTATTTGAGATGGCATCTCGCTCTGTCGCCCAGGCTGGAGTGCAATGGCGCTATCTTGGCTCACTGCAACCTCTGCCTCCTGGGTTCAAGAAATTATCCTGCCTCAGCCTCCCGGGTAGCTGGGATTACAGGTGCCTACCACCACGCCTGGCTAATTTTTTGTATGTTTAGTATAGATGGGTTTTCATCATGTTTGCAAGGCTAGTCTTGAATTCCTGACCTCAAGTGATCCGCCTGCCTCGTCCTCCCAAAGTGCTGGGATTACAGGCATGAACCACTGCACCAGGCCTATTATTATTATTATTATTATTATTATTACTACTACTATTATTTAGAAAATAAAGCAATTCATAGTTTAACATCATTTTTTAAACCACCCTTTAAAAATTCTGTTCCCATTCCTATACGCCTCATACAGTTACAAGATGGTAAAATGAATTATGAACGCTCAGGTTTTCCCAAAATAAATGAAAAACGCTTAACCAATTAGCAAGTTAAATTAAGACCAAATAAAAGGGTACCTAAAAATGCATCTATCTTAAGGGTTAAATATATATAACCCTTAACCAATTAACAAGTTGACCAATTTTGGTTATATTTACTTATTATTTGGTAAATATTTACTTATTAACCAATTTTGGTTAACTTGTTAATTGGTTAAGGGTTATATATATTTAACCCTTAAGATAGATGCATTTTTCATACACCTTTTTATTTGGCCTTAAATTTCTATTTTTATATTTTAAGCTAAGTGTATAGTTCTCTAATTGTAAGTAGTTTTATTTTGCTTTGAAAATAAAAAAAAATTTCACCAGAAAACTTTTAAAATGATGTTTGAATGTCTCTCTAATATAGTACACAGTGAGAACCTAGAGAAGAAGGGTAAAGAAACTGTAAGAATTTACCTATTTTGTCTAATAGATGAAACAACTGCACTATTTCTTTTCTTAAAAGCCCTCCATTATTTTCTTAACTTACAGTGTACATAGAATCTATCAACTGAGTATTGCCCAAGTTAATGTTTTTGTGTTATTTCCCTGTTTACTTCTGAACTTTTTGTATGGTAATTGCAATGAAAGCAAAAGGCCATCCTGATGACTGGACAGAAATTATTTGCAGCTGCTGGGATTTTTATCCTTTGTTTTGTTTTTCTGGGATTTGAATGGTATCTTCATCTAGACAGGAAGATCTGGCTGCAACCGTCCTACAACAAAGCAAACTTTTCTGCCTGAGCTGGACTTCCTGTGTAATATCATGAGACCTGCTGTGGGTATGTCAATGGCAAACATCGTGAATCAATAAAGTTGTTTTTCCACTGGAGTTTTAGATTTTCTCTAGTTTAATGCTTGGTTTGGTTAATCAGTATTTTCCTTTCACATAGTAGAAGGTTCATATTGCTGGTGGGCTTGGCTTTTGTTAATGAAAGATCCACTACCCTCAGATTCTACGAAACCCAAATTTTTGTAGAGTTTACAGAAGCACAAACCAGTGTCTTGAATGGCTGCCCTGTGGCACTCATTCTCCAGAGCCTCTCCTTATTTTTTCTGGGTGGTTTTGTTAATACATTCAGAAGAGAAAGTCACACGTTTAATTATATTAGATCGTAGGCAAGCTGCATGCCAAAGTTTTAACCCACATTTCCTTCAGGCATTCACTCCCTTTTTTTCTTTTTCTTTTTTTTTTTTTTTTTTGCAAAAATATGGAGCAAGTTAAACTTTTTCAGTGTATCACAATGTCCGTTTATTTCTAACTTTAGTTTTTTACATGTAAGTAACATATAAACATAATGAAAAAATAAAATGGTTTAGATGATCATATGATGGAAAGTGCATCTTCAAGTAACCTCTTCATATGAATATGTGGGATTGTGCCCTGAGTGACTCTCTTTTAGCACATTCTGAGATAGGGCTTTTCATTTCCTGTTTCATGGAACCCATTTTCCATTTAATGGTTTTTTTGTTTTTGTTTTTTCTGCAGGACCCCAGATACCATGAGCAGAGCACATTGTTTAGCAATTTAAGTAGGTGCCTTCTATGTTTGTTTCTCTTCTTCTCCAATCCTATTCTCATTCCTAGCTACCTCTCCCTCATAGGTACCCAGGGTAATGTATTGATATGCCCTTAGAAGATATAGGTAGTCTTTTATAATATGCAGTATTATGTGTTAGAGTCTTTAATTCTCATGAATGAGAGTGTGGTTTTTCATTCCATTTCTACTTTTCTCACTAAATATTTACTTATTTTGTTCCTTACTTTTCTACTTATTGCTTTCTAGTGTCTCATACAATGCATTCACTGCTCTAATTCTCCATTCTGCTAAGTTTCTTCTGGCTCCTTACTGTCATAATGACTGATATAGTTTGGATATTTGTCCCCACCAGAATCTCATGCTGAAATGTAATCCTCAGTGTTGGAAGTGGGGCTTGCTGGGAAGTGATTGGCCCATGATGGTGTATTTCTCATGAATGCTTTAGCACCACACCCTTGGTGCTGTCGTCATGATAGTGAGTGAATTTTTGCTAGATCTGGTTGTTTAGAAGAATGTGGCACCTCTCCCCCATTGCTCCTGCTCCCACCATGTTAGATGCTTATTCCTCCTTTGCCTTCTGACTTGATTGCAAGCTTCCTGAGGCCTCCTCAGAAGCAGATACTGGCATTATGCTTTCTATACAGCCTGTAGATCCATAAGCCAATTAGATATCTTTTCTTATAAATTACCCAATCTAAGTTATTTCTTTATAGTAGTGCAAGAATGTCCTAATACAGAAAATTGGTATTGAGGAATGGGGCATTGCTATACAGATATCTGAAAATCTGGAAGTGAGTTTGGAATGGAACTGGGTAATGGGCAGAGTTTGGAAGAGTTTTCAAGACTCAGAAGAAGACAGGCAGATGAGGGAATGTTTGATATTTTTTAGAGACTGTTAAATGATTGTGACTAAAATGCTCATAGTGACATGGACAGTGAAACCCAGGCTGATGGAATCTCAGATGGAAATAAGAAACTTATTTGGAACTGGAGCAAAGATCATATGTGTTACGCTTTAGCAAAGAACTTGGCTATATTGTATCTCTGCCCTCCATATTTGTAGAATTTGAATTTGAGAGTGATAGGTTAGGTATGTGGTGGAAGAAATTTCTAAGCAGTCAAGTGTTCTAGACATGGCATGACTGCATCTAATAGCCTATTCTCAGATATCTGAGCAAAGAAATGACCTAAAGTTGGAACTTATATTTGAAGGGGAAGCAGAGCATAAAAATTTGGAAAACTTGCAGACTGGCCATGTGATAGAAAAGGAAAAGCCCATTTTTAGGAGAAGAATTCAAACAGGCTGCTGAGCAACCTCTTGCTAGAGAAATTTGCATAACTAAAAATGAGGCGGGTGCTGATAGCCAAGACAATGGGAAAAAGGCCTCAAAGGCATTGCAGAGAACCTTGTGGCAGCCCCTCTCATCATAGGCCTGGAGGCCTAGCAGGGAAGAATGGTTTCATGGGTCAAGCCCAGGACCCTGCTACCTTACACAGTCTGAGGCACTGTTTCCCACATCCCAGCCACTCCATCTCCAGCCTTGGCCCAAAGGAACTTAGGTACAGCTTAGGCCACTGCTTCAGATGGTGCAAGCCGTAAACCTTGGCAGCTTCCATGTAGTGTTAAGCCTGTGAGGGCACAGAGTACAACAGTTGAGGCTTGGGAGCCTCTGCCTAGATTTTAGAAAATGTATGGAAAAGCCTGGGTGCCCAGGCAGAGTTTGGATGGGGCTGTCACAGAGAACCTCTACTAGGGCAGTGCATAGGGGAAATGTGGATTTGGAGGCCACACACAGAGTCTCTAACAGGGCACTGCCTAGTGGAACTGTGAGAAGAGGGCCACCACTCACCAGACCCTAGAATGGAAGATCCACTGGCAGCTTGCACCCTGCACAAGGAAAAGCTGAAGGCATTCAACTACAACTTCTGAGAGTAGCTGCAAGGGCTGAACACTGCAAAGCCATAGGGGCAGAGCTGCCCAACGCCTTAAGAATTCACCCCTTACAACAGTGTGCCCTGGATGTGAGATATGGAGTGAAAGGGGATGATTTTGGAGCTTTAAGATTTAATGACTGCCCTGCTGTGTTTTGATCTTGCTTGGGGCCGGTAGCCCCTTTCTTTTGGCTGATTTCTTCCTTTGGGAATGGGAATGCTTACCAAGGATTGTACCTGTAAGGTCTCTGAGCCCAAGCCTGCATCTGTACCTCCAGATGGTCTGAGGCAACTGAAGAACCACAAAAGAAGTGAAAATGGCCAATTTCTGCCTTAACTGATGACCTTCCACCATTGTGATTTGTTCCTGTTTCACTCTAACTGATCAATTGACCTTGTGAAATTCCTTCTCCTGGACAATGAATATCAGAACCTCCCCCCACCTCCCCGCCACCAAGAGAATAACCCCCTTTAACTGTAGTTTTCCACTACCTACCCAAATCCTATAAAACTGCCCCACCCCATCTCACTTTGCTGACTCTCTTTTTGGAGTCAGCCCACTTGCACCCAAGTGAAATAAACAGCCTTGTTGCTCACACAAAGCCTGTTGGTGGACTCTCTTCATATGGACGCGTGTGACAATACCCCCATTGTATCTTGAAAGCAAATAACTTGTTTTGACTTTATAGACTCATAGGCAGAAGGAAATCATCTCCGAATGAGACTTGGGACTTTTGAGTTAATGCTGAAACGAGTTAAGACTTTGGGATACTATTGAGAAGGGGTGACTGTATTTTGCAATGTGAGAAGGACATGCAATTTTAGGGGGAGTAAGGACAGAATGATGTAGTTTGGATATTTGTCCCTTCCAAATGTCGTGTTGATATGTAATCCCCAATGCTGGAAGTGAGGCCTGGTGAAAAGTGATTGGATCATGGGGGTATATGTCTCATGAGTGGTTTAGTGCCATCTTCTTGGTAATGTCTTTGGTATTGTGAGTGAGTTATGATGAGATCTGATTGTTTAAAAGTGCATGGCACCTTCCATGACTCTCTCTTGCTCCTGCTTCCAACGTGTGAAACACCTGTTTCCCCTTTTGCCTTCTGTCATGACTGTAAGCTTCCTGGGGCCTTCCCAGAAGCAGATACCAGCATTATGCTTTCTGTACATCCTGTAGAACCATGAGTCAATTATTCTTTTCGTATAAATTATCCAATCTCTGGTATTTCTTTATAGCAATGCAAGAACAGCCTAATACAATGAACATCTGTGTACATGCTCCTACAGCCTAAGTGAGAATTTCTCTGACAGGCATTTTATGAGTGATTGCTGTGACATAGACCACAGACATCATTTCATTTTCTGTCTTTTATATATTTATGGAAATCTATCAATCCACTGATGATCACGATCCTACTCTTGTTCTCTTTGCAGTTACATATTTGCTCATTTTGTACTCCTATATTTTTATTTCAATGATGTCTCAAAAAAGACTGAAGGCAAATCTGTGGGTTTAACCCCACATTTGAAATAGAGCTCAATCCATCTCCTTTTCAGTGCATTATGTTTGCTTGGGGTAAAGCACAGAGGGAGAAGTAGGAGAGAGAGAGAGCATGGAAAAGACTTTGCTAGCAATGCTACACTGTGTACAATAGGTTGTACACTTTTTATTGAAACCTATTACCTAATAGTGGGACATAGACTGGTATGGTTCGGCCCTGTATCTCCATCCAAATCTCACCTTGAATTGTAATCCCCATAATCCCCACATGTCAAAGGTGGGACCAGGTGAAGGTAATTGAATCGCGGGGGCAGTTTCCCCCATGCTGTTCTAGTGATAGTGAATGAGTTCTCATGAGATCTAATAGTTTTATGAGGGGCTTCCCCCTTTGCTTTGTAAACTCACTCCATCCTGCCACCCTGTGAAGAAGTTGCCTTGCTTCTCCTTTGCCTCCCACCATAACTGTAAGTTTCCTGAGACCTCCCCAGCAATGTGGAACTGTGAGTCAATTAAACCTCTTTCATTTATAAATTACCCAGTCTCAGGTATCTCTTCATAGCAGTGTGAAAACAGACTAATGCATGGATTAAAATAAAATATTGCATCTAACTAAAGATAATTATTGGCAATCATTAATGCTTCATAATTTAAAAGATAAGAGACTGACTTCCAACCTAAAAGCATGACAGCATTTCTAGACCCAAAAGCCCCTTGCCTTAGCTGACCCTCACCTCAAACCTATAGTCATCAGGATCCTATTCCAAGGTCATTGTTTTCCTTCAATATTACAACAACTGTTCTATGTAAGTCTTGTAAAGTACAATCATTTTAGTAATTCATTTGAGAGGACTTTTCCTTCAATTTCCAAAGATTTTGTAATTGCTGTAACAAGGTACCTCTGGGAATACTGCTATGAAGGAATCAGAATTGTGTTTTCTGGTCCTGTCAAGTAGGTGGCTGTGGGAAGTCTTTATCCAATTTGTACTTGGGTAAAGCTGAAGTAGAAATTTATGAAAAGGTGAATGTGTTGCTATCAAGTCTGCCTGCATCTCAACAGTAATGTCCATGGACATGTGAGCACTTTTTAAAGTTGGAGTTTCCTGGGTAAAGGAATGTCTTCATTTGGATGTGAACAGTCTCAGTGAAAAATAGCCAAGCAAATCCCAAATGCCAGCACATCCAGCTTTATTTTGAGGTACTTAACTTCCTCTTTTCCATTCTTTATATTCATTGAAGTTCCAAATTATAGGCTGCTACTCTGCATTGTGCAAGGCCTCTGTCCCATGGCAGGCCCACTCTGCCTTCTCCAAATGGACTTCAGCAGTTTATAATTGTATCTCACTGAGAGTCATGGAAGTGACAGCATGTAGAGGTATTGTAATCTTGGGGATACAGTACTTAATTTGAAGTAACAATTCTGCATATGGTTAACCTCAGTTTTCTTCTTTTTAAAAAATTCCCTGGAAATACACTTACCCAACCTCGGTCTTCATATGCGCACTGAGGATAATGGTAATACAAGCCATTCTGCCACATTAGAAAGTTGCTATGGAAACCAAAGTAAATAATGTACCTGAGGGTTTAAAAGGTTTATGTACACTGAGCATGGTAGTTTACACCTGTAATCTCGGCACTTTGGGAGACCAAGGAAGGAAGATTGCTGGAACCCAAGAGCTTGAGAGCAGCCTAGGCAACATAGTGAAACCTCACCTCTATCAAAAATTTAATAGGTAGCTGGGCATAGTGGCATGCACCTGTAGTCCCAGTTGTTTGAGAGGGTGAGGCAGGAGGATCACTTGAGCCTGGGACACTGAGGCGGCAATAAGCCATGATCATGGCACTGCACTCCAGCCTGGATGATAGAGTAAAACCCTGTCTCAAAAAAAAAAAAGAAAAAGAAAAAGAAAAAAAGCCTTATGTTCCTAGTGTTATGCACTAAATTGTATCTACCTCTGTAATCCATTCATGTTGAGTCCTAACCCTAGTACCTTAGAATGTGGCCACAATTGGAGATGGTCTTAAAGGATTAAGTTGAAGTCTTTATGATGGCCCCTAATCCAATATAACTGATGTTCTTATAAAAAGAGAAGATTTGGACACACAAGGAAAGAAACCAGAAAAATGCTCAGACAGAAGGACAGCCATGCAAGAACACAATGAAAAGTGGCCATGCCATCTGCAAGCCAAGGAAAGAGGCCTCAAAAGAAACTGAACCTGCTGACAGTGTTTGATCTTGGACTTCTGGCCTCCTGAATCATGAGAAAACATATTTCTATTGTTTAAGCCACCTTGTCTATGGTATTTCTTATGAGAGCTCTAGAAAATGCATATAATTAGTCTACCCACTTACAGATACTTTTTATTTTAAAAAATCATATATGGAGTTTTGTGCCAGGTATTAGCACGTTTAATTCTCATAACCCAACGAGGTAGATACCCATTTGACAGATGAGGAAACAGAGAGAGGTAAAAAAATTCTGCCTAGTATCTCACAGGTAATAAATGGTAGATGATGAAATTCAAACCTATGTACACTGGCTCAAGATTACATGCTCCAAATTTTGGATCCAATTTGCTCAGATTCCTCTACTTAAGGAAATGAATATTAATTTTGAGCACTGTTGTAAACTGAATGTTTGTATCTCCCCAAATTTATATGTTGAAGCCCCAGCCCCTCTGGTGATGATATTTGGAGACTGACTTTTGGGAGGTAATTAGGGTTAGTTGAAGATGGGGACCTCATGACAAGATTAGTTCCCTTACAAGAAAAGACACCAGAGCACTCGTACTCTCTTTTTTTTTCTCTCTCTCTCCCTGCCATATGGGACTACAAAAAGAAGTTGGCTTTCTGCAAGTTAGGAAGGAACTCTCACCAAAACTCAGCTATGCTGGTACCTTAATCTAGGACTTCTAGCCTCCAGAGCTGTGAGAAAATAAATTTTTATTAAGTTTTCCAGTCTATGGTATATCGTTATGGCAGCCTGAGCAGACTAATATAAGCACGAACAAAGATTCATTTAGCATCTACTATATGGGATCAGGCACTGAGTATATGGTGGGAATAAACTGTACTTGTACTTAAGACATTTCCAGTCTAGAAGACAGGACAGACAGTAAGTATACAGACAAATATTTTCAAAAAATGCCACTGTTTCTGTGCTTTTAATTTATACTTATCATTGAGCACTTAATATGCTGCAATTTTGCTTATATATTTTGTTAAACTATTTTCTCCATTAGAATGCAAGCTTCATGAGGGAAGGGATCTTTTATCCTCAGTGCTTTATCTGATCTTCCTAGAACACTGTGTTAGTCCATTTTGGTTGCTATAGAAAAATACTTGTGACTGGGTAACATACAAAGAAAATAGATGTACCATGTCTTTGGCTTGGTTTCTGGTGAGGCCCCAGGAAGCTTATACTCATGGCAGTAGGCAAAAGCGGGGAGCCAGCATGTCTCATGGCAAGAGAGGGAGCAAGAGGTGGGGTGGGAGCTGGGGCAGGTGTCAGGCTCTTTAAACAACCAGCTTTTAAGTGAACTCATTACTATGGGGAAGGCACAAAGCCATTCATGAGATAATTCACCCCCATGATCCAAACCTCTTCCATTAGGCCAGACTTCTAACATTGGTGATCACATTTCAACACAAGACTTGGAGAGAACAAAACATCCAAACTATACCAAACAGTGTCTAGCACATAGTGGGGGATGAAGGAGTATTTGCTGAATGAGTAATTACAACTTAGGCTAAATAACATAAAATACATGAATGGAGGAGTGCCATGATCAAGAAAAGCTTGTAAGCATCTGAAGCTTGGAGATGGTCAGAGCCCTTGCATGGTTACAGAGCCCATGGATGAGAGAAGTGCTCAAGTGGTGGGGGTGGGGGACAGGCCTATCTGACTGCCGACCTCTTACCATTTTCACTGCAACCATTTGCTGTCTTCTGAACAGTGTCTTTACTAAGGCCTTTAAGACAGTGGCAAACAAATTCGTTAAAATCTAAAGCTGTGCCATGAAGCAAACTTCTTATCTGTGATATGGTTGGGCTTTGTTCCCCACCCAAATCTCATCTTGAATTGTAATCCCCGTAATCCCCACGTGTCAAGGGAGAGACCTGATGGGAGGTGACTGAATCATGGAGGCAGTGTCCCCCATGCTGTTTGGGATAGTGAGTGAGTTTTCATGAGATATGATGGTTTTATACGTGCCTGACTGTTCCTCCTTCACACTCTTGCTCTCTCTCACCTGCCACCATGTAAGAAGTGCCTCTTCCTTTTAGCCATGATTATAATGGCCTTCCCAGCCATGCAGAACTATGAGTCAATTAAACCTCTGTTCTTCATTAATTACCCAGTCTTGGGCAGTCATAGTAATGAGAGAACGAACTAGTACATCTATTGTATTAATATTTGATTTTAGCAGACATAACAAAATGATAAATAATATACAGCTAAGCTTGGGTTTAATGGTCAGTTCTTCTTGGGTATTGGTAAAGGCCTTCACCAGGGGAGGTTTTGGCACTGTCTCTGGTCTAGTGTTCATCTGAGTCTTCCTGTTCAATGATCTAGTTCCATGTCTCTAACCTGAGTTACCCACAATTTAAACTGTCCTCCTTGCTTCAATATCAATGAAGTGATTGTCTGTGGTGGATGTCTAAGGCATGTCCTTTCACTTGTCCCTCTCTTTCACATAGCTGTAGCTGGGGATGCCATATTCCAGTGTGGCCCTATGTGTGGCCCCTGGTAACACTGGTTGGTGAGGGGGGAACACCCAACTCAACTTGGTCTGAGCTTCTTCCCTGAGAGTTCAATTGGGGCCCCTTTAGAGTCTTCAACTGTAAAACCTAAAACATAAGAGTTACATCAACCATGTTTTTGGTCACCTGTAGCAAAAGTGATAAATGAGCAAAGCTTAGGAATGGGAGATTCCAAGCAGTGTTCAAACTGTCTCATGTCCTGTTGCATCTTTAAGGCTGAGTTTTGTAAAATATTCTAGTATTACTGAAAATAAGGTTTTCCTTTCCATTTACCCAGTTCAAGTTGGTTTCTGTCACATGGTTACAAAAGCAGATTAACTAACACAACCAACTCTCTATCTCCCTGCCGTCAGTTGCTTAAAGTTTGTTTCTAAAGAGCAAGCAAATCTCTATTGAAGATCCTTAGAGTGATTCTGATGTTGGTGATCCATGGAGAAACACCTCAAGAATCTCATGTATAGAGGGTGGAAAATTATATAAGGGTTTTTATGAGTGTGAATAACATGATAGATTGTGGTTTAGAATGATTGGAGAGAGAATGAACAAAGGATTGAAAAGAAGTGACAGGGCAGTCATGGATGGAGTTTATTGCAGGAGACCGGGGGGATAACAGGGCCATAGCAGCAGCAATCAAGAATGAAGGAAAGATGGACAGATATGTGGGAAATAGTATTGATATGTTCTAGTGACAGGTTAGCTTTAAGGAGTTAAGATGAGAATATTTGGCTTAGGTAACTTGTTAGGTTTATTATACTGGTAACCGGAATCAGTAATATCTGAGTAAAAGCAGGTTTTGAAAAAGAAGGTGATTTCAGTACTGAAATGTTAAGTCATACAAAATATATTGTTATTTTATTATTAGAGAATGAGAAGCAACTTAGTGTAGTGATCAAGAGCACAGACTGCCTGGGTTTACATTCTGGTTGTATCACTTACCAAAGTTATGACTTTGAATAGGTTATTTAACTTTTCTCTGCCTCAATTTCTTCACTTGTAGAATATATTTAGTAATAATTTCTTCCTCACAGGATTCTTATTAAGATTAAGTTGATATTTATAAAAACACTTAGACTAGTGCCTGGCAGAGAATAAGTACTACATAATAAATACATGAACTATGAATAAAATTTGATTAATGTTATGGATATGCATAGTCAAACAGGAGAGTCTGTGTTGTGCTTCATGCCTCATCCTCACAGCTTTTAAATAAGAGAATGATGATGGTCTTTCCTTACGTTGGCAGATTGCATTTTCTTTTTGGTTTTGTTTTGTGAAGTTGAAGAGTACAGTACACACAGTTCAAGAATTCCAAATCCTATTCCTTTGACTGTCTGTGGGAACTGTGTTTCATTGGAGACCAGTGGCTTGCCCCCTGAAGTGCTTTGGGATTCTGCTCAAAAGGAAGAGAGTTGATCAATTGGTACCCAAGCTTTATTCTTTTCTCTGAGCCCTATCACTAATGGCCAATGACGTTGGGCTGTGAAACCAAGAAACCAGTGATACAGGAGATAGTAAGAAATTGTTCAGGCAGATAGTGAGGGCAAAAGAATCCTCACCAGAACTTCCCTTGTAACAAAAGCAGTCCTAGAAATTATTTTTTTCTAACCGAAAGCAGCCTGAAAACTCGAGCTGGAAGCACATATAAGGAAGCTAGAAGCTTGCATGGGGATGTGGGAATGCTGGCAGCTGTGCCAATAGAAAAGGGCTACCTGGGGGTCAGGCATGTCCACCAGGGACAGTAAGAAAGAAGTGGGCAGCATGATACAGCTCAGGCTGAAAACCTGCCTGCATAATTAGATTGGGGTGTGCACTGCCAAAGATTTGCACCCTATGCAAATGGCACAACTGGTCCTAACCAGTTATTAGTGCCCTGTGTAGATCAGATGCTGCCTCCCCACCAGCTCATCTATAAAACCCCCTACATTTCACCACAGATCGGCAACCCATTTTTCCAGGACCCCTCTCTGTAGCAGAGAGCTATTCTCTTTTTTTGCCTACTAAATTTCCGCTCTTAACCTCACTCTTTGTGTATCCACATCCTTGATCTCTGTGGCCATGACACAATGAACTCCAGATAACAAGGCTGCTTCACCAGCATAAGGTGGAATTCCTTCAACCAATTTAAAATTACTTCCGCTAGTAAGAAGTGTAATGAGAGTTAAGCAGAATGTACCAAAAGGGATGAGCTAGGTTAGCTTGATTGTTTCTGAATGATATTTATAAATTGTAATACTGTTTTATCTATCATGTAACGAGATATACTGGAAGTATACATAGGGAGTAAACTTCTGGTGTTCTAAGGAATTTTATCTGGCAGAGCTCTGCATCCAAAAGTCATTATATGAATTGTTGTGTGATATTCTGAGTGGTGAAAACCACAGTAAGCTTTCTATGTTATCCAAATTTTATTTTATTTTTCCTGATACACTTCTGGAAAGTAATTATCTCAGCAAAAATGTAATGAGAGGTTTTTATTGTTTTTAATCAATGGACAGCTCCAGATCTGGTAAAAAGCATTTTCTATCTATCTCTTTTTCTATTTGTCTCAGAGGCCGATTATTACAAGATGTTTTTAGGGTATGTATTATTTTAAAACTGAATAACTAAGGGGACTTTTAGAAAGATAAAATTCTAAGAAGCTTTATAGTAAATAAAGTCACAAAATAAGTGAAAAAAATATCTCTTGGCAAAATTTTGGAAAGTATACCTTGTCCTTGTTTCTTTCTGATTTCACTGCTTATCCCCACTTTTGCTCT
Source organism: Rhinopithecus roxellana (assembly GCF_007565055.1). Lineage (NCBI taxonomy): Eukaryota > Metazoa > Chordata > Mammalia > Primates > Cercopithecidae > Rhinopithecus > Rhinopithecus roxellana. The sequence goes on from NC_044551.1 coordinate 48,552,873, forward strand.
TTCTCCATGACCCTTCTTATACAAATCTACTCTTTGGAAAAGTTGTGATAAAATAATGATCTTGTTCAAGAGGTGAATGACTGGGAAAGATTGTTTTTCTTAATCTGTAGTATTTGCATTTTAACAGTTTGGAGTCCAAAATAAAACTCTTTGGTAATGTGATTTCAGATATCCTAATTAACTCAAAAGTAGAGGGACATTGTTGTGTTAGATCTGGTGTTCCAAGCCTATCTGAATCATCCTACTTAGTTCACTTTACAATGGGGAGTATAGAAGAGAGCAGTCTTTGAAGCACCCACCCTGTGATAGGTGGCCAGAAGCAAGGTAACACCGAAGAAGCCTAAAAATGGGTTATAAGGGACCAACTAGTCATGCCTCACTCACAGAACTGATTTGGAGGGAGAAGTGTCTCTCTTTCCTCTACTCCAGCCCCAAGCAATCCTCCAAAGGTTGCCTCCAAAGGTCATTACTGTCTTTAGTCAAAGATTTAGTCACCTTAGCCTAATTCTCCTTATGCCAGTCCCAACAAGCCAATCTAGAAAAAGCCTGTTAAATTCCCCAAATTTTTTCATAGACAGGGTTACCCTCACTTGGGCCTACTATGAAATCCACAAAGCAAGGAACAACTCTACTGGAAAACTACCTTCTTAGGTGCAAGTTATTGGATAGAGAAAAGGTCATTTGGGAATCAAAGCACATTCATCTCACTAAGTGAAAGAGTTTATACTTTTCCATCTTGAACTTATGAATCAGCTGTTTTTAGTTTTTTCCAGATTCAGTTCTCAGTTTTACCATAGAGCACACATACAGTGTTAATACAAGTGATTCATTTTAACATCTGGACTATAAAGAGAACAATATATGGAGAGTTTTAAAACACATGGCTTATATTTAAAACGTATATGAAAATGAACATGCCCTATCTTGGGCCTATTCATTGGATACCCCAGTGAACCCTACAGAGAACTAGCTCTGGGGCAAGTGGATAATTATGCATTCAATCTCCTTATCAACATCTTCCTATCCATGCCTTCCCGTCCCTGGGAACATTTGGAATAAAAATCACTCACCCTAACAATGAGGCCTCATCTTTTTTTCTTTTTTTTTTTTTTTCTTTTATTTATTTATTTATTTATTTATCTATCTATCTATCTATTTATTTATTTATTTATTTATTTATTTATTTATTATTATACTTTAAGTTCTAGGGTACATGTGCATAACGTGCTGGTTTGTTACATATGTATACTATAGAGGCCTCATCTTTAAGCTGTTGTTTGTCTCTATCTCCACCTAAGACTCTGACTACTTTTGTTTGTAGAAAGAAATTCAGAGGGAATGGGAAGAGAGTGGGAAGAAGATGCAAGATTTGATGGAGTAACTAGTGTTTTGCCTGGAGTCTCTCCCACAGCCCTTGTAGTAGGCAAAATAATGCTCCCCACCAAAGATGTCCACATTGGAATACCTTGAACCTGTGAATACATTACATGACAAAAAGGATTTGCAGAAGTGATTAAGGTTAAGAATCTTGACATAGGGAGATTATCCTGGATTATTTGGTTAGGCCCATTCTGATCATATGAGTCCTGAATAATGGAAGAGGAGGTCAGAAGAGTGGGTCAGAGGGAAGAGATGTGAGAAGGACTTGACCAGTCATTGCTTGCTTTGAAGATGGAGGAAGGGACCAGGAGCCAAGGAATGCAGGTATCTTCTAGAAACTGAGAACAACCTTCAAGCCAGCAAGAAATTGAAGACTTCTGTCCTACAACTGAAATGAACCCAGTCATTCCAACAATTTGAATGAGCAGGAAATGGAGTGTCCTCTAGAGAGGAACATGGCTTGTGGATACCCTGATTTTAGCTCAAAGAGACCCACACTGGACTTCTGGCCTACATAACAGATAGTAAGTTTGTGTGGTTTTCAGTCCCTAAATTTATGGTAATTTATTACAGTAGTGATGGAAAACTGATATCATTCTTCTCTGTGTCCTTTCTGACGATTGCTCCCATTTATCTCTCCTCGGTTATTCTTGTCAAACATCATTTAAGATGAAAAATAATAACAGCATCCTTTAATGGATATTTAAAATGTGCGAGGCATTATGAGAAATATATTACTTGCACTATCTAATTTTCATAACAGCAATTGAGGTAGGTATTTTTATTTCCCTAGTTTACCATTGTCCAAATGAAGGCTTAGTAGCTCAATGATACCTTGTGGTTAAATAAGTGATGTGACCTAGATATCAATGGAAATGCCTTATCCCTGACACCCAAGTTAAAATGACTGAAACACTGGCAGTTCCCCAGCCTGTGAAAATCCAAAGCTTGGCCGGGCGCGGTGGCTCAAGCCTGTAATCCCAGCACTTTGGGAGGCCGAGATGGGCGGATCACGAGGTCAAGAGATCAAGACCATCCTGGCTAACACGGTGAAACCCCGTCTCTACTAAAAAATACAAAAAACTAGCCGGGCGAGGTGGCGGGCGCCTGTAGTCCCAGCTACTCGGGAGGCTGAGGCAGGAGAATGGCGTGAACCTGGGAGGCGGAGCTTGCAGTGAGCTGAGATCTGACCACTGCACTCCAGCCTGGGCGACAGAGTGAGACTCTGTCTCAAAAAAAAAAAAAAAAAAAAGAAAATCCAAAGCCATTTCCAGGAATTTTTTCATGTACTACTCTTACATTCTTTTGGCAGCTAATGTAATCCAGGAAAACTGAGAAAGGTTAGAGCTAACTACTTCCTCTCAAAACTTGCTGTCAAGATATAAGGGAAAGAAGTCTCACTTCAAATTCTGTCACAAATACAAATATTTATTAAACAAGCAGTTATCAGTATACAGGGCCAACACAATTTGTAAACTATAAATTAGAAAGTTTCAGTATTTTGTCCTTTAAGGTGTTCTAACCATACCTTGTACAAAAGGTTTACTCAAGCAGATAGGACCATATTCCAGAGAACATACTCTGTTAGCCTTAGAACTGGCACAGACAACCATCAATCCTCCTAAAATAGTGGCTGGACGTCGAACTTCCTAAAGATCAAGCTTGGATATAGTGATGATTAATTTTATGTATCAACTTAACAGGACCTTGAGGATATCCAGATATTTGGTCAAACATCATTATGGGTGTTTCTGTGAAGGTGTTTTTGGATGATATATACATTTAAATCAGTGGACTGAGTAAAGTAGATTGCCCTCCACAATGTAGAGAGGCCTCACCCAATCAGTTGAAGGCTTGAAAAAGAACAAAGGCTGACCCTCCTTTAAGTAAGAGAGAATTCTTCCAGGTCTGATGGCCTTTGAGCAGGAAGTGAAATGTTATCTCTTCTTGGATATCTGGTATGCTGGTCTTTGGACTGGAACTACACCAGCAGCTCTCTGGGTCTCCAGGTTGCTGGTTCAGCCTGCAGATCTTGAGACTTACAGCCTCCATAATCACCTGAGTGAATTTATAATAAATCTCTCTCTCTCAAATATATGTGTGTATATATATTTAAATATGCTATATATAGATTTTATATATATATGAAACAGAACCAACAGAAAGATTTTACATATGTGTGTGTATATATATGGTACGCACACATATATATAAATGGAACCAATAGGATATATATACACACACTAAAACATCATTATGCAGTGTTGTGCTATATAGAAAGAGATTTTCGTATATTTTATATATATATACTTTTCTATATATAGTCTGTACCACATAACATTTGATCAATGACAAACTGCATGTATGACAGTGGTGCCACAAGATTATAATGGAGCTGAAAAATTCATATCACCTAGTGAAATCTTGATGATGCTGACCCCATGTAGGCCTAGGCTAATACGTGGTTTATATCTTAGTTTTGAACAAAAAAGTTTATTATTTATTTTTTTTTTGAAACGGAGTCTCGCTCTGTTGCCCAGACTGGAGTGCTGTGGCGTGATCTCGGCTTACTGCAAGCTCCACCTCCCGGGTTCACACCATTCTCCTGCCTCAGCCTCTCGAGTAGCTGGGACTACAGGCACCCGCCACCACGCCTGGCTAATTTTTTTTTTTTTTGTATTTTTAGTAGAGACGGGGTTTCACCGTGTTAGCCAGGATGATCTCGATCTCCTGATCTTGTGATCCGCCCGCCTCTGTCTCCCGAAGTGCTGGGATTACAGGCTTGAGCCACCATGCCTGGCCTAAAAATTTTTTAAAGATTTTTTTAAATAGAAGAAAGCTTATAGAATAAGAATATAACTGTAAAATGTGTTTGTGTTTTAAGTTTATAAGAGTCAAAAGTTAAAATTAGGTTTACAAAATAAATAAGTTATAATAAGCTACAATTAATGTATTATTAAAGAAAACTATTTTTAAAAATACATTTAGTGTAGCCTAAGTGTACAGTCTACAGTAGTATAATATACTAGGCTGTCACATTCACTCACCACTCACTCACTGACTCACCCAGAGCAACTTCTAGTCCTATAAGCTCCGTTCATGGTAACTGCCTGTACAGGTGTACAATTTTCTTAATCTTTTATCTTTCCCATACCTCTTCTATGTTTAGACATACAAATACTTATCCTTGTGCTATGATTGCCTACAGAATTCAGTGCAGTAACATGCTGTACAGATTTGTAGCCTAGGAGAGCAATAGGCTCTGCCATACAACCTCAGTGGGTAGTGGGCTATATACTATGTGTATGTACACTCTATGATATTTGCATAATTATGAAGTTGCCTAACACGCCTTTCTTAGAACATATTCCTGTTGCTAAGCAATGCATGGCTACACACACACACACCCATTGGTTCTGTTTTTCTAGAGAACCCTTACTAATACAGATGCCATCCCTAACGGTTCAGGCTATAGACCTTTCCAGAATTGTATACCTTGTGTTAGTTTCAAAGTACTTTTAAAAATTTACTCTGTACTGGTTCTGGAGTCTAGAAGTCTGAAATTGAAGTGCCAGCAGGGCTATGCTTCCTATAAAACTCTGGCTAGAATTCTTCCATGTCTCTTCTTAGCTTCTGGTGGTGACCTTCAATCCTTGACAGCCCTGGCTTGCAGCTGCATATCTCCAATCTGCCTCCATCTTCATGTGGCATTTTTCCTGTGTCTCTCTCTCTCTCTCTTCTTATAAGGATGTCAGTTATACTGGAAATGGCCTACCTTGCCTTAACAGATTATATACCTTCCAAATAAGGTCCAAATAAAGTGCTGGAGGTTAGGACGTCAACATATCTTTTGGTATATTGGTATATAATCCATAATTTATATTTATGTAATATTTTAACTAATCCAGACATACTGAAGACCTTTTAATTTTACTAATGAAATCAATTTTTAGAAATTTATCATGCTAACTAAGGCATTAGTTTCACCCAAGAAAATTCACTTGATGTGCTAATTTTTTTTTTCTTCTTGAGTCAGAATCTTGCTCTTTCAACCAGGCTGGAGTGCAGTGGCACAATCTTGCCTACTGCAAACCTCTGACTCTCAGGGCTCAGGTGATTCTCCTTCCTCAGCCTCCCCGAGTAGCTGGGACTACGGGTGTATGCCACCACACCTGGCTGATTTTGTATTTTTAGTAGAGACAGGGTTTTGCATGTTGGACAGGCTGGTCTCGAACTCCTGACCTCAAGTGATCTGCCTGCCTCAGCCTCACAAAGTGCTGGGATTATAGGCATGAGCCACTGCACCCAGCCTGATGTGCTAATTATTAATGTCATGCTAAAAAGCCTTAGTTGTTCATGGAGATATCAAGAGCTGTAAGTACAAGCTGGTTGGCCATCCCTACAAGGGCATTAGTCTACCTGTAGAGTTGAAGTTTAAACTAAGAGGCATATACACAATATAACACTATCTGTGCTGAAGTTCTTTAAAGTAAGTCACAGACATTGGAACATGTGTACCTTGCCTCTTCTGCTCTGCATTGACTCAGCTGCAGATACATATTTCTTCATTAACAAATTCATTCATACAAGGCACTTCTTATATTTGCTCAACTTTAGGTTGGTCCCTCCTCTTTTTCCATACTCTTTCATCAGTTAAGAAACAAATTCCTCTCCTTACTCCCTGCTTCTGTTGTTATTGAGCATGCTCTTGGGTTGTCACTCTTTACTCCATAATGCTTCTCCAAATATATCCCTTCCAAGAAAATCCACTGTTTCTCCTTAGGAGAATCCTCATGATTCAATTTTCTTTCTCTCCACATGAGCGTTTGAACCCAGGCCTGTCTGACTGTAGAGCCTGAGTTAGCCATGACATTATGCTGCTTCACCTGTATTACCCTAAAACCAAGAATAGCCCAACTATAAACAAGTCCAGCATATCAGGCAACTGCTGATAAGACCAGGGTAGTTAAAACTTTATTAACTACTATTAACTCGAAAGCAACTGTACTATTGGGTTTTAGAGAGAAGACGAAATGTAAATGAAATAATTTTGGAAAGTCATTTTTTATTTAAATGAATTGACCATAAATACATATATTTGAAATAACTTTACGATGGAACTTCAACAAATGGAACTTAAGGAAATTTTAAAAATTACTGTTCCACTGAGCAGACGAGTCATTTTTGATGAGCCTCTAGGCTTCACTTGCTTCCTCTGATGTTGGCAATATGTATCTCTCCTCAACTAGTGAGTGTGGAGATTCTATATCTACTTCTATATCTGTATGAGAGATAAACACTTGCATACAGACTCATAGTTGCATACAGACAAATAGCAACATTTGCTATTGCTCAAATCATTCCCACCTTGTGGCTACCACATATCTCTTACTAGGTTCTAAATGAGCTTGCATGTTCCTATGATGAGACCCAAAATACAATGGCTATCAGCCACACAAGCAGAAATATCTGAGTACCTTTAAAAATAGTAAAGTGTTGTCACTGGCCCACTACTCAAAAACCTATACTTCCAATTCATGTTGCTAAATCCTTAGGAATAGCATCCCTCCTTCATTTTGGGTCTGGAACATTCACAATTGTGGTAAAAAAAAGAAAAACTGGGTGATGCTTCAAATTTGTCTGCCATTTAGATGAACTTGTTTTGAAGTGTCGTTGAAAGAATGCATCTCTGCAACCTATCTGCAGAGGCAGTTCTACAATACAAGAGGCAAATTCAAGTTCCATCAGGGGTCAGGCAGCTGACAAGTATGAAAATGGACCAGCTAAGTGCTATAGTAAACTCAGACATGCCTGGCTCTTCTAAAAACAGCAGTTATCTCTCATCTTCACCTCATTGTTATCAATGGCTATATATTGCCACTTAATCCAGTATTTTTAACTGAAGCTAGAAATCTATAATTTTGTGTGAAATTTATAGATATTAAATTTATGGCTCAATTTCTTTGAAAAATAAAATCCATTTGCGACTTTGGTCCATTTGCTGTGAAAAATCACTAGTTCGCAACTGGTATTCTACAGTGATAACAAAAAGAATAAAAACCTCCCTATTGGTGTTCTATTCATTTTCTTTGCTCTGCAAAGAAATCTGTTAACAGTTTAACTTAGGATTTCCTAACTTATTTCGACTTTAAATTTGTTTGTTTCCTTGTTGAGAAGGGTGTATGAGGGCGTGCTAGCTATACCTTTTTTTAGTTGTTCAGTAAAACATATTTGGAGAGACACTGGAAACTGACATCCTCTGTATAATCTGTGATTCCATGTTTCCATGAAGTTGTCTATTCCATAATGAAATGAGATAAAGATGCAATGTTTGTCTTTGAGTTAGTGTTTCCATTAGCTTTTAAAATGCCATCATGTTTTTCTCATTTTTTAAAATGAGAGTACCTTTATAACTTTTTTTCTTGAACTTTATAAGACCAACACCAGAGACTGGGGTAAGGGAAGTTGGTAGTGACTATTTAACAGGTATGGGGATTCTTTTTGGAATGATAAAAATGTTCTAGAATTAGATAGCGGTGATGATTGCACATCATTTTGAATATACTAGATGTCATGAGATTATACGATTTGAACTGCTTAAAATGGTGATTTTTGTTATATAAATTTTACCTCAATTTTCTCAAAAACAAACAAAAAAAACTATTGTTACAGGGCTAGGACGTGTACTTACTATTAGAGGGGGCATACAGTATCAGATAAGGGTACCATATTTTATTTTGTTTTGTATTCTTATTCGATGGCTCTATTTATCAAACTCCTATGTAATTCTTAATTCTCCCTAATATTCAACCAAAATTTTCCTTGCTGATATTTAAACATTTCTTGTTCTATACTTACAGGTGCTATGAACTGAATTGTGCTCCCCATCCCCAATTCATATATTGAAACACTAACACTCAAGATCTCACACAGTATTTGAAGATAAGGCTTTTAGGAGTAAGTAAGGCTAAATGAGACCATAAGCATGGGGTCCTAATCCAGTAGGATTGGTGGCCTTATAGGGAGGGAGGGAGTGTTGGGGCGGGAGAGAAAGCGAGAGTGCACGAGAGCATGAGCACGTGCAAGGAAGCACATCCTCCCCATACATGCATGAAGAAAAAGCCATGTGAGCACATAGCAGGAAGATTAAGTCTGCAAAGCAAGGAAGAGAGCCTTTGCCAGAACCTGACCTTGCTGGCACTCTGATCTCAGACTTCCAGTCTTTAGATCCATGAGAAAATCAATGTCTGTTGTTTAAGCCATTCAGTCTATGGTGTTTTGTTGTGACAGCCCAAGCTAAGACAACAGGTTAGATGAATGTTAACCATCACCTTCTTTCTAACAAGTCCTACCTGAGTGTCCATAGAGAAAGCCACAAGAGAGCTCTGCATTTTAAGGCAGTGGAATGCACCTAAAGTTCACAGAGAATGGCTATGCATCCCCATCATGACCATTGTGTATTGTAGCATTAGTTTTTATGCATTGTTGAACAGTTTATGATCTAGACCTGTGTCACATATATTTACAGCCTTCTCCAAAATGTAGTTTTGATCAGAGCTGCTCACGCTGTGACCTGGAAGTCAGTCTGGGGAAGGATGAATGGTCTAAGTGGACTTTTACAATTAATTTCCGTGCTTTGTATCTACATGTTACCTCATAGTGCTCTCCGTGGAGTTTCCATGCAGTTAGAATTCAGTTTTATCCATATCAATTGAGATCACTGAAGAAAGATAGGAACTCTGATGACAAAATAGCTGCCATTTTGCAAGGTCAGTATTAGGCTAAGCCATAACTGTTTATTGCTTCCAAGTTTCTTTATCTTTTCATGCAGCTCTCTATTAGTCTTGGTGCCATCATAATGTCATGTGGCCTATACCATAGGTTGCTGCTTGCAATACTGGGCAAGGTGATTCAGTAGAACATGGTCCAGTTCTCAGTGTTACCTGCTGCCATTCACATACCAGAGTTAAGTCTAATGTTGCTCATCCCTGGTAGCTTTAGCAGTTGAAGAGCTGCAACCCTCCTATGAATTTTCAATGTTAAGGAGTGGAGATTACAACAAGGACATAGTTGGTTTGCTTTTTGTGTAGTTGCACCCAACTGCAAGAGGATTGCCAAGCATTTATGATGAGCATGTTGTCTTGTTGGGTAAGCTATACCACTGATACACTTTAGGAAAAATTTTTGCAAATCCAGATGTTACTAAGAGCTTTTGTTGTTCACATTGCATCCACCTCTCTGGATCTTATACTTGCTTCTTCCATCCTGGGGTGTGAAGGAGGAAACGCTTTAGCACTGGGAGAACTGTAGTGGTCCTTCACAGCTCTGGGAGAGGAGCATGCTGTCTATCCCTTCAGAATGAGGCAGGTACACACACTAACCTGTCTTTTAAAAGTGCTTCATTTGAATACACAATAATAATAATTACAGACAGAATTTCATGCACAAAAAGTTACTTTATCAGCTTCCCCTTTGAATAGCTAAGATAATTGAGCAAAATTGGTATTTCTTTGCCTGCACTAGACTTTTAAAAGTGTAAGATTTATATACACTAAAATGTATGCTGAAAGAGTTCCTACTCAATAATGGCATGTCATTAAATAAAATCAGTAACCTTTTTAAATTTTCTTTTTTAATTTAAATTTTGATAGATATTATATTTCCATGGATCTAATATCAAAAAATATAAAAGTACACATTGAATATTCTCATTCTCCTCCTCTTTTTTCCTGATAATCCATTTCTACTCACAGGCAACCATTTGGACTCATTTCTATGTTCCTTTCAAAGCAGTGTTTCTCAAACTTTTTTTTATTATCACTACCCTAAGGAGATCTTTTAAAAATACATTATTTTCAGATTACTTCATCCCGCTCCATTTTAATACACAGATATACTGTCTATCTGCTTTTTCATTATATGTGTATCTTTCCTTTACATACAAAAAGATTAAGACTCTCCCCTTGCCCAGTAACTAATTTTGGCCCCTTTGGGGAGTGATACCTCCCTATTGGAAATGCCTGTTTTAGAGATGTTTTGTTCATATTCCTATATTGCCATGAGATACTATTCAGCTAAAAGAGCAGAGCAGTGCATGCCTTCTTAACTCAATAATATCTCATGGCGATATTTCCACAACATTACATTAAAAGTATTTCCATCTTTTTATTGGGTTACTTAGTATGTCATCTTATAAAGTTTAATTAATTTACTTATCCAGGACCCCAGTGATGGATGTTTAGTTTAAATCCAGTCTTTTGTGCTTATAAAACATGTTTCAGTGAATAGGATTGAACATGTCAAGTATTGAGGTCTTTGGTAGATTAGAGATGGCATGATTTCTTTGACAGTTCTCCTTCAAGAAGTGTGGTCTATGACTCATTCTCTTGAATCTTTGTGACCTCCATAACTGCATGACAAATAGAATATAGTAGTAATGATGCTGTGCTCATCTCTGGGCCCAGACATTAAAAGACTCCATATACCTTGGAACACTTGCAGATGGATCTAATTTCCAAGGTATGAGGAAGTCCAAACAATCCCATATGGAGAACTACTGAGGATCCCAGGTGATAGCTCCCCATTGAGTTTCTAGCCAAAAGCCAGCACTAATTTACTGGCCATGTGTATCAGCCATCTTTGAAAGAAAGAACAGATAATTGGAATAAGGTCTTTATGTTATTCAACTGCTCATCACTGCTTGACATTAATTATGATTGCTTATTGAAGTACTTACTTTCCCTTGATTCAGTGATACTACACTCTCATAGCTTTTCTCTTATTTTTCTGGCCACCATTTCTCAGACTCATTATTGTTTTGTTATCCTGCCCTCAAACTTTAAATATGAAAGTTTCTTAAGGCTTGGTCCTGGACCTGCTTTTCTCTTCCTTATATTATCTTGAAGCAAACTCATCTATGCCCAAATCTTTAGCCATTTATGGAGATAATTTCCAAATGTGCATTTTTGGCACAGAGCTCTTTTCTGATTTCCAAATCTGTGTATCCAACAACTCACCTCAACTTCTCTATTTGGATATTTATGGGTATATCTCACTTAGCACATATAAAATAGAACTCAAACCTTTTTTCTCCCCGGTGTAATCTGTGAATGGAAGACCACCCAAAGAGAGACCAGGAAATCATTTCTTCTATCACTCACTATCCATATCTAACCCATCACAAAATCATCTTGATTTTAGCTCTTACTCTTTCTTATGTTTTTCATGTTTATCTATGCCTACTACCATTATTCTGTGCCTAACCACCACCATTTTTTTACCTGGACACTGCTACAGCCTTCTGACTGATCTCTAGGGTTAATTCTTGCTCCTCTTGAATCTATTTCTACCTTAAGGTCAAAGTGATCTCTTAAAATTGCAAATCAGATCATACCATTCCATAATTAAACATTTTTAATGGCCATTGCTCTTAGAAGCAGTATCAAGATATTTCATATGTCTTTTAACACCCCAACTGATCTAGCATCCTGCTCACCTCAGCAAACCTCCTCTTGTGTCACCCTCCTCTTTCTTCGATAAGATGAGCTACACTGGCTGTCTCGTGTTTTGTAAATATGAAATGCTTCCACCTGACTCTTTCTTCTAATATACTTTCCACAATTATAAGCAAATAATAATGCCATAGGTAGTTTTGTCTGTCTAGTAGATTGTAAACTCTCTATTTTAAGTCCTTTCTGTCATGTTCACTGCTGTGTTCCCAGAACATAGCACAGGACGTTGTACAGGAGTTACATAATAAAAGTTGAAGGATAGATAAATAAAGTTGGTCTTCTTCTGGACGATGGTTTATAAAAGATTTATAAATGTGTAAAAAGATACAGCATGGCCCAGGCAGGCAATTTTTTGAGAATGTTGCCAACTGTTTTGCAACAGTCATACATCCCTCAACCTCCCAATATTGCTGCCTTAAAGGGAAAGAGCCCTGTGTCCTGTAGGACTCAGTAGGACTGAAGCCGCCCCTGCAAGCCTCACTGTACTCTATCATTCCTTGGAAAGAGTTACAGCTTCCTTTTGTGGAATAAAGAAGTGGGTGCACATACTTAGCTGGCTTCCCTGCTATCTGACATATGTCTTTGGAAATATTTCAATGACAATCTGTTTTCTGCACCAGCATGCACCCTAAATCTACCTACTATTGGATAAATGTATGTACATGCTTTGTGCATGGATAAATGCTGGAATCAAAATCCACTGTAACTATACTCAGGGAGTTTTAATTCTTGTCTAAAATTGTAGACATCTTGCCAAACATAATTGCCAAGTGAATCTACTCCCAGTGGAGGTTTTATACAAAGAATTGCACTTGATTATTTGCTTGTATGATGTGACTTAATACATTGTATTGATAAAAATAAATGTATTTCCAAAATTATACTAATTTCTTAAAAATAAGCAGTTTTCTAAGTATTTAGAATAATATAAATATAGTCATTATGTTAAAAAGGTAAATAAGAAAATCATATGTAGATGCACTGTTTCATTTCATTTTTTACTTGATATCTGAATGACATAATGTCCTTTATATCATATATTACATAGCCAGAACTATAATAACTATGTGCTGTGCTTTCCATTGTTATTAAAAGCTTTTTGTGGGATATTTAGAATTTTACTGGGGAACATGATTAGGATTATCATTAATACTTATTTCATACCTACTATATCCAAGCTATTGTTATTGGTCATATTCCTACATCTAAAGCAAAATGTTTTTCAGACTAGCGTCTAAGACAACGTAATGAAAAGCATTTCAAGTTATTCTCTATAGCAGTATAGCGGCTGCTCTAGTCTCATAGTTCTGAAATCTAATCATAAAATGACACAGTAATGTTTGTTATGGCTCCTTCTGCTATCAAATATAATGCAAAGTGATAATTGATACAAGGGAGATCTGTAGAAGTTATGATAAGCACAGAAAAAAAAAAAAAGGAGCCTATCTAACCCTTGGGAGATCAAGGAAGACTTCCCTGAAAACAGGATGTTGAGTCTTTAGGTGAATGGCATCAGTTTCTCTTTGCATTTAGCGCCTTCTTTTCCCTGGCATATCAGTAGCCACCAGAGTCACTACCATGTCTCTCTGGCCCAAGCATTTCATGCATTAATTTGGGGGCAAAGATCTGGGCAGCCACTGCTTGGCCCAAGCAGAAATTAGGGAGGGGACGCTGCATACCTGGCTGTTTCCAAAGCAGAACCCAAACCCACCTCATGGCAGGTGCTCTAGGAAACACTTCCTGATCTCTGTACCTGAGGTCTCTGAGTTCCTGGTGCCTTTGGTACTTCCTACTTTCAGAGCAGTTCACTTCTGAATGCATGCTAGCTTGTGGCTTCCTCTACTATTCCTTTCCCATCTATTTCTTCCAGGGATTCCTTATACTTTTTTGGTTTTTCTTAGTTTTTACAATTTTAAGGTTATTTTCCTGGTCATTTCTAAAGCTTGATGGTAGAAGTAGACACAGTCTTGTGTTCTCAGAACACCATCTTTATCCCACCTCCAGAGCATTCATTGTTGAAATGTTTTATGAGCTGTGAACCTTAATCTTAGATAAAAGGCATGTTACAAATGTTTCCTAAGTGTTTTTGAAAGATTTGTTTCTTTGATTCTTTACTTTGGTATAATGGCTTCTGAATACATAAAGTGTTTTCATATGAATTATCCATCCTTTCCTAACACAACTAATTTTCACATTGCCATTTTTAAATGGTGTCTATTATATGTCGGGTGACAAATAGGAAATAAAGTTAGAAATATGGAATATTGTTAGGGATTGCTCTGAAAAAGATGCAAAGAAATTTCCTTTGGGTACCAACTGGAAGCTGAGTTTATGACAGACTGAAGGAGAGAGAGAGATTGGACTCTGGGAGGCCAGCTAGGCAATTTTGGCAGTAACCTAAGCACTAACTGACTGGACTCAAGATTAAAGTATAAATTGCTAGAATGGATAAAGTGCAAATGGAATGAATAATGAGAAAGAATGAGATCCTGGGTCTCATCACTAACTGATCATATCTAAGATTAAAGTGTGGTACAATGAAGAAGAAGGCAGAAATGGAAGAAATATTTCAAAGAAACACCTGGCAAATCTTGTTGAAATGTTGGCTCTAAGTAATGGGAAGGGGCAATCAAAGGGGGCACTAAGGTCTTCAGTGTAGTCTGAGCAAGACAGTAGTATCATTTGTGGAGACAGAACTCAAAAGATGTGCTTCCTATTCCCCAAGTACACACACTCACACTGGTGCCTTGCAACTGTTGCTATAATCCCTGAGTTCAGTATAAGGTGATTTCATCTTGGACCCCATCCAAGAAAGTTTATTCCTGGAAGTCCTAGAAGGATTTCGTTACAACATCATTTTTCACTCACAACATGATTATGCAACTTGCATGTAATAAGAGAATCATAGGGAAGGCTCCAGAGTATTTGCCTGCCCTGAAAATTAGCCCAAAGACCTGAAGTCTGAAAGAAATTTGGGTGAGCCTATAAAATCAAATTGATGGAGAGTTAAGAATGCTAATAAAATGTACAACATGACCTGTGCTTTGATCCTGAATTAATTTAGGTTTATGTTTACTGCCCCCCAAGAAACAGAATTGCCATGGCACTGTTAGGAGGATGACCTGATTTAAAAAGACTGGGCAGATAAAGTTGCCTGTGGGATGGTAGATATTTTTGGACTTCTCAGCAAGATTCCTGGAACCATTCTGTTTTCAGCATGGCCGGGCTTGACCTCTTTCAGTTTTTGGAAAAATAAATATCTACAGGTACGGTAGGGTAGAAGAGGGGTGAGCCAGCGGGGTAGAAGGTTGTGCCTGACTCCAGATCCCATTAGCATTGCCCTTTTAAGACCTGTCTCTCAACCTTCATCGCTCATGGCCTCTAACAAGCTTCCAGCCTTGGTTTCCTAATTTACACTAAACAGCCAGAGGAGATGCTATGGGACACAGCTGCCCTGGCACTCTCATCTCTGATTCAAATATTGACTTTTTTCCTTGGCAAAATTTTTTTCATTCTTAAAGCAATTTGCCTTTCTAAACTTTTTATCATTTCCCTTTCTTTGGATCGATATTTTGTTGCACCATTTAAATTGTGCCTGAGATTTTTTTTTGGCTAGCTACAACTAATATCTACTTCATACTGTGAAGTCCCTTTCTGAATGTCTAGCAGCCAAAGACAACAATCTTTGTTCAGAATGACTCCTTTCTAGATAAAGGGTTTTCAGTGGGTGAGAGACAAGGAGCTAGCTGTGTAAGCTATAATTTGAAGTACTGGGAATGACCTCTTTAACCATCTTCTTCAGTCTCAACAATTCACATTATGTGAGTCAACTGATGGTAGAGGACACCAGAGGCACACGGGCAGCAGGATCCACCCCTATGCAGTGCTGTGGAGTAGAAGGGAAAATAATTTCCTTGGCTCATTTATTTTTCATGACTGGTTGTTTGGCTGGTTATTCATATATTACCTTTCCCTTTGCTTTCTTGGTGGGAAATGGGAATGAATTTGAAGGTTCTTGTGAGAATTACTATACCATAGAAATGTTTCATGTACTCTTGGTGGTGGTTGATGCTCATAAGGTTGTTTGGAGCATTTTAGCATAATGGTAGGGGAATCTTGTTTAAAATGGCCAGATCAAGTTCTAGCCTTTTAACAGTCTTTGATTTGGGGTAAGATATTTAGACTAAGACACATTTTCCTTATATGTTAAAGTGAATGAATCAGACCTTATGATCGAGAAAGCCCCTACTAGCTCCCAAATTCTTTTGAGTCAGGGTCTCAATCTCTTGCCTAGGCTGGAGTGCAGTGGTACTCTCATGGCTCACAGCAACTTTGAATTCCTGGGCTGAAGTGATGCTCCTGCCTCAGACTCCCAAAGTGCTGGGATTACAGGCTGAATTCTTATATTTGCTAAAGATTTTTGTCTAGATTTCTTCATGCGAGCTACCCTACTCCTTTCAGTCAAAAGCTGAACACAGACGCTTCCAAGACATACAGGATGAGACTAGACCAGTTGATGTGGGTGCTCTGGACTTGGTGGGAGAGACCCGGGTTGTGGAAAAACCAGATCATGTAGGGAGAGAAACATTTATTTAAGGAAAAAAAATAGAAAGAAACCTTACTGCAGGGGAGGGAGGGGAGTGTAGAAACATGCGACACGCACCTCTAGGTTGTGGTTCTTAAACTTGAGTGTGCATCACAATCACCTGGGAGGCCGGTTAAAACAACGACTGCTGGCTCCACCTCCAGAGTTTCAGACTCAGTAGATCTGGTGTAACACATGAAAATGCGCATTTCTATCAAGTTCCTGGCAAGGCTGATGATGCTGGTTGTAGGGAACTCAGAGAACCATTGTTCCCTGTCATTTTCTCATTTTTAGGTGTTGCTGTCTGAAAGTGAGCATGTTAGTTATAAAGTAGACTCAAATAGTAGAGGACTGAATGGGTCTTTTTCTGTTTTCTTTTTTTTTTTTAATCTCCTTTGGAGTTGATTCCAGGCTTGGTATTGAAAGGGACTGCCCCTTGGGACAGTGGCTATTGTCACTTCCTATTGCTTTTATGTGCTATAGGAAGGTAGACAGCTACTCATTTTCTCTCTGCTGCCATCCTGAGGAAAATAGAAAACAGGAGATGCATTCATTTATTTTCTCATTTAACAAATATTTATTAAGTTCTTACTGTGTTGTAATCACTTTTCTAGAAGCTAGGGATCTAGCAGTGAACAAGACCAACAAAAAGCCATCTACTCATGGAGCTTCTATTCCAGAGTGTGGTGAAAAGAATTCAAGGAATTTCTGCATCCCAAAAAAGACAATTTAGTGATCAGTTGGATATTTTATTGATCACCTACTCTACACCCATCACCCCAATACACAGCTGACAGTAGGGTGAGACTACCATATGATCCACACCCTCAGAGTTTGATTTCAGGAGTATTTATGGAGAATGCTGGAGTTTGATTTCAGGAATATTTATGGAGAATGCTTCATTTTTTCACTAAGTGATAAGTTATGTGATACTTAAGTTATGTGACACTTAAGTTATTTTAAGGCTGGTAGTTCAGAGGAAGGACAACCATCATGTGGGCTGAAGAACTGTCATTTGGCTTTTGGATTCTGCTCTCCTGTCTATAACAAGCACACCTTGTGCTCACAGTAAAGCCCGTACTACATAGCACCACATGGCCCCAAGGCCTGACCTACTTCCTGCTCAGATAAACTTCCAGACGTAGGGCTGCTATGGCCCACATTGTGGGGTGACAAACACTAGGACAAGACTCCCACGCTTCCTTTTGGCGCTCCCAGCCTTGCTTTCCAGGGAAACCTGCAGGCTAGCTTCCATTTGTAAATCAAGCACAAGCACTTTGGATTCTGGGGAACTTTCCTATTACAGCTGTGTTTTGTCATTATGCAGCAATATTTAACTAGCATGTTTCTATAAACATAAAAATCTGAGGTAAAATTACAAAAAGGCTAAACTGAAACATACAGAAACAAAAGCAACTTAAAATCAAGACATACTGGGGCTGGCATCAAACTTATGAAAACAATATAGCACAGAGTAGATGACGACTGCATGTTGAAAGTATGACTACTCAACCAGCTGCCAACCAATCAATACAACTTTACTTTTTGTCAAAAGGAAGCTGAAAAGAGGACAAAGATTTAAGTTTAAATGTTCTTTCAATGTCTCTGAAGGAAGTCATCAAACCAGTCGATTTTTTTCAAGTTAAAAAAAAAAAACTTCATATCATAAAATAGGCAAATTTGAATGCCCCAGTACAATCAACTTGGTGATTATTTAGGGTACCAGATTATTCACTGTCCCAGGTGGTCAGGTAGTTGAGCTAAGGATAGAATTCATTCCTTCTAGTAAAGGCAGTGTGCAGACTAGTTAATAACATGGGCTCTGGAATTCAGGTGGAGATTTGGTGACACTCTCAACCTTTGCTCTGAATCTCCCACCATACTACTTCGAACACAGTACTTTATACAGAACGCCAAAGTCCAAGGCATTATGTCTGAGAATAAATTTATGTCTTAGGAGCTTCAGTATAAGAATATGGGATTTTTCTTTAGTTGGCTTATTGTGTATATTAAAAAGTGAGTGTCATGTGTGGAAAGGGCATTAGGCTATGAAACAGACACTGGGTCCTTTAGAGGCTCTCACACTATCTGTATGACCTTAAGCAAGTCCATTAACCTTTCTAGGCATCAGTAATTTTTCTGTAAAGATTTACCAAAAAAAAAAAAAAAAAAAAAATTCTAGTTCATGTTTTTACAATCCCTTTGAAAGCAACTAGATTTGGTAGCCCTTTGAGATGAGCATCTATGTGGGCAGACAGCATCCTCGGTGGAAACCTCCCAGATCCCCCATCATGCTTCCCCTTGCCTCGGTGGCAGGTGCACTAGTATACAACTAGCAAAAGAGGGAGGAACAAAATGGAGAGAGGCCTCTCCAGCTGTGCCCAGCAAGTTAACCAAAGCTGGCCCACCCAGGGTCTGTGCATGCTCAGGTCTTCTGTAGTAACACCAAAGAAAAATAGACAAAACAGGACCTTCATTCTTTACAAACATCCTTTCAGCTGCAAATAGTTTTCTTTCATCTTTCTTTTTTTCCCCTCCAAGCTACTTTTGGTGTGCATTTTCACCTGATTTCACCTGCATGGAAGTATTATTGGGGTGGTGGGCTCTGTGTGATTTGTCCTGGTCCTACAACCCCTAGGGTTGGCTTTGCATGTGGGATCAGGATGGTCTGTGTTGGAGGTCTTTTGCTTCTTAAATATTAATGAAATCAGCCTCTTCCAAGAATATTCTCAAATCCTCTGAAGGTTCTTAAATGTTGCAGTTTGCATTTAGCTATTTACATTAGCAAAGATTGTTGTACAAACAGGTTCTGGCGGCCTGTCAGTCAGAGAGCCCTGCTGGCTTCGCTTCACAGAAAGATACAGAAGTGTGAGTTAAATGAGCCCAGCAGGCATTTAACCTCTGGGTCTGGAAAAATGTTGACTCATTGAGTGATTTGGGAGGTGGGATTACAGACCTATTTGGTTAAAAAGCTTGAAGCTCCTCAAACCAAAGCTAGTAAAAAGAGTGATTAGAGCTAACATTGATTAATTAACTGTACCAACAACTGTGCTAATAATCTCCAGAACAAGTTATCATGTATAAACATTTTATTTCTATTTTATATATGTGGGAACACAGGCACAGGGAAAAATATCTTGATCAAAGTCCCAGACCAATAAGCATTGGTAGGCAGTCTCTTTCCAGATCCTGTGCTTTTAACTATTAGTCCACATGACCCTTTGAAAATGTATTCCTTATAGGTGTACAACTTGGCATAGACACTTTCTGGAACAATTTAATACCTATTAAAATGAAGTAATTAATTCAGGAATTCCACTTACTGATGTCTACTTTAGAAAAATATACCCACTCATTCACCAGGAGGCATTGACTATATCATGATATTAATAAAAAAAAATTCAATGACCTGAGTAGACATTAGTAGGGAGGCAGATGAATAAACAGTAATTTATTCATTCTATGGAATAGTACATAACTATTAAAAATAAAGCAACTAATATTACATCATTTACATAAAACCCGAAAACAATATTGCCTATTTTCTCTGGATCTATATGGGTGTGTAAAGATCTGGAAGAATGCATGCAGAGTAATAGCAGTGGTTATTTCTGGGACACGGCAGAAGGGAAGGTAACAGAGCTGGTAATCAGAGGGGCTCTGGCCTTATCTGTCAAGTTTTCATTTTCATGTTTTATAATTCATTTTCATGTTTCATTATTCATTTTCATGTTTCACTGTTCATTTTCATGTTTCACTTATGCAATGAAAAGAAATAGAAATTGAGAAATAGACATATACATTAATTAATTGATTAGAACTATTTTTCACAAAGGATTTCAGCTCTGGAAAACCCCTGAATAGGAATTTGGAATCACAGGATGGTGGGGCTGGAAGGGACCCTAGAGATTTTCTAGTCTAACCCACATGTTTCACCAATGGAAAAAGTGAAGCTCGGGGAGATTATGTAGTTTGTCTACAGCCTCACAAAGAGTACTCATCTCAGTGAGCTTGGGCTGCAAGACTTCTGGCACCCTGGGAGTGCTCACACCCCCACTATGAGCTTGTCAACTAGGGCTCCATCAGCAGATGAATCCCTACAAAGTCCTCCCTGGCAAAGTCAAGGAGAGGTTGGCCCCAGGCTGGGTGGACTTGGGACATATGCTCTAGTAACCCTCAGCGTGAAGAACTGCTGAGCCCCTCAAATTAAAAAGCCTGTGGCCATATTTTTCAGAGACTTTATGACAATTCTTCCACATGCATATTCATCATGAAGGAGAGTGTTTCTATATTTGAAACTACATTTTTCTTGTTTGTTTTGGGTGGCTGGGTGACTTGGATTTTTGTTTTTAATTCTTCTTTGAGAATAAAGAGAAGGAAAAATCCTACATTGCTTTCAGCTTGTGCAGCCTCCCCAGAGGTGTGAGATATAAACACAGTCTGTTTCCTGTATGGCTTTCCCAAGGGCACTGAAAATGTGATATTTAATTGGCTGTTCCATGTCTTCAGTTCCTTGGTAAAACGGCAGACACATCATGAAATGAGAAAGAGCATCTGTGGCTGAATCATGGTGAGCAAGAGCAGCTCAGGAGAAAAGAGCAGCTTCCACGTGTACTTCAGACCTCAGATGCTCAGAGAAGGAGACACTTACAAGCTTATATTAACCTTAAAAATAAGTATTTCAGAAGTTTATATGGGGAGGAACCACCCTCTGTTGCCTTTTCTTTCACTCATCTCCTAGAGATCCAGCCCAAGCCTAGGTATCTCAGCATGTTTTTAAGGAAAAAAAAAGAAAGAGAAACACTTTGGTTATTTTTATAGGAAGGAATAGTAATAATAGTAACTAACTTACCAAGTGCTTTTTTCTATGTAAAACCTTTTTTTATGGTAGTCGTAATTTTTTTGTAATTAAGTTGACTTTTTAGAACAGTTATAGATTTATGAAAAAATTAAATGAAAAGCATGGAGGGTTCTTATACACAACCCTCCCCCATCCCAAAGCTCCCCTTATTATTAACATCTTGCATTGGTGTGGTATATTTGTTATAACTGGTGAGCCAATATTTATACATTATTACTAAAGCTTATAGTTTACATTAGGGTTCACTCAACATGATACATTCTGTGGGTTTTGACAAATGTATAATGACAATGTGTCCACGATTGCAGTATCATAAAGAATAGTTTCACTGCCCTAAAATGTCCCTATGGTCCACCTATCCATCCCTGCTTCCCTGCCTCTGAACCCCTGGCAATCATTGATCTTTCTACTGTCTGTATAGTTTTGCGTTTCCCAGAATGTTATATAGTTGGAATCATACATTTATTTTTAAAATCAGATTTATTATGGTAAGTTAACTCTTTTTAGGTATATAGTTCTGAGTTCTAACAAGAGTGTAAAGCAGTGTGACCACCACCACCATCACCAAAACCAAGATATAGAGTGCTTCCACCACCCCAAGCAGTTCTCTCATTCATGCCCCTTTATATGAAGTTCTTCAATAAACTCTTTCAATCCTCCCAACAACCCTTTGGGGAAGCTTCTCTCACTCTGTCTACTTTAAGGGATCTAGGCACAGAGAGGTTTAGTGATTTTCTCAAGTTCACACAGTAACTAGAGTGGTAGAACCAAGATTTGAACCTTAGTGATATACCTCCAGAGTCCATGTTCCAGTGTCCACTTATAATGGTTTAATGTCCTGCTTGTACACTCCAAAAACAATGACACTGTATTGAGTCACAGAACACATTACGCTAAGAAAGACTTACCTCCCAATTTGCTAGTAAAATACATAGGCGCCCCTCTCGCCCCCAACAAAATGGAAAGGGCTTTCCTAAGGTCCTGAGGTCATTGATGGGATGGAACTAAAACCCAGGACTCCAGTTTTAAATACAACCTCAATAGCATGCTTTGCTCATAATAGGTACTTCATAAATATCTCTTCATTTGACAAGAAGAATATTTAAATTATCAAGAGTAATGATCACAAACAGGGTGACTGTAAACCTGAGAGGCTCTAAGATGCTGCATATGTTCAGCTTTGAGGCTGTGCCAGTATTTGAGACTGCTCTCCTTGTCAGAGTGTGAAGGGGGCCTCACATACACTAGAAGATGTAGGGCAGCACCATAACACTGATAAATTCTGAGGCCTTCTTAGAGGCTCTGATGCAACAGCAAGAGATACAAAAAAATAAACTATACATGTGAAGCTAGAAAAATCACACAATACTCCCTCACTTCCCACCCTTCCTTACCTTCCACCACCACTTGGAGAAAAAGTCTTATTGCTGACAGCTGAATCCCCTAAGGTGATCTCTGGAACTCCTCACCTGGTGGAATGTGGAAAGCCAAAAAGGACCTAAGCTAGTTCCCTCCAGCTCTTTTATAAGGCCCTAATCCACTCATGAGGGTGGAGTGTCATGATTTAATCACTTCCCCCAAAGGCACCGCCTCTTACTACTACCACAATGGGGGTTAAGTTTCAACATGAATTTTGGAAGGGACACACATTCAAACTACACTAGTATTCATGTCTTACAGGACATTGTCTCTTTTTAAAACATTTTATTTTAAGTTGACAAAAGTGTTTATATTTATCATGAACAACATGATGTTTTGAAATACATGTTCCTTATGGAATGGAAAACATGAGCTAATGCACACATTACCTCACACAGTTATTTTTTGTCATGCGAACACCTAAAATTTATTCTTAGCATGTTTCAAGAATACAGTATATTGTTATTAACTGCAGTCACCATGTTGCACAATAGGTCTCTTTAGCTTATTCTTTCTAACTGAAATTTTGTATCCTTTGACCAACATCTCCAACTTCCCCACCACCCCAGCCTCTGATAACTACCCTTCTGCTCTCTGCACTTTCATGTTAATTGCAGTAATAGTCACAAAAGCCAAGATATGGAATCAACCTAAGTGTCCATCAACAAATGAACGGATAAAGAAAATGTGATCTGTCTTTCTCTCTGTCTCTCTCTCTCTCTCTTTCTTTCTCTCTTTATATTGGAACTCTCTATATATGTACACATACATATGTATATATAAAATTCCATTCTATCAGTGACTTTGGTAACCTTAGGAAAGCCACTTCCCTTTTGCAGGGGTGGGGGGTGGGGGGCATATGTATTTTACTGTTGTAGACACCAGAGTATCTGCAGGAGGCTTCATGAAGCTTGACTACATCATAAAAATGAGCAGGATTTAAGTAAGTGGCTGGAACAGTGCCTGGCACATAGAAGGCTCTTAATAAATATTTGTTGAATAAAAAAGGAAAGGAAATATGTATCTTAGGGGATATACATATATATACACACATATATGTGTGTGTATATATATATATCATATACATATCTATGCCTCAGTGTGGGCAGAGGCACAGAGGTGGAACTGATCCCAGTCAGCCTGAGGCAAAAGAAACTAGATCTTAGACATGGTGAGCATAGGAGTACTAGATTGTCATGACCCAGAAGGAAAATGACTCTGACTGTGCCAGACCCCACAAGGTGTCTTATTTGAGCCTAACAATAACCTCCACATGTGAATTTTTACTGTCTCTATTTCTTATATGTCACTATTTAAGCTTCACGCAGTAAAAAATTTGCTAAAGATCACACACCTAGTGATTAATGAATTAGTAATTCAAACTCTGTTTTGTCAACCTTTAAAACCTTCATTCTTTCTACTGCATTACAGTCTTTCTTAGGGAGCTGGTGTGATCAAACCTAGATATCCTCCATCAGTTCTTGATGAAGGGAAAAAGAAAAGTGGTGATTTATGAAATTGGTCACAGTTTTACATATTTCAAAAAGGGTGGTAAAGGAAGAGAATGGAAGAAGGGGACTCAGCTGACAGGCTGAATTGAAAACTGGCAACAATAATAGGAAGAACAAAATATAAATGTTATTTGACGCAAACCAAAGCAACAAGACACAAGAGATGAAGGGGATAGTGAAGCAGTAAAGGTTAACTATAAGATTTTGGGACTGATAAGGTAAAAAATATATATATATATTGCCTTGGAAAGAAAAGACTGGCCCAAGAAATGGAATCATGTGGGTGAGGGGAAGAAAATGACAAGCTTTGTTTGGGATATGATGATTTGGAAATGATAGTTAGAGACATAAATGGAAATATGCTGCAGGCATTTGAAAATGAGTCTAGATAAAGATCAGGCTAAAATACAAAATTGGAAGCTGGCTGTATTGAATAAAGTCATGAGTCCAAAGCAGGAAGTGTAGAACAGAGCCTTGAATCACACCCACAACGGGAAAAAGACAGAGAATTCAAAAAAACTACTAAATAGAGAGTAGCTAAAGGATGAAGACATAGCTACTAAATAGTAGCTAAAGGACGAGGACATCGATGGATGGATGGATGGATAGACAGATTATAAGCTGTAGATAGGTAGACAGGGAAGTTTTTATGAACAAGAGGTAGTAGAGTTTATGGAGAAAGTGATTAACTGTCACATGACATAAAGACAGTGTATTAGGATCCTAGTTTAGCTTCTATAACTGAGAAATCAAAATGGTAGTGTTAGATGGTTCAGGGCTAATATGGCGATTCCTCAATCATCAGAATCCCAGGCCCCTTCAGCCTTATTGCTCTGCTTCCTTGGCACTGGGCTTCCATCTCATAATCTAAGGTAATTCCTTCACTTCTTGCATACATTTTTATTCAAGACTGCAGGAAGGAAGAAAAGGAAAACGGGAAGGGCTTGCCTTAAGAGTTGTATGTATCATTTCAGTTTAGATCCCATGGCCACACCTAGCTACAAGGGAATCTAGAAAATGTATATTTCAGTTGGGCAGCTGTGTGCCCAGATGAATTTTAACTTCTTACTATATATAATAAAGAAAGCATGATATGGAAGGACCACTAACAGTCTTCACTACAGATGGATAAGATAATAATTCAAAAAAGACCCTTGAATTTGACAAGCTGTTGGCTACTAAAAAAGCCTATGTAACTCTTCTTCCTGCCTCCGATCTTGCTGTCTTCCAATTCATTGTCCATACTGCAATTAGAAGTAAGTTTCTAAAAAGTGTTACTCCTCTGCTTAAAGCTTTCATTGGCTCCTCAGTGCTTTTAAGATAAAGTTCCAAACTTTAAACATAGCTAAGATCTCATAAGTAGAACCCTACTTACCTTTGAAGACTCATCTCTCTTTACTCTCCTCCCTCACACAGCCTATTACACTCTGTGTACCTCCCTGAATTTCTTCAGCTGCCTGGAACATCGTGTTTTTTCCCTAGTGCATCTGAGGATTTGCATCCCCTGTTTCCTCTTCTTGGTATGCTTTTCACCACTTTGCTTGGATTCCTCCTATCGTCCTTCAGGTTGGATACCGTGTCTGCCAAGGTGCTTTCACTGTCCTTCTAAGACTGAGTTTTGTTCATAAAGTTTTGTTCTGTGTTCCAGAAGCACCCTGCTTGTCACATGTACCACTTATCCAAATCTGCTTTGTAGGGCTCAGTTTCTCTGTGTTACCCACAAAACTATCAGCTCATTGAGGAAAGAGGTAATCTCAAATCCAAATTTGTACACCAGAGGTTATCCCATGGCCAGTGAAGAGTATGAGATCCCAAACTATTAGTTCAAAGGAAGAAAGGCATAACTATAATGAGAAAAAGACCCCAAAGCCATCATTTATTGAAGCAAGTGAAAACACTAAATTTCCTGCCCACTCACTGCTGTTTCTTAGGCTCAGGCTCCTCTGCTACATAATGAGGGACTTGTAACTCTGCTGACAAATGGCAAAGAAAATGAATTACTTTGACAAGGAACATTAAAGCATGGCATTCATCTTACATCCTGAAACATTGTTGGATGCCATGGTTCCATGTCTTAGAGTTAGTCATATTGTTTTTGGCAATTCCCATTTCGAGGCGGTGGGGGGATGGGGGGTTGGGAGGAATTGTCTATTGCAAAGGAATCATCCACAACCCGCTATTTAGCAGAGCTGTAAAAGCTTATTTGAGCATTACCATGGCAACCACTGGCCTAACACTGCACTGTAGTATACTTGTCTAGACAGCACCAAATTCATCAGCACTTTCTCTTTTGTATGCCTGATTTTAAACAGGCAGGTGTATATCCAAGGTGCTACTGGGACAGAAAAAAATTTTCTCCATGTAGGCAAATGAGAATGTCAGAAGCATCCTGTGAGCATCTAAATGGCTAGCATTGAAATCTGTACTAATTTGAAAGCTTTTAGCATTAGTCTGTGTTTTTCTTTTTAAATAAAACCTTACTAGAAATAAAGAACTAGAAATATATCCATATGGCCTGCCAACTGTGTCTAAAAATAGCTGATGTGAAAGAAAGAACTTACTAACTTTTAAATTTATATCAAACTAAGAATCAAGAATGCTTTTTAATTGTATTCTTCTTGTCACTAGTATTTGGACACAATACCAAATTGATACGAAAGACCATAAATCAGACATACATTAGCTTAGAGTTTTTATAGTGTTCTCTTCAATGGAGGAATCTGGATAGGACCAAACCTTCAGGACCCACCAGTTGAGTTTTACTGAAACTCAGTGTCATGCATACGTGAGGAAAGAGCCTTTCCTAGGTCTTGCTTGGTCTTGAATCTTTAGCAGTGTTGCAAGAACCACACCAAAGATCCTCCAGGAATATTTTGGAACAGAAGAGCTAGAAAGAATACATGTACATTTCCCTTCAGACTTGATACAACCAGTGGTTTTGGCTAGCTTATGGATTTGAATAAAAACTTTGAATTATATTTGTATATAGTTAACTGTGTGTCTTGTATCTGTATGTGTAATTTACTCTAATTTGCTAGTAAACAACTGGAGCCATTTGGCCTAGGCCTCACATTCATAGAAGCCATAAAATTTAGAAATTTGACCTTGTCTCCAAACAAAGATATACAAATAGAGACAGGATGACCAGATGGCATTTATCAGATAACGTTAAACTTGGGTCTATTATTGGACCATACTGCTTTGCAGGACATTATGAGTTAGTATAGTTTATAAATCCCACTATGATTGCATGGAGATAATACTTATATCACATTGCTTTGTGTGTGTAAAAAACATTAGTTTGTTAAACGTAATATTATGTGCTATGGACTGTTTATGTCTTCCCAAAATTAATATGTTGAAACACTAACCTCTAATGTGATAGTATTTGGAAGTGAGACCTTGGGGAAGTAATTAGGGTTACATTGGGCCATGAGGGTAGAGCCCACGTAGTAGGATTTACTCCCCTACAGAAAGAGAAAGATACTCAAGATTTTTGTCTCTCTGTGCATTCACTAAGGAAAGGCCATGAGAGGGTATGACAGGAAGAGGACCCTCACAGAGAACCCAACCATTCGGTAGCTTGATCTTGTATTTCCAGTCTCTAGAACTGTCAGAAATAAACGTTTGCTGTTTAAACCACCCAGTCTGTGGTATTTTGTAATAGCAATCCAAACCAAGACAGTGTGTTAAAAAAAAAAAAAAAAAAAAAAAGTGTGTCTTGTCTTCATTTTAAAATATGTGTCAGTAGTCTCATGGAACTGAGGAAGCTTAGGTCTTTCTCACAGCTCAGAAATCTCTGGCATGTGTCATCACCTTTGTTAGTGTTTGGTCCCCTAAGATTTTTTTATTGACTTTATGACATGTAGTAGATGCATAATGAAACATTAGTTTAATTAATACATGAATGAATGAACAATGGATATGAATGAAATAAACAAATTTTGGTTTCTAATCAACTTCTCTTAAATTATATACAAATAGCTATTAAATGTGCCTTAGGCATGGTTAAGCAAGTGAAAGAAATCTGATAAACAAGGAGCAAATCCAGGAAAATATAGATTTTGGTATTACTTCATGGAACTGTGAAGCCAGACAGATGCAGAGGGTAGTAAAATATCACTAATTAGGAAAACTCCAAGGAGAAGGTAAATTTGAGTTACTGAAAAGTGAGCTACAGAATATTTTTTAAAGAAGTAAAGTTTCAAGAGAACTAGCAGTATCCAGGCAGCCCTCCTTGCTACCAAGATGCTCAAGAGAAGGTCAGCCCCGTTGAAAGAACAGTAAAGGAAGAGCCCAAGAGATCAGTGAGCTAAGCCTGCTCCTACAAAAGTAGAAATGAAGCCAAGAAAGGCAGCAGGAAAGGATAAATCTTTAGACAAAAAAATGCAAACAAAAAGGTAAAGGGAACAAAGGGAAGTGACTAACCAAGAAACCAAATAAAATTTACCTGCAGAAAACAGAGAAACTAAAAATGAGGAGAGTCTAGCCTCTGATGAAGTGAAATGAAAGAAGCCAAGTGTGGTTAATATTATATATCATGCTTTATCGGTGATTCTTGTCTTCCCTCTTGTAAATCCACAGGAATATTTTTATTAACCATTTTGTAAATGCAAGTTTTTACTAGTTCTAGAAGCATTTTTGAGAAAGGGGAAATCCCACCTCTTCTCATTTTTTAAGTGCAATCTTTTTTTTTAAGAGGTAGAATTATTTTCTGGTTGTTTATTTTGTATTTTTTTGGTGTAACCAGAAAATCGTGGGATATTGAATTATGGGAGACTGTGATTGTCTTGGGTATCAGCTTAATATTCTAGCTGGTGGTACTTTTTATCCTGTAATACAAAGCATACTAAATGGCAATACAGAGTCATAGTTACACACTTAATGTGTCTTGAACATTTAAAATTACTTCTATTCCCATGGGCTTTCGTTTTGTTTCGTTTCTTTTCTTTTTTTGGTAGAATTACCAAACCACTCCTTGATCATAGCTTTCCATGTCAGAATTACATGCACTCTGTAACATCTTTGGTCATGTTAGTCCTGTTTTCCTAGTAATTT
This sequence comes from Rhinopithecus roxellana, assembly GCF_007565055.1. Lineage (NCBI taxonomy): Eukaryota > Metazoa > Chordata > Mammalia > Primates > Cercopithecidae > Rhinopithecus > Rhinopithecus roxellana. The sequence goes on from NC_044551.1 coordinate 48,582,198, forward strand.
TGTGAAAGATTAAAAATTTGAGTGTGTAGTATGTATGATATTAAATTGTGCTGTTTTGGAACTTATGTAACAGCTTATATCAACCTTTCAAGATAGTAATACTTGATACCTTCTTAAGGAAAATTTGCTTCCAGATTTTAAGCTGAAAAGTCACTGGAATAACTGTTTGAAAAAGATTTATAACACATGACTTTTTACATTTTGGGTATGTCTGTTAACAATTGTGTACAAATTGTAACGTCTGTGTACTAATCTCAACCATTTAAATCTCAATTATGAAAGAAAAAAATATGCCTTCAGAGGGTGACATCAGCAAGATGACAGAATAGGAGTTTCCAGGGCTCATCCCCTCACAGAAACATCAATTTGAACAACTATTCATGCATGAACATCCTTTCACAAGAGCTCTGGAATCTTGTGATTCCAGATCACAATTCCAGATTCTGGAATCTGTGAGAGACTATGGCACCTGTGCAGGGCACAGAAATTAAAAAAAAAAAAAAAATGCATTGAGTGAGGTAGACAATTTCACATTATGTTTGTTACTCCACCCCAAGCCCACACAGTGCAGTATGGAGAGAGATATCCTCCAAGTAGGGGAAGGAGAGTGAAGTGAACATGCAAATTAACCTTAGACCCTAGCACAAGGCCTGCCCTATTGAACCATGATTCAAAGCTGGTTTTTGCAGTCCGAAGGCACCAGGCAGACCTCTGTGGCCCCAGGCTCCAGACCCACCCCAGCACCAGGCTGGCCCTCAGAGTCGCAGAGTCCAGTCCTGCATCAGTGCCAGGCCAGCCCACATGGGCCCAGGCTTTATAATATTTATTAGTTATATTCATGTACGATATATAATAATAATAGAAAGATAAATAATCACTAGGTTGCTGTGAAGATTCAATAATTTAGTAAACACAATTTGCATATAAGAACACTGGCTCATAGCACTTGTTAGGAATTATTGGGGTATTTTATCTTCAGAAACATAGTTAATTTGAGAACAGAAATTTCAAAAGTAACAATAACAGGTGACAATGGAATATATTTTTCAATGGCTAAGAGAAAACAGCTATTAATATAATGTATATCAACTAAATATTCAAGAATGATGGCAAAATAAAGAAGTCTTGAAATAAATGAAGACTGGGAGGGATCACCAGCAACTCTTTGGCTCTGTATTTCCTATTAAATATTACTTTTCCATATGTAAGAAATTTATCCAGATGGAACAAATGATATACAAGAAGCAATGATGAGCAAAAGAATGCTTTAAATTGTACATAAATATAAATATTCATTAACTGTAAAAATAATTATTAATTTGAAGTTTATAAGAGGAAATTGGAAGTAAAATTTTGAACAATTTAACATAAGATGAGAAAGAAAATAAAAGTCAGGTAGTCTAACTGCTGAATAAGGTTTAGGAGGATAGTAGTAATGCTAACTAAATATAGAATTTTATGTCAGATAGTCACATTAAAAAAAAGCAAAACAGTGGAAATTATTTTTATACATTTTATACTTGTTTTGGATTTCCACAGCAGCATTCTTTTTTCACTTTATAACTCTTTTATTCTATCTTTTTAAGCATGCATTTTATATGTAAATATGTATACTGAATATTAATATTGCTGCATCAGATTTTTTTTCATATTTACCTGCTATACCTTTCTGTTACACCTATACTTGTCCTTTTACTCTTATCCTTCCATTATCTTTTGTCCCTCTGTTAAAGAGCATATAGCTGACATTTAAGAAATCAAATCTGAGAGTCTTTGTTAACTAAATAACTTAGGCTGTTCACATTTATTTTGTTTAGTGGCCCAGGCTTTAGACTATCCTCTGTGAATCCCAGCTATAGGCCTATCTCTACAGACCCAGATTCCAGATATACCTCAATGGACCCAGAAACCAGGGCAAGCAGCCTGAGGACTTCAGCAACATGGTTGCCTGTACACCCCACCATCCAACACTTCCAGAATCTCTAAATGGACTGACTGGTAAAGGGCTTTCTCAGCTAAAACCAGTCTGTAAAGACTGGAGGAGGTGCCTACCTCTTCAAATGCTCAAACATCAACACAAATCCTCAATGATCACTAATAATCAGGCTCAAGAATCATAATGACATCAACAAAGGAACAAAATAAAGCACTGGTAACTGGCCATAAAGAAACAGAGATCTACAAATTGCCTGAAAAAGAATTTAAAATAATCATCTTAATGAAGTTCAATGAGCTACAAGAGAACACATATAGACAACTACACAAAATCAGGAAAAAAATAATTTCAACGAATAAATATAAACCATTAAAAAGAAAAAAAAAAAAAAAAAAAAAACAACAGAAACTCAGGAGCTAAAGAATACAATGACCCAAGTGAAAACTTCCATATAGAGCTTAAATATTTGCACAGTAAACTCAGTCAAGCAGAAGCAGCAATCAGCAAGCTTGAAGAAAGGACATTTAAAATAACCCAGAGGAACAAAAAGAACAAAGAATTTTAAAAAGTGAAGAAAACTTATGGGACTTTTAGGGCACCATCAACAGAATCAATGTATGTATTATGAATGTCCTAAAAGGAGCAGAGAGAAATAACGGGGAAAAAAGTCATTTTAAAGAAATAACAGAAACTTCCCAAATCTGAAGTGGGAAATGAACATCTAGGTTCATTAATCCCAAATAATCAAAAACAGATTAAACATAAAAAAGATCTTCACCAAGACACATTATAATCAATTTTTTTTTTTTTTTTTTTTTTTTTTTTTTGCCAAAGACAAAGAGAATTCTGAAAATAGCAAGAGAAAAGCAACTTGTCACATAAAATGGAACCTCTATAAAACTATCAGTGGATTTCTTAGCTAGGAAGAGTGGAATAATATATCATAAGTACTAAAAGAGGAAAACTCAATCAGGAATATCACACCCAACAAATTTGTTCTTCAGCAATGAAGGCGAGAGAGATAAAGACTTTCTCAGCAAAGCAAAAGTTGTGGGAGTTCATTACCATTGAACTTGCCTAACAAGAAATGCTGAAGGGAATTCTTCAAGTTGAAATGAAAGGACACTATTAACAACTTCAAATGTATGGAAATATATAATGTAAAAATCTAGTCAAATATAGTCAAATTTAAAACACTCTAATATTGTAATGGTGGTATACACATTACCTTTATAGCATAAAAATTAAAAGGCAAAAATGGTAAAAAATAACTAAAATAATTTGTTAATGTATGTACAATATAAAATATGTGAATTGTGACAGCAATAACATAAAACATCAGGGCAGAAGAAGTTAAAGTGCAGAGTTTTGGGATGTGGTAGAAGTTAAGTCTATCAATTTAAAATAGAATGTTATAACTCTAAAATATTTATATAAATCCCATGGTAACCACACAGAACTTGGTACTAGTTTCTGCTTAACTAAATTCACAATATTCTTCTGTTACCCTTGAAAATTCTCTGGAAGGAATGTAGTTACAAACTACATTGTCTCTAGCATAGCAAATCATATTTCATGGGAAAATATGTCCATGTTCCAAATTTATTATTGAAATTGAGGCTCTAGAAGTTTGGAGAGTGGAGATATCACAGACTTTTTCCAGCCAACAATTACTGAAAAGAGCCTAGGAGTCGGTAGGTAGGTGCATCAAGGAGTCGCATCTTATACAAAGATATGACTCTAAACTCTGTGGATGTTGGGAATCATGTCAGAATGAAATGAGATAACATATTGAAGTCTACAAGAAAGTATCAGCACTCAACAGCAATGTTTCATAACAACAATACAATCACACCAGAGTTTTCCATCCAGAAGGCCCATAGATATTTCAGGGTAAATCACGGAATGCTGACCAGAGAGGCTTGTCAGTAAATGCATCTTGGACACTAGCCTTCCAATCTATAAGATTCAAAAAACATGAAACATTAGCAGTAAGCAAAAGCTGAAATGTGAACCTAACCCAATGTTTTCTTATCTCTACTCTGCTTATTGAGTAGAAGAGGGGTCTCTAACCTATTCTAAATCACTGAGTCCTCTGAAACTCTAAGGCCTCCCACTAAGAAAAAATACAGGACCGTACTTATATAAACAAACCCTTACATATAATTCAAGGGTGTGCCCTAAGGAGGAGGGAACCCCAGGTTTAAGAACTCCCCTGCCACCAGAATTTAAGGCTTTAAAAAAAAAAAATACCTTGTCTACCCTTCTAGTCTCATCTGTAGGCATTATGTCTTCCACTAGAACCATATCACAGTGTATCAGACCATCTTTTGTGCCTGGCCTTATATCCTATTGGTCTACCTTTTAGTCCAGCTACGACCATAGAGACCAGTTTTCTGAAGGTATAACTTAACAATACTGCACTTCAGCTTGATTTCTGTTCGGGGATCTTTCTGAAAGGATGGAAAGAATGCTGTTGAGAACTTTCTTGATATATACAAACCTGAAAGTACAAAGTAGTTAACAATTCATGGGTCAACCCTTGACCAGTGAAGGAAAGGTACTGATGGATAATATCCCCATGTTCTAGCCTTCAGGGGCACAATTCTGAGGTGTGTTTTATATAGTTCTTCAGGGAGTCCGAGTAGAATTGTGCTCCAGATACCCACAGTAGGACCCTACTTGATAATGCACCCTTGTATTGATTCTTCCCTATCCTTATTTCACTCTTCCGAAACTCCTGTACTTATTCTCTGGGATCATGTTAATAAATGACCTACATGCAATCCCTTTTCTAAGACTATACCTTCAGAAGAAACAAACTTAAGCACACAGATCTACACAAAACAACTGCAGTTCCACCTGTGTGCCTTTCCTGCTGCTCTTCCTTGAAGCTGAAATACCCTTCTCCTTTTCTATTAGGCAAATCTTTCTCTTTCAAACCCTTGCTCAAATATCTTCTGAACCACAGGTCATAAACTGGATTTGCCTCTAGACCTATTTTGTTTGGTTCATAGTTTTCCTGTCAACATCTTTACTATTCGTATTTGTTTGTAAACAAATTTTGTTTATCTCCTTGACTTGTGGAGTTAAGGAAAAAGATTATATCTTATTCATCTTAGTATTTATAGTAGCAGTTTATAAGTATTTAATAAAATATTGTTGACCATTACGTGGATATGAGACAGCTTTGTAAAGAGTAATTGACTTAACCTAATCTTACCTGTGTCTTTTAAAGGTGGCACGAGCTTGGGAATATCACTTCAACATTCAGTCTCAGACTCAATTGAGAATGCATTGGACTGCAGGTAACAGAAAACTTAACTACAGTCTCCAATGAGAGTTTATACTATCATATTACAAAGTCCAGAAGCAAACTGCTGAGCCAATATTTCTGATTCTTTTGGTCTTTCCTCCCTGGTCTCATAATGCTTATGGTAGCTATAGTCCTTAAATTTACCACACAAGGCAAGAAAACGAATGACAAAGAGAGATAGCTGTGTTGGTTCTTTTAATTAAGAAAGAAAACAGAACAAATAACAACAACCAAAAAAAAAAAAAAAAAAAACCCAAGCATACAAAGACCTCTCAGAAATACTAGCAGATCTTTTGTTTGAGTCATGAGCATGAACCGTGTTATATACCCCTAACAGCAGGGCTATGACATATATGTGTGTGAGTGTGTGTGTATGTGTATAAATTATATAAGACACATACATATAATTAATAATGATATATACTTATGTCATTACACCTGAATCACCAAATAATGATTTAGTGTTTGTGAAAACAAGTACTAAATTGAGGAAAAGCACATTTCTGTCTCAAACACAATCAGGATTTTGTTAGCAATTTGGATGCGTTGATCGGATGAATGGATGTCAGGTGTCTTCCAAGTGTCTGCCACATTCCTACTCTGTAAAATGGAGTTAATGGTAACTAACCTACCAGTTCTACAGAGTCTCATGAGGTTCAAATAAGATAAATATATGTGAAAGGGCTTTGTAAAAAATACTATACAAATTAATATATTGTGCATATAATATTTTATCCAACACTAAATTCATTTTAGGTACATAAATATTTATTAAGACTTTATATTAATAAAACAACTTTTGCTTCTACTTCTGACAAAGGGTCTTAAATAATATTATATATTGAACTAATGTGGTTTTTCTTTTGGAATGTATAGGACTATCCCCATAGCAACAATGGTAACCGTAACAGAAAATTCACCAACACTTCATTATAATTTAATGACAGGAAGGGAAGGAAAAATATCTTGTCATTTTAGTTGTACAGGAGAATTTTGGTAAGAACATACTGTAACTTGACCAGGACAACTGCACTCTTAAGAAAACAATAAAGAGAGCCAAAATACCCATTTAATAGCTGATTTCAAAGAGTCAGCATTCTGAGGCATGCTATCCTTGGATGTGATGTAGAGACATGGGCTGAATGGGAAAAACTTACATATTGAACCATCCACATCACCCCCTATGACTCTGGTCATTGCCCTTCATGCTGTGGAAGCAGAATGCCTTGTGTTCCTCCAGCTAGGAAGAGACAACCACATTACAGCCTTAGGTTCTTGTTTAATTTTTTAAACCAATTTATCCTGCAGTAAAATTTTATTAAATATTAGGCTGAAACTTTGATAACTATGATTTGCTATGCTAGAGACAATGTAGTATGTAACAGTGAAGATGAAGTCTGAGTATGTTTTGTGCATTGTACTACAGGATTATGATTTCATGTATATTTGGTCAATACAGTATAATCTAGAAATATCATGACATCTCATTCTGAAATACTTCAGAAGGTATTTTTTTAAAATACGGACATTTTCCCCCATTGAAACATTAAATTATCCCACTTATCAAAATTGACAATACTTTCTTAATTGTCTAATTAAATCCATGTTCAAAATTTTCCAGTTGTCTCCAGTATGTCCTTTAGAACTCATTTGTGTATACATCAAATAGATACACATATGTATCTATTTCTATATATGTGTTTTTTATAGATTATATATGTATCATGAATTCTACATATGGGTCATATAGATTATATATCTCACTATTAATTATATGAATGTATATATATACACAAACACACACATATATGTCATCATGAATTTCAAGGAATTAATTTATAATATTGTGGGGGCTGGCAAGTCTGAAATTTGTTGGGAGGCCAGCTGACAGGAAATGCTTGGGTAGAAGATGATGCTGTAGTTTTGAAGCAGAATTTCTTCTTCCTCAAGAAAATCTCAGTTTTGATCTTAAATTCTTTCTATTCATTGGATAAGGGCCACAACATTATCAAGGATAATTTCCTTTTCTTAAAGTCAAGTGATTGTAAATATTAACCATATTTACAAAATACCTCCACAGCAACACCTACATTAGTGTTTGGTTGAACAAGGAGATACTATAGCCTAGTCAAGTTGACACATAAAACTAACCATCATGGTATTATTTAGCTTATTCCTGTGGCCCTGTGCTGATCAATGTAGTAGCCACTAACTTTTGAACACTTAAAATGTACTTAGTCTAAACTGAGGTGTGCCGTAAGCACAAAGTCCACGTCAAATTTAGAAGACATACTGCAGATAAAAAGAATATAAAATATCTCATTAATAGAGTTTATATCACATATTGAAATAATAGTCTTTTAGATATATTGGGTTAAATGTCTTAATTATTGATATTAATTTTATTTCATTTTACTTTTTAAATGTTGCTACTAGAAAAATTTAAAATACATATAGGGCACATATTTCTTTTGGGTAGTGCTAATCTAACTCCTGTATTTTCTGTAATCTAGAAATTAGACTCTAAAGGTTTAATTAGATGAGTTAGCAAAATTGCATTGTAGATGGTGTTATATACTTCATATAACAATAGAAAGTATTATATTGGCACTATCAGTTATTTATGATTTGACCACTGGAATGAGGTGACGACCCTCTGATTCCTCTATGATAAAATTATGTTTTTCTTCTTTGTGACCAGAAGGTAATCTGACTATGCTACTTTGCCACCATATGAATGTCTGATTTTTCCTGAACAATTCACCTAATGATTTCAGTAGCAATTTATAATTCTTTCCTGAATCAATCTTTTCATCAAGCATTGAAAAATAGCTAATGTCCAATCTTGTCATTCTTTGCACATAATTATTATTCCTCTATAACATGTGGCTTTCCTGTTTAACTCAGGCTATTTGGTTGCTATGAATATTTATTAGAAAGGTAAAATAAAGTCTTATCTCTTTTAATTACCACTTTTCAAAGTAAGGAAGTGACTTAATAGCTACCATGAATGATGACAAAGTACTTTTTTCTTGTTTTCTCTTTTTGAATATCATTATCAACTCATGGATTTTTTTCATATATACAGTATCTTTCAATCAGTTTCAACCATTATTCTTTTTGATGCTTGAATTTTTACAACTTGGACAGTTGGAGCCCCTTCAGTAAGGTTTCAGTGTCCTTTTCAAAAACCTCATCAGTCGGCCGGGCGCGGTGGCTCAAGCCTGTAATCCCAGCACTTTGGGAGGCCGAGGTGGGCAGATAACGAGGTCAGGAGATCGAGACCATCCTGGCTAACACAGTGAAACCCCGTCTCTACTAAAAAAAAAATAAAAGACAAAAAAAAAAAATTAGCTGGGCGTGGTGGTGGGCGCCTGTAGTCCCAGCTACTTGGGAGGCTGAGGCAGGAGAATGGCGTGAACCCTGGAGGCAGAGCTTACAGTGAGCTGAGATCGCGCCACTGCACTCCAGCCTGGGCAACAGAGCGAGACTCCATCTCAAAAAAAAAAAAAAAAAAAAACAAACAAACAAACAAAAAAAACCTCATCAGTCCTGAAAAACTTTCTTGCTTTCTGGAACAGCAATACATCTCAGACTTACTTTGAATCTTCCCTACCTGGATCTTGAATCAACAATTTCTCTAAGAAGCTCTGGTTCTTGGTTGTAGGAAATGTATTTAGAAACTAGGATCTTCTGTTTAGAGTCAGAATTTATTCATGTGTAATAGTATCTAAATTTCAGTCATAAGCTTAGAAGCCAAAAAAGAAATTTTATTTTTCTATAAGTGAATTTCCACTGATGTCAGAAAACTAAATCTTGCCAATCAAAATAAACGTAGTACCTTCTGGATTTTCTTAGGCTTAATTGGAATTAAATTCAAGTGAGTTCAAGTCTTCTTTCTTTCTCTCAATTCTTTTCCCATTTTCCCCAAGATGATACAGACTTCAAGGTTAGGGTGGAAAGAGTGTTTTGTGTTGTCCTAGCACCCAGAAAGAAGTGTCTTATTCATGTATGGATTGCCAGATTTCACAAATTAAAACACGGAACACGCTTTTGAAGTTATATACACAAAAAATGTACATATTCTCTCTGCTCCTCGGTTACCAGGTCTTTGCAGACTACCCTGAATCCTCCTTGTCTCGACCTATAGGAATTTCCATATCTAACAGTTCATTCACAACCACTGCCAGCTCTCCCTGGGCTATAAGAAAATTTAGAATGCTCTCTCTCCCTTCTCTGGGGCTCTGGGAGGTTCAAGGCACTGTCTTCGTCCTATTTGTCACATGTCTACTTTAATGCTGGCTTCTCTTTGAAGTATTTTGTCTCCCACCCAAAGCCATAAATACCACTAATATTGATGTAGAGAGCGAAAGAAAATTGAAAGACTTTTGTTAATGTTGCCAATTTTATTTTGTTGCATATTCCTCAGAAGAGATTTGCTCTTCCCTGTCTCATGTCCTATCCCTCTCCACCTCCAGAATTTTGCTGATGTATTGCTTTTGTACAGACTGACCTTCCCCACCCACAACCCTCTCTGTATATTCAGATCTACTCATTCTTCAGAACCCACACAGTTCTAAAAAGCATGCCTTTCCCTTTGTATTCTAATTATACTTCATCTTTGCCTTTTTTGAGGGGCAGTGTTTAATTTACTCATTCTTTCTATAGACATATATTAAGTACCTATTGCCTACCAAGGTTTATGCTCTTTTACCTGAACTAGATTGCAAACTCTTTGAAAGGAGAATCAGTGTATAGTTCATCATTACATTCCTGTGCTCAGTAAATATTTTTGAATGAATTAATTAATTAATGAAGGGAGGAAGGACTGAGTGAGTTAAGCATATGAATTGCTAACCACCCAGATTGCAGGAACCTTATCTCTCATTCACCTGCTAGTGCCAGGAAACCTGAATTCTTGGCTTTTCTCACTTCTCTTTTAAAGTTTCTTACATCTGCATCCATTTTCTTTTTGTATATCTTTCTAAGATGAAGAAGGGACCCATTTTCAGTCTCAGACTAACCTTTCCTACTCACCTTCTGGTCAAGAAATCATTTCGTCCTAATTTCCCTATGAACTTTAGACAGCAGTGACCTTTTTCCCCCCATCTTCAGCCTCTCCTGTCTTCTTCCACTCAGCATATAAATAGGTTCAAAAGCCTCAAGTTTTAAACCCCCAAACCACTTGTCCCAGAATGTTCCTATCTGCCTATCTTTACTTCTTTTAAGGTTACAAGTAACCTATGTTCCAGCCTTATTGAAGTATCTGATCTTCTATTTTGGTTCACCTCCCTTGCTTTTATATGCTCTTTCTTTTGCTTGAATATCCTCATTCTTTGTCTACTTAGTCTTACCTATGAACCCCTGAAATCTTAGCTCAATGATTTCCTCCTCTGAGAGGCCTTTTAAGACTTTTATAGAAGAGCTGTTCATGCCCCTGCCTTTATAATTTTAGCCTGTATCTGACTGTATTATAATTATCTGTTGGTAGATATGCCTCCTTCAGGCAATTATGAGATCCTTGTGGGCTGGTATAAGATCTGATTAATACTATTAGTATTCCTATTCACTGGCTGTGGTAGGTCCTAAAAACTTTACTAAAATAGACAAATGAATGAACAAATTAGACTAATAATTTCATTATTTTATAGCTATTACACTGTGCCCAGAAGAAAATCCTATGATAGTCCAAGTGAATGGGTGTGTTCCTTCTGTGGCTAGCCCTGGCAAGGGCAGCATGACCTTGGCAAAGTTGTGTCATGTATTGAATAGGAAATCAACTAACTTTCCTGTTTGTGTAATATGCTGGCCACAGGAAAGATGGATGTGTGTGGTGAGAGCAGCAAATAAAAAGACCTTCTGTGCAAGGAATGTTCCTCTCTTACATTTCATTTCATAGGATGTGCCTCCTTGGAATGTGAACCCTAATTCAAAGAAGGTTAAAACAGATCTTGCTTACATGTGCAAAGACAAGTAGACGGTTGTAGAAATCTTTATTCCTGGTCTGAACCTCCTGCTAAAGCAAACATAGGGAGGAAAAGAAACTTCATAATTTCCCACTTGGCTATAAATTCTTCCTACTATTCGTTGAAAATAAGAACTAGGGGGAAAAAAACTTAAAATTATCTACCAAAATGAATTCATTTTTCCCACTCCAATATACATCTTAAAGATGAATAATCTGAGATGCAAATCACTGGGAGGTAATCTGTCCAAGGCTCCACAGCCAGTAATTGGCAAAACTGGCTTTTCAACTCAAGTTTCATGATATTTCACCCTACATCTTTTCAAGTTCATTATGCTAATTATCTGCATAAATTTTAAAAGCACCCAAAGACTAAGGGATGGCTGCAATAGCTGGAATATGTTGTGATAGTGTAAAATAGTTTGTTCGGATGTGTTTCCAAATATTACTGCATTTGCCATTTTCTTAATTGGTCTATGGCCTGATGTTGATACTTTCTGGCACTTAAAATATTATTAGTTTGAAAATAACTATTTCATATCTTGGTTCTTCAACTACAAAATATATGGTTCTACTTTTGGAAGCATCAGAGAGATGAGTGGCAGAACTAAAGAGAGCCACAGTATTTGATAATGAATCTCCCCAATTGCCATAGGGTAGCTGTTAAGAACTGTGAAGTGTCTGAAATTTTATCTTACTTGTAATTTTACAAGTTTGCTTCGTGGATGCTGACAGAAGACATGAGACTCCTGAGTTAGGATCAAATACTTAATTACTCATGGCAATGGCAGTAGCTAGAATCTCCTGGCATTTGCTCTAGTTTTCTAAACTCCAATTCCCACAGGGCAACACAAAGAAAGTCAAGTGACATCTGCATTCCGTAGGCTGGTGTTACAGGAGAGGAGCCTTAGCTTAGGGAATTTGAATCTTTTATAACAGTGAGTGAAACTGCCTACCCTTTGCCTTATAGGGAGACACCATCTCTATCTTCCAAGACTGTTTGCTGCACAAACATATACAAATATCTCAAAACTATAGTCTGAAACAAAGGACATCAGTGCCTCTGTTCAAAGACATGCAGAAACAAAAGGGACCTATGGAGTATTGTCTACCACTAATACCCACCCCATATTTCTATATTGCCTTGGCTTCTAGTGAATTTCCCATGAGTATGCCACTCCATCAGTCACTCTGATCAATCTTACTGACAGAGGCCAGGACTAAATCTGTTCCAGTAGTCTCAGGTAGCATTTAATTAAGGCTACCACCATCAGAATTTCAAACAATAGGATGAGGCCATCCTGCAGTACTGACCTCAATCATGTCCCCAGGGTATCAGACCCAACTAACTCTACAAATCCCATAAACCATCAGTATCTACTGTAGAAAGTCAAGTGGTTTTCTCCCTAAATTGCTTGGCCTGAGGCATTAATCCAGATACAGTAGGATTTATTAATGACGAACAGATTTTACCTTGGTCTGCAAGGAGAAAAGTCTAGAATTATTCTGTCATCCATAACAACCCTGGAAAGTGAATTGAGACTGACCTAAATGCCTTTTGGCGCTAAACTGGTATCATTGATCAGTTTAGGTAAAGTCAGAAAAACATTTTGTATTGGCTTTTCTCATGGAATAATTCCCATTGTAGGATTAACTGTCTGAGGGTGCACATAAATAACAAGACAGTTATCCCTCTGAGGATTTTCTTTGAGTAACTAAAAGTAACCTCATTTTGGAGAGATTTTTTCACAGTCATCTGAGGGCTACATGATGTATAGGTGGTTTTTCTTTAAACACTTTCAGGTCTTTTATGAATACCTTTAAGGTGTAAAACAGTGTTTTAAAGAGGGAAACAAGTCCATTTCTGACTTCTGCACAAGAAGTACAGTCCTGGGGAAGTAATTGCTATTTGTAATCATTGGAGCCTGCCTGGTGGGAACTACATTAGTCAGGGACAGGTGAACAGTGCTTCCAATGTGGCCTCCAAGCCAGCTTAGGGCTCTACTCGTATTTAGAGTGAGTCTAATCCTTGATTTTGGAGGAACTTCCTGAGAGAGTCCAACTTGCCCCCTATTTGTCCAAGGTACCACCTGGGTGGCATTTGTCCTACCATGGAATGACTGCATATTGGCTATGGGAATAGGAGTGGTAAAGATATTCAGAGATGCTATCAGGCATTTTGCCTGGGAAATGTAGCAGCTGGGACCTTCCCCTGTTGTTCGAGATTTCTCAGTAAAATTAAGGGAAATAGTAACTGTATTGAGGTCATAACCATCTGGTGGAGAATGGCAGACACAGAAGTTAAAGTGCTTGCAATGGTTATAGGGAGAGTCACATTAGGGCATTTTCCTTCCTGAGGAAGCCTCCACGATGGTCTTTTGTTTGTTTGCTTTTTGAGACAGGGTCCCACTCTGTCACCCAGGCAGGAGTGCAGTGATGCTATATTCGCTCACTGCAACCTCCACCTCGCAGATTCAAGCAATTCTCCCACCTCATCAGTCCCACAAGTAGCTGGGACTACAGGCCCATGCCTCCATGCCCAGCTAATGTGTTGTTGTTGTTTGTTTGTTTGTTTGTTTGTTTGTAGAGGCGGGGTTTCACCATATTGTTCAGGCTGGTCCCTAACTCATGAGCTCTAGCAATCTGCCTGCCTCGGCCTCCCAAAGTGCTAGGCACCACACCCGGCACCAGGGTGATTTTGAAAGACATAGCTCATTAATGTCCTTTTTTCCTCTGTACCTACTGAGGTTTAAGTTTTCCTTCCCCAGAGGCCAGGGTTGTGGCTCTACCTCCACTGCCACAAAATTTGTATGTTCCATTCCTGTAACAGTAACTTCACTTTGTTTTAAATCATTTCCTACTCACTCTTAGACCTTTTGTCCAGAAGGTTCCAATACATCCAGAAGGTAGAAAGCATTCTTATAACACTTACAGAGACCCTTTGTCCTACATTTGGCCTGAGTGGGCCACTCAGCAAGCAATGTACTCAACCAAGTGACCATTATCTTGTGGGGGATGTCAACCCCACAAGAGAGCCAGATAGTGGTACCAGAAATAAGTTTTTATTCTCTAGGCCCTTTTTTGTCTGGAGGCTATCTTGAGAGTGTGCCAACCAGACTTCCTTGAGGCTGCCATTAACAGAAAGAAAGAAGCATTGTGTCCAGCAATGATCAGGATAGAACCACAAATTTTTAAAACAGATCTGGATAATACCCATACCCCTTTCATTTTATTTATTACTCAGGGAGAGGCTGAGAGAAGATGATTCCTTTCTGGGGACAGCCACCTACAGTGAACAAATTATCTTGCAAAAGTGGGTGAACCAGTGGGAGGAAAGAGTGGTGGAGTCAAAAATCCTTTTGCATTGTTTTTTGAGAAGGATATTCCAGCATGCCTTGATACAGGATGCCTGTGGATGATGAGGAGAGTGAAAAGTCCATCAAATGTGTTGACAACCAGCCCATTGTTGAGTGACTTTTGTAATAAAAGTCATGCATTTTCAGACTCCAGATGGACTAAAAAACTGAAGACACACCATAGACTAATTTCAATGGCCCAATGGTATGACCTGAGTTGGCTGATGGGACTGGTGCAATAACACCAGAAACTGTGAGGATGTCAGTGGAGGAGAGAAACCACTGATAGCCACCAAGAGAAGGGTAAGCCCAGTAGAAAGCTAATTGGTACTTCCAAAAGGGATGTACCCAGTAGCCATGTCAGTAAAGTGATGAGTGCAAACCACAGATGTGCTTCCAGATGGAAAATTTCAGTAAAGGTTCCCTTTGCCAGAGACTCCAATAGGCAAAATCATCAGTTACAGAGACGTGTAGCTTGTAGAGGTCATTATGGTTTGGAGGCCCTGCTTAGAATGGGCCAGAAAGATGGCTGGTTTACACTAGCATTTTTCTACTTGTTGCTCTTCCCATATAGGAGAATTCCTTCTAGCACTTATGGAACAGGGAAGTACAAGTAAATAACACATCAATTTCTGCTGTAGTTTCGATTTTAAAAGTAACAATAATAGTACATTAAATCAGACCAAAGGGCCCTGCCAATAAAATCACATTAGCTTTCCTTTATTACTGTGGTTCTGTATAACTCTTATCAGTAGAATCATGGTGTCCCTATGCTTCATGGAACTGATGGGATGGTAAAGTGGGCACCTGTAACCAACAGAACCATAAAAGTTTGAGTTCATCTCCCTGAAATTCCTCAGCATACTCAAACAGGTATATCTAGCCATTAGAGACAAAGGGACCTCAGCCACACCCCTAATCACACCTTCTGTTAAAGTAGCTTAGGCTGGAAGGAGAATGGCTTTGTGCTAATAAATATGTCTTTGCATTCACATTCAAGTTTCAGTGTTGTGGCTTGTGACTCAGCCAAATAAAGTGTTGATTCTTTATATCAGAAGATGAGATCATCATGGTTGACAACACTCATTTCAGCTTTGGCTACCTCTTGACTCCTCAGGAAAGCCACAATGTTTTCCTCTGAGGTTTGTATCCTTTGCCGGATTTAGGATTGACTATTCCAGTGGCATTTTTTGTTTATTTGTTTGTTTCTGAGAAATCCATCTTAACCTAGGGTGTTGGCTCCTTCTGTGTCATTGTAACATCTTTTAAACTTCACCTGGCTTTAACCTAAGACAGGAGTGTTCAATCTTTAGGGGGCCATATTAGAAGAACTGTCTTGGGCCACACATGAAATACACTAATATTAACAATAGCTGATGAGCTGCAAAAAAAAAAAAAAAAAAAAAAAGCAAAAAAACTCATAACATTTTAAGAAAGTTTACAAAGTTGTGTTGGGTCACATTTAAAGCCACCCTGGGCTGCGTGCAGCCTGTGGGCCATGGGTTGGACAAGCTTGACCTAAGATCCAGGAAAGTTTTCCTGAGTGACAGTGCTAATTACAAGAATCTACCTAGATTCTTTTGGGAAATTTTCTCATTCTTGAGTCACTTTCATCAGCCCTGTACACCCAATCCAGGGCTGTAAGAGCCGATATAATAATCAATACCTCAGCTGTGGTTTTCCATGGGAGTTTTTCCAGCCCACGGCATGCTATGTGGGTGAAGTCATTGAGTTTAAAAAGCTAGGAATGGGTTGGATAAATTCAGTAGCTAGTCAATGTCTAGATCTTCTGTCCTCCAATACAGAAAAATAGTAGCAGGGTGAGTGGGCTATTATCCCTCAGCTCAGCAGATTGAGTTCAGGTAAAGTCTGGACTGAGAGTCAGATACCAGGTATTTACAAGGGATTTGATCTCTGAGTGCATCCATTGTGAGGCAAGAAAGAGGAAGAAATTTGGTGAGGAAATTGAGCTTAGAAGCCAGAAAGAGCAGATGTAAAGGGACAGAATTTGGAATCAAAGGTCAAAAACCTAAAGGGAACTCGATATACGTGGGTGCAGATTGGGAAGAAGCCAGAAGTGTCAAGGCACATTACATTGTCTTTATGGGTTGATGGGTGTCAGATTATCTTGGAGGAACATGTTTATGATAATCATCTCTCATTTGGTCTCCTGAATTAGAGTCTTAACTGGTTTCTCTGACTCCAGACTCCCCCTGCCAGTTTTTCCTCCATGTGGCTGCCAGAGTTCCATTTACAAAATACAAATCTGATTATGTCAGTGCTTTGCTTGAAAACCCTTTTTTGGTCTCTCACTGCAAAATGACAGTCTCAGCTCCTTAGCATGCCACTTAATGTCCTTCACAAGTTGAACACAGTTTGCTTTGCAACCTCATCTCTGTGTCTTCCCAACAGGTACCCAATGTTCTAGCCACATAGAATTATATGTGTTTTTTTTTTTTTTTTTTTTTTTCCCAGACACACTATGCTGTTTCATGATGGTTTGCCCTTGTTTCCTTGCCTGGAATGACGTTGTCTTTCTCTGTTGGGAAAACAACTAGCTTCAGCTCAGCTGTCTCCCCCTCTAAATGTCTCTCTAATCTATAGGCTGTGATCCCATAGTATCATATGCACATTGATTATGATGTTGTGTTGGTTTAATGTCTTTGTCTGTACTGTCCACCAGGCTGTGACCTTCCTGAGAGAACTTGTCTTATTATGGTAGCTCCTCTACCTATTTCAAACCTTGGCATACAGTAGGCATTTATTCAAAATTTGTTGAATATAATAATATCTTAATGACACAACAAATTGTTTCTTTGAAGCAGTAAGTACTTAATTTTATCATGCCAAAAAATCAGATGGGGACCCAAGTATCTAAATTATTATTAATAATAACACCACTCCACCAAGTATAATATTAATGATTTTATATTAGATAGTCATTTTTTATTTCCAAAGCAATCAGTGGTAATTGCTGTAATTAAGCGCCTAATCTTTAAGGCTCTTAAGTGTGAAATTAAGCTGAAGTCATCCAAGGGACAGCAGGTAAACATTGTTTTAGGGAATTAATATTTGTGGTTTTTCTAAAGAGACATATAAGTTATACATATACTCAACAAATTTCTTTTCTATAATACTCTTACTTGGTCCCAAAGTAGCACATCTTCTCCACACTCCCTCACTCCCACCCCAAACTCCAAAGTTTCTCTTCACCTTTTGCCTAGAAAACAAATATCCGGCCAGGCGCAGTGGCTCACGCCTATAATCCCAACACTTTGGGAGGCCGAGGCCGGGGGATCACCTGAAGTTGGGAGTTCACAACCAGCCTGACCAACATAGAGAAACTCCATCTCTACTAAAAATTCAAAATTAGCTGGGCGTGATGGCACATGCCTGTAATCCCAGCTACTCAGGAGGCTGAGGCAGGAGAATCGCTTGAACCTGGGAGGTGGAGGTTGTGGTGAGCTGAGATCTCGCCATTGCACTCCAGCCTGGGCAACAAGAATGAAACTCCGTCTAAAAATAAAAAATAAAAAAAAAAAAGATTCCAAAGGAAATGTATATTTTGTATCAAGTTACCTAAAAATACAAAAGGTGCTGTGGAAGCACTATTTGAAATAGTTTTCTGAAGGAACCTCTGGAAAACATACTTCTTGTGCCTTTGGTACTGTCTTGGATCTCCAGAGAGTACATAGGTTTTTTGTTGTTGGTTTTTGTTTGTTTTGTTTTTTGAGACGAGTCATCCTCTGTCGCTCAGGCTGGAGTGCGGTGGTATGATCTTGGCTCACTACAACCTCCGTCTTCCAAGTTCAAGCAGTTCTTCTGCCTCAGCCTCCTGAGTAGCTGGGATTACAGGTGCACACCACTACACCCAGCTAATTTTTGTATTTTTAGTAGAGATAAGGTTTCGCCATGTTGGCCAGACTGGTCTCAAATTCCTAACCTCAAGTGATCCACCCACCACGGCCTCCCAAATTGCACGTGTGAACCCCCACACCCGGCCTAGAGTACACAGGTTTTATTCAACCTGAAGGGCAACTGACATAACCATTTTCTGGAAAAGCACTGTAAATGGATCACCTCATAGCCTTGGAGGAGCAACCTGGTTCCTCAGTAACTTGGACATTGTGTAGCCATTTTGTAAACATCTTTGACTCTGCCAGTGATCCTTGTATTCATGATAAGTATTATTGAAGTGGAACTAAAAAAAAAAAATTAGTAGCCCCAAGCAACCCTTCTGGTGTAACATGTTGGTTCGCTAACATTAAACTACAAGTATATGCAGGAAGCAATCCAAATATATGCATCCCTTACACTGATGGTATGCAGCAGTGCCCATTATTTCACTAGTGAAGTTTTATCAAACATATATTTAGAGTAGTAATAATCCTTCACTATATAAGGAAAACATCACTGATCAATCTCAACATTTTTCCCACTGGGCATGGGAAAGCCGGCTATTAACAAGCAATCAGAATTAGTGTTTAAGAAAATATCTATTTACCAATTTTACTCCAGTGCATAAGGACACACTCTTAAATAAGAAAATCTTATTTGTAATAAGGCAACCCAACAAATATTAATTGGATATTGTAATGTATATTACATGTGGGCTTATTCCATACCCATTCTAACCCTCTTTCAACTTTCCTTCTTCCACTAAAATTGGGGACAAGCTCAATTGGACACACCAGCTGGTGTGGTGGCTCATGCCTGTAACCCCAGCACTTTGGGAGGCCAAGACAGGTGGATGACTTAAGGCCAGGAGTTTGAGACCAGCATGGCCAACATGACGAAGACCCTTCTCTAGTAAAAATCCAGAAATTAGCCAGGTATACTGGCACGTGCCTGTAATCCCAGCTACTGGTGTGTCCGGAATTGTTTCCTTCCAGTAGGTTCTTGGTCTCGCTGACTTCAAGTATGAAGCCGCGGACCCTTGCGGTGAGTGTTAAAGTTCTTATAGATGGTGTGTCCACAGTTTGTTCCCTCAGATGTTCAGATGTGTCCGGAGTTTCTTCCTTCCGGTGGGTTCGTGGTCTTGCTGACTTCAGGAGTGAAGCCACAGACAGACCTTTGCAGTGAGTGTTACAGCTCTTAAAGGTGGCTCCTCCGCAGCTGTTAGTTCCTCCCAGTGGGTGGGTTCCTGGTCTCTCTGGCTTCAACAGTGAAGCTCCAGACCTTCCCCATGAGTGTTACAGCTCATAAAGGCAGTGCAGACCCAAAGAGTGAGCAGCAGCAAGATTGATTGCAAAGAGCAAAAGAACAAAGCTTCCACAGCCTGGAAGGGGACCCTGGCCGGTTGCTGCTGTTGGGCCCATGGCCTGCTTTTAATCCCTTATTTGGCCCCACCCACATCCTGCTGGTTGGTCCATTTTACAGAGAGCTGATTGGTCCATTTTACAGAATGCTGATTGGTGCATTTACAAACCTTTAGCTACACACAGAGTGCTGATTGGTGAATTTACAATCCTTTAACTAGATGGAAAAGTTCTCAGGAGTCCCCACCCGACCCGGAAGCCCAGCCGACTTCACCTCTCACTGGGAGAATGAGGCAGGAGAATTGCTTTAATCTGGGAGGCAGAGGTTGTAGTGAGCTGAGATTGTGCCACTGCATTCCAGCCTGGGTGACAGAGCAAGACCCTGTCTCAAAAAAAGAAAATCCAAGCAAACAAAAAGATTGTATTTCCACACTCCCTGCAATTAGAGTGCAGTCATGTGACCTAGGTGCCACCCATCAGATGTCCCTGAGGGAGACTTGAATATTAAAATGAGAAACTTTAAGCTATGGCCTCAGATAGAGAATAGACTTCCTGACAAGCACCATGGAGTTAGAAGCTGGTTCTCATGGAACCACTGTGATGGTAGGTAGTTGTGTTTGTATCTAAGCATGCCCAGGGCCAAGTTTTGGGCTGCAGCTGCAGTGATTTTATTAGAGTAGTTCATGATGTGAACTGAGCATTTGTCCTACCTACATTGTTCCTGACTATGCAATATCCACATCTGATTTTCCTGCATTCCAGGAGATTTGTGAGCTACCAAAACTCCTTTCTGTTTCAATAAACTAGTATCTTCTGTTGTTGGTAATCAATAATTCTGCATGTGCCTTTCATGTGCCAATCACATATTCCCTGCTTGTTAGTGTATTCTCGAAACAGAGAGAGACAGTAAACAAAAATAAAATTAAAAACATGTCATTGCAGTTGTGGAGTTAAAATGGAAAAAGCATAGGAAGCTATGGAAGATAATGCAGTTTGTATCTGTGGACCTGTCCTATTCTCCCACCCCAATACTTAGTATCCATTTGGACTGAAGACTAGAGGGAGAAACAATGAGCACTTTGCTTTGATATGGACATTGCTGCCTAGGCCTTTTCTGAAAATACAAAGAAGAGTTTTATTTATTTTCTATATTTATTTATTTATTTGAGTTTTATTTTAATCCATTAAATGTCAAAGGATCTAACACTGCTATTAATGAGCATGTATGATAACAGAATATGAAAGCAGTTTAATGCAAAAGGAAATTAGAGTCTACATGATAACTGCATGCTTTTTAGCTGTAATATATCACAGTTCTTAACTCTGACTAAGGAAACACTTAGGTTCTGAGGAGACTTATATCTCTTCTGTGACTATTAACTTAAGCACAATACACATATCAACATAGATGATGTATGTAATGCATTTATTGAACTATTCATAGCACTTTACGTAAAGACCTATGTCTTATTCCTATTTTGCTTCACATAATTCATTTTAACCACTGTATACCTATGCACTCAAGGCTACGTAACTGGAACCTATGCACTCAAGGCTACGTAACTGGAACAACTGTGTGCTAAATTCACCTGGAAAAGATTATAAATAATAGATATAAAAATATTTATAGAATTCTATACACCTTTGAAATATGAGATCTAGTTTTGATGAACTTTCTAGCCACAGTCAAATTAGGAATGTAGTAGACTTCATTTAAAAATCCTGTTAAATTCCTAACGGGATTATAGCCTTACCAATTTTAACATAAATGTACCCTTCCATCAACATATTTCTATAGATAAAAAAGTGCAATGTGTTTGAAAAAACATGGGCTTTCAAAAATAAAAAAGAACTGTGTTTGCATCCCAATGCTTCTGTTTACTAGCTTTGTGCCCATGACGAGTATTACTTACTTTCTTGGAACATCATAGGATAATGGGAAAAATAATACTGCTTTACAGAGGTTAGGCCCTAAAACACATTTCTTTCCCTTTGTCCATTAGTGCCACTCTTACCTTTGGCTCATCAGAATTTCTAGAAAAATCAGTATTAATTTCATTAATCTGTGAACCAATTAAATAGATATTTATCTGTATGCATGTATTTATGTGCTTAGATACATGCTACACTAAAAATAAACTTGTAAAATACCTAAAAATACATCTGTAACTAGGAAACATCTACTTTAAAAAAGTAGTGATTAAGCTCCTGTTTGTCATCTGACTTTACAGAGTGATGATTTTATTAGAATTAGTAAGAGCGTGAGATTTTTCACTGAGAAGATACATTGAATTACTCTGGACTTCTGCCAGGACATGTAAAACAATAAAAATTTAGTGATATTTTGAACCCCAAAGACTTTATCTATAACCGACAGTTTAGACTATAATCTTATAGCACTCAGGTCAGACATTCTTCATTCATGATAAAATGTAGACAATCCTAGTTAATGATTTTATATTTGTCTATTAAATATCAACATACATTTAGAAAGTATAGTATATGTAAAGAGTTTTTATTGAACTCTTTATATCATTCTATTTTAACAACTGGACATTTTCCTTCCTTAGGGAAAAAGTATATTGATAAAGATAAATATATATGAGTACCTTAGTTAAAGTTAAAATTCAGGTTAATTCCAATTATCAGGAGACAGAGCTAGACTGGGGATTACCTAGGAAGATAAAGATATATGCAAACATATATGGTGCTATAGTTTGGTTTATTTGACCCATCAAAATTTCATATTGAAATTTGGTCCCCAGTGTTGGAGGTGGGTCTTGTGGGAGGTGTTTGGGTCATGGGGTTGGGTCTCTCATGAATAAATTAATGTCTTCCCATGGAGGAGGCAGTGAGTGAGTTCTCACTCTATTAGCTCCTGTGAGAGCTGGGTGTTAAAAAGAACCTGACCCCTACCCTCTCACTCTCTTGCTTCCTCTCTTGCCATGGACCTACACATACCGGTTCCCCTTAGTCTTCCTCCATGAGTTGAAGCAGCCTGTGGCTCTTACCAGATGCAGATGCCCAATCTCAAACTTTTCCAGATTCAGAACCAGAGCCAAATAGACCTCCTTTTTTCAATGAATTACCCAGCCACCAGTATTCCTTTACAGCAATATAAATGGGCTAAAACATATGGCTTTTAGTTTTATAATTTTTACTTGATTCTTATTTATTGATTTCAGTGATATGTTGATGTTCTCCATTTTTCATTTATACTTTTCTGCATACTAATGACAAATATTTTACAGTCTGTGTCACATAACTACAATATGTGGATTTTCTGTGTATCTGTTTCTATTTTCAATTATTTTCTGTTGATTTTTGACTATTTGAGCTTGTTCACTGGTATACCAAGTACTGTTTTTTAATTACATCGTGGTGGACATTATCCGTGAAAGCTATGGAGAAAATTTCAGACTCTGAATGATTTGATGTTTTCCTAGAGAGTATTCATTTTGGATTTATGCAGGCAGCTACAGTAACGGCAAATCACTAGTCTAATAGGAACAGAGATGAAGCTGCGTTTCAATCTTTGTAAGGACTGGTATATTTCCATTTGACTTTACTCCTAGCATGTAGCCTTTTCAGGAATCCCAGTTGATAGCCTGGATGTTTACCAAGGTCTCTCCCCTTTTGAAAGCTCTAAACTCAAATTTTTGTTGCCCTAATTCTATTATATTAAACTGCCTGAGGTTCTCCTCAGCTTCTCAGTCTCTGTCACTGACTTCCAGCTTCCCAGTCTTCCAGCTTCCCAGTCTTTTAGTTATCTGTTGTAAGTTTACAAATACCTCCAGGGAAAAGTGACACCAAATCTTGGGTTCATTATTCTTTATTCCCCTTCTCTCCAGGACCTTGGACTTTCAAGTCTTCACTGCTTTGATAACTTTCCAATGCCTTCAAAGACTTGATTTCCATGTTTCCTACTTTTTTTTAGTTGTTTTCAGTGGGAAGGTTGGTCTGAAACGAGCTGGTCCACACTAAATGGAATTTGCCTATGTTCTTCAGCTCTTGCTGATTCAAAATTTGATTAACTAGTTTGCAAATTAACTGTGGTTTAAAAATAATAAAATGTTTACTTAAAATATATATACAGAAAATAGTTTAAGCATTTTCATAGTAGAAGAGGTTGTTGGTACCATTTACAAAGCAACATATTCTACATAATATTACTGCAACATAAGATGCTTTTGTCTTCCAGGAAAAAAAACATAAATATTTCTTCTCTTATAAATACCCTCTTCTGAGTTGTTCTGAGCCACAGCCAGGCAAAAAGTGAAGGCAAGAGAGAGCTAAATAAGGAGTTTCTAATACCAAAGTAAGGACAATGATGCTGAATGAATTTGGTGAGGAGAGAAAAGGAGAAAGAAAGGACATGAAACTAAATTCACATCTCTGCTCTACTTGCTTCTTATTTTAATGTTTTTAAAAACAGGCTCAGCTAAAAAATACCAACACAGACATTTTAATAAAGAGCACTGTCTGCATTTTTTTGGTCAAGAAATTTCTTTGATGTTTACTGGTTCTAAATATTTTTCCTTTGATGTGTTTGGATTCAGATTTAGAAATATAATTGTGTCCCCAAATATGATTACATTAATGACTTTAGGATTCCATTAAATCTATTTATACCACATTTGAAAATTTTTGTTTTTCATGTACACATGCTTGATTTTAAAGCAACCGAAGAAAGGAGTTGATTTTTTTTTTTTTTAAAGAAGGGAATGATAAAATGGAACTAAAAATGTTTGTGTCTGGAGCTACATTTCAGATTCTATAGTCTTAAATGATTCATTAGATCTTATAATTCCTCATAGTCCTAATCAGGAATACAAAAATAATATAACAGAGAAAGCATGAGAATCTAACAGGGCTGCTACACTGCACAGCTCTAAGTAGTACCAGTAGAGTGCTGTGTGCATGGTATATTCTGAAGTATTGCAAAGCAGTGGCCCTGGGTCTAAGGCTAACATCTAGTCTATTGGCTCTTTAACCTAATTATATATCAGAATCCACTTGGTGTGCTTTTCAAAAACACTGACTTCAGACCTACCCAATTGAAATCTGAAAGACTGGGGATTCAGAGGTCTGTCTGTATATTTTTGAAAGTTACTCAGTTACTTTTACAGTACAGCTGACTTTAGAAACTTCTGGTCAAATTACTTCTCATCTCTGTTTCTAAAATGTACTTATAGAATTAGACTTTTCTTGTTTTTAGGCAACATCATTAATCCACTTCAATCATTGGCAACTTCTTCCACAAAAATTGTTTATATCTTCTCTAATATCATTCAGCTGCAAATTAAGCTTTCCCCCAGGAGC
Source organism: Rhinopithecus roxellana (assembly GCF_007565055.1). Lineage (NCBI taxonomy): Eukaryota > Metazoa > Chordata > Mammalia > Primates > Cercopithecidae > Rhinopithecus > Rhinopithecus roxellana. The sequence goes on from NC_044551.1 coordinate 48,607,351, forward strand.
AGTGGTTCACTATTTGCTAATTCAATATTCATGTCTACTTCATGGAATATGTTAGAAGCAAAATGCTTGTTCCTCAGTGCTGCAAAGAAATAGCACTCAAACATAAATTTAATTTTCTCAGCAAGGCAATTTTTACTTCTATAGAAGGGTATGACTAGTGGATGGAGTAATGGCAAGAGCACATCTGGACAAGGGAGGGGAAGGGGTTCTTATTCCTGACGCAGATAGCCCCTACTGTTGTGTTGTTCCCTTATTGGCTAGGGTTGGACCGCATAGTCTAAGCTAATTCCGTTTGGCTATTTTAAAGAGAGCAGGGGTACAAGCCAGAGTGGCAAGATGGATAGTTTGGCAGGAAGAGCGGTTACAGAACAGATGACTCAGGATGATTCAGGTCAGAGCAGGTGCCTAGGGGTGACTCAGGTCAAAACAGGCAACCAGAGAAACAGATGTAAACTACTGATTAGAACTGGTGGGAAAGTTGTTTACTGAAACTAGAGGCAAGGGAGTGAAGAGAACCAGGAAGTTAAACTTTAAAATGGAGAATCAAAGAATAAGAGAGCTGAACATACTGATATACCGATTCTTTGAAGAGAAACTTGGAGTTCACTATATCTAACAAGTATAACTACCGTAAATAACGGGAATCAACTCTACTTACAAATAATAAATGGTATTATTTTATGCATTGTAAGTTTAAATGTACATCTACCTATCCTTTTGTTACCTTTTTCCATTCCACACTATACTGTTGATATTTATACATCTCTAATTCTTTCATTTTAACCTGCAAAATCTGTACAAAAAGACTACAGTTTATTTATCCTTACCACTGCAATTAGATTATTTTCAATTTTTGGCAAACAATGCTACACTACATTACTTTACACATGCATATGCATGAGTGTTTCTTTAGTACATTTCTAGAAGGCCACAGTTCTTCAGTTGGTGTTATTTCAAATACTTCAGAGAAATAATTAACTTAATCCCAATATCTCCTCTTCAGAGTCATGTAAAATATCCTAATTGTTTACATTACTTTGTAAAATGAATGCTTTTCAGTAAATCATAGCCTTAATCTCAGTCAGTTTACAAATGAAAGTCATTGGCCACACAACAAAACAGAAAACAAAAAAATCTTTATATTGATTATGTAAATATTAAAAATATTAGCATAATAATTATTCTTGGTACATAATCAAGGACTTCATTTTACCCATATCTCTATATAACACGTTACTGCTATTTTTCTGAAGAATGTATTTTTTAAAGTTTGTTTTTATAAGGAAGTTGCTTCAAAATTGCATTTTATAATTGCTATGTTTAAAATTGTTGACACCTTCAGTTAACTCTTCACAGCAGATCAAACTATTAGATTGAATAATGTGCAATTAATTATGACACTGCAGATTTTCTGAAGATTACATTTTTTAAAATGTATGATCTAATTATTTAATATTTTTCTACAAAATTGCCTGTAATCATCTTTAAAGCTGCATTTTGCAGTTAATACATTTCAAATAGCTGATAACTTTAATTGGGAATTCTGGGTATACCATAATAATTAATTGAAACTTGTGGAATTTCTGATATTTGACTTTCTTTCACCTTCCAAAAAATGGCTCTTTCAGATGATTTGACATAATATTTTTATTGAGAACATATTATGTTTATGTGTTGAACTGATAAACTCAGGGTCAATTCTTATACATGTGAAATTTTTTTGTATTCTAGTGTGTGTGTGTGTGTGTGTGTGTGTGTGTGTGTATATATATATATATATATTTTTTTTTTTTTTTTTTTTGACAGTCTTGCTCTGTCACCCGGGCTGGAGTGCAGTGGCATGATCCTGGCTCACTGCAAACTCCACCTCCCAGGTTCACGCCAGTCTCCTGCCTCAACTTCCCAAGTAGCTGGGACTACAGGCGCCCGCCACCACACCTGGCTAACTTTTTGTACTTTTAGTAGAGATGGGATTTCGCCGTGTTAGCCAGGATCATCTCAATCTCCTGACCTCGTGATCTGCCCGCCTTGGCCTCCCAAAGTGCTGGGATTACAGACATGAGCCACTGCGCCCAGCCTCTAATATTTTTAAAAGGAAGAAAAGTTAAAAATCAATTATCTAAAAAACTTAAAGTTAAAAAGCAGTCAGAAATCAATTATCTAAAAAATTTAGAAAATAGCCGAATCATAATAGAAAGGATGTTCTTTAGTCTGATTGACAAAATCTTCAGAAATCCTGTAGCATGCGTCAAAATTAATGATAAAAATTTAAGGTTTCCCACTGGCACTAAGAATGAGAAAAGGAAGCCTATCATCACCACTTCTATTCAATGATGCGCTGAGGTTCCATCCAGTGTCATAAGACAATAAAATTAATAAAAGATAAAGAGTTGTGAAGGAATAAGTAAAACTGTCATAATTTGTAGATAACATAATTCTGATTGTAGATAACAATAAAAAATGTACAAACTGTTAAAGTAAATTTAGCAAGATGGCTAGATTCTAGATCAATATACAGAAATCAGTTGTGTTTCTAATTAGAGATAAGCACTTATAAAAGGAAAATTTAAATAGTATAATTAAAATATTATTAAAAAGCACATCAACTAGCTATAGGAATAAGTCATTTGGTTCAATATGTTCCAAATTTCTATTATAATTTTGTTGTAAAGGCTACATTTTTTTCTTATTAGTATAGTTACTTCAACTTTATTTCTGCTAGTGTTTTTACAATTTATCTTTTCCATCCTTTTACTTTCAAATTTTTGGTTGTTATAGTGAATATTTTATTTTTATACAGTCTGCAGTGTTAGAATATTAATTGGAAATGTTTACACTATTTACCTATTATGGAATTGTGATATGTTCAGTTTAAATCTATCATCTTACTATTTTTTTGTTTGATCAGTTTTTTTCTCTTTTCTTTTGGATGAATTATTTTTATCATTTTATCATTCCATTTCCTTTTCTTATTGATTGTTCATGTTCTATTATGCCCTTAGTATTAGGTATTATGTATATGCTTAGTATACCCTAAGTATTTTGTATCCCCTTAGTATACCCTAGGTACTACGAAAAACAAGTAGATTTATTAGAGTCTAAGATAAGTTAGTAATTTTAGTACTTCTCAGACAATACAAGGATTTGATAATACTTTAAATCCTTTTACCAGACTGTCATCTTACCTCAATAGTTGCTAGTACTTTTCGTTTGTATGTTTTAAACCTCACAAGACATTATTAAGCATTGATTTAAACATCCATATTCATTTATATGTACCTTCTTATTTACTCTTTCTGGAGCTATGTATTTTTTCACGCAATATTGTGCCACTAAGTAGGATCATTTTACTGTCAGTAGAATAAATCTCTTTGGTATTTCTTTCTATGCAGGCCTCTTGGCAAACCATTCACTCTGTGTATGTTTGTTAGAAAAGTCTCTATCTCTTATTCAAAAACTTTTTTTGGAAATGTATTTTTAAACCATCAAAAATAGCATTTTTGATTAACATTTTGACTGATTACAGAATTCTTCATTGGCATTTAGTTTTCAGCGCCTTAAAGGTGCCATTTGATTACCTTCTGGCTTTCATTAATTTTGTTGAGAAATCAGCTGTTTGTATTACCACTGCTCCCTTTGAAAGCCATATATATCTTTTTTCTTCTGGGTGGTTTCAGATTATTTTCTTTATGTTTAATTTTCAGCAGTTTCACTTTGGCGTGACTAGATACGGTTTTCTTGGACCTTATCTTACATGTGGTTTCTTGGATCTGTGAATTGACATGTATTTTCTTGGAACTTTTCTTACATGGGGTTTCTTGGACTTGTGGCTTGATTTGTATTTTCTTGGACCTGTATCTTACATGGCGTTTTTTCTGGATCTGTGGCTTGATATGTATTTTCCATTCCTTTTCCTTTCTGTGCTTCAGTTTGAATATTTTTTGCTGATCCATCTTCTGTGTCCCTAATCATACCTTCGGTCTTGCTGAGTCTTATGCCGAGTCTTATTTTAATTCTTTATATCGGTGATTGTATTTTTCAGTTTTATAGTTTTCATTTGATTTTTTTTATAGATACTCTCACTGGTGAAAAGTTCTATCTTTTGATTCATTTTCTTCAATGTACTTATAATAACTAAAAAAAAAAAAAAAAAGGCCGGGCGCGGTGGCTCAAGCCTGTAATCCCAGCACTTTGGGAGGCCGAGACGGGCGGATCACGAGGTCAGGAGATCGAGACCATCCCGGCTAACATGGTGAAACCCCGTCTCTACTAAAAATACAAAAAAAAAAAAAAAACCTAGCCGGGCGTGCTGGCGGGCGCCTGTAGTCCCAGCTACTCGGGAGGCTGAGGCAGGAGAATGGTGTGAACCCGGGAGGCGGAGCTTGCAGTGAGCTGAGATCTGGCCACTGCACTCCAGCCTGGGCAACAGAGCGAGACTCCGTCTCAAAAAAAAAAAAAAAAAAAAAAAAAAACTTTCTTTGATCATTCAGTCCTTACATGCCTGGTAATTTTTCTTGAATTACAAAGTTTTTGGTAAAATTACATAAACTATAGATAGTTTTATACCTCATCAGAGAAATTTTACTTTTCTTCTGGAGAGAAATTAGAGTAAAAGAGGATCATTTCAATCCAATCAGTTATGGGGATGGCTCAACACCAAGTTTCAGGCTTGCCAATTTCCAATTTTCTCTTATTCCTAAGGAATAGTCCTACTGGGTTCTGAACTATCAACTGAAAGCCTGAATATTTATCAGGCATATCCTTTTTGGTGGATCCAGAGTAGAAATTCCTCTTTTAACCTATGAGACTGTGAAAGTCTATAGTCTAGCAGGTTTCTGTTAGGTTTCTTCCTAACTTTTCCCCACACAGTTGGGGATTTGGCATATGCTTCAAGGGAAAATGTCGGCTCATTGTTGGATTCACTTCTCTAATATTCCTTGCTAGGTTAAAATCCTTTTTTATTACATCAGTTCCTTTGGTATTCCTTTTTTTTTTCCTCTTGGTAACTTATCCCATTATTTTTATTTCTTTTAATATTCTCCATATCCTCTCTTCTGACTTCAATGCCTCCTTATTACTCCTTTCAAACCAAATATTCCTCAGTTCCTACTAACTATTCAACAGCATCCCAATACTACCAGACCAACCAATTCCTTCTCATTACCTCCTAGAGCAATATGTTCTTCCAATATTTTGCATACACTCCCATTCTTTTAGCCTACCCAAGTCTCTGCTTATTTCTTTAAATCTCAGTCTCTCCCAGTTAATAGTGAGTTAATAGCAGCAGTACCCCCTAAAAGTCTTCAGCAATAGTCAGTACTGTACCTGGTACATAGTAGTTGCTCAATAAAGATCTATTCATTGGACAAGTCAATTAATAGTAGACAGGATAAATTTCTAGACCTTGGGAGTACTTTAATCCTACTATTTCTCAAAAAAGGGGCAGAAATCAAGCAAAAAGAAAGATACAGAGGTGGTGGATGGGAAAATGTTATTTTTCTGCCTTTGACCTTTCTTTAAGGTTAAGCTCTTTGAATGGCATATAATTATTTTCACTTTATTTTGGCCCACAACATATCCTACTACAAAGATGAATAAGAAATCTCATTCGGGTGTTTGCCTGTTTCTTGTATCTTGATTAAACATTTGAAAATTTGTATAAATAAATAGATAAGTCAGAGACTTAACTCTCTTTGCATATTTTTAACTGATCATATCTGCAGGTGTTCAGTGTCCTAAGTAAATATATCAAATAATCTAAGGACATTATATTTGCATAACTGAAACTAGTGCCTTTTGATTTTTGCATAACTACCTGCCCTCAGCAGAATCCTAACCAGACAAATACTTCTGCAACAAAGAAAACTGGCTGAAGGTTGAAACTGTCTTCTTCCTCCAACATTTGTATAGTGTAGTTCTATAGCTATAGGACTAAACTATACAAATGTTGGAGAAAGAAGAAAATAATATTCATAAGAAAATTATGAAATAATAATTGTGTGTTCAGAGGTCAGAGCACTTATGTAAATTATTTAAGGGTATGCACACAAAAGGATAGCAGATGTCACTTCTATGGAATCTGGAATATACTAGATACCAAAATAATTAAGAAATAGCGCTTCCCATGCTTATGTATATTAGTTCTTTTTTTGCTGAGAAGATGGTGAAATAATTCAGCTGGGAAACTGTGAATGTGATCGCTCAAAACAAAACTCTATAGCACTTTAAAAGTGAATCCTCTTTCCCCTTCTCTGTTTTCTGTGGTAACCATAACAACCAGTTCCTTTCAGAGAGGTCAATTACTAAAAATAGTATGATCCATATATTACTTAATATGATCATCTGTAAAGTACACTTTGGACAATATTTTTTAATAAAAATTTTTGACTGTGAAATATCCTCAAATTACTGATTAAAATAAGAAAAAATCTATAGGAGTGTCTGGAAAATCAAATGGAAAGGACATGTTAGAATATAAGCGTGAATGAATATAAGCAAGTTAGAATATAAGACAGGTTAGAATATAAGCCATCACTTTATATGCATGATTACTAACTCACAGGGTTTGGTAAACAATTTATCCTCAAAAGCATGAAGATAGGTAATTTTGGAAAAATGTTATAAGTGTTATTAAGATTATTTATTGAAACTGTAACAACAAAAGAGAGACTTTTTTGTAGCTCTAACCATACATGCCATGTATGCCTTGAGGTCATCTGTTAGAAAAGTCAATAAATGAAATCGCCATCAAGAAGCCAGCTCTGCCATGGACCAGCTAAATAACTTTGGGGAAGTCACTTAATATACCTGGACTTCAGAATTTTAATTTATGAAATGGGCATGATAAGGTCTTCTTTATATACTGATACTCAAAGTTAAATGATGTACTTACTGCATGGGAACACACTTTAAGGTACCTCTAAGATAAAATCCAGTATAGTTATTAAAAGGTGGCATTTGGGTTAAGGTGGTGTGGATTAAAACCTGACTCAACAACATACTATCTATTGACTATGGTCAAGCTACTTAATTATGGAAATCTTTAGTTTCTCACCTACAAAATGAGAATAAATCATACCCACCTCTTAGGAAATCATGACATTTATGAAGTTCTAGCTAAGATTAATATTATTATTATTCTAAATTGATGTTTATTCAGTAAGTAGAATACATAATAACTAATGATAACAGTATAGTGACTATAATTACTATATTAGGACTACCACTGAGTTACATAGAAATGGCACCTTTGAGTTATACAATCTGAGAATGAAGGTGTAGAGAATATTAAGTGTTCCAAATACTTAACATTGGTGTGACTTTTTAGAGGAAGGAGGTAAAAAGCAAAGATGTTTTTGGTAAAATTTAAAAATCTGTTACTTCTAAGTCATTGCTTAAATTGTTTAATACTGTATTGACTATAATGTAGAACTGAATCTTGTTTGTGTTAATAATAATTCCAAAGCAATTTTCCTTCATCCTCTCTTTTTTTAGCTATTAATACATTCCATGAAGTAATTACTGGAGACCTACAATCTTAAAATATTTAGTTTTCAAAGATAATACTTCATGATCTTTGCTTAGGTCAAAGTAAATATTAAAATGTCTAAGCCACAGTATCTTACTTTCTTAAAAATTAAAGTTTGATTTTTTGTTTGTTTGAGACAGGGTCTCACTCGGCCACACAGGCTGGAGTGCAGTGGCAAGATCTCCCCTCACTGCAACCTCCACCTCCTGGACCCAAGCAATCTTCCCACCTCAGCCTCCCAAGTAGCTGGGACTACAGGTGTGAGCCACCAGGCCCAGCTGATTTTTGTGTTTTTTAGAGATGGGATTTCACCATGTTGCCCAGGCTTGTCTCAAACTCCTGCACTCAGGTGATCCACCTGCCTTGGCTTCCCAAAGTGCTGGGATTACAGGCGTGAAACACTATGCCCAGTCAAGTTTGATATTTTTTGCAGCAAATTTTCAGGGACCAAACTGAGATGAAACAAGTCAAGTCCAATTTCATCCAGTTAGAGAAACATTAGTTTTTAATTTCTTTAAGTTATATTTTCCTTTTGGAAACTGATCTTTGCTTCTCTGGGACTCGGTATCAGTGAGGATCAGGCTGAGAAAGGATCAGATCATTTCCTCTTATTTATCACTGTAGAAAAAAGCCCTTCGTGATCATTCCAATAATTTGAAACTTAAAAAAAACTGCAACCACATCTGAGCTTCAGTTTAACAAGAGAAGAATAAATATCCCAGAAAAATATTTGTCCTACTCAGAATACTCCCAAAAGCCTTGTGTGGGCAGCATTCCCTTCAGGACTTTATGAGTTTGTGCTTTGATATGTCCCAGCCTCAGAGACTGAACAGAAGGTCAGAGATAGGTTCAAACTTAGGTACCTTGCAGGAGGTGTTATATTTTGAGTGTGTATGTGTGTATGAAAGGTATAGCAAAGTCTTTGTTGAAAAAGGTGGGACCCGAGTTAGGGGACTCAAAAAGAGCAACTCAATCTTGGTTTCTCTTCTATAGGAATAAGAGTGACAGCTGACCAAGCACATAAAAATATTTAGCAAGCCAAGGTTGAAGACTGTATGTCTGATACACATATGTTAATACTTGTTTTATTTTCTCAGTGGTGTTCAATATTCCAGTAAAAGAAGGGGCAAATAGAAGAATTCGTCAGAGGCTGGGTCTTGCAGAACAGTAGAAAGGACAGAGGAACAAAGAAAGTAAGGCTGATGACAAGAGTAGGCCTAAAGGGGGTCATAGGCATAAGACCGAAGTGATGTTCAGTTCAGGAAGGAAAGGGTAGCCAAGGTTCAGGAGCACAAGCTAAGTGTTTGTTCCACGCTATTGTGCTGTTTTTCTCAACAATATGTGGTTTTATGCTCTGTACTTATTTCATGTAAAGCTCCTCGGTTTTTCTATTCCCAGTGAGCACCAGGAATCAATTGCCTCAATTAATTTGCAGAATATTGACCAGATAAGCCAAGTAATTTTCAATAAGTATGTAGTACTTGTAATGGACTTGAAAGAATTACTTTACTTAACATTCAATCTTACCTGTCAATGTTGAAATGTAATTACAGAGCTCACACAATTCAGTAACTATTTTGTACCCGAAAATAAAAGACTCAATATGTATGAGACTTAATAGGGAAACCATTTTTTAGCAAGGCAAGATGCTCATTCACTCTTCGCAGTAATGGAACAGCTTATAAAATTTGGGTTCCAGAAACTACATGACACAAGAGGCTATATTGTGGTTCTATAGGTTGAAAGTTGAATGTTATTTCCATTTCATGAGATTACTCCAAAATAAATTGTATTGTACTGCTTTACAAAGGCAAAATGAATCTATGTGAAGATTTTCAGGGTAACAGTAACAGAGATTGACTCAGGATACTTCAAATTGAATATGTGATTATTATGATAGTACAAATAGAAATAAGGGAGGTTCCAATCTGGGCCATACATTGGGCATTATGGAAACAGAACAAATAGTACAGTTGATTTTGTGGAGACTGGCTCATGGCCCAGGAACTGGAAGGTTATTCTTTGTCTAGTTGGCACTGGTGAGCCAGTTATCTCACTGCTCCACAGCAGCAGAGGGTCATTCATTTCTGATTTTTCAACTGCTATCAACCATCTCACACTCTATTCTGTATATTTTTCTGCTTCTTCCTCACATTTTCTGTTGCCTCAGGGGCTCTGTACACAGAGCTCATTGTCTACTTTTCTCATATGTATCTGCTATTTCCTCTCTACTCCAACTTATTTTTTACTCCTTGTCTCCCTCCCCCAACCCCTCTTTCAGTCTAGCTATATCTCTCTCATTATTTATCTGGCTAATATCCCATTTAGTCTTTTTTTATGAGATTAGTCTGATTGGTGCCTGGATCACTACTGTTTATACTTGGCAGAACTTGCACCCCAGGCTACTTCACAGAATCTAGCTAGTCTAGAGATTTGCTGGTATTGTATCAATAACTCCACCATGAATACACACACACACACACACACACACACACACACACACACGCCACAGGCCCAGTCAATGAGGTGGTAAAATTTATGTGTATCAGCATATTAACTTTAGTGAAAAAATACTCTTTGTCCATTTTGTATTGTTATAACAGAATATCAGAAACGGGGTAATTTATTTAAAAAAAAAGTTTATTTAGCTCATGGTTCTGCAGGCGAGGAAGTTCAAGGGCGTGGCCTTGGCTTCTGGTGAGGGCTTACTGCGTTGCGTCATAACATGGTGGAGAAGGTCAAAGGGGAAGTGGACACATGTGAAGAGGCAAAACCCAAGGAATATCCTGACTTTATAACAATCCACTCTCACAGAAACTGATCCATTCTCACAAGAACTAATCCAGTCTCACCTGGGACAGAACTCTTTCACTACTGGGAATGGCACTGAGCCATTCATGAGGAATCTGTCCCCATGACCTAATTACCTGCCACTAGCTCCTACCTCCCAATGCTGCCACATTAGGGATCAAATTTCAACATGAATTTTGGAAGAGACACACTCAAACCATAGCTGACTTCTTGAAAGGGAGATTATGGTCAAAACTTTAGAGAAGGGAACTATGGATGGAGCAGGCATTTTCAGGGTTGGACTGAAAGAATCATAGACTCACAAATGAACATATAATTTGGTTCAGAGTCATATAAATCTACAATAAGGTAGTTGGCCTATCTTGAGTGGAAGATACAATTGAGTGGAAGATACAATGAGAAGTAGAAGGACCAAAGGTGAGACTTGTAGAGGCAAATTTTTAAAAATGACTTAACATCTAGATACAGAAGTTTATTATGTGGTCATTAAAGTGACATTAAAAGATTTTGAGCAATAAGTTGATGAAGGCAAAATTTAAGAAAGGTCAACCTGGAAGATGTACAAATGATGGAGAGGAGAACGATAACTTGAAAAGAAGAAGGTCATTTGTAATTATACATAATTACAATAGTGTAATACTAGTCACTCAACAAATATTTCTTAAGTACATACTACATACCAGCATGTACCACATGCTAGAAACACAAAGGTTAGCAATGTGGCATGGTCCCTGCCATGATGGAGCTTACATTCTGGTAGAAGACACAGAAAAGGCAATGACAATACTGAACAATAAAAGTTATCATAGGAAAAGTGTAGAGTGCTGGAGTGGCACATCAGAGGGATACCCAAACATGGCCGGAAGCACAAGGAAGGCTTCCTTAAATGGAATATTATCGAAACTGAGATCTATGAGCTAAGTAGAAATGATTCCAGCAGAGGATGAGATTGAGGGGGAAAGGATGAGGGGCTCAGTTCCAGGACAAAGAATAGTTTGCTAAACAAAAAAGAACAATATTATTGTTTATTAGTTATTAAGAAATGTTTGAAGGAAAGGATAGGATTGTTATTCTGTAATGATGGAATAACCTGATGGGACATGATAAAGTTAGTTATTTTTCCCATCTTATAAAACAGATTGCACTAAGCAGTTTTGCCTGATTAACCAGCATAACAGAGAAGACAGGTTTTGGTTTGATTTTAAACATCAAATGTTCAGCATTCTGCTGAAAGCAGGAGATATAGTTCTGCCTGAGATACACACCTCCTCCCCAGCAGAGACTTCCAACACTGGTGGGGAAGGCAGACAAGCAATTAGAGTAAGTGTGAGAAATTTCTGAACACCAGAAGGACCTGAGATGGTAGCCCATTGGAGGAGAAGCCTACACATTCTTGGGTACAAATTTTTGTGCATTCTTAAAGACAAGCAAAAGTTAGCCAGTTAAAGAAATGAAAGAAGATTATTGCACCAGGCAGAATGAAAACTATGTGTATGTGACCAGATGCAAGAGAGTACAGAACTATTGAGAGATTGTAAAGCAGGAGAAAAAGTCATTTCTGTGCTTCCCCCACAGAAAGGAAAACCTCATTTATGCCTTATTTAACTGAATAGAGAGCGTTTTGTTGTTGTTGTTGTTGTTGTTATGATAAAGAAGAGCCTTTTCCTCTTTCAAACACCATCTTCACATGATATTCAGAGCTGGTGGGTTAACATTCATGAAACTATTGAGACATTCTCTGTGGAAATTTTATAAATTTATAAATTCTGATATTCAGAGTTGGTGGGTTAATTTCATTCATGGAACTGCTGAGACATTTTCTGTGGAAATTTTATAAATGTATAAAATGTGCATAATAAGGCATATTACAAATGTTTGAAAATTGTCCCTGAAATCTGTTTTTTTCCTAAGTTTCTTTAGAGTTTCTAAGCAAGCAGCTAACTTTCACTCTAGAATCTCAATCCTATCTTATAAAATTGATTTTTACCTTCTACTGTTATTCTAAAAATTATCTTTAAAATCTGCTATCTTAAAAATAGAAATTTTCTTGTTTAAAATGAAAATTTTAAAAATAGAATATATTTCCATAAAGTTTAACAATCATAACATGATAAATAGGTTGAATTGTCTTAATCAATATCATTTACATAATATTTGGTAACTTCCCAGCAAGATTCCTTAGTGCTTATTAGTTATTCTTAAGAAACATCTGAAAGAAAGGTTAGGATTGTTATTCTCCAATGATGGAATAACCTGATGGGACATGATAAAGTTAGTTATTTTTTCCATTTTATAAAAGAGACTGCACTAAAATTGGGCTTGAAATAAAGAATCTCTGGCTTTCCAGTTTAACAATGAGTCAACAACTAAGAAGTGTGAGGTTTTATTTGGGGGTTAGTTTTAAGCCGAAGTCAATAGAAACATGAAGTTTTTGTTGTTGTTTTTTTGTTTTTAAGATAAATTAGGTTTAATTATCTTACATGCAGCCTTGTAAAGACATCAAAATTTGCCAGCCCACATTTTTTTTTTTTTTTTAAATAGATTTCCAAGTTGCAAATTCCCCAGCACAGTCTGTTCTCTTTCCTATAGCCAAGAGCCACATCAAGTCTGGCTCTCCCTGGAGGTCTAGACAGGACCAAGACAAGTTGCAGGGTTCTGCTCCCAGAGAATGATCTCTGGGAGTCTTATGCCCATACCAGGAACCTGTTAGTAAAGTATACTCACCTACCCCACTCACACACATAAGTTGAGATCAGGCCTGTGACCTAATCCATACTTTAGTTCATTTCCAAGACAAGGCCAGAGGGACCCATTCAAACTCCTAAAAGAACTGCATCCTTCCTTTAAAACGAGTAAAAGGAAACTTAGATTGGCACCAGAATACCAGAATCTAAACAGTCAGGGCTAGAAAGGACTGAATTCAATGCTTAGTGTCTTTCTAACGTTGGATCAAAAAATCTAGGCTAAATTGCAATCAGATCAGTTTCCAAGGCTGATGGCTGTAACAAATTCACTGAGTAATTCACCTCTCCCCCAAAATACTGATGAGAAATCATTTTTCTCTTCCATATTCTTATCCAAAGGCTGCTGATTTACTGTGACAGAATATGAACACACGATTGTAAATCCATTACCCTTTTCTGCAGTAGGCAGAGATGAAAGGATGAAGAGTAACACATTTTTAAAACCACACCAATCTCCAGTTTTCTGCTTGTGTAGAGATACTCAGGGACAGGGCAGGATGTAGCTAAATTGTTACCAAGGCTGTGCCATCAGAGGTAGCAGTACACATTCATAGGGATAGTTGGCTGTATGTATTCTTTGACATAAGGGGGCAAGAGGTGGGACAGGGGTAGAGACACAGCTATTTCTGTCCCTGATTTATAAGTCTATGCATATTCTTCTACCCCTAACCCCCAGCTTTTTGTTTTGAAAAATTTCAAACCTACAGAAGAGAGGCAAGAATAACACAGTAACACTCATATACCTTTCATCTAGATTTACCAATTATTTTTCTTAATTAAGAAATACAAATTATATTTTTAGTGTGCAGTACGATGCTCTGACATACATGTACATTGTGGAATGATTACATCAAGCTAATTAACATACCCATTACTTTGTCTACATTTTTGTGATGAGAGCATTTAAAATATACTCTCAACAGTTTTCAATCATGCCATACATTATTATTGATAACCGCCATGCAGTACAATCGATCTCCTGAATTTATTTATCCTGCTTACTGAAATCCAGATTCACCAATTGTTAACATTTTGCCATACTTGATTAATTTTTCTCTTCTCTATCTCTGTGTAATAAACATATATAATACATATTGATTGATTGATTCATTCAGTCAGTCATGCATTTATTTGCTGAAATATTTGAGAGCTAGTTGCAGGCCTTGTATCAGTTTACCCCCAATTACTTCAGCATAGGATATATATATACGCACACATATATATATACATGTGCACACATCACGTATACTATTTTGTATCTTGCTTTATTCAATTAACAATGTATTCTGATAATAACTCCATATCAGTTTATACAGGTCTTCTTCAATATTTTTAGCCACTACAAAATACTCCATTATGTGGCTATATCATAGTTTATCCAATCTGTCTCCAGTATAGGGGCATTTAGGTTGTTTTCAATATTTAGCTACTACAAATATACAATGAATAACCTTGTACATATTTTTTCTGGGTTGTGGTAGTCTTAACTTTAGGGTAAAATTCTAGATGTGGAATTACTGGTTTGAAGAATGAATGTCTGTGAAGCATTTTTCCCCTTCAGAGCAGTTGTGTAATTTTACATTCCCACTGGTGATAAATGAGAGAGCCCATAGCCTGTGTGTTGCCACACTTCTGAAGTTTTACCAACTTGACAGGTGAAAAGTTCTATCTCAATTGAAGCTCTATTTACCTTATCATCAGTGAAGCTGAACCTTTTTTTAGGTTTGAGAGCTTTTTGTAGATGTCTTTATGGCTGTTCGTGTCATATGCCTATTTTTCTAGTAGTTTTTTGTTTGTTTGTTTGTTTGTTTTTGCTCTTGTTCTCCTCTACTCTAATTAAGAATTTTATTACATAGTAGGGATAGCAGCACATCCCCTGAACTATATATTGCAAACGTGTCTCCTGATTTACATGTGTCCTTGATTTTGGGACAAATGATTTTCTGCATGGAAAATTTTATTGTTTAATGTAGTCCAAATTGTCAATCTTTTCTTTTGTACATATACATACACACATCTGGATTTTGAATTACAGTTAGAAAGTTTTACCTACACTTAAGTTATAATGAATTTATCTGTGTTTTCTTCTAGTCCTTTTTTTTTTATGGTTTCATTTTATGTTAAGATTTAGATCACTGATGTATTTGCAGTTTATTCTTTTGTAGGATCTGAACTATGGCATCTTTTTCTAATTGGCTATTCAGTTATTCCAAATCATTTCTTTAAAAGTCTGTCTATTCCTCCAGTGTTTTGAGGTGTGACCTTTATCATGTGCTAAATTTTCATATATATATTCTCTTTCTGAATTTTCTATTCTATTATGGTTCTAACATTCATGTGCTAGTACCACACTATTTTAATTCTGAAGCCTTTTTTACATTTCTAATGGGGCAATCCCTCTTTCATTTCTCTTACCTTTCTCATCTCATCTCACATTCCTCATTAAACTTTCCCTGACCACTCCAGAAAGAGTTCCATAGCAACTTTGGAATCAACTTATTAGGTCCAGGGAAAAAAGGGATTACTAGCTTTATTGGGGTTGCATTATAGTTATAAATTAATCTATGGAGAACTGATATGTTCATGATTGTATTCTTCTAATCTGAGAACAAGGAATATCTTTCTATATTTTCAAGTCCATTTTTGTGTCACTGAGGAGGACTTGTATGTATCTTGTTAAGTTTATTGTTATTTCATCTTTTGTACCTGCATAATTTTTATCTCCCACCTTCAAAATTTTTGAGCTACCCGCTGTAAGGGATATACAACATAAAATGACAATGAAAAGTTTCTCTCAGGAAATATAACTGAGAATATTTTAGGTGATAGGACTATCAATTATGCTAAATATTCTTGCTTTGTGACTATAATAAACATTAATAGACATTTAAAATGCAACTTTGTCTTTCCTACTTGCATTAACACAAATGCTTTGAGCAATAAAAGATAAGCTTTTATTGTCCTGCTACAAAGGGAAACCCCCAAATGTTGAAATATCAAAATAAGCGTGTAATTAAAAGGAACCCAATGAAAGGATGAGAAAAAATAATTATTGGAAAGATGTGTACAGAATTCAGACACAGCAATTTGCTGTCTAGTGAATGTGCATTTTAGACAAAAAATTTAGTTGATTCCTGCAACTCTGTATCAAACTAGATTTATTGTAATCTCTATGAATTTTTTCTTCTCTGCCTTTGATAATCACCTCTATTCATTTTTGCCAAGATCTTCTCTATTTAAAGTTTCTCCTTTGAAGGGTTTACCTACTCTCATAACTTCAAGCATCTTTTATTCAAATTTTATTTTATAAAATAAAATCCCTATTAGCAGACCTTACCTGAGTGATAACTTCTTTCTATGAACTCTGTGTGGCTGGTATCAATGGCACTTGTGAATTTCCATTGGCCTGCTCCAACATTATATTAAAATCACCTTATCTAAAACTAAATTTCTCTTTTCTGAAATCCCAAGTTTTGTCTTTGGCAACACCATTCTCGCAGTTTTTTTCTTTCATCATTCCTTAGTTATTTGCAGTCAATCAGCCAACAAATTCTATGATTATCTTTTCATATCCTTTCTTGCTTCTGCTCTTTCAACTTCATTCTTTGAGCCATTGCCATAATCCGGTCCAGTTTTGCTCAGTCATCTAAGGAGCTCATAATCCCTTGCAACCCATTAAATATTCTGTAGGCTGTTTTGCATTTTCAGATTTAAAAAAAAGTTGTGAAATGATTATTTCCACACGCATTTTGTAAAGTTGAACTGTAAAATTATAATTTTCAAAAGAATACATTATGTTTTAAATAATCTTTATCCCTTAACATGTGCTAAAGGACATGTTGATCTGCTTTGACTAACATTCAGATAATGGGATGCACTTCAGGTGACATTTTTCATGCCATCAGTTTGTTATTTTTTGCATTTGTTAAATTGCATTTTAAAAAATACAATGCTGATCTAGGCCTTATTCATCTCCTGCCTGGAGCTCTGCAGTATGTACGCTGTGTTGTTCCTGCTTCCTATCTTTCATTTCAACAGTTTCTCCTGCATTAGGTACTAAGTCCATTTCTTAGAAATATTCTGTGCTCCCAAGTGTTTTCAAGACTAGCCTTCACCCTAAAAGTCTTTAACAATTTGGGGGTCATCTGCCTAATCATTCACCTACTTGTTTTGCTCGAAACAGTCTCCTTGCTATACTTTTTTAACACTGTATTTGACACCTCCTTAACTTTTTTCTTCATTGTGTGCTTAGCTTTAATACTATCACACTTAAACTTTCAACTAAATCTTATTTTTCCTTCATGACTCTATTAAAATTCTTCGTTAACCCTTTTCTGATCACTCTGAACAGCACAGTCTTCTCCTAACCGTCTGTGGTAGCAGTTCTTAAATAGAGGTATTCAGCTGAAACCTCTATTTTAATTTAAATGTTAAAAGTACAGATGGCTGGGCCCTCTGTCTGGAGGCTGTTATTCTATGGTCCTGAGGTACAGAATCTAGAAGCCTCAGTTTTTAAAGCTCCACTAGGGATCAGAGCTGCCTATGTAATTTGCAGAGTCCCATGCACAGCAAAAATGTGTGGCCCCTTGTTCAAAAACCAAGAGAAAATGCGCCGATAAAAATACAAGAACAGAAAGCTTTTCCTCCTTTCCCATGATCTCTCTTTCTCAACTTGTCATGGTATATTTCACTTGCTATCTAATGCCATTATTATAAGAAGTATAAAACTTAAGTTATAATAAATTTTATTATTCATCTTTGTATTGTGTAATGACAGTTTTCAATGTACCTATAAGCATATTTAACCCGTAAGTGGAATTACTGAAATTACATAATTGCTACTTTGTAGCTCAAACTTGTATGTATATATTTTTTCCTTATTAGGACAGTGAAAAACTGCAAAACTAGCTCAACTGTTTTTATTTCATTTCTGGATGTGCACACATTCTGCCAACACTCTCTACCTTCTGCTTTGATGAAAAAGGAGGACTGAAAAGAAAAGGAACTATGAAAGGCTTCTCTTTTTTCTATGTCACCGTTTTTAACAAAAGTGATTGGTGAATACAGATAATGAACACAAGGAAGGAAGGGATAATATGATTCCTTGGTTGCCATGCCTTCTTTTCTAATTTAAAGCAGGTGATGCTTTGAATGTAAAGTGTGGCCTCTCTGAGCTGTCAGCACCCCCACATACTCAATCGCATTGTAAGGGTAAATACAACTTACTAAGAGGCTTAATTCTCCCTGTTGAAAATAAGAAGTCTCCCCCTTCCCTTTTCTTCCAGCATTTACTTTAAAAATTTGTAATTGTAAATTCTTTCTCTTTCTCTTTGATATGTACGTAAATCTTTTAAAAACTAAATAAGTTTTTTTGACAGCTTTATGACCCAGGATTGTCTTTCTCAAAGACAAACCCCTATCTCCCAGTTTCTGTGGGAGTGGAGGAGTCAAACTTCTTCAGGGCATTGCTCCAAAACTACCTCCTGTCATAAATATATGGAAGTTTTTTTTTTTTTTCCTTTGGCTAAAGCCAATTAGCTAACACAGATGGTCATTCCAGTTACCAAGTGAATTTAGGATGAACTATATGTGACAAATGGTGCTGTCAAGTCCTCTTACTTGAGGACTAATTATTGTTTACCTTGAGAACTTGCATGTAACCGGTTGTATTCACTTGGTTATATAAAAAAAAAGAGATTTCTGTTTTTGCAATTTCTTGAGCAGATTGGCTAATAACATATATCACATTCTGATTGAGTGCTTATTCAATAATAACACTTTTTTTCCTCTTCTACCTTTGTGGAGAGATGTTCTGGATAGGGAGGAAATTTCATTTTTAAATCTATCTCCCCAGCAATGTGTACTTTGAATCTTGCTGAACTCCCATGAACTCCACTGGAATTCTGGGCTATTGGAGCTTCACGAATGTTCCATACAAATTGGAAAGGCAAGAAATGACTGGACCGGCATGCCACACATGCACTATCATTCCACAGGACTCCACTATAAAACAGATTCAAAGATAAAATAATGAAGAATTTCAAGAAAGCAACAGCAGAGCATTAAACTAAGCACAGGACCCTTCTGTGCAATGGCACAAGTTGCATGCCCATGAAACTGGCCCTGTCAGTGATTCTAACATGAAACCCTGTTAATAATCACGGACATACAGCAAGTTCTGTCTGAACCTTTGGTCCTGAACCCTAATGAAATTCTTTAAATAATGAAAATGCCAATAAGTTTTCTGCTAGTTTATTTCTTTTAAAATTACATTTCAGGCCAGGTGTGGTGGCTCACACCTGTAATCCAAGCACTTTGGGAGGCCAAGGCAGGCAAATCATGAGGGCAGGAGTTTAAGATCAGCCTGGCCAACATGGTGAAACCCCGTCTCTACTAAAAAATACAAAAAAAAAAAAAAAAAAAAAGTAGCCGGCATGGTGGCAGGCGCCTATAGTCCCAGCTACTCGGGAGGCTGAAGCAGGAGAATTGCTTGAACCTGGGTGGTAGAGGTTGCAGTGAGCTGAGATCACACCACTCTGCACTCCAGCCTGGGTGACAGAGTGAGACTCTGTCTCAAAAAAAAAAAAAAAAAAAAAAAAAAAAAAACTATATAAGAGATAAATTCGTGTTACTATTCTTATTAATATTCAGATCAAATAAATTATATCTTTAATTCTGAAATCCAGTCATTTTGTATTTTTGTTTAAAAACCTATTCATGTATAATTACTTTGAAGTAAATTGTTTTGGTAAAAGTTAGCTAATCCTCCTAGGGTTAAATAGGTCAAAAGTAATTAAATAGGTCAAAAGTATATAAAAGATACATATAGCCTACGTTTAAAAATCAATTGAAAACAAAATGCAAAGCACAAATACGTATTTATTAATACTCAAGCATAGCTAAGCAACCATTTTATGAGGTATGTGCTTTCATTATTCCCATTGTGCAGACAGAAGCACTGATACAAAGCCAGGTCTTTGAACAGCAAAGCCTGAATTCTTAGCCACTGTATTAGTTTCACATCACTGCTCTAACAAATGATCACAAACTCAAAACCATACAAATTTGTACCTTACAATTCTGGAGGTCAGAAGTCTGAAATGGTTTTTATTGGGCTAAAATCAAGGTGTCAGCAGCTTGCATGCCTTCTGGAGGCTCTGTGTATGGAAGAGCCTTTTTTAGCTTCTAGAAGTCAACTGCATTACTTGGCTGGTCACACTCCTTCCTCCCGAGCAGTACAGTAGCTTCAAATTTCTCAGTCTCTCTTTCCTTTTGTCTCTTGCCTCTAACCTCTAGCTCCTGTCCTCACATGTCCTGCTCTGCTTTTGCCTCCTTCTTTCATCTTTTAAGGACCCTCATGGTCATATTGAGCCCGGCCATGATAATCTATCTCAAAATTCTTAGTTTACCATATGTACAAAGTCTCTTTGCCACGTAAGATAACATCCTCACAGGTTCTGGTGATTAGAATGTGAATATCTTTAGGGAATAATTATTCTACCTATCACAATCACTATATTAATTGGCATCCCAAAGTCTCTAAGCTGAGAAGGCAGAGTTAAGGCAAGTCTAATGTCATCTGCTTATTCGTGCAATTCTTATTTGCATCATATTGTGAGACAGAGATTACAAGGTTAGTCACAGCAAAAGAAAAATATCTTGAAAAACTGCCTGCTCGAAGCCTACAACAGTATCATAGTCTAGCTCAGTGAATATTTGGCAGTGAATGAGTAACTGCAAATAGATAACTCATTTGACTTAGTCAATCAAACATTCATAATATAATGACCACTATAATTGCCTAATATTTTGGTCAGACCCATAGGTAATACAAAAGGGTCTGTAGCATTTTCACTGTTCTTAAGAAGCTTAAAATCACATTGCAGAGACAATGTTACCTTGCATGAAACCATTAAGCAAATAAACAAATGTAAACTAGTAAATAAGAACCAAATTGTATTTAAGGTTTTGCTGTCCCTGATTTTAAATTTGATAATAAAAGGAAAATCTGAAGAACCAATGGGGTCTATACTGCTAAGAAGAAATAGTGGAGTCTTGGGAATGACAAGGTTCACTAAAGAGACAAGAAAACACAAGTGTCTACTAAGATAGATAGATAGATAGATAGATAGATAGATAGATAGATAGATAGATAGATAGATAGATAAAGATTTCAAACAACATCACTGGTAGCAAATACACATAGACTGTGGTACAGATTAGAGATGAAAATTGAGATTCATCAATTTATCCATTCAACAAATATTTATTTATTTAGTGCCCATTAAGTACCAGGCACTATGCAAGTGTCAAAGAAAAAAATTTAAAAGCTTACAGCTTGTCCTCATAGTGTGGCATTTTACTTTCTTGCATTTGCATTTCTTGCTTACACTCCAAAATTATGATGGAGGAATACTAGTGCAATTGTTATCCTGTAAGAAATATTAATACATTTAGGTTTATAGTATATTTAGATACTAGAATCTAGAGAAGAAGAAAAATTTAGGGAAAGTGCACAGACCTTACAAGTACAACGTTCTGCATGATTTGTCTTCCCTTGATTTTATGGAGTTCATCACTTAAATATATACTTTCTTTTACTAAATATAAAGCTGATAATATTGCTGGATCTCTTAGAGTCTCTGCAGCTGAACTGGGAAGGCCAGGAGGGCAGAGCTGCTAGGCTGCAGAGTCTCAG
The DNA here is from genome assembly GCF_007565055.1 of Rhinopithecus roxellana. Classification (NCBI taxonomy): domain Eukaryota; kingdom Metazoa; phylum Chordata; class Mammalia; order Primates; family Cercopithecidae; genus Rhinopithecus; species Rhinopithecus roxellana. The sequence continues at coordinate 48,629,132 of NC_044551.1, forward strand.
ATGTCAAATGAGTACAAAATTGTGCCAGTTTCATCTTCAAATGCAATGAGCCCACTAAACAAGATGATTGAAATGAGACAGCTGCCAGCCCCAATGAGTCAGAAGAGCCTTCCAACCACTAAGGCCCCAATGAGGATGGGATTTTTAGTCTCCTTAGAAAAGTTGGTTTTCTCAGAAAAAGGAAAGTAATAGCATGAGGTAGATTTTAGGCGATTCAATAGAACACATTTATGGAAGAAGGAAAGTAGAGTTTAGGTAAGGGGAGAACAAAGAAATGTATAAAAGTGCAGTAAGTGAAAACTGATAGAAAAACCCCCCAATCTGTAAGAAACAGAGAACTTATTCATTTTGTAGCTCTCAGACATAGTTATTACTGGGGACTTTGCACTAAGCACAGATTACTGGGAATTAATTATTCAGTTCTTTCCCTAAATTTAATGACTTAATTTGGATATTTTGACCTAGCTATTATAATGATAGTTGTTATTTGAACAACTTATTATCTTTTTTTTTTTTTTTTTTTTTTAACAAAGCTGAATTTTGAAAGGCAGGTCAAATTTAATTCTAACAAATAAGATTAAAGTAAATTTCTATTCATATAAGATCATAGAGAAATGGAAAATAAAATCATTTAAGTCCCGTTCTAAAAATTAAGTACAAAAATCTTTGGAAATTGATTTTTTATAATTTCATACCTTTGAAAATTGATTTTTTATAATTTCATACCTTTGTCAATAGAGTACGCTGTACATATCTTAACATTTCCTGGAAAAATTTTTTTAATTATTTATTTATTTTTTTATTTCAATAGGTGTTTGGGGAACAGGTAGTGTTTGGTTACATGAGTAAGTTCTTTAGTGGTGATTTCTGAGACTTTAGTGCACCCATCACCCAAGCAGTGTACACTGTATTCAAGGTGTAGTCTTTTATTCCTTGTCACCCCCAACTCTTTCCCCCAAGTCCCCCAAATCCAATGTATCATTCTTATGCCTTTGCATCCTCAGTCCTCATAGTTTAGGACCCACATATGAGTGAGAACATACAATGTTTGATTTTCCATTCCTGAGTTACTTCATTTAGAATAATAGTCTTCAATTCCATCCAGGTTGCTGCAAATGACATTATTTTGTTCCTTTTTATGGCTGAGTAGTATTCCATGGTGTGTGTGTGTGTGTGTGTCTGTGTGTGTGTGTATGTATGTGTGTGTGTGTGTGTGTGTGTGTGTGTGTGTGTGTATATATATATATATATATATATATATATATATCAGTTTCTTTATCCATTTATTGATAAGCATTTGGTCTGGTTCCATATTTTGCAATTGCGAATTGTGCTGCTATACACATGGGTGTGCAAGTATCTTTTTCGTGTAATGACTTCTTTCCTCTAGGTGGATATCTAGTAGTGGGATTGCTGGATCAAATGGTAGGTCTACTTTTAGTTCTTTAAGAAATCGCCACATTATTTTCCATAGTTGTACTAGTTTGCATTCCCACCAACAGTGTAAAAGTGTTTCCTTTTCACTAATACTTGGTTGTATTTGTCTTTATTTCTGGGTTCTCTATTCTGTTCCATTGGTCTATGTGCCTATTTTTATACCAGTACCATGCTGTTTTGGTGACCATGGCCTTATAGTATAGTTTGAATCTGGGTAATGTGATGCCTCCAGATTTCTTCTTTTTGCTTTGTCTTGCTTTGACTATGCAGGCTCTTTTTTGGTTCAATACTACTTTTAAGATTTTTTTTCTAGTTCTGTGAAGAATGATGGTGGTATTTTGATGGGAATTGCATTGAATTTGTAGACTGCTTTTAGCAGTATGGTCATTTTCACAATATTGATTCTACCCACCCATGAGCATGGGATGTGTTTGTTTCCCGGAAAATTTGACATTATCATTGTTAAATCCCATGTGGGGTTGACACATGTTGAAGAAGACTAATTGCCCTAGGATAATTAATCCCAGAATACAATTCCTTCAAATTCTTTCTCTTTTGTTTTCTCCCTTTTTTGTATTCCTGTTTCTACTGCCAAAATTTCCTATATGCTTTTAATCTGCTGTTGTATTGCATACGCAAATGTTTGCATGAAAGTCTGAGACTGGCTTTATACTCCCACTAAGAAATAAAACCTTAGGCTTAATAGCAGTTATTTCTGATTTAAGGCTGCCTAGAGGACACAGTTACTTATGGGTACATAAATTCTGAATCAGGCAAAGGGTGTTATTTACTTCAGAAATTATTTGTAAGTAAGACATTTCTAAGGCTTAGCTAATAGTCCACTTGTCTGGAGTAAAGGTAGATATGAAACACAGTGAAAGAGTGTTATCTTTTCAGGATTTATTGGTAGCAATTTATTTGGTAATGAAATTACATTTCATTAAATATAAAATCACCTAATAGTCTAGGACTTTTTTTAGAGAAAGATACTTAATTTGTCTAAACTATATAAGAGTTTGCCAAATGAAGGCCAAGTTTCCACTACATTCTGCTTTGCAGTCCTTCCTTGTAAAGCAGAGTCACCAAAATCATCTTGAAGTTTCCTACAGGAATCACAGTCTGGAGTAGAATATACACCTGAGGCAGCCAGTCCACTTCCTAGCCACTGACATTTTCATTTTATTTATTCTTATGTTTACATCTAGTAATGATCCATCTATGCTTCCCCATTTATTTGTATGAAGCAGAAAGATTAAAAGAAAGCAAAATAGAAACACAATATGGAAGAATATCAATGTCCCTTTGTATAAGTCATTATAATGTTACCTGAATCAAAGATACTTAAACTAGTTAACTGTTTTAAGACCAAGACAATTTATTCACATCACATTTTTCAGGCTTCTTTTTTTTTTTTTTTTTTTTAAGAGCCGCTTTAAATTCACAGCAAAATGAAGAGGCAGTTACAGGGATTTTTTCATATATCCCCTGACCCCCATATATGCAAAACGGCTTCTGTGACCAAAAACAACCAGCAGAGTGATACATTTGTTACAATTGATGAACCTACACTGACACATCATTATCACCAAAAGCCATTGTTTACATTAGGGTTCACTCCTGGTGCTGCACATTCTACGGATATGGACAAATGTGTAATGGCATATATCCGTCATGATAGCTTAATACAGAGTATTTTCACAGCCCTAAATATCCTCTGTACTCACCTCTTCATCCCTCTCACCTCTTAGCAAAGCCCTGGCAACCACTGATTTTTTTTTATTGTTTCCACAGTTTTGCCTTCTCCAGAATGGCATGTAGCTGAAATCATATTGTATGTACTTGTTTCAAATTGATTTCTTTCACTTAGTAATATGCATGCAAGTTTCCTCCGTGTCTTTCCATGGTTGAAGAACTAATTTCTTATTAGCACTAAATAGTATTCCATTGTCTGGATATACCATAGTTTATTTATCTGTGTACATACTGATGGAAGTCTTGGTTGTTTCCAAGTTTTGACAATTATGAGTAAAGCTGCTGTTAATTGAACATCCTTGTGCAGGTTTTTATGGAGACATAAGTTTTTAACTCCTTTGGGTAAATACCAAGAAGCCCATTTACTGGACTGTATGGTAAAAGCATGTTTAGTTTTGTAAGAAACTGTCAAACTGTCTTCCCAAGTGACTGCACCATTTGCGTTCTGAACAGCAAAATGAATGAGAGTTCCTGTTGTTCCACATCCTTGCCAGCATTTATGTTGTGAGTGTTTTAGATTTTGGCAATCTGACAGAAGTTTAGTTGTATCTCATTGTTTTAAATTCAATTGAACTTTTATATTGAATTCTGAATGAAAACACTGCATTAACTTTATTTCTTCTCATAGGGTCTTGCTGTGTTACTCAGGCTAAGCATGGTCATAGCTCACTGCAGCCTTGACCTCCTGGCTCCAGTGGTACTCCTACCTCAGCCTCCCGAGTAGCTGGGAGACTACAGGCTTATGCCACCACACCTGGCTATAATTTTTTTTTTTTTTTTTATAGAGATGGGGCTCTTGCTTTGTTACTCATGCTGATCTTGAACCCCTGACTTCAAGATGTCTTCCTGCCTTGGCCTCCCAAAGTGCTAGAATTACAGACATGAGCCACTGTGCCCAGTCAGAAATTTTTTAAAGTAGATATGTGCCATCAACTTTCCTTAGCATTCATTGAGCGTAAAGCATTATGCTAGGGAGTGAGGAGGGCTCCTGTGATGGTTAATTTTATATGTCAACTTAACTGGGCTAAAGTCGGCCCAGTTAGCTGGTAGAGCATTATCTCTGAGTGTGTTTGTGACTGTGTCTCCAGAATAGATTAGCGTTTGAATCAGTAGACTGAGTAAAGAAGGCCCACCCTCACCAATGTGGGTGTACATGATCCAATCTGTTGAGATCCTGAATATAAGAAAAAGGCAGAGGAAGGGTAAATTCTCTCTCTTCTTGAACTGAGACAATTATCTTCTCCTGCCTTTGGATATTGGAACTCCTGGATCCCAGGCCTTTGGACTCCAGGACTTACACCTTATCACTCCTCCCCTACCCCTTCAGATTCAGACTGAATTACACTGCTGCTTTCCTGGTTCTCCAGCTTGCAGATGGCACGTTGTGGGACTTCTCAGCCTCCATAATCGCATAAGCCAATTTGCATAATAAGTCTCCTCTTATATATCTATATATATCTTATTGGTTCTGTTTCTCTTGAGGAGCCTGACTTACACAGTTCCTAAAACCTAACGCTTCTCAAAATGTAAAAAAGGCAATACAGTTGGGAAATGCCCATGTTTCATTTGAGAGTTTACAGCACCTAGTTTACTGGGTGACTTGTGGAGAGTTCTGTCATTTGTCATGCCTGGTTATAATTTTTAATTAGTACGACATGTCCCCTGTTCCTTCCAAAGGCCCATCTGTATCCTTTGCATAGTGATGTTCAACTTCCAAGAGCCAGAAAATCTAGAAATAACAAAGAACCACCAAATAAAAAGAAACGTCATCAGAAAAAAATTTTCCCATCCTGATGTGGCTTTAATATGTGCCAATTTAACCAAGTGCCAGCCACATTTGAAATGACACACATAAAGCTAAGTCATTGTTGAATCACCAGCAGAAATAAATTATGTTTGTTCATTTAATTCAACCAATTTCTTTCTATTTTCTCATCTCTCTGTCTTTTCTTCTCTCTTCTTTCTGTTATTTTTGGATGCTCAAAGATTGCCAAAATGATTTTTTTCTATGGAATCTGTCGCATCTAGCCATTTTTCTTTTTCAAAGTATGATAGATACTATTTATAAAAGCAAAGTGTCTTGAGAAAACTTCTTCACTCTTTTTGCACATGGGTCCTGCAAAAGGAAAATTCTAGTTGTTATTTGGCTTGTTAAAACCATGTCCTTTTGTAAGAAATCAAACCATATATTTTTTATTGTACATCCAAGTTTAAACTACACAATCTTTACAATTATTTTCTTTTAATATATTGATAACAAAACATATATTAAACTTCTTCCAATCACTTTGTTAGGTTGGGTAATTTGTTCTTAACTATGGCCTGTGTCATTCTATACAGGCTATTTAAGGCAGTGTGTCAGAATCTAAATAAGACAACACAAATTTGAAAATAAAACAAATGTGACTAGTAGAATGAGACTGTCAGGATGGCAGGTTAGTATGCATTCATGCAGGCTACAAGAGCTTATATGATTATAAAACCTGGGCTATAGAATGGGCTCTAAGCTATCAATTATATGTGAATTTCTTATTGTCAGCCGGTCAAAATATACATATTCTAATATATTTGTTCTTCCAGAGAAACAAATAGTTTCTTCACACCTAGGTCTAAAGCAAATTATTTATGTGATAATAACAACATTGATGATAGTTTATAACTATATACTGTTTCCTTTTTACCAGGTAATTCTAGGGACCTTTTTCATTTAATGCCTATGACAATCCTTTGAAGTGGGAACTATTTTTTCCCTATTTTAAAAATCAGATAACAGAGTCTGAGACCTGGCAAACTCAATAAAACAGGCAGTTCAAAACATGGCCCAATTAGACAGTTTTTTTTTTTTTTTTTTTTTTTTTGAGACACAGTCTCACTCTGTCGCCCAAGCTGGAGTGCAGTGGCCGGATCTCAGCTCACTGCAAGCTCCGCCTCCCGGGTTTATGCCATTCTCCTGCCTCAGCCTCCCGAGTAGCTGGGACTACAGGCGCCCGCCACCTCGCCCGGCTAGTTTTTTGTATTTTTTTAGTAGAGACGGGGTTTCACCGTGTTAGCCAGGATGGTCTACGATCTCCTGACCTCGTGATCCGCCCATCTCGGCCTCCCAAAGTGCTGGGATTACAGGCTTGAGCCACCGCGCCCGGCCTAGACAGTTTTTTAAATGGTTAATACAGAGATAATGGTAGTATATCTAAAAGAATGAATAAACAGCACATTTAATTTAAGTCTCAGGGTGCCATGGCTCATGCCTGTAATCCCAACACTTTGGGAGGTGGAGGCGGGAAGATTGCTTGAGCCCGGGAGTTTGAGACTAGCCTGGGCAATACAGTGAAACCCTGTCTCTACAAAAATTAGCTGGGTGGGCATGGTGGTACACACCTATAGTCCCAGCTACTTGGGAGGCTGAGAAGGGAAGATCGTTGGGCCTAGGAGGTCGAGGCCGCAGTGAACTGACATGTCACCACTGCACTCCAGCCTGGGTGACAGAGTGAGACCCTGTCTCAAAAAGCAAACAAACAAAGTTTGTGTCAAAATGAGGTCATGTTTCTCACAAATGTTGTCAAAATCAAAAAAAAAGTCAGACTTACAGAAGCGGAGAGTTTATTGATGGTTACCAGCGGGGAAGATGGTGGTGAGGACTGGGGAGATGTTGGTCAAAGGATATAAAATTCCAGTTAGGAGGAATAAGTTCAAGGAATCTCTTGTGTAATGTGTTGATTATTGTTAATAGCAATGCATTGTATACTTGAAAATTGCTGAGAGCAGATTTTACATTTTCTCACCACAAAAAAATGGTAAGTATATGAAATAATGGATACGTTAATTAGTTTGATTTAATGATTCCACAGTGCATACATATATCAAAACATCATGTTCCACTCCAAAAATATGTAATTTTCATTTGTCAGTTACAAAAACAATAAACAATTGCTATAAACAATTTAATAATCTTCTATTACAGTCATCTCTCAGCATACTGGGGCATTGGCTGCAGGACCCTCCCTGACCCTGCACATATACCAAAATATGTGCATACTTAAGTCCCACAATTGGCCCTGCTGAACCTACAGATATGAAAAGTTGGCCCTCTGTATATGTGGTTTTGCATCCCATGAATGTTGTATGCTGTATTTTCAATCCTCATTTGGTTGAACAAAAATAGGCACATAAGTGGAGCTACACAGTTTAAACCTGTGTTGTTCAAGTGTCAATTGTACTTAACAATATATCCTAAATAACTTTCCATGCAATAAATGAATAACTAGATCCTCATTTTAATGACAGCCTTGTGTTTCAATGTATGGCTCTACCATAACTCATTTAGTTACTTTTCTATATTCTGCACTTAATTTGTTTCCAGCTTGTTATAATTTTGAACACGGATAGGAGAAACTTTTTAAAATTATGATTATTTTTGAGGCATAATATCATTCTGCTGCTCAGGTTGGTCCTGAACTCCTGGACTCAAGTGAACCTTCTACCTTGGCCTCTCAAAATGATGGGATTACAGGTGTGAGCCACTGTGCCCAGTAGGTAAACATTCCTGAACAAATACTTATGTATAATTGTTCTGATTATTTTCCAAAGACAAATCTCTAGAAGAGGAATTGCAGTACCAAGATGAATACAAAAAAAAAGAATGTTAAGGTTTTTGAAGTATAGGGTGAAAATTCCTCCAGAAAGTTTAGTAAGACTTAAAGACTCACCAGTAGGGTATGGGAGTTCCTGTTTTTTCATATATTTAGGATGTCCTGGATTTTGTAATTCTCTTTTATTTGTGTCAATTCAAAAAAATCTGATATTTGTATATCTTTACAAGAAAAATTCAAAACTTATCATGTGTATTGATTATTTGTAGTTCTGATTTTGTGAATTGACTGTGGTCTTTGCTCATTTTTCTATCAACATGGTCTTTATTTTATTATATGCTCATAATTGTTCTCTCTATATAAAGAAAACTACTTGATGGCTGTCATATATGTTGCAAGTTGTTTACCTAGGGTGCAATTTGCCTTTCAATTTTGTTTATATTTTCTCCTCTATATAAATTTATTTTGTTCATGTCAAATCTACAAATCTTGTCCTTTATGTGTTTTGAGTTTTATGTCATTACAAGGAAGCTCTTTCATTGCCTATAGCCCTAAGATCTTCTAATTGTTTGCCTATTTTTTTCTGTTAGTAATTTCGTGTGAGCTCATGTGGTTTGGCTCAAGACTAATTCTTGCCAAAAGATTAATGACAAAGAGGGTCAATAAAAGCTGCTAATAATCTCATATTATTAATAGAGTCCTCCTCAAGGTTAGAAAGAGAATCTACAGCAATACTGAAAGTACAATGAGAGCAACCATGGGGGTCTATGTTCTTTACCCATGGTAGAGAAAGTATAGACCAGTTATTAAATGAATAAGAGCAAACAGTGGCACATCCTTGCCTAGAGCCCCCAGGCTTCTCTGATAAAATATGGGCTTAATAAAATCAAGCTAGGAAATTTGTCAAAGATAAGTCTATCATAAAATGTACATGCAGCACTAATAATTTTTATTCTGGAGATAAAACATGAATATAGACCTTTACTCTGCCTCTATTTAGGTGGAATAATACACATTAAAAATATGTTGAAGTGGAAACTTCCACATGCATCATTAAATGTGGTAGTTTAATTGAGAAAACAAAGTCAATTTTTTCCACAATGTGTTTAATAACATCTTTTTCTGAAATTTGTCAAGAGAAAGAAAAAAGGCTTCAATTGGGTATGTGTATGATGCTTCCCTAGAGAAACAGAACCAATGTTTTACACACACACACATGCATACACAGGCATACACATATATATGTATATGCATGCACACACACATATGTGTATATGCGTATTTATATACACACACAAAGGGATTTAGAATAAGGAATAGGCTCACACAGTTATGGAGGTGGGCAAGTCCAAATTCTGCCCAGCCAGTGTTCCACTTGGAGTCCCAAAGCTGGAAGCTGCTGTAGAGCCATGAAGAGCTGATGTCAGGCAGGAAGAGCTGAAGATCCAGTTCAAAGACTATTATGCAGAAGAACTCACTCTTAATCAAGAGAGGGTCAGCTTTTTGTTATTTTTAGGCTTTCAACTGATGGGATGAGGCCCACCCACATTAGGGAAGGCAATCTGCTTTAGTCAGTCCACAGATCTAAATGTTAATCTCATACAAAAACATTCTCACAGAAACCACTCAAAATGTTTGACCAAATATCTGGTGCCCCATTGCCCAGTCAAGTGGACACATACAATTAACCATCACCATGTGTGTACTTTTGAAATGTGATTATGTAGCCCAGATATTATCTATGATGCCTGTCCTTTGAGATTCAAATCAAATTCATTCAACTTCCATTCCATGTGAAGTGAACACCTGGCTGTCTCTGGTTTTTCCAGGAATTCTGGGTGCATGTGAGACTGAATTATGTTCTTTCCAGTCAGTTCTGACTTCATGCTCTGGCTTGAATTTTCATTTTCATGGATTTCTCATTGTTCCATGTGTCTTTTGTTTCTACATCACACAATGTCAACAAAGACACAGCTCAGCTTCTCTCCCTAATTTCCACATATATATGCACACAAATACACACACACCCCCCCCCCAACACTTCATCCAAAGTATTTGTATATATGAGAGATTTAATGAAGATATTGAGAATACAGGAAGATTTCCTATACCAGAAATGCAAACAATTTCTATTAGACATTTTTGATCATAAATATTTTGGCCATTTTGGCCCATTGAACCTACAAAAGTAAGGTGAATACACCATCAGGGGTTGCATTACAATCCACTGGGCTCAAGAACACAATATTAGAACTTTTGCTAATATTTCTTTTCTTTTCTTTTCTTTTTTCTTTGGATTTTTGTTGTTGTTGAGATAGGGTCTTGCTTTATTACCCAGGCTGGAGGGTAGTGGTGCAATCATGGTTTACAGTAGACTCACCCTCCTGGGCTCAAACAATCTTCCAGCTTCCAAAGTAGCTGGGGCCACAGGTGTGCACCACCATGCCCAGCTAATTGTTTTTATTTTTGTAGAGATAGGGTCTCACAATGTTGCCTAGGCTGGTCTCAAACTCCTGGCCTCAAACAATCCCCCATCCTCAGTCTTTCAAAGCGCTGGGATTACAGGCATGAGACACTATGCCTGGCCTGATATTTATTTTTAATGTAAGAAATATGTAAGAAATTTAAGCTTTACCAATATCAGATCAATAAGTGTATTTACAAAATTTTAAAAGAAATATACATATATTTGAAGAACATGCTCAAAAATATTTTACTGACTAACATGCAGAATAAAAAATGCATTTGGAAATTATGGTTTTAACTACATGCCTGGTTTCTTCACCTTTTTTTTCAAGCCCTCCTTTCTTTTCTCTCTCCAATACTTGTTTCCGCCTTCTGTGGCAAAAATAATAATGCTAATGAGAGTCAGTTATGAATATCTCCAATTCTCATCCATTATAACTGAGCTTTCTCCAGTGCTTATGCCCAACTCTATCATGGGCTTGCTTTTGGATTTCCAAAGATGCATTTACTCTAGTTTTCTTCCCAACCCACAAAGCCTGGAGCAAAAGAGCAATAAGATCGTTTACTTTCTCATTGTTGGGAATAACAATTGGAAGGAAGAATTATCCAGTGGTTAGTTTTAATTTTAAACAACAATTCTCTCTCTCTTTCAAACTACTGGGCATTGGAGCTGAAGTGTGTGTGGCTTCAGAATGTTTCCCTACTAAGATCACTGGGAAATTCCAGTGTCAGATGAGAAGTGGTTGTGGGGACCTTGAGCAGAGAGTACAACCCGTTGGGATGTGGGAGGAAGCACAGGGAGGTGCATCCAGCAGGGTTGAGAATATAGGACCTCTATTTCCTAAGTTAACAGTTCTAGTGGCTACTGCTGGTTCCTTCTTTTCAATTTATTTGGCCATATCAACCTTTTTCTCAAAGACCATCAACAGTGTAAGACATCATTGCTCTGCTGGACATAGTTTAAGAAGGGTAGCATACATGTAGCCCAATACCTGACCTTAAATAGGTACTTAATAAATATAACTTTCTTTTTCCTTCCAAGGCAAAAATAATCTGCCCACCAAAGATTCATGCCCTTCTTTACTGTTGTTTTACAGAAAAACAGCTGCCACTTCAATATACAAAATTCCTATCCCAGTATACAAAATTCTGATCATTTAACTTCCCCAAGGAACATTAACATTGATAAATCTCAAAAGGTCCTAGTTCCCTGAAAGTGCTGTCTTTAGATGCAACAGCATTATTACAAATTGTACATTTACCATATTAATTTCATACTAAATTTTAAGAAGGACATTGAATACCTGACATATCCAGAGGAAAGTGACAGCAGTGGGAAAGGCTTCTCAAATCTTTATATCTGAGAAATATGTGACAGGCTTGGTGATATTTGGAGAAGAAAAAGAAAAAAATTAGCACATCCGTGCTTACTGTGCTTATTCTCTTTAAATATTTAAGACAGTCTTGTTGAAGACTTTCAGACATCTTTCTTGACGTAAGGAGACAGAACTAGGCGCTGCGGGATATTTTAACTAAGAAGCCTGTATTACTCTGTTCTCACACTGCTATAAAGAACAGCCCGAGACTGGGTAGTTTATAAAGGAAAGAAGTTTAATTGACTCACAGTTCCACATGGCCGGGAGACCTCACGAAAGTTACAAGCCTGGAGGAAAGGGAAGTAAGCGCTTTCTTCACAAGGTGGCAAAAGGGAGATGGGTGAGGCACGAAGGGGGAAGAGCCCCTTGTAAAACTATTGGATCTTGTGAGAACTCACTCAAACCATCTAGCAATTAGAGTTGTTTAAAAATTGAATGAGCTACTTTGAGAACTGCCTAAGTTCCCTGTCTTTGGAAGCAAATGATCGGGAGCTGAATGAATATCAATGAAAGATAGAGGCTGTTTTCGCGGAAATCGGACAATGCGGCCTTTAAAGCCTTTTCCTGCTCCACAACTACTTGATAAAAAGAGAGTGACCTCTCTTCATTTTTCTTTCCCGGTCCTGCTATTGTTTCCATACTCTCTCTGCAACCCTCTTCCCTATTCTTATCCATCTCCTTGGTATAGTTTGCATATATGAACTATGGGAATTCAGGAAGGCATGGGAGAGCTTCTAGTCTTGCTCCTGCCCCATTGTTGCCTTTCTCATCCTTTCCTCCATGCCATTTTTATTCACTGCTATGGATAATTGATACTTCCCCCAATCTAATAAAACATGCTAAGTATATACAACTTCACATCCCCTTTCTTGTCCCTTCCATTAACTCACCACTCCTAAATCACTCATATATACAATTTCTGGAGTTACCAAAGTATGCACATATTTTTACCAACAGTAGCTTTCAAAGCTTCCAAAGCTTAAAATAAGAATAGTCATTTTGGGCCAGGCACAGTGGCTCACACCTGTAATCCCAGCACTTTGGGAGGCCGAGACAGGCAGATCACGAGGCCAGGAGATCAAGACCATTCTGGCTAACATGGTGAAACCCCATCTCTACTAAAAATACAAAAAATTAGTCAGGCGTAGTGGCATGCTCCTGTAGTCCCAGCTACTCGGGAGGCTGAGGCAGGAGAATCGCTTGAACCCAGGAGGTGGAGGTTGCAGTGAGCCCAGATCACACCACTGCACTCCAGCCCGGGCAACAGAAGGAGAGGCCATCTCAAAAAAATAAATAAATAAATAGAGCCATTTTAAGAAAGAAATGAATCCTGTCTGAGTAGAATATCTCTACGTTTAACAAAGCCATGCTTCCCTTAATGAAGAAAACATGATGGATATTTTATGGTCCAAAGAATCTATGCTAAAGGAAGAAATGAAACAGGGATGCTAATGATGGATTGGTGCTTGGAAGACTTCCTCCTCTTTCTCTCCAGGCAAAACAGGATACAGATTCTGGGCTGCAGTTCATATACATCTTTAATGTTCTCCCTAGGCAAGATAGTCAATAACTCTATAACTCTAGGCCTAAGGATGGCACCACAGGAGCTCTGGAAACATAAACCTTCCCTTGGCTAGAACAGCTCCCCTCTGCTCAAGCACACCCAGCCTGGCTTTGTAGAAAGTAATTTCTTTCCCAGATAGAATCATCATACTTTCTTTATAAAAATAAGTGAAATGAGTGATGATTGGGAACCTTGAAAAGTATAACTTTTTAATTAAATGCTATTTTTAAATATCCATATTCCTAAAATCTCTCAAACTGAGTCCTATAGTGCTCTAGGTAATTTGCAGCCAAATCAGGTTTGGAAATGCTCTATATTCTGTTCATTCTTGGAGAGTCAAAAATGCATATTAATATACTAAGGACCTTGAGAAGTCCTGAAGAAAAATAAACTTGTTAAAATAATATTTCTTCAACATCTTTGGCCATGCTAACCCACTTCTCAAAAACTATCAATGGTGTAAAACAGTAATGCTCTGCTGGACATAGTTTGAGAAATGTGCGTTATAACAAATCAAAGAAAGTATAGCGTACATGTAGCCCACTCCCTGACCTTAAATGAGTTCCTAATAAATATTGCTTTATTTTCCCCCATATAAGGCAAAGATAACTAACTACCCACCAAAGATTCTTGCTTCTTTGCTTTACTGTAGTTCTAGAGGAAAAAAGCTGCCCAGCTAGGACTACATTCCCAGCTTTCCTTGCATCTACACAGGCATACCCACAGAATTCTGGCCAGTAAAATATGAACAAAACTAAACATACCACTTATGGGCCTAGCCTTAAAAAACAAAATCCAATATCCTTTATACCTCCTGTAAGCCCATTGCTTAGCTGTATTTTCTTGCTGAGGATAACATCAAAAGCCCCAAGAAGAAAATAGCAAACCTTCTATCAGTTTGAATTTCCAGATGATTTGTGGAGCAGAGTCTTCTTGGTGAACTATCCACCCGCTCGACCCCACATATATATCAACTGAACTTTATATGATTAAATAAAAAGCAAAAAAAAATTTTAAAGTCTTTTCCCAAACTTACATTTGTCATGCAGTTTGCTACTTGTCATGCAGATTACAAACTTACGTTTGTCATGCAGATTACTACTACTGAGGTTATCACTAACTTGTATAGGAAGGTCTTAAAATTAGCAAACAGAGGCCGGGCGCGGTGGCTCAAGCCTGTAATCCCAGCACTTTGGGAGGCCGAGACGGGCGGATCACGAGGTCAGGAGATCGAGACCATCCTGGCTAACACGGTGAAACCCCGTCTCTACTAAAAATACAAAAACTAGCCGGGCGAGGTGGCGGGCGCCTGTAGTCCCAGCTACTCGGGAGGCTGAGGCAGGAGAATGGCGTAAACCCGGGAGGCGGAGCTTGCAGTGAGCTGAGATCTGGCCACTGCACTCCAGTCCGGGCGACAGAGCGAGACTCCGCCTCAAAAAAAAAAAAAAAAAAAAAAAAAAAAAAAAAATTAGCAAACAGAAATATAAGGCCACAGATTTTTTATATGCATAGGGTCATTTATTCATTCATTTAACATTTATTATTCATTCATTTAAACACGCCAGGTTTAGGGATAAAAGGTGAGTAAGAGAGAGTCTCTTTCTAAAGGTAGACACATATTTACAAAACCAAATTAGCAAATTTCTTAGACAGTTATATTAATAGAATGAAGGAGAAAAACCACCTGATTATTTTAGTAGATGTTTGTATGCTTGACAAAATTCATCACTCATTCAAGCTAAAACATGTTCAGCAAACTAGGAATAGTAGGAAACTTCCTCAAATGGAGAAGGGACATCAATAAAACAGAACAAAATGAAACAACTACAGTTGATATCATGCTTAAATGTTGAAAGGCTAATTGTTTCCTCCTTGAGATCAGGAATAATGCAAAGTTGTTCCCCACAGACATCTTTACTAACTTTCATTTTGTTGCGGTCCACCTGGGTGATAAAGTTAAGCATAACTGACAATTTGAATTGAATACTTGAGTCAAATAATCACCTAGTGTATCTTTTCCCCAACATGTAGAATATATGAGGTAATCTTAGGAAGATTTCCACTTAAGGAAATTAAAATTTCAGATTACAAAATTTGCTAAGGCAGGAATTTATACACAACACGAATTACCTTAGGGAGTAAGTACATCATCCCTGCTCCTTTTCTCATGACAAGAGTCCGCTCATGACAAGAGTCCCCATAGGGATTTTAAGGGGAGATACTGCGACTATGTAGTTGATAAGTCTATTGAGAGTGTCATCTATAGTCTGGAGGGTTGCTTCTTATACTGCAGAACAATGAAACGTTCTTACCATGAGTTGACTCAGAGCTTGAAAGAAGTCTATTAAAAAATGCCATGTAGGGCCAGGCACACTGACTCACACCTATAATCCCAGAACTTTGGAGGCTGAGTCACTACTGTGACTATGTATTTGGTAAGTCTATTAAGAGTGTCACCTATAGTCTGGAGGGTTGCTTCTTTCTGATACCATGGAACAAGGAAACGTTCTTACCATGAGTTGACTCAGAGCTTGAAAGAAGTCTATTTAAAAATGCCATGTGGGGCCAGTCACAGTGGCTCACACCTGTAATCCCAGAATTTTGGGAGGCTGAGGCAGGTGGATTACTTGAGGCCAGGAGTTTGAGACCAGCCTGGCCAACATGGCGAAACCCCGTCTCTACTAAAAATACAAAAATTAGCCAGGTGTAGTGGCACATGCCTGTAATCACAGCTACTCAGGAGGCTGAGGCATGAGAATTGCTTGAATCCAGGAGGCAGAAGTTGCAGTGAGCTAAGATCATGCCAGTGCACTCCAGCCTGGATGACAGAGCGAGACTGTCAAAAAAAAAAAAAAAAAAAAAAAAAAGAAAGCCATGTGGTTCTTTGTTGTCCTATACCCACTTACTTGAGTTTGCTACTTATTGTGTATTTTATGGGAAATTTCTGGTTTTTCTCTGTTTTACTCATCAAAATATTATATTTAGAGTTAATTTAGAACTATCAGATGCCCAGAGAATCTATTTTCAGCTCTATTTCACAGAAGAGTCAAACGTTTCATATAGTTAAGTATAAATGAAATTAAATACCCAAAATGTAAGAGTTTAATTTGAAACACAGATTCTCCAAGTTATGAATTTGTTCCAAGGTTGGCAGAATATATGATCACATCTTTGAGGTTTGCCATTTATACTCCAACACATGCAGAGATGAATCAATGCCTTTTAAGGCTGATAACTAACAAAGTGCTTTAGGTTAGGACATTTTGAATGGATTCAATTTTATGATGAATTTATTAGTCACACTGATAAGCTGCCAGTTCCATATACTGTAGAACTTTTTGTCCTCTATATGTGGATATTCCAGGAACATTAGCCAGGGAATTTAGTGATATGGGTTAATATGTTACAGTAAATATTTGGAGTACTACAGTAATCACAGCTACCATTTATTAAGCCATTAGCTAGTATTAGATGCTATGCTAAGCATATTATTAATGACATTTATAGAATGCTTATTTTGTACCTGACACAAAGCTAAACACTTTACATACATTTTCTCTGTAAATCCTTATCATTATAAACATAATTAGCCTCATTTTGCAAATGAAGAAACTGAGGCAAAAACCAAAGTAAATTTTTAATCACATGGTTAGTAAATAGCTGAATCTAGAGGAATTATTCAGTGTGTCAAGCCACTTGTTTTCTCATTGGCTATCCTTGAAGTTTGCCTTTTTATTCCTGAAAGATGAACCAGCTTCTCCCCCACCTCTCCTTGGCCCTGAGAGCCTTTGTCTTTCAGGCTAAAGAACCCTTGAAGTACAAAGAATAGTACTTGAAATCTAAAAAGTGCCATGAAAATGGATATGACCCAAGTCTCTACGCTTTAAATAGAATTAGTCCAAATTTCATCACAAAGTTCTTATTTTTTCCAAAAATCCTGGAAGTGAGGATGTGTTATTTATTTATTGTAGCATAACAAATTATCCCAAACTGTGGAGGCTTACAGCAATAATTATTTATCATTTCCCACAGGTTTTTTTGAGTCAGGAATTCAGTCAGGATATGATAGAGATGGCCTGCCTGTGTTACCTGATGTATGGCCTCTCAGCTGCAAAACTCCAAGACTGGGAACTAGAATTGTCAGAAGGCTTTTGCTTGCCCACATTTTTAGTGGTTAATGCTGGCTGGGTGCCCAGCTGGGGCTGCTGGTCAGAATACAAACACATGGCCTTTCCATGTTACATGGACTTCCTCACGTAGGGGTGGCACTGTTCCAAGAACAGGCATCGTGAGAGGAAGCAAGAAAGAGCCAGACAGAAGCCGTGTTGCCTTTTTGACCAAGCCTCAGAAACCATGCAGCCTCACTTATACCCCATTCTATTGGTCAAGGCTCTTACAAAGATCTGCAAGATTCAAACAGACACCGGGGCCTATCAGAAGTGGAGGGTGGGAGGAGGTAGAGGATCAGGAAAAATAACTAATAAGTACTAGGCTTAATACCTGGATGGCAAAATAGTCTATACCACAAACCCCTACGACACAAGTTTACCTATATAACAATCCCCTGAACTTAAGTTTTCTAAGAAAAGATGTTGTTTGTTAAAAACAGAATAATCTATACAACAAACCCCTATGACACAAGTTTACCTACATTACAAACCTGCACATATACCCCTGAACTTAAAATAAAAGTTAAAAAAAAATGTCTGTGGGAAGGAACATAGACTCTATTTCTTGACGGCAATGTCAACTTTACATTGGAAAAAGAGCATATGGGATAGCGGTTATATAGTGGTGTGGCCTTCTTTGCAATGTAAAAATTGCTGCAAAAAGCAATAGTGAGGATTTAAAAGATTTCCAAATCACCTGTGACTGTTAGCTCCTGCTTTTTCTGTTATTTTCATTAGTGAATTGTCTAACTGTGCTTCATATTATTTCCCTATTCTCTACCACTCAAAACAAGATTTGAAATCCAGCCTCCTTCCATGATTTACATACACAATGAAATACACTCCCCACCAAACATATACTAGCAAATAAAAATACTCCTTCAAGTCAGTTACACTGATTTGACTGATGTTTGCAGCAATGAGTGGGATTTATATTGTAGCCAAATAACAGAATATTGGAAATCCCTAATTTAGAAAACTCTGTGACTCTTTCCTATGTTCCAGAGCTTTCCTCTCTCCCTGTTTCCCTCTATTTTCTTATCTGCCTCTTCTCTCACAGTAGCAAAAACTTTAAATACCTTTCATTTTCTTATGCAAAATAATTCACTTTAGCTCTGTTAAATCTCCATACACCATACTCAGTGCATAAACTCTTTTTAAATCCAAAGTCCCACTAATGTATTCTGCTAAACCAAATGCCATCTAAATCTGAGGGTCACTCTTTCTTCCTACTCCATCTCTTTCTGCAAGAGAAAGGAACGGTGAAGAGATTTATTCCTTCAATTAAATAAATTATGCCCCATTCCCACCCCTGTGTTCTCCATGGGAAGGCAGAAGTTGTTCCGTTCAGTTGTGGTATAAAATGACAATTTCCCCCTCTGCATTGCACTAGCGTGTGTTGGATCATGGCCAGCACTATCCACTTAAGTTTTCCATCTCTGATTTCCAAAACATTCAGGGAAAGCCTCAGCCTCAGACATTATGAATATGCTTAAAAACAGAACTTCTGAGGCAAAAAAAAAAAAAAAAAAAAAAAAAAAAAAAAAAAAAAAAATCACCATTTAATCAAGAGAGAGCCCTCAAATACCCATTTAATAGGTAAGCCATGTTCTTTTCCTCTCTCCTACTGTACAACTCAGGGTCTGATTGAGTTGCCTTTCCAAAGCCTATCGTTAAGTCCTAAAAACTTTCAGAAATGGATTGACCCAGGAGAAGCCTTTATAGAAACATCTAAATATGAAAAATATATTCTCTGAGTAGTCTGTAGCCAGGTTCTGGAGAATATTGCTTCTAATGGGGAAGCAATAATACAAATTCCCACTTGTTTCTCCACAGTCATGTTCTCACTACTGCCCTTACCCCTTTCTTGGAGAGTCTGACCTAAGCCTCTCCTCCTGGTTCTCATAGCCCCAGTGAATGGGAGGGCACATGTGACGCCACATACCTGTTTATGGCTAAATGAATCATGGTAGATGTCAGGCTTAAACTAATCCAATTAGATTGTTTTCCTGGGACAATGAACTAGGACTAAAAGACAGTAGCTAAAATAGTCTGAGCAGAGCAAAGCAAACCTCCCGGCAGAGACAGAAGCACAAAGCAGGTGCAGAGCTGTGTGACAGGATGCAAACTGGTATCTAGAGCTGGGAAAAGAAGTGAAGTTCCAGAAAGTCATCTAGTTCCTGCTTCCAACCCCTTAGGAGGTGTGGATGCACCTCTTGCTTTTTGGCTTGCTGAGATAGCCCAACAACAGAGCAAAAAACTTACCTTAATGCATCAGCTAGTTTGCAGCCAAGTGAACAGAAATTATTCTACATGGGATGGGAGAAAGAAAAATAGGAATATGTTTTCATTTCTTTTCATTACAATTAATTTATTTATGTACTCTTTTTGGGGTATATATGTTGTAAGTAGTGAAGACTCATATATCAAGGAGTTTCAATAAAGTATGATTGCAATGTAAAGGTTGCTACAAGATGTTCTTTTATGATATTCTAGGACCATTAAAAAAATAAAGCATACTTTAGTACTGAATGAAATGTCATGGTGAACTTCCTATCCTTGGTAACCAAAGAACTTGCTTTAAAAAATCATCATATGCTGTTGAAGTATCTCTGAAGATATTTTGCATGTAGTAACCTCTGTATAATGAATTTTATTTGAGGGAGCTTCATAGGAGAGCTTTGCAAGATGTTAAAGAATATGCTGTTTGTTAACTTTCTGAAGAAATCTCTGCTCTTTAGGGCCTCACAGCCAAACAAACAAACAAAAACAAACTTGTAAAGCAACACTGAAAAATATGTGCCCATTTCAAGAAATGGAGTGAAATATATTAGCAAATTAAGAAATGTAATGGAGTATGGGAAAAGTCTACATCACAATTAAATAAGGAGTTTTACTCCATGCAAAGCTTCATGGATAATTCTTTATATAAGGAATTCATACTACTGACAATTGACCATGAAATACACAAAAAGGACATGGTTTAGAGGACAGGAAGCAGGCCTCATACTCATGAACTGTTAAGCACACTACTTAAACCCAGTGAGCCTCTGTTTCCTCATTTGTAATGAGGATGACAACATCATTTACCTCAATGGGATGTTGTGAAGATTTAACACTATAATGTATATAAAACACTTGGCACATGCATTGATGTTCTCAATAAATCTCAGACCACTTGTAGTAGTAATTTTTGTTATCTGCATTATTACAAATGTATCTGGAAATTCTAGGACAATTCTCTTAGCATATGAAGAGTTTGATGTGCTGTGCAACTTGCCTCTGCTTGACAAGACCACTCCCACTTCTGATGTATGCCTGTGTGTGTGCATTAAATTGTTCTGTACTAAATCCTATGATTTCTGCCATCAGGTTTCAGTTTCTTGGGCTTTCTTTAGCTTGTTCTACATACAGGCAAAACAGAGAGGCTGTTTTGATATTTTGCTATTTAACATTTCAAATTACCGGCAAAACAATGAAATTCCTGGACCTCCCATACCCTATTTATCTCAATCAGCAACCTATTTCATGTGAGCCATCACACAGGCAATCAGAGCACAACTGGACTAGATGGCGAAAGTGATGGGACCCACTAGGAGAATATAACTGGGACCTGGTCATACTTTAGTTATGCCTGTGATACATTTCCCTTGTTTTCTCCACACCTATAATTTCTAGAACTTTGCAAGTCTTAAACCATGCACCATGCCCTAAAAAACATTGCTTTTTCTTCCTTAGATCACTCAAAGTTACATAAATAGCATTTTGGACTTAAAAATTGAGCTCAAAACACTCTTGCTACTGAATATCACAAATGTACACATGATGGTTAACGTGCAACTACACTGAAGCATTATCATATTTACTCCTAGACTTCTCACCTCTCTTACATTCCCGATTATCGTTTAGGGAGAAATTTGTGTGTATTTACATGCACACAGTACACAATTTAAATTGTACTAAAGGTCACACACTGAAAAGTGAGCTACCCGGTTTCCTCTCCAGAGACAACTACTGTTAGATTCTCATAATAAATACGTACTCAGAACACACACACACACACACACACACACACTGTAGCATACATAAACATTCTCAGTGGGGGTTCCTTGCGAGAATTAAATTCTCATACTCTAAGACATCCATTGTATGTAATAAATTGGCTTTTCTTCTAGGCATCAGGAATGGTATTAATTATGTACCATCCATAGAGGAGGAATTGAGGAAATAGTCACAAATAATGGTTCTGTAAGCTGTGGTTCAAATGAGGAACTCTAGTTGAGAAATACTTTCACTTAACAGTCTAGCTTGGAGATTACATATATAGGTACATATATAGCTGCTCTCCTCTTCCTTCTCCTCCTCTTCTACCTCCTTCCTCCTCCTCCTCATTCTTTTTCTTATTTTTCCTTCTTTACTTTTTCATTGAGGCATAACCTAAATTAGAAAGTGTATATAGTGCACCAGTCTTAAGTATACCATAAGGTACCACATGACCAATTTTATGTATTTATATACCTATGTAAACACCATTCAGATCATATAGAATATTTCCATCACTTTAGAATGGTCTTCCATGCCCTAGGGCAAATCTCTAGTCTAACTTCTGTCACTACAATTTGTTCTGCCTGTTTTGGAGCTTCATATAAATGAAACCATATTTGTACCTTCCTTCTTTCCTTCAACATGTCAGAATGATTTTCCGTATTGTAGTGTAAACTGATGTTTCCATTAGCTTATTCTTTTTGTTGTTGTCTATTATTCCATTGTATGAATAGACCACTATTTATTCATTCTCCTGTTGATGGACATCCGGAATGTTTCCAATTAAGGGCTATTTTGAAAAAATCTGCAATGAACAGACTTGTGCGTGTCTTTTGGTGGATATATGCATTTATTTCTCATCTACCTAGGAGCAGCTGGGGTCATGCAATAGGTAGGTATATGTTTAGCTTTAGTGACCATTGCTAAACAGTTTTCCAAAATAGTTGTTCCAATTTTGATCATTCTTTTTAACACCTGCATAGCATGACATTGATATTCCCATGATGTATTTAAACTAGCCCACTCTTAATAAGAATGAAAGTTATTTTCAAACATTTGTTTGGAACAAAATATCCTCCAAATATTACCCTTTTACATAAATTATCTTGCACATATATAAATTTATCTAGAGGAGAAAGTATAAGACCTGAATTTACTTGACCCAAGGATATGCGTATTTTTAATGGGAGTCTATGTGACCAAATTGCTCTCCAAAGTGTTTCAACTGGTACATACTGCTACTGGCAGTGTTTGAGGCTATTCATCTCATACTTAATGACAGCAAATCATCAGATGTTTTAAACTTGTTAATCCAATAGTTATAAATTACATTTTTATGGCTTTTTATAGTTTTAATTCGAAAGTCTCTTATTATAAGTGATAGTGAATATTTTCATGAGTGGAAAAGCAGTTATCGTTCCTTTATTGTGATCTATCTTTTAATATCCTTTACCCCTTATTAGGTTCTTGGCCTTTTCTTGATTTAGAAGAATACTTTTTAAATTGAAGAAATTAAGTTTTTTCTTTGTGATAGGAGTCACAAATATTTTCCCCCAAATTGTTATTTGTCTTCTGTCTCTGTTGATAGTTGAGAGAATATTTTGGAATATTTTCTTCACATCAAATTTTCAAAGCATATATTACAAAGTCCTAGTCTACCCTTCTTCTGCCACCTGTAAGATGTATTTTAATCATTATTAATGAATTTAAAAATTATGCTCTAAATATACTCTCTGGATTATTAAAAATAATCCTGCTCTGATGCATACCCCAGAGAACTGAAAGGAAGACCGCATGTGTGAAAGTAATTGGTAGACACACAGAATATGAGTAGGGCTGCTGTATTGTGAACTTTCTCGAGGAAGCAAAAGGCAGTTTGCATTCTTAGCAAGATTCTGCATTAGGATCATGTGCTCAGCTTTGAAAAGTATTTATATGTGGTAATTAGCTGCCTCCTGCTACCCTAGGGCAGCCCACAAGTCACAGGGAGATTGCCAGGCACTCACTTCACACTGCTCCCTAAAGATTTGGTCATTTTGGCATATCCCATAAAATGCCCTTAAAATGAGGATTGGTATAGAAAGAGACTTAAGGAATTATTCTAAATGGTAATATCTCTGTGATGCTTGAAAGAATTAAAGTTAAAGCCTGGTATGGTGGCATGCATCTGTACTCCCAGCTACTTTCGGGGCTAAGGCAGAAGGACTGCTTGAGCCCAGGAGTTAGAAGCCAGCCTGAGCTACATAGCAAAACCCCATCTCTTAAAGAAAAAAACAGAAAACAACAAAATCAAACTTTTAGTGTGACTCTTCAGGAAGATTTCTCCTCACATCTTCACAGCATTTACTCACTTTCTCCCCCATTAGAATCTTTGCAGCCAGGGACATTTATTATTTGTGTCAGTTTTCTCTTGCTACCATAACCAATTACCACAAATTTAGCAGTAAAGATAACACCCATACTTTATTTCATAAATCTTCAGATTAGAAGTCCAGGTCACCATGCTGGTCCTCTGTTTAGAGCCTTACAAGGTAGAAATCAGAGTGTCAGCAGGGCTGCATTCCTTTCTGGAGGCTCTGGCAGTTAATCCACTTCTAAACTCATTCAGGTTGTTGGCAGAATTCAGTTCCTTGCGGTTAAAAGGCCGAGGGCCCCATTTCCTTAGTGGCTGTCAGCCAGGAGCCTCTCTCAGCTCTTTAAGGCCATCTGCACTGCCAGTTATATTGCCCCTCCATCTCCAAACCCACAAAAGGACACTGACTCGTTTACACACTTTGAAAGGCTGCATTCCCCTTTCTGTGGCCTTTCTCCTTGCTGCAGCTGAAGGGAGGTTCTATGTTTTTAAAGGTCCAAGTGTGATTAGGTGGGCACAACTGGATAATCCAGGATAATCATCCTATTTTAAGGTCTGCAACCTTAATTATATTAGCAAAGTCTCTTTTACCATGTAAGGTAACATATTTGGAGGTTATAGAGATAGAATGTGGACATCTTTGGCAGCCATTATTCTGCCTACCAAAATATCATTTGCCTTTTTCCCTTCCTCTCTCCCTTCTTCCCTCCCTTTCTTCCTTCTTTCCTTCCTTTCTCCCTCCCTCCCTTATTTCCTTTCCCTCTGTCATCTACAGTACCTAGCATAATGCTGGACATGTAATATAAGGAGAACTAAATCAATGCTGATTAGTTCAATGATGTTTCTAGAGTTCTTTGTCCTGAGGCTTCAGTCTGAATTCTGGGAATACATATTGAATCAAGAATTTGTCAAGTGGTTTATAAATTGTCAGATCAGGGTAGAAAACTCTAGGGACAAGCATGCTTTGTGTCACCTCCCGCATGGGTAAGAGCCCAGATTGAAGGGTCTTCCTGGTCCAGGAGTGTGGTCTTTTGGTCTAAGCTAAACTCTTGGGGTTGCCCTAAGCACCACAAGGTTTCTCTACAAGCAGGCTACCAGGGACAGAACACATCAAACTCTGTGTGCCAGCACCAAATTTGGACTTGACAGTGTTTTTCAAAAAATAAGAAGGAATATTAGGCACTCTATAGAAGGCACATATTTTTGAACAGAGAAATAACCCACTTTAGTAAAGGAAAACTTTAGATGATCTCAAACCTTAGTTTTGGACCTACAGTCTTCCTTGTAGAGAATATAGAGACATTTTTGCATGAAAATTTTAATTATAATGTTCCAAGAGGCAAATTCTTGTAGATCTTTGTTGCACAACTGAAAACAACAGATTTCCAATCCTCCCCAACAAATTTTATTAAAGATAAATCCTCATTGTTAAATATCCTCAGTAAAATAAATAATCATCTTCTAATTTCTTGAGCAAAGAGATGTTGACTATTACATTAGCTGCTAATTCTTGGTTTATGTGAAATAAAAGCGCAGTGCAACCACTATTTTCTTGGAGTGGCCAAGGACCAATTAGTAACCTCCAAATACTATTTATTATTACATCTTCTTTAGAGAAGTAGGTGTTTATTAGTTTTTATGTATGTTTATGATTCTGTCTCCCTCCTAAGGTATATCTTCCCAGAACATATTTTACTGCTGAGCAGATAATAGTTTCTTTTCTTCTCTCCTTTCTTGGTTCCCCCTCAGGGAATTGAAGCTCAGTCTCCTGCAAAGATAGTAGTTTTTAAAAAATCAAAAAATAAAGGCTCAGAGAATTGAATGAAAGTTATATGCACTGTAACTTGCACAATCTATTGTCTGTTGGGATCACAGCTAGAGACATATAGATGATGTATGAACAAGTATGTTTACATTATAGTAAAATTCTGGAATTATCAATACTATGCTGACTTTAGTTGAATACAGATAAACATGGAAACTAAAATAGAACATTTGAATATCATCATTTTGCTATTTAAGAGAAACTAAGCAGCAGTAACCATTAGTAACAAGATAACATTACCTAATCCAAAGCTGTCATGCTATGAAACACAGCATCATTTATATTAAACTCCTATTATTAATAATACCTAATAAAGAAGATTAATGAAAAAAACACTTCAGGAAAACAACATCTTTCAGGTGCTGAGTCAAAAGTAACTCCAGTTGTGTTCTTCATGGGAAACATGCTGCTTGCGCGGGTTGAAGGCTATGATTGCAGCTTCCCTGTTGGTGTCTGGGGGGAGGGGCTGAGCGAGAAGACTTACTGCGCATCTCTGAGGCTGCACACCTCACTTGTTCCTTTTAGTAGAGCCAGGCTGAGGATGCTCCTCAGGTGCATAAAGATGTTCCCTCAAACCAAACCATGACTTCCTGATTGCAGCTGAACCTCCAGACTTTCAGAAACTGGAATATTTTTGGGGTCAAAATGTAATCACATTTTTGAAACAAAAGTTTTGTATATTAATTATGAAAATCTCAAAATTGTTTCTATAAATTTAGCGAAACAAGGATGAACAAAAATAACAAAGGAATTGTATTTCAAAACTACTGAAGAGTTTAAAAAAAAAAAAAACCTTCTATTCTCTCACCTCTGGTTATTTATCAAGAGTGGAAAAATAATGCTCTTGGCCAAATATACTGTGATTGAGATGATAATTTTACAAGTCACAGCATGAGGGCAACTAAAGAATCGCATTTAAGCAGAAAACCTAGCTTGTGAATTTTCACACAGTAATTACATTTCAAGTTCTAGAGTTATAGGATTTTAGGGTGTTAGTACTGGAAGGAATTTGGAGAATCTTCTAGTCCAACTCCTCTGTTTTACAGATTGTGGAATTCCTAACAATTTCATTTCCTCTCAAAATTCTAATGAAAGCATCTTATAGTAACATTTATAACAACTGGTTAGCTAAGTGTTTTTAATGGATTTAAAAAAAAAATCATTCTATAATCACAGTGTTTTTGCTTCAGCTCTCTAGCTAAAATCGAAGTCATATATTTCTTAGGGACTTTGGTGTAACTTTTGGTTTGCGTTAGGATAGAGAAATACTAAATATTGATGTCACAATAAAATCTTGCTTCTAAATATTCTATCGATTTTGGGGGGTTTTTTTGAGATGGAGTTTTGCTCTTTTTGCCCAGGCTGGAGTGCAATGGCACAATCTTGGCTCACCACAACCTCCGCCTCCCAGGTTCAAGTGATTCTCCTGCCTCAGCCTCCCAAGTAGCTGGGATTACAGGCACATGCCACCACGCCCAGCTAATTTTTGTATTTTTAAGTAGAGACGAGGTTTCTCCATGTTGGTCAGGCTGGTCTCGAACTCCTGACCTCAGGCAATCCGCCTACCTCAGTCTCCCAAAGTGCTGGGATTACAGGCATGAGCCACCGCACATAAATGTTGAAGTGTGTGTGTGTGTGTGTGTGTGTGTGTGTGTAAAAGACTATGAAGTCTTTCACCAGGCAGTTCTGCTTTCAAATCCTGTCTCTGTTATTTATTAACTGTGTGTGATCTTAAGCAGAGTATTTACTCAGTAATCCCAGATCTGTTAAAATGAGTTAAAGAATGCCTAACTCAAAGAATTTGTGAAGTGTAAGAGAGATTTCACAGGTGAATGTGCTTTACATACTACTTCTCAAAATGTACCTCCTCAATAGCTGCTCCTTTTATTCTTCTCTTCCATCATTCATGTGTCTTTACCTACTATGTGAAGCATTCTGCATTATTTTATTATTTCTAAATAAAGTGTCATTGCAGTTCTCCTAATAGCTGTAGGAAAAAAATTACAAAATATTGTTGTGTTCTTCATGAGACAAGTATAAGTTTGAATACTTTATTCTTCAGAGGAAAACAAAATTTCTATATCGAATGTTTGTTTCCTGGAAGAGAGAAAAGTTCCATGCATGAACTTTAGAAAATGTTTTGAAAGAACTCATTCAAATTAAGCTGGAGCTCTTCCTCTCTTGCTTGCTGAAGAGGAAATTAGAAATAATTCATTAGCTTGGCTTAGTGGCTCACACCTGTAGTCCCAGCACTTTGATAGGCTGAGGTGGGTGGATGGCTTGAGCCCAGAAATTAGACACCAGTCTGGGCAACATGGTGAGGCCCTGTCTCTACAAAAAATACAAAAATTAGCCAGGTGTGGTGGTGCATGTGTGTAGTCCGGGGTACTTGGAAGGCTAAGGTTGAAGAATTGCTTCAACCTGGGAGGTGGAGGCTATAGTGAGCCGTGATTGTTTCACTGTACTCCATCCAGCCTGGGTGACAGAGTGAGACTCTGTTTCAAAAAAAAAAAAAAAGAATTCATCTTTTTTACTAAATAATATTTTTTATTCCTAAACTCTAGTCATGTTAACATCAACTTAATTTCAACTTTGGTACTAAAACAAGCTTGAGCTAGGTGTGGTTAAGGATTAGGAAAACTAATTTTAAAACCTCAAATGAATTCTAAAGTTAAAAACTTGCCTTTGCAGCATGGAGAAATTATAGTTTCCTTTTGTAATAATCCACAAATTCTGTGTATCTTTAAAATATTGATTTAATTTACTAAATAGTCAATAAAACCTTAATATCTTGAACCAGTTTGGCCACTATAAACTCACTTTTTGAAAGAAAAACATGAATTCTTTTATACTTATATACAGATTCTGTGTCAGACATTAGGGTTACAAAAATTGAAAAATACTCCTGAAGTCTAGTGATAAGATAAGCAAAGCCAGCAGAAGGTTTATAATAGACATGATAAATGCTAAACTAGAATGTCTAATTTTCTGATCTTATATTGATTGTTCTTTCTTCTTGCTCACTATAGTCCAGTCACATTATTTCAATCACAACCTCCCTATCTCTTGAACATCTTCAGGTATTCATGTGTGAGTACCTTTGCACTTACTTTCTCCCTCTGATAGGAATACTCACTGATACGGTTTGGCATTTGGCTCTGTGTCCCCACCCAGGTCTCAGTCAAATTGTAATTCCCAATGTTGAGGAATAGACCTGGTAGAAGGTGATGGGATCATGGGCGTAGATTTCCCCCTTGCTGTTCTCATGATAGTAAGTGAGTTCTCTCAACATCTGGAGGTTTAAAAATGTGTAGCACTTCCCCCTTTACTCTCTTTCTCCTGCTCCACCATAGTAAGACGTGCTTACTTCCTCTTCGCCTGCTGCCATATTGTAAGCTTCCTGAGGCCTCCCAGCCATGCTTCCTGTGCAGCCTGCAGAACTGTGTGCCAATTAAACCTCTTTTCTTCATAATTTTCCCAGTCTCAGGTATGTCTTTATAGCAGTATGAGGACAGATGAATACACCCTACTCCCCCAATATCTTTCAACGTTTGCTTCTTATTCAGGTCCTAGCTCAAGTGCTGCCTCAAAGAGGCCTTGCCTAAATACCCCTTTCCTCACCAGTCCCCCCAGACATTCTTTGCCAGGTCATTTTGTTGTTGTTGTTGTTGTTAATTTTCTTTATCTGAAAATGCCTTGCTTACTAATTTCTTTCTTGTGCCTTGGATTTGTGATTGTAATTATAGAATTAAGTTCCATTAGGACAGTGCGGGGGTCTATCTTGTCCACTGCTCTAACACTGGTGCCTAGCATTTTGCCTTGCAAATAGCAAGCAGATGCTCAATAAATATTTATTGAAGATGAAGGAACAGTTCTGTGGGGAGTAACCATGGCCATCGGGGAAGCTTCACGGTAATGCTTACACCAATGCTTGATGGATCCCATTTAAGATATAGGATTATCATCAAAGAAATGCCAATCAAAACCACAATGAGATGTCATCTCACACCAGTCAGACTGCCTGTTCTTAAAAGTCAAAAAACAACAGATGTTGGCAAGGTTGCAGAGAAAAGGGAATGCTTTTACACTGTTGATGGGAAAACAAATTAGTGTAGCCACTGTGGAAAGCAGTTTGGAGATTTCTCAAAGAACTTAAAACAGAACTACCATTCAAACCAGCAATCCCATTATTGGGTATATATCTGAAAGGAAACAAATGGTTCTACAAGACAGATACATACACTTGTATGTTAATTGCAGCACCATTCACAGTAGAAAGATATGCAACTCAACCTACGTGCTCATCAAAGGTAGACTGAATAAAGAAAACATGGTACATATAAACCACAGAATACTACACAGCCATAAAAAATGAAATCATGTTCTTTGCAGCAACCTAGATGCAGCTGGAGGCCATTATCCTAAGCAAATTAATGCAGTAACAGAGATTCAAATACCACACCTTCTCAGTTATAGGTGGAAACTAAACATTCAGTACTCATGGACATAAAGATGGCAAAAATAGACACTAGGGACTACTAGAGGGAGCAGAGAGAGGGGAGAAAGGGTTGAAAAACTAACTTTAATGTACTGTGCTCATGACCTGGGTGGCGGGATCATTCATATCTCAAACCTCAATACCATGCAATATAACCAAACCTGCACATGTATCCCCTGAATCTAAATAAAAATTGAAATTATAGTAAGAGCAAACAACAAAAGCAAGATGTGTTTCCAAAACAAATCAAACAAACCAAAAAGGCACAAAGTAAAATCTGTAATCTCCTTCTGCTCCTATTTTCTTGAGGCTACCACTGTTGACCCCCTGGTATGTCATTCCACCTGGTTCTCTACTCTCTCACCAATTCCAGCTCACAGACATACAGAGAGGGGCAGCTTCTTTTTGTTTCTTTGCTTTAAACTGTTGTTAATGCCATCTTACAAAGTCTGATTTGTAATATGCATATTATCCTATAGATTTCTTTTCCCTCTTGACAAAAGGACATCCTCGTGGACATCCTCTAAGACAATAGATATAGTTCTAACTAGAATTTTAAATAGGTGCATTATATTTCATATTAAACATGTACCGCAGGCTAGGCACCATGGACCACACTTATAATCCCAGCACTTTAGGAGGCTGAGGCAGGAGGATCACTTGAGTCCAGGAGTTGAGACCAGCCCAAGGAAACCAGGAGACCCATCTTTAAAAAAAATTAAAATATAAGCCAGGAAGGGTGGCACAAGCCTGTGGTTCCATCTACTCAGGAGGCTGAGGTGGGAGGATCACTTGAGACTGGGAGGTGGAGTCTGCAGTGAGCTGTGATTGTGCCACTGCACTCTTGCCTGGGCTACAGAGCAAGACTGTGTCTCAAAACAAAAAACAAACAACCAAAAAGCAGCCATAATTTTTTTAAAAAACACACAGCATTAGCACAAATTGGGGACAAGTGGAAGAGGGAGTTGAAGGTTTTCACCTTGATGGAGTACATGGGTGTGAGACCATTTGCATAAATAGAGAACAGAAAATAGTCCCAGCTATCCAAGGGAGATGGTAACCAGTTTTGGATTCGCTGAGTTTATGATACCTGTGGGTCCTTCAGGTAGAAATGTGCTGTGGACAATTAGACAAAGGGAAAGATGTCTATGTTAGAGAGATTTCTGCTGCTGTTAAGCTACTCGGGAGAGCTGCCAGTGAACTACATCTGTGCATAGATTCTTCAGAAACTAAAAAGATTTTTTTTTGGTGGGGAGGGGTAATTTATGGTACGTTTTGTGAAAATTACTGAAAGTATGCTCAGACTTTAAAACATGAAAGTAAACTTTTAAAAGCTTAAATCCAGTTTATCTCGCTGATTTCTTTCCTAAATCTTCCTTCATATTCTGTCTAACCTCAGATCAGCCTAACTCAAGTTGAAATCAAAATTTTTGACTGCTTAGATTCCTGAAGATGTGTTTATGTGTTACCAGTTGAGGCTTTCTTCACGTGTGCATTCAAATTCTTAGGGTGGGAGGAGTGTTAAAGTAAATTGCAGTTTATGAAAAGTAGACAAAAAGAATTCAGGACATTTAAAACTGTATAACTGTACAAAGTAAATTTGTTGACAGAAGGAATGAAGAAGTTTCAGAACTTAGCAACCAATGAAGAATTACCACCCATATGATTTATGACCAAGAAAAAATACTTTCCTTGCCAAGCCCTTCCGAGGAAAATTCACTCACCCACCCTTTCTTGGGCCTTTGGCCCTTCTCCCTCACCAGAACCGGAAGGAAACCCAGTTCCATGGAGGAGAAATCAGTGAACTGACAATTTGAACCTGAGGTTATGAGAAGGAAACAGCAGAACTCTAGGGGATGGCAGGAGAAAGAGGGAAGAGACAGAGGGTTAGGATGGCCTAGCTGACAAAGGGAGCAGGGGACTCAAGAAGAGAGATTTTTGGATATCTACCTGAAGTAGACTCGGAATGTGGGAAGCAGCCGAAGGTGGATAAGAGGGAGTAACATTGCCCTTCCCTTCACGCTTGTGTTCTTGGTTCTCTAACCATAAGATTTGTCTCTCTAATGAATAGCAGAGGCCTTTCATTACCCTTTCAACTCTTCAGGGCACAGTTAAGGGATTATAGCTGGAAGTTTTAAGACACTGACATTTTGGTGCAAAATGAGGCAAATCCATGCAAATGGAAACTTGACAATTTTTCTTGGAACTGTCCTGATTTCAACTTTTAATATGAACAGTCTCAGAATTCTCTTAGGTCTTCCCAACCACAGAGTCAAGTTCTTACTGCTTTATTATGATGCCTTTGAGGATCAACCAAAGTAAAACTTTACAATGTTTTTAAAAAAATGACTAGGACACATTTTGACTCGCAGCAAGTTGTGTAATTTAGAATGAAAAGGCTATATGCAACACTGAAATCAAGATGAACTTGAAGTTATGAAGTGCACTTTTAAAAGGAACTGTAATAATATGTAAATAATTATGTATGTGTGAAGTGGGGAGAAGGAACCTCAGTTTTTTAGTTCTGTTTTCTAACACTATTTCATTATCAGTATGTGGTGGAGTAAATGGCAAATGGTGTGATTCAAAACCAGTTGTGAAATAAATTAATCACCTAAAAAAAAAATCACAGGCTGATTTAGGGAGTGTAGGTGCCATTTTTACAACTTGTTCTGCCTGAAGAACCATTTCATACCTGGAAAATGCTAGAATTTAATGGATAGTAAAATGAAGATGAGTCAGCAAAAAAAAATCAAGAAGGAGAGGTCAAAGAAGAAACCAAGGGAACCAAGTGAAGCCAAGAAATAAAGAGACATCAAGGATGAAGCCCTAATCATGTCCATTGGATCTGCAAATTTCTAGGCTTCTAGGCACAGCAATGAAGTTGAGCATGATGGTTAATTCTCGAGCCAAACTTCTCCAGTGGAACTGGGTTCACATCCCAGCTCCATTGCTTACACTGTGTTAAGTAATGGGTTGGCTTAACCTTTCTCCACCTCAGTTTCTCATTTGTGAAGTAAGGATACTGACGATACCTATGTCACATAATTGACACATGGGCTATATAGTTATTGAGCTAACAGTGCCTGTACATGGAGGATGACTGCTTTAAATGCAACTTTATGAGAAATGAGGGCTTATGCAGTCTAGTCATGATTTAGATCTGGGGTCTCCAACCCCGAGGTGCAAACTGGTTCTGTTCTATGGCTTATTAGGAACCAGGCCATACAGTGGGAAGTAAGTGGTGGGTGAGCAAGCGTTACTGCCTAAGCTCTGCCTCCTCTCAGATTAGTGGTGGCATTAGATTCTCATAGGAGTGCAAACCCTACTGTGAACTGCACAAATGAGGAACCTAGCTTGTGCATTTCTTATGAGAACCAAATGCCTGGTGATCTGAGGTGGAACGGTTTTCTCCCAAAACCATACCCCCAACCTTCCATGGAAAAATTGTCTTCCAGGAAACCAGTCCCTGGTGCCAAAAAGGTTGAAGACTGCTGATTTAGACAGTCCAATCAGTGTTATTAACTAGAGCTGTGATCCTACATAAATCCCTTCATTTTTTTCTACCTCTGTTTCCTCATCTGTGAAATAGGAA
The DNA here is from genome assembly GCF_007565055.1 of Rhinopithecus roxellana. Taxonomy (NCBI): domain Eukaryota; kingdom Metazoa; phylum Chordata; class Mammalia; order Primates; family Cercopithecidae; genus Rhinopithecus; species Rhinopithecus roxellana. Next base: position 48,662,797 of record NC_044551.1, read on the forward strand.
CAATAAAATCAGGTTCTTATAGCTTGTGAGATACATATTGAAATATTTTTATAAGTTAGTGCCACAAACATGAAATTATTATTAAAAGCAAACACCTTCATAATTCCTTATGTGTGTACTTCTATGAATTCCTAATGTCTGAAGTTTCTGGCAGGGGTTTACCTTCTTGGGTATCATTACAAGAATAAAAATGTTACCCTAACATTTGAAAAGAAAAACCTCATTATAATTTTTTTAAGAACCTCATTCTAAAGGGAAATATTTTTTGCCTTTAATATAGTTTGGTTGTGTCCCCATCCAAATCTCATCTTGAATTCCCACATGTTGTGGGAGGGACCTGGTGGGAGGTAATTGAATCATGGGGGCAAGTCTTTCCTGTGCTGTTCTCGTGATAGTGAATAAGTCTCACAAGATCTGATGGTTTTATAAAGTGGAGTTTCCATGCACAAGCTCTCTCTTTGCCTGCTGCCATCCAAGTAAGATGCGACTTGCTCCTCCTTGCCTTCTGCCATGATTGTGAGGCCTCCCCAGCCACATGGAACTGTAAGTCCGTTAAACCTCTCTTTCTTTTGTAAATTGCCCAGTCTCAGATATGTCTTTATCAGCAGCATGAAAACAGACTAATACAGCCTTGAATCAGCCCTTTCTTTTTGGATCAACCTCCTCCTTCCATCTCTGCCTCTGAACTGAAGCAAATTCACAACTAGTGGTCAGCTGAAGAAGGTGTCTAAATGGAGTGCCTGAAACCATAACCCTGGATACTGCAGGCCCTATTGAATCCTAAGATCTGAGGCTAAGGTCAATGGAACAGGATAGTATTTTGCTTAGCTGTCAACATGCTTGAGTTAACTTCAAAATTATCTTTAGTATGTATGGAATTTGTTTTAACCATGGCATCATATCAGGGGATATGTAAATCTAGAAGTATTTTTTGTTAATCCACCTCTGGGTTGGTAAGACAAGCACTACCTTGTCTATAACCAAACAGTATATATGTTATCAGCTTCTTAGAGCATGGTTTTGCATTTCCCCAGTGTTACAGAAAATACCCATTTGTAATTGTAAAATTCAAAAATCTTCCGGGGGGAACAAACATTCTACTTTGTTAAAGCAAATTCGTAAACACAAATAAGCATGTGCGTGTGCACACACACTCACACAAACACACACATACACGCACAGACATACTGGGTTTTTAAAATAATGTCTTTTTCTTGTTTTAGAACAGCATTAACTAACAGTATTATTTTTACAGTTTTGTACCATGATGCAGATCAGTTTTAAGGCAAGCAGAAGGATAATTTTAAAATATGTTTCATATGGTCTGTTTTGCGTGGTAGGATAATCTGGATAAATCTTCCTTTGAGACATTCCTTTCATTTATCTCTTTGTTTCTGCAACAACCTCCTTGTTCTTCACCTCCAGGAGGACAAACTTTACTTTTCCAGGGATTTACAATTATTTCCAGATGTTGAGTAAAATACAAGATTGAGAGCACCATAATTTTCAGACGTTCCTCACCTCTTACATTTGTCCTTTATCTTTTAAATGCACTGTTCATCATATTTTAGAGTTATGTAGCTTTTAAGTCCTCCTGTATTTGCTTTTGCATTCATATTTCAGTTTGCTAAGTTTACATCTATTTTTCCTCCTCTCGTTGTCAGCATCCCCAATGTCAATGGCTGAGTTCTTGATATTTTGTGTTCCTCCCTGAGACTTACTGAATTCTCTAATACGAAGGCGCTGAACATACTCTTGGTGTGGGTTTCTCAGTGGTGAAGGGGAGAATCTCTCATCTGTGCTGCCTTCAGCAGCTGTATAAATACAGCTGGAAACTTGAAAGTGGACAGGGTCAATTGTAAATCGGTTTCCTTTCCCTTCTGTGTTTTGGAATGCTGTTCTGAGAAAAACGAGCCGTGAATTTGAATTGAGCCCTCCTGACTTCAACTTTTATACACATATGTAAGCCACCTTCTGGGTTTGGGTAAAGCCCTGGACATATAGCTTCAGGCTCTTCCTCAGACTTTGTTTTGTAGAAAACAGAAAATACAGGAAAAGTGCCTATGGGAGGATCAGTGGGTGACACTGAGTTCAATTTTATACCTGTTGAGTATATAACCCACATATTCAATGATGTTCCAGTAGCTACCTTTGAGTAATTCTCTTATCACCAGCTCCCTTTTCATCATGCTTTCTTCCTGTTATGGGTTGAATTGTGTACCCTCCTCTCACACACCACCCCCAAAATGTACATGCTGAAATCTGAACTCTCAGTACCTCAGATTGTGACTGCATTTGGAGATAGGGTCTTTAAAGAGATAATTAAGGTAAAATGAGGTCATATCCAAAACCTTATGACAAATGCAAATATTACAAATCCTTTACTCTTCCACATGTTTGCTACAAGGGCGGTCTATTAGTTTCCCAGGGTTGCCATAAGAAAGTACCACAGACCGGGGGACTTAAACAATAGGCATTTATTTCTTTACAGTTCTAGAGATTTGAAGTCTGAGATCTAAGGTGTCGCTGGGGTTGGTTTCCTTGGTGTTAGATGTCTTTCTTCCATGTCTTCATGTGGTCTTCCCTCTGTATGTGTCTGTGTCCTAATCTCTTCTTAGAAAGACACTAGTCACTTCAGATTAGAGCCCGACCATATGACCTCATTTTACCTTAATTATCTCTTTAAAGACCCTATCTCCAAATGCAGTCACAATCTGAGGTACTGAGAGTTCAGATTTCAGCATGTACATTTGGGTGTGTGGGAGGAGGGTACACAATTCAGCCCATAACAGGAAGAAAGCATGATGAAAAGGGAGCTGGTGATAAGAGAATTACTCAAAGATAGCTACTGGAACATCATTGAATATGTGGGTTATATACTCAACAGGTATAAAATTGAACTCAGTGTCACCCACTGATCCTCCCATAGGCACTTTTCTTCCTGTATTTTCTGTTTTAGGAAATCCCATCATCATCCAAGCAGTCACAAAGCCGGAATCTAGAATCATCTTAGATTCTTTTCTCGAGCTAATCTGCCATGCTTTGTGAACCCATAATGAGTCCTGCAATTCTACCTCCATAATGCAACTTGACTCCTTCCCTCTCTTCCTTTCCCATGGCCTCTATCTTAATTTGGGCCATTCATAATTACTCACTTGAATTGCTCTAATATTCTCCTAAATTGAACTAATTTCCTCAATTCTGCCCCTTCTTCATGCTCAAATCCATCCTCCAAATTACTCTCAGAATAACCTTCCCTGGAAAAAAAAAATCTTGTCATATCACTTTCAGATTACATTTCTTCAACAGTTTTGTATTACTTTAATAATAGCATTCAAATTTCTTAAGCATGAAGTATAAATCTTTCCCTTCAGTCTGATTGGTTGAACTTAGGTCACCTGCTTATTAGCCCATTATCAGATCCAAGTAATTCAATACACTGATTTGCTAAGATAATTAGAATCTACTCCTCGGGGTCACCATCCCTGGATCTAGCAGGCTATATGGGGATGGATGGAGATGAGGACAAAAATCAAGATGTCGTTAAGGAGAATGAAAGGGATAATGGATGTTACATATGCGATGAACAATGTATACTGCAATCTGTTCCTTCATGGAATTTATAGTCTAGTGGTGAAGACAGAAAAATAAAGTCCAAGTTCAGGTGTAGAGTGATAAGGACAAGTGTAGAGTTCTGTACATGGTGCACTGTGACCACAAAGACTCCTTTCTAAATGAGATCAACAGTTCAAAGAAAGTTTCTTAAAAGGATGGTGATGCCTAAACTGAATTTGAGAAGAAGGAGCAGGAGTTAGCATATTGAAGAAGTGGGAAAGGGACCTTCCAGCAGGAGGAATAGCATATGGAAAGGCTCAAGGGTTGTGCAACAGTGTAACTCACTGCAGAAGTGCCCTCATTCAGTCTGACCAGAGAGGACAAGAGATGAGGCCAGAAGGAGAGGCGGGGTCCATCAGGAAACATCATATAAGTTTTGTCCTATAAAGCAGTCTATAATACCTATTGCTACTGTATATGTAATGTTAACTTATATGCTAAACACTGTACACAGTCTCACATAATACAACAATTGGGCACTATGGTATAAACTCCTATTGAAAGATGAAGAAACAGACTAAAATGTTAAATGACTTATCCAAGGCCACGTAGAGCTGGCTCTAACCACTTTTCTACTAACCTTTTACCTGGAATTCAAACTCACGGAACTGGTTAACCCAAGCAGTGACACTGACCAAAAATTGATGAAGTTGCAGGAATATATAGATTTGAGATACATTTAGCTATATTCAGGAAATACTTGAGAATGAAATAGCTGAGGGAGAAGAAAAATCCTATGTCTAAAGTACATCCTCTTCTACTGTGCAAATCCTCTGAGGGACTATGCTTTGGCATACTTGCCAGGGACAGAACCCAAGAAACAGGTTCTGACCCAGGGTTTTTATTTTCTTATACCATCTGGATGTCATCAGTCATCAGTCAAATTTCCTAGCTCATGATCTGCCTCTGCCTCTGCTCAGAAGGCCCCTTTCCTCCTTCAACTTGCTGACTCTTTCTCATTCTTCACAAATTCAGTTTAGGCCTTACCTCCCTTAGGAAGCTTTCTTCGAACTGCTGGTATGATTTAGAAAGGAAACCTTGCATCCACAGTGAATACTGTGTAGAACTCTACAATCATTCTTATGATACTGTACCTTAACTTTGGCTTTGGCTGTCTCTCTACCCCTTCACCCCAGACGACAAATTCCATGAAGATAAGGACATTGCCTACTTCCCCTTCCTCCTCCCCACGAAAATCCTGATTTGGGTTAGGTCTCTGTCCCTCTTCGAAGGAAGCACACATAACTCAAGGGAGGCTACCTCTTTCCACCTCAGGAAATGGATCTGATTGTTAGAGCCAGTGGTTTTCAATCAAGGATGAGTCTCCCTTACCCCTTAGAACATTTGACAGGGGTCTGGATACATATCTGGTTGTGACAACTGGTGTTTCCTACAGGCATCTGATGGGTAGAGGCCAGAGATGTTGTTAAACATCGTACTATGCACAGGACAGCCTCACCCTCCATCCTCACCCCGTTAAAGAACTATCTGGCCCCAAATGTCAATATAACTGAACGGTTGAGACATCTTAGCTGAAGTCAGTCTTTGTGTGACTTTGCTTCCTGACTGGTAATGGTTTAGGGATAATTATGTGCCCTAAATGATCAATCACAGTGAAGTGAAGGACTGATATTCTATGATTGAGAGATGGTAAGGTTAGAAAGTCAGACCGTAGTCACCTTGTGGCAAAATACGGCCTTTATCCTGTAATGGAGCAGGGGATACCATGATTAAAAAGAAATTTTAGAAGAGTGGGTCTACCATACCACCTACAGGATAGATGGAAGGGGGCAGAACATGGCAGCTAGGACTGTGAGACAGCTATAGCTACAGTTTGGGTGAGGCGACATGGCATGAGTTTCTTATATATCCTTAAGTGATTAGCACAGCCTTCTACACCTAGAGGAGACTCAAGAATGTTTCTTGGATAGTTGGATGACAACCGTTTTCTGGAACACAACAGATAAATAAGCTATGAATCTGACCCAGTGTTCTTTTTTGTTTGTTTTGTTTTGTTTGTTTGTTTGTTTGTTTTTGAGACGGAGTCTCGCTCTGGAGTGCAGTGGCACGATCTCAGCTCACTGCAAACTCTGCCTCCCGGGTCCACGCCATTCTCCTGCCTCAGCCTCCTGAGTAGCTGGGACTACAGGCGCCCGCCACTACACCCGGCTAATTTTTTGTATTTTTAGTAGAGACGGGGTTTCACCGTGTTAGCCAGGATGGTCTCAATCTCCTGACCACGTGATCCACCCGCCTCAGCCTCCCAAAGTGCTGGGATTACAGGCGTTAGCCAACACGCCCGACACAGTGTTCTTAATACTTAAAAATCTGTCACTGAATGTCTATGGTAACAACGAAGAAAAATTGGCCAAGAGAGGTGACTTGTGCCTGTGATCCTAGCACTTTCGGAGGCCATAGTGAGGATTGCCTGAATCCAGGAGTTTGAGACCAGGCAACGTGGTAACTTGGTGAGACTCATTTCTAAAAAAAAAAGAAAAAAAAAAAAAACCAGGAAAGAAAGAAAGAGAAAAATGAACATATCTCTGTGTTTTGAAAGAACATCTTAGGGAAATTTTACATAAATGTTAAAGTCCCTGTATATGTATGCATGTGTATGTATGTTTCCTCATAGATGCACCTTTTGAATAAATATTACTGGGATAGATTTTTGGTAGTCTTTGATTTGACGATGTGCCCTTGGGGTTCTTTTCCGGCCTGACCCTGAGGTGAATGCCAAAGATCTCAATGTTGAGGTGCCCTTGAGCAGTGTGTTGGGATTCCAGACTTGCAGAGTAGCCCCCAGGCCTCTCCCCTCTCCCACCACCCAGCCTATGCCTTACACCTTCCTTCCAGTACTTCCCTGGCTGGTGAACTGACCTGAAGGGGTCAAGGGAATTTGTTGAATTTTGTATTTCTTCCCTTTGTTCCTAGCTGTGGCTGCCAAATAATCTTATTTTTGCAGGAAAATGACTGTGAAGTTTTAGATTCAGAGAAGCTTTTAGTGTGCTCCTTAAACATCACACCCAGTGCAGTCTAATAGGCATTTGTTGTGGCAATGGCTTTGTAGTTTTTAAGGCGACCTAGAGTCCCAGCAACAAGCATAGAGAATTCAATGCATTCTTTTAGAATTGTTGAGTGTAAAGTATTGCTTTTTAAGGTTTGCTATTTTGGTACCCAGTATGTGAAATCCAAAACATCAAGACATTCTGTAAACACATGTTTAAAAATTGAGTTTCATAAGTTTGCCTTATTTTCTTTGTTACAACGGAAAACATTGCTTCAGTGATTGGGGGAAAAGTGGATAGCAAATTCAGAAGACACTATGATCCTTTATATCTCTTTTTCTTGGCAAGGCAATTTAATTAGGAAATAATCTTCTCCTTTAACATCTGACAGTTACCATAAAATGATATCCTGCTTTGTTGGCAACAGAACCAGTTTATTTGAGTTTGTTGCAAAATTTGAGCTATTACATTACTATGAAAATATAGATTTTAAATAAGAAAGACGAGTTTACAAAAATCAGAAATGGCAAAGCACTTTAGTTTTCAAAGCAATCCTCGATTTTAAAAAGTACAATTTCAGAGGGGCAGGCAGTGGGGGAGCATGTAGGGAAGGAGAAGGAAGCCACAGGGGAGTATGTCTTGGGCCGATCATGCCAGGCCGCAGCTCTGGCTGGCTGTGCGCGTGTGACTATGTGCACGTGTGTGTGTGCACAGGCAGCCACAGGACCTCTGGGCCTGGCCTTCGGGGGCGCTCCCCGCCCCGGGCTTCGCCGCGCAAGGGAGTGGGGCGCGCGTACCCTGCCCAGGGGCAGGGTCCGACCTGGGCCGTGTGCAAATGCATGCTGCACAGGCTCTTTGTGTGTCTGCGTGCGGCTCCGCGCCGCCGCGGGCACCATTTTCTGCTTCGCTCAGGACAGGCACATAAAAGGAAGGCGGCTGCCGCCCGTCGCCGTCCTCTTTTCCTCAGATGCCCTCTGCTGCAGGTTTATTATTACAGTACGGGCCGCGCCGCCTCTCCCCACGGCCCTGGCGGGCCGCCGGACTGTGCAGCACCCTGGCCGCCTTCACGCCTGGCGCGCCCCCAAACCGCCTCCTCCGCCTCCTTATTTGTCTGAAAAGCAACCGCACGTCGAGGCGGAGAGGCTGGCCGGGGGTGGGGAGGCAGGCCGGGGGTTTGCGCGCGCCGTGCTCCCTGGGCGGGGCCGGAGCGCAGAGCTGCGGGTTCGCTTTGTCTCCCCGGGGCGCTGTGCGGCGCAGTGGGGGCAGCGCGGCGAGCGGGGCGCCTGGGGCGCGGGTGCAGGGTGTCGGGGCGCGCGCCCGCCTGTTGGCCGCTCGCCGACGGGGCCCCGAGCCGCCGATTCCTGCCGAGTAAGCAGTCTGGCTCCTAGGCGGCTGCACAGTGGCAGCAAGGCTGGGGCGCTGGCTCTGCGCCAGCTCCATCAGAATTAGCTCATTGTTCACTAGCACACTAGCGGGAGAGAGAGGGAAAGGGAGAGAGAGAGACTGTTAGAGAAAGAGAGAGACACACACACAGTCTTGGAGAGAGAGCGCGAGGCAGGGAGATCATCTCCTCCTCTTTTTTCCAAGGCTGCACTTCTTGGAAGTGAAGCCGGTTTGGGTTTTGTTTCCCTTCCCCCTCCTCCCTCCTCTTCCTCCACCCCTTTCCCCTCCCCCCTCCCTCCCCCAATCCCCCCTCCCCCACAAGCTGTCTTTCTAGCATGTTGCCCTTTTTCAACCACATTTGTGTTTCAGGTGTAGAGAGGAGAGAGTGAACAGGGAGCGGGGCTTTTGTCTGTAAGTATATGCCATTCCTATCCCCGGCTGGGAGCGCTGCTTTCTCTTTTGTGTCGATTCCTTGCCGTTGCTCTTAGCTGGACCCTTCAACCCTGCAGAGTTCATGCTTCTTCCCTCTAAATTTTAAAGACCTGAAGCGTGTACCTTGGAGAAATTCTGGCATTTTGGTCGTGCTGCATTCAGGCTGGAATTTGACTTGGGTTTTTTTTCTGAAATGCACAAGTTTAGAGGGATAAATGAATTCTTTTGGGAAGGGGTGGGGTTTTGTGCTTGTTGGTATGGTTAATTTTGTTCTTCTTGCTCCTAAAGCATTGTTAGAAACTGTTGTGTTTCTTTGCATTAAATGCACTTTGGTGCATGCAAGCTTTTCCAACCCTTTTATAAAATGAATTTGTACCCCTCCGTCCTTACACTTGATTACTCTTTCAATGCTGCTGCTTCCGAGGGTCTTCTTAGGCATTCGATCTTGCAGCACTTTTTTCTGCATTTTCTTATAAAGCAGTTGAACTTTGGGGGGGAGGGCCTTAAAAATAAATGACTGTTTTCTTCTTGGTGATGGTAATAATCTGATTTGCATTTATGTGTATCTATAATAACGTTATAGGAAAACTCTAAGAGCGAATGATACCCTTTTTGAGAACTTTTAGTTTCTCCATTCATCTTAATTCTTGTCATAACTGTGTTAACAAAAGAGCTGCCTTCTGATAACATAAAGGTTGAGGGTAAATCACTGCAGCAGTATGTACATTAATGTTTATTTGGTTTAGGGAGAAGGACAAATGGTGTATATTCCTGACTCCCCCCACCCCCCCGCCGTGTAGGGTTTTTTTTTTTTTTTTAAACACGGAAGGTTATGTAATGCAGTGCCATTTCCAAAAATATCCACTCTGAGGCATTACACTACACGGTGGAAGGCTGATTCCTATTCTGTCGTCTTGATTGCAAATATACTGCCAGTAGTATGTCTGGGAACAAAGAGCAGCCAGAAAACAATCTATTTTTATCACTTGGTTCTACTTTTAAGTTGCTAAACCTTTTGAACTCATGCAATTTAAAGATGAACCAAACACTAAGAATAGCCCAGGACTCTGCAAAGCAAAGTACCAGGGATTCCTTTGTCCCCTAGCTAAGCCTATAGGCCACTTGGAAAGCTCTTTTAGAAATCCCAGCAGTTAACAATAATTTGCATATAACTTAACCACAGAAAATGGTTATTCGTCTGTAGCCTCTAAAGAGGCATTTTTGGTTTGCTGACCTGTGGTGAGGCGATGTGTCTACTGTATTTAAACATATTTTGCAGGTTGGTCTCCCTGGACTGAAGAGAGGGAGAATAGAAGCCCAAGACTAAGATTCTCAAAATGGTAAGACTTGGTCATCAGAGGAGATTCTCAATACTTCTTACCAATCTATTACGTATAAATATCAACCACCCATCTTCATCTGCCTCAACCCTTCATTGTTCTACACCCCATCTGACCTTTAAAAGGTTCCATCTCCAGCTCCTGGGAGCGTTGCAGTACAGCAATTTATGTGAATTGAATGTGGCAAATTAGTTCTTTTGACTTGCAGTTTTTTTGAATAGAAAACTAAAATTCCTCTTTCAGAAGTGAGGATTTATTTAATTTAAACAACAGAAACTATTCGGTTCTTTAAGAAGAGTGATGTGTTGTGACATGCAAGGAGGTGGTGACAGCAGTAGGGCTCAAACAAAGCCTTGGGTCTTAGAGCTAGCCCAAACTTATCCAAAACTGAGGAGTCTGTCCCCCTGATCAAACAGCTACTGTATATGCTATCCTTTAAAGCAATATAGATGAAAAGGATTAATTTTTATATTTATGTACCTCATCTATTTAAATATACTGTTATTTTTCTTGATTTATAACTTCATTTATGAGAGACATGTACTCAATTTCAGAAGTCAAGCATGTTAACCTCTAAATAAAAGTATAACTATTTCTGACAAAGCTCATGATCCACAGAGAATGCAGTTTAATGTTTGATTACTGATTAAAGAAACAGAAGGAATACACGTTAAAAGCAGCTGAATAAGTGTATTAATCATCTATGAAAAATTTCCTCTTTGGAAATAAGATGAACTAAAAAAAAATAATAGAAATGTCATAAAACTTTTTAGTGAAGTACAGCGTGTCCTACTGCAGATGTTTATACTCTTTAAAACACCTCTTTGTCACTTAGAATGTGTGATATCCAAATTTAGTTTTAGTTTTTTTTTCTTTGAAATGAGGGTGGAATTTAATGAATCAAAATTTAATCTGATATCTTTGATGTTTTCTTTGAGAACAACCCAAGTATAAGCTTCCAAGGAGGAAAGTGAATCAGGCAGTGAAATGAGTTCAGTTTGATTTTTATTAACAAGTGTTTTACTTTTTGTGTATGCCTCACTTGCCATTTCAACAAGTGGGTATCAAAGCACCACATGGACCTTGTTTGAAAATGATCAAATTAAGGAACTTGAGGTAGAAAGACAAAAGAAGTGAACATAAAATTAAGCTAATCAATGGATTTTGTGCAAATGGTTCCTAAATTCATATTAAATTCTTAATTAGCTGTTGTCATAGAATAATAGGATGGTAATAAAATCAACTGCTATAAAGTATTTGTGTTTACTTATTTTTTTTACTGTGACTGACCACATCACCTTGCCTCCAAGCTCTTTATCTCAGAACCTTACCTACTTTCTGTGAGCATAAATAGATCACAGAGGTTCATGTATGTTGCAATATGTCAGGTGACCAGTTTAAACATAAATATGACTACTGACCCTGCCAAAACTAACTCTATAGATCAAGCTCAAAGACTAAGATATCATGGTTCTGTAGTAATAAGTAGAATGAGCTTTGTAGAAGGTAAGCATGCCTGCCAAAGCTGAGAGTGGAAGTTGGAACCATTTGAATGCAGAAAAGCAAATGGAAATTATTATTACATGTTAATTTTTTTGCAATTATCGTTTATGTATGGTGGCAGAATGGAAAATCACAATTTGTTGCTCCGGGAAGGATTTTTACTCATGAAAAAATTCTTACAACTTTTTGGTGATCCTTTCATCAAGATGTCAGTCCCTTTTGGCACAAGCCCATTGCCTGAAATGAAACCACTGACAGTTATTGTCTGTGGGTGATTCCAAGTAACTTTCTAGCAATTCTCTTTTTCCGGAAAGTCTAGATCTTAAAAGTCTTTGCACATATTAATGTAAAGAAAAGTTTCACTTTTTTTTTTTTTAAGAAGTGATATTAGAGGTGTCTTGTATCTCCTCTTTCTCCCTTTTGGCAAAATCAAGTTAGTTTTCTTTCCTTTATTAAAACTGGAATTACTTTGTGGACCTCTGTAACTGGCTTGCTTAGAGTGAAGACTTAGCCCACATACAATAGAAACTGCTTCCAGTGAAGCAGTAGATTTAACTCCTTACACCTCTAGAAAATACATAAGCATGGCTTTCCTGTTAAACTTGCATTTCCAGTTACATAATTTAAAATGCTAAAGAAGATCTAATTTCAGTATATTTAACCTATTTAGTAAAGAGCTTATTTCAAATACAAGTTTATAATCAGCTCATTTTAGCATAAGAAATTATCTAATAGATTCCAGAATTCATAACACAGTGATTCAATATCTAGACTTGTTACATACCTAAAATGATAATGTTTTACAATAATGTGGAGACACTTAAGGATTCTCGAGTGCCTTCTGTATCATATTATTTATATATATATATATATAAAATCGTGCAGCTCTAGGAGGCACCAATCACATTGTGTTCTGTGTATGGGCCTCCTTGAGCACCACTGCAGGGAATGCTATTTATATAAAGTTGTACATGGTGGCACCTGGGGTTGTGCAACTCAAGAGTACTGTTAAAAGTGTCAATTTTGAGTATAGTTTGCTGTATCTTAGTTGAACGGAACATTTTTTTCTATAAGTCATTCTCCAACTTTTTGTTTTCTAGTAAATATGCCTCTCCCATGCCTCTCCCACCCTCACTTTTTTTTTTTTTTTTAATTAGTAGGATATTAAGTCTTCAGCACTTCTTTAATTTACATTTGGCTTTTTCTAAATTTAAATTGCTATGATTGTATTTTACATGAGTTCTTACTATTTATTTAGGTATTCTATTTTAAAGGTACTTGCTTTGGATAAGTTAATGAGAAGAAAACAATTCAGAATGAGTAGATGATTCTATTGACTAGTTTGAAAAAAAATTATTTAATCCAATGTCAAGGTTAAGTCCTGGTTTTCAACATGATTGCCTTCTACACAGTAAACTTGCCTCTCAGTGTGTGTGTACCATGGACTCACAGTGACATAAGCATGGGCTCATTATGTTTTAACAGAGACCTAGACATTAGAACAATATAAGTTCTCTTTAAGACTGATGCTGAGCTTTTAAAACAGATGAGTTGACTCCATTGTACCATTCATAGAGCTCTGCTTTCTGTACAGTTTGTGAAGTGGCATTCATGGGCTTACAAGAAGACTCTTTCAATAATCTCTCCATTAACATAAGGTTTCCTTGTGTAAAGAAAAAGACAAAGATTGGGGAGGGATGTGGTCCTATTCATAGCTTGTGCCATTGGGCTTAGAATGTAAATATACCAATTGCTCAGTGACTCTTGATGGTGGAGATGCTGAGAAGTACCTAAGAGAGTAATTTTATTTGGTACTGTCTTTTTCACCACAGTTTCCAGTGAACAGTGAGGGGGAGAATTGGGAATCGTTTGAGGAATTAGGACAGTAGGGATAGTCTATTTGGGTTAAGCCCAGTCCAGCTTCCTCTTGAGCTATAGAGATAATTCAGGTAGGAAAAGGTATTTGAGCAGCAATCTTAGAATAAACAGCTGTTCCGAGTATCATTCCATTTTAACCTGATACACTTCTTAAAAGATGTAAATCAGATCATCATAAATACACTGAAGAAATTCACTTTTTAAGTCCTGAGATGAATACTTCTAAAACAGGAAAATATAATTCTAAAATATGAATACTCTGCTAAACCAAATGAGCAATACCCAAATTTATACTTGGCTATTAATGAATTTTATACTTTGAAGTATTAATTTACCTGGTCAGTTAAAGACCTGATGTGGCATTCAGATATACTGGGCTGACTAGGGATCCTTAGTGTAACTTCCTTGGTCCTACATTTAAAAAAATTAGTGCTCTTCCTGGATGGAAAGTCTTTTAAGGCCATATCCTCATAGCCAAAGTGAAATGGAGGGTTGAAATAATTACCTGAATAATTATGCTCAAAAAATTGATTTTGTCTGATTCATCTTGGTAATTCAAAATGTTGCTGGAGTGATGTAGGAGTGGGAAGGATTTGCCTGAATTATCTGTATAATTCCTGTGTTATACAAGAAAAAACTAGGGATAAGGAAATCTTACCAGCAAATCCAATTTGAATATACCAGAGGAAAATGTATTGAATGTACTTGGATTGTGTCATCTTGGTTGATAAAGATATATTACAATATATCAATTTTAAAGGACTCCTCTACTTTGTACTGGGTAGCAGCTTAATCATAAATTCTTAGTCCACATCTGTAGGAATTATGATTGCTAAAAATATTTATTGGGTGTAAATTTATTTGAAATGAATATTTCTAGAACATATTTTGTACCTAGGAAGAGCTTCAAGAATAGTTCATCTCAGTGGTGTAAAAAATAGCAGTGATCCTGAAATTGATCCATTCGTGCAAAAGTATTAACAGCCCTAATGGTTTGGGACTTACTCATTAACATGGCTTTCAGCTAAATTCTAAATATCAATTCAGTTATTAGTAGTAATATCATGGTATTAACCAGGATGGCATTATTTGTTAGTTGGATCATATGCATTTCTTTCCTTGCTCAACTAAATTATAGCCTCCCAGAGGGTTTATAAACTTCATATTGTGCTTGGTAAAGTATTAAATATATGGTAGAAGCTCAATAAATATTTGGTCTATGCATATTGACATCTATTAAGTTGGATTTTTAACATTCATTCTTAATGATTTAATTATGTTTAGTTTTTGTGAACTAGAAGTAATTTGTATCCTTAACCTCTATTTTGAAAGAGGTAGGAAGCCGAAGTGAATGCAATTTTAGTTTACACAGAAACTTATTTTCCATTATTAACGGGATAAAACAAAATGCAGTGAAACCATAAGGTGTGGCACTTGCCAAAATTACGTGGCTTGCAATGGCTAACCTTTCCCAGCTTCCAGAGCCACACTCTGGCAATGTGGTGCGATGCCATCTCTCTGGGTTGGATCCAGCTGTGGTATTTAAACCTCAGAGCAGCTTTTCCTGCAGCCTGGACCCAAGAGGAGCTTTACTCCCAGTATTGGAACTTTCTAGCCTTCACTTAGTTCAGTAGAATCTGTTTCTGTGATTCTGTGAGGTGCAGCATACTTAACAATGTAAAACAATATAATCTAGTGCTAAATGGTATGAGTGATGTTAGTGAGGACTGGGGATTGGGGATAGTGGAAAACTTATATTAAGAAGGTAGAAATTAAGCTGGAGTTAAAAGTTAAAATTAACTTTTATTAAGAAGGTAGAAATTAAGCTGGAGCCAGAAATAGCAAATATATGGCTATCTCCATCACTAACTTTTATACCTGTGGGAGACATTGCTAATCAACCTTGACACTCATTATTATTCAGCTTGAGTATGATTTCAAAATGCCCAATACGGTGTTCCAGGATGCCATTAACAATTGATTGGAGTTGGCACAAAATTTGAAACCTAGAAGTGACTATTTGCTCCTTGAGAGTAAGTACTATGCTTTATTAAGCTTTTTGTTTCTAGGACTTAGGACCAGTCCTTATATTGAGTTAGTGAAGAATTAAGAATATTTGGGTAGATTTAGATGAGAGTGAGGAGTATTCCAGATAAAAGGAGTGCATTAGAGAGTTAGGCTTGCAAGAGGGGATAATACCTTTTTACTGTTATAGGGAAGATCTTCCTCCCTGTTTAGGACCTCTGTGCTGTCAAGGACAGACCTCAAAAACTATACCTAGAAGTCAAAGACTTGATGTGCTAAGCAATAAGAAGCCACTGAGCAGGCATCTTAGAGATGGCCCAGGGCTCTCACTCAGGTTACCAACCTGTCTCAGGTTCTTTGCCTTTTGATTGTGCTTAACAGGAAAGAACACACACACTCACTCACTTACACTTTCTGGTTAAAGGTACAGCTTACTTTATTGCTCCCTCTCACTCGCCTTAGGCTGGAGTGGAGTGGTGGAGAGAAGAAAGGTCTCTAGCTAAAAGGAACTGGGAAGGGAAAAGGGAGCATGCTTATCTTCTTTTTCTTGAGAAAGTGGCAGCACTTTCATTGGCAAATCCCAGCAAGTTCAGCAGTGTCTGCTTGGCAGAGAGGATGTTGCTGACTTGCAAGCTCCCCGATAGAAGGATCATGCTTCCCTCCTGTGAGACTGACTGGGTGCTGGCATGTGCTAATCAGTTGTACCCCCATGTACCCAGCTGCTTTTCTCTTTCCATTTCTTCTTGATTAACCATACTTATTCAAAATGTAAGCCAACACTTATGTCATCACAATAAAAATTGTTTACAATTTGAGGCCTACATGCTGTTACTAATGTAGTCAGTAGTCTGGTGATCAACCAAAGGGAATCTCATTACATGATACATGAAAATCGAGGAAAGCCAAGTCCAAGAGGGACTTTTTTTTTCCTGCAATCTCATTAACAGCACAGAATGGTTACCTTAGAATACATCAGCTGCAAGATTTTCAACATGAAATGATGTGACTAGCTCTTTTAACCCCTTCTGATGAGGTGGTACTTGTCTGTAAATCTCTCAGTAAAAGTGACATAGGTAAGCATTGCTCCTTGAATTCTTTATGCCTTCTCCACTTCATAGCTTCAAGTAATTTTTTTTTTACCTGCTATGTTTAGAACTTCCTAAGTTTTATTTCTGTGGCTTGATAGATATGCTAGGAACTATATTAATTAATCATTTATTTCTAGCTATAGTGGATTATATTTTCTTAGAGGGACCAGACCACTTATTCTAAACCTGCCCCAGGATTCCCTCCTTCTGTGCCTTTGCTTAACTTGTTTCTAGAAGGAATGCACCTCCTGACAAAATAAAGCCATCCTTGAAAACTGAATTAGAATGACAACTCCTCTCTGAAACTCACCATAGTACATCCAGCAGGAATCTTCTTATGTTCCTCTGTATCACACGTTTAACTTTCTTCTTGCAGCTGGCTTATTTCTGCATGTTTTTCTACCCTCCAAGTTTGTATACTTGATACAAGAATATTGACCACTTAGTAACTGAGCAACACCTTTCCCTTTTTGGTAGCAGTTGAGACTGTGATGCCTCTTTTTTTTTCCATTTCCTCTATCAGTGGGATGGTGAATTCAGATGTAGAGACGTTTCATTACTGAGAACTCTCAGTAACGAAATCATAGAGAAATTGGTGTTCTCTTTCTACAAAGTGAAAGGAAACTCTAACTTTCACTGACATTTCCTAATGAGACCTTGGAATAGATCCTACACCATGAACCAGTCTGATCTGTGCTCCCATACCTAACTAGGATCTGGCACATCCTCAGTGATCAACAACTGTCTGTGGAATAAATGAATGAGTCAGTGGTCATGGATACATGACAATCTGCTATTTCTGGGCAGGACCAGGTGGCCCACTTTGGTGTCTACAATGAGTTATGGCCGGACACTGTACTGCTGTGATAGCTCAGTTATAAGGCAGTCCAGGAAATGAAATGAACATACACTGATGAACAATTTCCTACTGAAAAGAGCCTCTCACTGAACATTTTAGAAGGCTCAAATGTTTGGGAAGTAAGGAGGAAGAGTTAAGTGAGATCTAAGCACACTACAAAAACAACTCCTAAATTCTGTGTTCCTTTCTTTTGCACTCCTTTAGGCAGAGGAGGTCCTGAGAGTCCAGAAAGCTAGGTTGGTATGGTCTGCTGAAAGAGGAATCTCACTGTAGAGTAGTGCCACACATCTTATCCAGAATATTGGCTGTGGGGCGCCATTATGCATGAGAGTATTAATGGTGCTTTTCCAGCGGGCAGCACAGTAATCTCAGTAATCGGACTGAGGCAGTCATGACAGTAGAGCAAATCTGCCCTGGTTTCACAGGGTAATGAAATCTTTTAAAGTAAAATTGTTGCCCATTACTACCTTAGAATGGTTCCTAATGTAAGCTTTTTGCCTTGAAAGTGTTAGGATAATCTAGCTGAAGATATTTTAAAATCTCTGATTTTAGACTGCTTGGTTCAATGTTCCTCATTTTCATGGAGCAAAATACAAATATAACATATTCAAGAAGGAGAAGGAGTAAAGAGAGAATGTGGCATGAAAGGAAGGTCTGTTTGCCCCTTTTCACTGAAATTTGGGAACCAGAGCCATTGATTGGAAAGGAAGGGGGAATCGCCAAGTAGTTGTTGCCAATAAAAATGCCGAGCCAAAGACTCACCAATAGGTAATTAAAAGAACAGGGAGAGTCATAATGTGCACAGAAGTTTTGCTGTGGCTGCCAGCTCCAGCTCTTCTCTCCTCCATCCCAGCTCTTACTCAGATCACCATCACACACCATGTCCTTTGATTACTGGGGCAGGTAACAGCCTTCCTGCTGAATTGAGTTTGATACAATTCCAGCAGGGAAAAGTACTACAGTCCAGTGGCTGAACAAGGAGAAATCTACAAAAGTTGTTTTGTTTAAAACGGGTCCAGGCATTTTGAGGACACTTTTATTGGATAAAGTTGGTGTCTGATATAGAACTTATTCTTGGATAGGAAAGAGTAGAAATTAGGAGAAGATACTGCTTTGCCAGCCAGCTTTCAGAGCATCAAGGGAAAGCTAGTCAGTATTTATGTGGATAAAACTTGTTGACTAAGGTGCTTATAAACATGACCCAAGTAAGGGTTTGATATTAACTGTTTCCTCCACGAAGTACTGTTTCATGCCTCCCACTCAGTCATCCTAGTGAAAGCCACCCAAAAGGCTCGTTGGGACCATGATGTCAAAGTCTGTTCTTGTGCTCATTTGACAGATGTTGTTGAGTGTCAGTAGATCAGTGTGTCCTGTGGGTTAGGCAGCACATGGCTGAACACTTAACCTAGTGCCTTCTGCATTGGAGGAACTCAGTTAATACTAGCTTAAAGAATGAATGCTGTTCAGGGAATGTACCCACTGTTTAAAAGCATGCAATATCGGAATTCCAGTTGTGGTGTTAACAGAATTAGAATTTGAATAGATACATCATATTAACTAGCCCACTCCTTTCCTGAATAGACTTCCCGGGATTTGCAGATCACGAGGTCAGGAGATTGAGACTATCCTGGCTAACACAGTGAAACCCCGTCTCTACTAAAAAATACAAAAAACTAGCCGGGCGGGGTGGCGGGCGCCTAGGCTGAGGCAGGAGAATGGCCTAAACCTGGGAGGCGGAGCTTGCAGTGAGCTGAGATCTGGCCACTGCACTCCAGCCTGGGTGACAGAGCAAAAAAAAAAAAAAAAAAAAAAAAATATTTTTGGAAAAAAAAAAAAATTATTTTCTGTGCTACTTTGGTATTTCCAGCCCAAACTAATGGGACTTACTCTTTCATAAGATGCTAATTGTATAGGATTAAAAACTGCCTACGAAATATTCAATGCCTGCTGAAAATACTTAATAAATATTTCTTTATTAATTGACCAGATAATTTAGATTATATACCTAGCCAATTTAGTTAATATAGGATCAGAAATTCTGTCCATATCTCTGAGCCCTTATCTTCACAATTTTAGTCCTTTATTATTTAGATTTAGCTTTTCCAAAACCTGGATGCTGTGGACCAGAACTGAGTCTCCTTTTGTTACTGCCCTGTGGAGTCTTGAGTCTAATTATATATCATGAAATGCCCTGGCCTTGCATATTTTTCTCACTTCTTGATAATAGAATCATAAATTGTTCTGATCTTGTTATCAAAGTCTGGGAGACAAGTCTCCGCATCTTTTCATTTAATCTTTATTAAGCCTATTTTTCCTTTTTTTTAAAAAACATGAGAACCACTTTTTGAACTTTATTATATGAGGCTTGCCTGTCTACACTGGCACAATCAATTCAATCAGAAATACAATTAAATTTGTTCTTTGCATCATAGAAACAATTCATCTGATAATCATTGTGAATTTTTACTAAATTGATTAGCTATTATGTTGTGTAGATGAAGTCCGAGGGTCACCACATCTTTGACTGTGATTGAATAGAGTACTCTACCTGCAATATGAGGATCAAATACAGCATATCTAATTATTTGCTATTTGATACCTTTAGGATGTTAATAATTAGTTGTTGCCCCATCTCCATCTTTCTATTTGTCCATCTTTAGAACTGTCTGGATTTCTAATACATTAATTAAAGGTTTCCAAGTGGAGTCTGGTTACATTTATTTTTCTTTCTGAATTTAACCTGTCTCTCTTGTCTGATAAGTGTTTATTTTCTTCTCAATTGAAAGGAAGAAAAATACTTCATATTTTTATGCAGTATATGGTTTGTGTGTCTGCAGATCATTGATAAAATATTTTTTAACTAATTACTTTGTTTTTAAATTGAGTTAACATTTTAAAAAGCAAAGTTATAGTGAACAGGATTTCAAATGCATTTGATGAAAGAATGAATTGATTGTGCCAGTGTAGGCAGTCAAGAATTCTATACTGAATTAGATTTTCCATGGTAGCCATCTAAGAAGAAACTGTTTGAGAGTTCATTTGGGAGTCATGAAACAACTTGGTTTCTCAGCAAATGCGTTGTTATTAGCTGCAATGATGCTACATATTTATATTGTGCTGGACATTTCCTTCCAGGGAACATTGAAAAAAGAAAAAAACTGATTCCTACTTTGCTTGGGTTTAATTAGATCCAAAGTCTTAATGTAGCCAAGTCAAAGTTGTTACCCTAAGACTGGTCTTTCCTCCACAACTGTAGCAACACATGAACACTGGAGACCTTGGGCAGGTTCCCTGACTATTCTCCCTCAGTATTCTCATCTGTAAAATGGTGACGATGATGATAATGGAAGCTAACACAGATCTGCTTATGTGCCCGATCCTGTTGCCGGCGCTTTATATATATATTGGTTTATATATGCGGTAACATTGTGAAGATTAAAAGAGTGCACCTAGAAAACATGCCTAAAGTTAACAAAACATTATAGTGGGCTGTATTATGCATTTCTACAGAAAACTGTGGGTTCCCAAATTTACATGCTCTGTCTCTGTGGGTTCCAACTACTCCTGTTTATTGCTCATAGTTCCCTTATTTTGGAGAAGTATAGTTGTGGTGTTTGGTTTACAATGGAAGAAAGACTGAGGAGAAAAATATGTGGTTGAGGTCTTCTCTTGTTGTAGAATAGAGTCAGAATTTGGAAAGAAGGCCTGAGCTTCCACTGCTACCTTTTGCATATTAAACTACCGATGATTCTTTTTCTAGGGAACTTAAGCCTCTAGTTTGGCATTCTTTTTGCAGATATTTTCACAACTCTTGAAGCCTGTGTTTCTTTGGTGATAACTAGCCCTGAAACACATCTGTTTGGGTTGGGAGCGCCTCCCTTCAGTCTTCTCTGCCTCACATGGTACTGCCTGACCGAATCCCTCATCAGAGAGAAGCCCTCTACTTAATCAGACTTGGCTCCACCCGGAGGGGTTGAAAACCCAGGTGATATGCAGGGGCATATCCATTCTAAGCATATCCATTCTATTCCTCTTGTACTTTTAGTTTTCTGACAGTTTTCTTGGAAGCCTCTTAGTGGCCTCTTTTTGTCCTGAGCATTTAAATAGCATGTTGATACAGATCTGGATATATTTTTTCTTCTTTAAAAAAAAGTCAGAATTCTTACCAGATAAGAATTCTGTACCCTGTGATTTACACCAATTTTAATTACATTCTTCTGCAATAGAAACCACTTTCCCTCCAAATTTAGTGATCTGTTATGATGCTATTTGCTATTGAAGAGATACCGGTTTTTAAATGACCAGGACAGTGCGAGACAAGCACTGAACTGTGAAATAACTTTAGCTGAATACTGAAGGGTTTGCAGTTACCAGTAGAAGAGGGTACATTGATGGAAAGAGTGAATAATTTCTTTTGGAATGAGCACTTCGGGAGAAAATGCAGACTTTCTGGAAAGCTCTGTCTTGCACATGTCAACAAGAGGAATGCTTTGAAATATCTTCAGACTCTTCAAAGCAACTAGCTATCTCATCCACCCAGACCAAGAAAAATCCAAAGTCCTACGTCTAAATAAATAATTATCAGCCCTTAACTGAAGGCTTTAACAAAAGAAATCGTATTTTTGAATAATTATTCTTTCATGTTGTTGGGGGAAAATTTTCATGAGATTTTAATGGATAGCACAGTAATTTTTGGACAGAAGGAAAGAAAAAATAGCATTCTTGGGGACTGGAAATTTAACTTCATATAGTTATTTGAAGGTGAAACTCGGCATAGCATACTTAAAATCATTCAAACCAGCTAATAAAAGCAAGTCTAGATGTTTCCTATTAACCTTGGAATGTGCTTGGAAAAAGCACTGTTACTCCAGATGTCTAGTATTAGAAAGCATATCAACAGCTTTTACTCTCAATTGCGAATAATACCGTTCTAAAATTCACAAGTGCAGTTTGGTGTGCTGGGGCATAATATAGAATTAGTATTCAAATTTGTCTTTCTTTTTTAATTCTCAATATATCTTAAAAGTAGGAGAAACATCACAAGATGTCATAGTCCTAATTTCTTGCTTACAAATTAAAACCAATTTATATAATGGAATAAGGTGGTCCAGACTTAGAACTCAAGATGTGTTAAGTAAATATTTATTCTGGTTCCACTCCAGGGAGGTAAAAGATTTTATTAACATATTTCTTGAATTAACATATTTCTTGAGTTCACGGGGGCAAAGAAAAGCTTATGCTGTGCGTAAATGCCTGAGGGGCCTTTTTGCTGTAAGCTAACAAAGACTGATTTTTTTTTCTTTGCTAAAGAGAGGAACTATCTTGTATTGTGGCCTTTGTTTTCTTATTGTTCACTCACAACTGCATAATCTCAAACCAAGTTTTAAAAAGGTTGCTTTATTTTTTTCACATTGTTTGGAAAGACGCTTCTTAGATATTATAAGATTTGTATCCAAGCTTTATTCTTTTACTTTTTCTCCTGGTTTACTTTGGGCTGTTACCAGCCATTTGCACTTTGTTTTCTCTTCATTGCTGAAAAGAAAAAGTGCCCATTAAAAGTCAAGATTTGAAGTGCTGAACTTAATTCCTTGAGTCCAGTCCACAGTTTGGCTCTGATTACTGTACCAGGCTGACCTCCAGTCCAAGGGAGGGTGCCTTGGCAGAAATCTGAGAATTCCTCGATCAGTGACTCCCTTTTTTGGATTTATGGAGTCTTTAGGTGGATTGCTTTGTGCTAAATGTGCTCTTATTGGAAAGGAATGGGGCTGGAATGAGAGGAACACGATGTTGCACAACATAAATGTTTGCAGCTGACCTCCGTGTTCACTATGCTTGAATTAGCTGGCCGTTGCTGCACCTGGCCTTGAACCATGTACCCTCAAAGCCCAGAAAACTCACGTAATGAATGGTTTTAAGTAGTGGTGAAAAAGAAAAGTCGGGTAATTCTGTTAACCTTTGTGGCTGGCTCCTGACTTGATTTTTTGCCCCCCTTGAAAGTCTTTGCTATTATTCTTAGAAATAAAATTTTAAAAGATTCAGCAGCCAAACAAGCAGAATATTACATTGTGGAACAGAGTGACTGTGAAAGCTCTTTGTGCTGACGATTAATTTCACATGTAAACACTTTCATTTTGTTGCCAGCAAGGAGATTTCCTTTTCCCTTCTCTGCCTAGTTAAAGTCTAGAAATAAAATTCCACAGCTGTCAGGTTCCCACATATTCATCAGTGGCCTCTCAAGATGGCTTCACAATGAGCAGAGTGAATTTAGAGAATTCCACTATTAAAGTCTGCAAAGCTTGTTTCAGACACCCCAACTCACAAAATCAAGAATTGTAAATCTTTTGCCTTCCTGACATGTAATGTTGGACAGTAACATAATCTGTGGCATAATATTAATAAAACATGAACATTTTCTGTGCCCGTAGTGGGAATATGCACCCGAAGCGAAGCTAATGCCATTGGGTTTAACCAATTAGTGAGCCATCATTGTCTTCCTTATTGAAACACGTTGCCTCCCCCAACCTCTATTTGTGCATGTTAAGGACTTAGCAGGCTATGAAACTCAACAAGTGTCAGCAGGAGCCACAAAGGCCTGCCTTTCCTTTCTAGCAGGAGGGCATTTATGACTATAGAGTGCAGTAGTTGGGTGTTCATAATGCATACTCTGTAATTACCCATTGTTATCACAGCCAGCTCTAGTGTATGTATGTGTCTGTGTGTGTGTGTGTGTGTGTGTGTGTGTGTGTGTGTGTGTGTGTGTGTGTGTTTAAATTAGGTCAGTGCATGTTTCATTTAGCTCCCAAGCCAGAATACTTGCCAACCTAAGCCCCAACACTTTTATTCTGCTTTCCAGAATGTGCAGAGGTTACATACATCATTTGAAGGGTCCAGTGTTCTACAGGTTTATCTTTTTGTCTTCCAGTGGCAACGTGTTTTTCCCGCTGTGTGCTGCTGCTTCAAGCAGCATTCACAAGGTTAGGCAGATTTCTAAGACTACATCTCTAGAGAGACAGCACAGTGCATCATCTTTTGGCACCGTCTAATCTTTGATGTAATGTTGTTGAGAGAAAATGATCCTTGTAGCTCATTTATGGTTTCAGTTTACATTTGGCCCTCTCATATGACCAGTAACACCTGGGAGCAGAGTGGCTTTTGAGGGAGATTCTTTATAGCACCACTTCAAAGGGTTTTTGCAGAAAGGAAGTGTATGTATATGCACATGAATTCTCCTTGAATTACAGTACTAGGTTTCACAACCTCCTGACCAATTAGGCAGAATAAAACATGTACACATACAGACACATACTATTTAATTGGCAGAAAGATTATGAAATACACCCCTTTGTTGCAGAAAGGATTGATTATGCAGGTTGGACTCCTGCTGCCCTAGTTGGCTTTCCTAATTGCAGGAGATAGATACCCATCCTGTTAAGTTATAAAGGACCTGTGTGTGCATTCTTTAACCCTATATGACCCCATCAAGGATAAAGAATAATATTACAGTTATGGTCCTTAACAACCAAACCATGCAACATATCTTCATGGCAGAGTTCTGAAAATGTATGTTAACTAATGAAGTAAGCAGCATTTATGTGTGTGGTGTATTTAGCCTCTGCAAAAAGATATAACCCTGCCTTTAAGTATCATTCTCATAGAACAGTCTCCCCCAAAGAAATATTGATAAAGACAGTAAATGAACAGAGGAAAATACAAACTTAGAAACAGGTAATAAGTAGATATGATTCAAATTTTACCTGCAGTGTAGTAGAAGTGATAGGAAACATGTCAGAGAACTTTTAGATTGATTCCGTATGTGGACCATGCCATTGAAAAATAAATAGCAGATTTTGAAATGAAAAGCTTAAAAAGTGTTTGAAAAATAATTTAAGCAATAATCTAGTTTGCATATTTTTTAGGACCTTGGAAGACTGGTCTCTGAATTTTCCTACATTTCATTTTTCTAATTTGGAACACTAGTTGTCTGCTATTAATAATAGTTTATGCTAAGCAATAATTACTGGTAAGCTAATTACTTAAAAAATGTAGTTATTTTTCATGATGCACTGTCCAAAGAGTAAAACAAGCCTCAAAAGAAAGAAAGGAAAGAAGGAAGGGAGGAAGGAAGGAAATGAGGGATAAAACCCTGAGTATTTTATTTCCAGTTTGTATGCTGTGATAGAATATTGTAACTTACCTATCAATATATTTAAGAGAATAAGTAAGAAATAGCACATTTCGTTGTAAGTAATATTTAAATATATAGTGGGTTTAAGTATATTAATTATACTCGAAAGCATAAAATTGGTTTTTTCTAAGAATTGCTCAAGGATATCTAAATACATGTCATGATTAGTGTATTTTAAACCACTGTGGTTCTTTATGACGTTCTGTTGTTTTTCAACCTAATTGTCAGTGAGATAAATATAGCATTATAGAAAAAAATGCATTAACCAATATATTCAGTGACAAGTATAAACACTCAAACTTTCCCAGAATTCAAACAAAACCATTGCATATTCTTCAAATTAAAGTAACAAAATTTTCCTTCCCCCTACCTTTTTTTTTTTTTAACTAGCATTTTGTTTTCTCAACTGTTGAAGGTACGATTTGCTTTTCTGATTTTCTAATTGACTTCTGGAAGAATAGTATTCTAGAGGGTTTTGAGGATTTTATTTGGGCAAAAACAATTGTTTATCGTATACATGGAAAAACCGGTTTTAAAAGAAGACATACTTTTTGTGAAGATTAATGCAAACTTTGGTTTGTTGAATAAAACAACAGTTTTGAGGTGGTATTCCCATACCCAGAATGCTTAAATTTTCGAGATGCAAACCACCGAAACAACAATAGAGTATTCAATGAAGTGTCAAAAAGAAAGTTAATTGGTCTTCATGAAAAACACAAACTTGAATTCAGACAATGAATGAATGGAATGCAGTATCAGCCACGTGCCCATGTTTGGCGTGTCAGTTGATGAGCACCAAGAAGAATGGGCAACTTTACAGTTCAGCAAGCACAGATGGACTCTAGAAAGATGGATCAGCTTACCAGTTTTCTGATCCTCATATTATCAGCACTCAAAAGCTTCAGTCATAGGGTCATTGTCAGTTCCTAATATTCTGAACTAGTTAGGAAACTCATGGGTTCATGTGGGTCTTGCTACTACTGTGGCCCCTGGGAGCTGCAGGGAGACCTCCTGGCCACAGGGCCACCTGCCTGCATGGAGCTCATTATGCACTTATCCCTCACCCTTCTATCTGATTCTGACAGCCATCAAATGCCCTCCCAGATGCACTCACTGCCACCCCCATTTCCTTTGTTGACAGCACTACTGGATATTACGCTAAATGTTGGTTTTGTTTGTTGTTTAGTCTGTTGATACATGTTCCAGCAGCTATTACATTTGACATAACCTATATATTTATTTTTGTTGTTGTTGCCCTTAAAAAGCACATTGTGTTTAGTTTGTGAGGGCTGCCATAACGAAGTGCTACAGACTGGGCAGCTTAAACAACAGAAATTTATTTTCTAACAGTCTGGAGGCTCCAAGTCTGAGATCAAGATGTTGGCAGAGTTGGTTTCTTCTGAGGCCTCCCTCCTTGGCTTGTAGATGGCTGTCTTTTTCCCTGTGTCTTCATATGGTCTTTCCTCTGTGTGTCTGTGTCCTAATCTCTTCTTAGAACAACATGCATGGGTCACTTCAGATTAGGGCCCACCCTGATGTCCTCATTTTAACTTAATTGCCTCTATAAAGATCCTGTTTCCAAATACAATCACATTCTGAGGTATTGGTGGTTAGGACTTCCCCATATGAATTTTGAGGTGATACAAGTCAGCCCATAACACACATTTTTAAAAGTAGATTTTTGTGGATTGATCACCCCTGCTGTACCTTCCCCACCCCCAGACTTGAGCATATGGAAGGCAGGAACTCTATTTCTCTTGCAATCCCCAGAACCTAACAGTGTCCAGCACTTTGCAGCTATTTCATGAACTCTTGCGGCATAAATGCACAAAGGTTGGTAAGAGACATGAAGTTGAAAAGTGGCACTATTTCTGACTGCCAGAAGTAGAACCTGGTGAGTAGACTAGAATATGTTCTGATGAGAAGAAGCGGCAGAGAAAATACAGTACATTTAAACCGAGACAGCTTTTGACAGAAAGACAAATGACTGTTGTTTGGACACCCATTCTCTATATCCAGCTCTGGGAAAGGAATGGAAGTTGAGGCCCTTGTGGAATACCAAAGGTCAGGTCTGAATCATTTGAGAGCAAAGGTAATTAATGATTGTCAATAGATCTTTTCTCTTAAGCTCTTCACTTTAGAGTCTGAAAATACTGCAGGTATAAGAAAGAACAATGTTGTAATGCAGATAGATCATATTAGTTTCCAGTAATTTACCACTGTTTCTTAAAACTAGCTGTGCTTAAAAAAAATGAAAAGTTTAAATATCTCCTTTAGATACTATGTCTAGGGATATGCTGAGTTCTTAGACACTAGCCAAGCAGGTTTTAAGAGTGTAACTGAGACTCCTCTGTCCCTGCCATTTTTGGCTTAAGGTTCTGACTTTGAAGCAGATTGGAAGACTACCACAAGGCCAAAGCAACGTTCATTTTTCTAAAAGTATACAATGATTATGATTCAAATACTAGAAAATGCCTAATGTGCTAAAAATGCCTAATAGTAAAAAAAAAAAATGCCTTGGTCAATGTAACAAATATGAAGGGAGGGAGAAAGTTTCCTTAGTCATGTGTGTTTTCCTGTTGGATATTCATATTCCCAAGTTCTTTGGCAAAAGTTGTTGGCTTTTTTTTTTTTTTTTTTTTAATTTATTAAGCAAATGGACAGTTCTTAGAACAACAGATTGTTAAAATAGGTGTAATAATTTCGGAAAGGCAAGCTATTTTTCCCCTACAAATCAGACTTCGGTGCTTTTGGTATTGATGCTTAGAAGTTAAATGTTAAAGCAGTGTCATTTCGTTAAAATGGAATATCCCAGAAAAGCACAAGAACACAGGAATGACAATACTTACCTGACCTTGCTTTTCATTGCTTCCTATGCCTACAAAGTTTTTACATGTATTTTTATCAACATTTTTGGTTTCCAATGTAACTTAATTTCTCACTAATATTTTAAGACTGTACTTAAAATATGATTTTTAAAGTGGCAATATAGAAATGTAATCACTTTATATCCATTTATATGAAGTGAATTTAACAGTAGATTCAAACTTAGGGTCCCCTCAAGTTAAGCCGAAACTGGGCTTTTGTGTGCTGTGACTTGGTTTTAAGTCTTGAAAAAAGCTTGTGTATTTGAGATTATTTTTTGTTTTCTTCACCCATTCCTGGATAAAGGAAATGTCAGAAGTGGCTGCTTGTCCCAAACAAGGCAGATGGTGGAATACTTTCTGAAGGAGCTGGGCAGAGGAGAGGAAATATGTGGAAAAGTAAGGTGGTTGGGGTGGGGGGAACCACATGGCTCAGAAAACTAGACCCAGTCCAAAAAGAAAATAGTTCCAGCTCTTGCAGAATGAGCTCTCTTGAAGACCCAAACGTGGGTGGTGGCTGTGGACTGGTGTAATTTTGAGGGAGTGGTGGCAGGCGATTTGCATTCTGGGATAATGTGAGGGCAGCAGGATAGTGGAAGGAACTGAAGTTTAGAATCTGGAAACCTAGTGTGAGTTTCAGTCCTACCCTACACTGCCTGTGTGACTTTGGGCAAGTCGTTGACCTTTTTGAGTTTCAGTGTCTTCATTTGTTTAATGATAAGACCAATATTATAGGCTTATCATCAGGACAAATTAAGTAATGTATGCAAAATTGCTTTGTAAGCTAGGATGTGCTCTAAATGTCACTGGTGTAGATCAAAGATAGTTACTGTTCAATTATTCCGAAGAGTGAACATATTTCCTACCCTAGATGTCCTGACAAAATGGATTGATTGGAGTATACCAAGTATTACAGTCAACTCAATGATTAGGTTACCTCAATTAGGGCTCAATTTGGCTTCCAAAACCAAAATCTAAACAGACATCTAAGTCTGTTTGTTAATCTGTTAATGAGGTGTGACTCTTAATTGTTGTTTATTAAATGTGAAGCTTATATATTGAAGAATGTGGAGAATCAGATCTGGAGGGAATCTTACCTAATTTCACTCTGCTTTCAATCAGGACTATATTAAATGTGAATTAGCTCTGAAAGATGGTTGCTGGATTCTGTTTCTAAATTTTTTAAAGAAGATTTCACAGTTTTTCTCTAATTTCTTTTAGTAATTTAACAATTCTTATGCTGAGTTCTTCCTTAGAGCTGACCCAAATCTTAGTTGTAATTTTAAGTCCTTTCCCCCCTCCTGTCATTACTGAAGATGGAGAACAGCTGGTCCGCAACCTTATGCTAATCATCCTTTGTATATTTAAAGAAGAGTTACTCAGTTCCACTCCCTCGCTCCACCCCCTCCCACCACCAAATTCATCAACTAGTATTCTCTGAATCATTCATGGTGATGACATCTATCTCCCGCCCCTCCCTCAGACACTTGGCTGTTTCAGGCAGCTGGGCAGAATGTGTTGTCACTGGCCACATGGACTTGGAGAGAATCTGGGCTGCTGCTTTCTTTCCTCTTTTATTTTGTTCATAATCTTTGGCCTTCTAATAAATGATCAGAATAACCCTTAACAGTGTTTGATGGAGTTTTGCAAGGATACTTATCATAGAATCCTTTGAAAGTTAGACCTCCCTGGTGACTTAGTGCACTCAGCCAGACATACCATTAAGCTGCTACTTTGCCTGCTAAAAATAACATTGATTGATATCTCTGATTTATTGGACTTAATCTTGGCAGACATTGAGCTGAAACGCTCCTGAGTGCAGTGTGTGTTCAGAAGCACACTAAGAGTTTGAAAGAGTTAATGGTTTCCCCAGTGCTCTAAGTTGCAGTTGGGAATAAGTGACCATTGAGGGGAATTGAGCTCATTAAGGTTATCCCATGTAGTTTCAGAGTGGATCCTGTTTTTAATCTGAATGTGTATGCTTTTGTGTCTCTGTAGGTTTATTGCCCAGAACTCTTTGTCTGGGTCAGTCAAGAACCATTTCCAAACAAGAACATGGAGGGAAGGCTTCCTAAGGTAAGATCCCTAGATGCCATTTTGTTAACACTATTTTCAATATTGAAACAATTGTTTTAAAATATCAGAGCCTTTTCATTTTAATACCCATTATAGGCTGCTATAAGAATCCATCAATCTGATACTATGATGACCTTGGAAATAATGTACTTTTAAAAAATATCATAAAGTCCTCTGACTTAAAGTTCACATTATCTTCCTTTCTTCATAAATAAAAAATTTTCATTTAAAACATGGAATTAGTTTATCAAATGTACAATTTACAGGTTTTAAATCTGTTCCATTCCTGGTTAGACAAACTCAAATACAATGATCAAACTAAAAGATTTCTTAAAAGTGTAAGATGATGACATAATTGCCTGCTAATGAAGTCTGAAGGTCTGATAAGATTATCCATGAAGCAAAAGGGAAGACCAAAAAACTGTTACATGTCTTTCTTCTAATTTTTAAGCCTAAAAACCATTTTTTATAAACATGGCTTCATTGTTCTGACATCTTAGGTATGGCAGTTCTCTGCCTCAAAATTTGTAAAATTTATATTTTAGATTTTAGCACAATTTCTGAAACAAATAACAACTACTTACCAGTTTTTACTGTAGATACTGAACTTTGCCTCTTAGGGTAAATACTTATTTGACCTCAAGCAGGAAGAGTGTACTTTT
The DNA here is from genome assembly GCF_007565055.1 of Rhinopithecus roxellana. NCBI lineage: Eukaryota > Metazoa > Chordata > Mammalia > Primates > Cercopithecidae > Rhinopithecus > Rhinopithecus roxellana. The sequence continues at coordinate 48,693,712 of NC_044551.1, forward strand.
TAATGACTTACTGATTTTGCAGTTAATAAAGAAAAACAGAATCCACTGAAAATAACATTTCTATTTGAAAGTTTCATAAGTGTAATAATTGACTAATGGTGAGGCCTCCCCTAGCTATTACTGGTATTTCAATGTTTAAGAAATTATTTTATTTACACTCAATAGTCTCAACAATTCCCTATCTTATACTGGCAGGCAGAAACTGAAGCGGTTGTATCAACTGGCAGTTTGCACTGAAAGAAAACAATCTTAAATCACTTTTAATCTTGCAGAGCATTTTTGAAGGTCAAGGTTGAAATCACTGGCAGAAAAGTAGGTGAACAAAATGGTTTGGCCCTGCCTGAACTAGACTTGCACTGATTTGTAGAGCTGGAGTGGAAGAGAGCTAAAATAGTAGCGCTTTCCTTAAAACACACCCACACCCCACCACCTCACCAACAGCACACCAGCGGCAGCAGCAGTATAACCGTAGACATTCATCACTGTGCCAGATCAGGGCATAATTTTCTTAAGGCAGCTGAGGGCAAGATGTGAAAACAAAGCAAAGTATAGCCTTCGCATTAATTCTTGCCTCATTCAAGCATCCAAAGGTCCTCTCTTTGATACTGGTGACATAAACCAGAGGGGCAAGACTAGGCACATTCCTTGATAAGCTCAGTGGTGCCTCCCCCTACTCTTAGATAGCCAGCCCTGGTGTGCTAGGTCTTGTCCTACACAAAGACATGCTCCCAGGGGTGGGCACAGTGGATCATGGTATTCAGGTCTTCTGCTATTTTCAGTTCTTTCTTCTCTAAATATGTGAATAATATTTTAAGCATAGTGTATTTATTCTTTTTCCAGAAGTTCCCTTCTGGAAAAGCATATCTTTGCATAATTGTAGGAAAAATAATCTTGACTTACTTGGTCCAAAGCACATTATTAACTGGGGATTAATTTCCTAGTAGTCATCTGTCGGGAGGGCTGATCCACCCCGAGGCACATTAACTGGCATGACTTCCAGGACAGCGGGGCTGTGGGAGCCACTGGACACATCTGCCCCCCAACCCCTAGCCTCTTGAATTACTCAAGTCCCTCAGTTCTGTTGGCACAAATATGTGCTGGATGATAGAACAACTGTTTTTTCCATGGATGGACTTTTTTTTGGCTTAAATTCTTATAAGGCCTGACTTCTGGATCTGGAGAAAGAAGACTTCTTTGTGTCCCATCTTCAAAATGCCTCCTCCATTTGTTGCAGAAGCCTAAAATTCCTTTAGTGGGGGCAGAAAGCCTATTATTATTATTTTTTAAATAGTAGGAGGGTGTGTGGATTGAAATCAGTTGGGGGAAGAGGGTTGAAATCTAGTAAATCCAGGACTCCATAGGGAGGATGCACAGAACTCTGTCTCCTCAGGAGCACCTCTCCCCACGGGCATGTTGGGCTCTGGGCCCTCAGGTTGCTGCAGTAGCACACCTCCCTGTGGGCCCTACTACCATTGCCTCATCAGGGTCCAGTCTGTATGCCTGTCTTCCACACAGCAAGTTAATGAAGGGTGAGATGGGCAGGGACTGTTTTTGTTTCTGTTTCAATCTCTAAGCTTAAAATCGAATAGAGTACTCCAGCCATAGTAGGCACTCAGAGCATAAAAGTGAACAAAGAAATATATATTATCTGGCACCTTGAAACAGAAAAAATAGTAAAAATGGTAAATTCAAATCTGAAATAATCTTCACTTTCTTTTTTTCTGGAGGTGCCTCTTCCCAAATCCTTTGCTCTTCCTTTTGTTTTGTTGTGTATGTTTCATGGAGGTAGAAGATTAGTACTGAGACTAAGATTTAAATAGAGAGATATACTAACGTTCTGTATATTCACTTTTGAACAGAGTAAGTCTGAACAGGAGCAGTTTTAAGGCAAGCTGTGTAAAGAGTATAATTGTTGAGTTAACATTTATCAACTTTTGGTTTTCCTTTTCTTGCCTGTGACAATTAACAGCCATTGAACTCTTCATTTGTCCAAAACCTAAGTTTGTCCTATCCTGAACCATGGTAACTGGTTGGCTGTGGGGTGAGATGGCGTTGGGCTGGCAGCATAATTTTAAAGACACTGGTATTACAGTGGATTTCCTTTTTTTGTTGTTGTTGTTGTTAAATTTGGGATTGTGTACCAAGATTCCAAGATTGAAATTATTTTCAGAAATGCAAGTAACTACCCAATATTATGCTTTTGGAAATTGAATCTAGACTCTTAACGGTGTGTGAATGGTGAATTATATTTTTATTTAATTTTCTGGTTTGGTCTCATTGGTATTTAATGATACCAAAACAACCTCTAAAATCACAACCTAAGATTGGAGTATTAAAGTACATAATGGTTATATATGTCCAAAAAACTGTTGTATGCTCTCAGAGTCTGAGACTTTTAAGCAAAAAATTGAGGCATACCAGATGTTTAAATACGGAAAATTACACAGTAAGTAAGACTTTTTAAAGTTGAATTATCTGTTGCATTTAGTTCACCCCTGGGCTGCTGAAAATATTTATTCAATTTCAAGTTGTTTGGAAGTTACTGGCTTCTGAATTCTTAAAAAGAAATTTAGATGTGTTAATTTATAGGTCACAAAGTAAGATGATCACTTTAATCCAAGTACTTTACATCTAGTCAAATTGGCTTATTAAAACTGACTTGTTAGAACATGTGACTTGAGCAAAAAAACAAAAACAAAAAAGAAAACCCACACATCTTTTAAAACCACAAAGGATATTTTTTTCCAAGAAAATGTGAGTAATTAAAACTCCAGAGTTCAGCTAAAAGAGAGACTATCATCAAATCTTCACTATGTTCATACCTGTATGGGCATAAAATCCATCTGTTGTAAATTAATACCTTTATTATGCATCATGTGGGCAGGTGGGCTTCACTGTGCTGTGCTTCTGCTGTCTGATTGTGATGGAGAGCTCCTCTCCACTGTTGGCACTGCAGCAGTGTATCCGGGAAGCCACATGGCGGCGGATCAGCAGTCACACTGAGATTGAGTTATTCTAGTCAGAAACACAACAACCTTACTCATCAGGATTGTGAGGAGAGACTTAGAATAGCCCCAGTCAGTTCTGGCCTTGGTTTCCCACTAGCCCCCTCTCTCCTACATCCGCTGTCTGGGCACCCTCACATTATTTCTCTCCCAGACACTTCCCATCTTTGGTACCCACTTCTGGCATGTACCAATTGCATGTAGAATAAGCCATACATATAGATAAGATTTATGCAAATTGGATAAGTTTTTAAATATTTTTATTACATATTCGAAAATAGACTATTACTCTTCTTCATCACACCCTCTGGACTTTTTTTTTTTTTTTTTCCAATTATTGACTGTCCCTCCTGTGAGTATCTATCACCCAGTCTAAGGTTGCGCCCCATCTGATACTAGAAACTGTCCCAAGAAACCTGACACTGGGGAATGCTGCCTCACACATGGCTGGCACCACCATGACAGAAGCACTTCATTCTACTGAAGCAAAGGTGGCTAGTGTTTAATTACTTTATTTCCTCACAGACCTAATATTTACATTCAGGTGAACTGTGTTTAATATGTAAACTCTGTTTTGCAAAACAGCAAGAGTTCAAGGGTAAAATGTGGGCTGGGCAGGAAAAGCAAAATTTTAAAAAATGGTTTCAGAAGCATGACTAATTTTGTCTTTTATGTGTGTGTGTCTGTGTGTGGGTCTGCCTGCTTTGCAGGGAAGACTTCCTGTCCCAAAGGAAGTGAACCGCAAGAAGAACGATGAGACAAACGCTGCCTCCCTGACTCCACTGGGCAGCAGTGAACTCCGCTCCCCAAGAATCAGTTACCTCCACTTTTTTTAATCGTAACACCTCCATTTGTATTACATATGGTGTATGGGTATTGATGAGGTCATGGTATCATATATGGGATTTTTTTCTGTGTAAATCATCAAGTATAAGAAGAAACTATGGGACTCTGAGCCTTGCTTTAGAGAATTTACAGTGGACAAATAGGTATCATCAAACCAGTTTTTAATCATTCTGACTCAAGTGAAAACGCTCAGAATTTCACACTGTGAATCCACGTTTACAACCCTTACAGGTGGGCCTTCAGGCCTGGTTCGCTACAACAATGTCTTCCACAACTCAAACTCCCACCGCGCTCACACAACCGGTCCACTCCTGCCTTTTCACTCACACAGCTCCCGACTGCTTCTTGCAGAGGCTGAGAGTCCCCCCTTTTTTTTTCATTTAGATGTAACAAACCTAGTAGTTTATGTTCATCAATTGTCTGTATATCTCTATATTTTATCCATGTACTCTTTTGATGTATAGAAGTAGTTTGAAACTCATTGTTTCCTTGTGGTAAGTGACCGAGATGCTGCCACAGGACCTGAGACACTGATGAATGGTGCTATTTTGGACTTTCAACATGCTCCTTGGCGAGGTAGCTCTGATGGAGTTATTTTTTATTTCCATGTTCTAAGAAGGTGTTGGTACTCTGTTTCCCTGAATGTTGTTCTCTAGACTGGATTGACTTGTATTCCTTGTGTCTTCAGTGTGGCTTTCTTCCTCAGTGTTGTAGGTTGAGCGAATGCTACCAGAGTGTGAGAGACGATTGTCTCGTTGACTGGCACTCACGGACATGCAGTCACGGTAGCGGGAGCAATCACAAAACTGTAATTTACTTACCAAATCTCTTCCTTTCCGTAGCCTCGCCTGCCTGACTTAGAGAAAGAAAAGCAATAATTTTACAGGCATTTTGAGGTGTCTCTTTGGGTTCTTTCTGTTTGAAAGGATACTTGTGGAAAAAAAGAGCAAAACCTTTTTAAATAAACTCACCCTGAAGAAAACCCAAAACACTGGCATCTGAGTAGGAATATGAAAATGACACCTTTTCCAAATATTAAATTGGAAAACAATGTCTTTACAAAATCATAATGCTTTTTTAAAAGGCAGAGCACTCTTTTTTTTGCGAATTTCGATAAGCAAGGTGTAGATTTACATTTTTGTCCTTGCTCCCAACGAAATGGATAAACAAAAATAAAATACCATCTACTCATGGAATGTTGTTGTGTTAGCCAGTCTGAAAGCCCACCTTAATTTTTATATAACTGTCTTTTAGCTCTTCTTTTGACAGGGCAGGCCTTGTTCTGAACTGTTTCGCTTCTGACTGTTAAAACACCGATGACGCATGCACTGCACTTCTTCGTTTTCTTCTTGCTCCCCCATTGGCCTGAGTTTCTTGTGCATTCCTCCTCTCCCTCCTTCGTTAGAATAGGTATATCAGCTGTGTAAATAGAGCAAGAAAACAGTATTCTGCATCTGTGGCATTTATGTAGAGTTGCAGTTGTGTACTGCTGAAAATGCAGGCTTTTGTAACAATGTGATCTTTACTGATGCACTCATGACAAGTACCCAATGTATTTTAGCTATTTTAGTAGTATTTGTTCAATAAATATGCAAGCTGTAAAGTAACTGTCTGATTTGGCTTATCATTGAAGAGGCCTAGTTTTGAATGCCTTCTCTGGTTCTCGCTAATTCGTGTGTTCCCAGGGCCCCAGAAGTCAGGCCAGCAAACCCAAGGGCAAATATCGAAAGAGAGAGAATCAGCTCTGCCTTTCATGCGTTTTCCCTTTTGAGGATTTTATGAGATTAGGGGCTAGGCAGTGGCTCATTAAGATGGTATTTGCAGAGCTGCCTCTGGACACAAAGGAGAATTAGACCAAGATCCTTTTATTTCTACACTTTTTCTCCCTTCCAAGGCATTCCCATACACTTCAGAACTTACTCTTTCTCACGCCTTGCCATTAAGACCCACTCTGTGGTATTCTTTATCCCTGCCAAAAGAGATCTGACCTCACTTCTTCATGGACTATTTGCACTTTTCCTCAGACAAAAAGCTTAAACTTGTAAGAGGGTACAAATTTGAGACAGAATTTAAAGTCATTAAGACTTAATTCATGTGTACCCAGATACCTGGAACCTAGCAGATGGTAAGGTGATGGTGAGCAGAGCCTTCTAGAGGTCTCATGTGACCCTGAAACCTGGCAGTTCAGGGGATTCATGTACTCTCTGTGCATGAGAAATGTCTTCTGGTTTCTCCTCATCCATTCTGGGAGTGAAACTTTTTAACTTGGCTTGTACACAAGTTGCTTATTTGGCTGGTTGGGTTCAGATGACATTGGAGTTTCACCTCAACAGAGACTAAGGAACAGACCTCTGAGATAAAAGCAGAGAGAGAAAAAACAGCCAAAGGGAACATTTCCCCTGCAGTGGGAGCTCAGCCTCTGGAGAGTGGGCATCAGATTCTCTCTGAGAAATCTTGGGTCTTAATATGTGTGTTATGTCAGGAAGGACTTTTACATTTGGGGGTTACTGAGCTTAATTTGAAATTAATGCACCTCTCAGATTTTGGTTAAGTTTCCTATTTACCCTCAACTTTTATTAAGAGAAAGGAGCCTTAGGGCAGAACCAAATTCTAGCTGCTTACCAAATCGTTAGAATTTGTTCATTCTGAAGGAAAATTCTTAAAAATGACATACCACCACCATTTTGAGTATTAACCTCTGGATATAAGGGAAGTTCTCCTTCAATTTAATTACCTTTTTAAAAAATTTTTTTATTAAAAAAAAAAAATCATCTGAAGACTTACATGGGGCTGGAGAATCTGCTCCCAATACAGGTTAGTCCATGGCTGTTTGAAGGATGCCTCAGTTCTTCTACTCATGAGCTTCTCCCTAGTGCTGCTTGAGTGTCCGCATAACTTATGGCTTCCTGAAGAGCAAGTAATTCAAGAGAAAGCTGAGAGCAAACTAAAATGCTATGACCTATTCTCAGAAGTCACCATCATCTGTCATATTCTGTTCATTAGAAGCAAGTCGCTAAGTATTGCCCACACTCAAGGATGAAGGAAATTAGTTTCTACCTCCTGAAAGGAGGAATACCAAAGAATTTATGGACATGTTTTTAAATTAGCACATGATCTGAAGTTGAAGAGCTCAGGGTAATTATAGGTCAGAGTCTGGAAGTAAGAAGGGCTGAAACTAGCATCACAGCTACTTCTTTCTATTGAAAATTTTTTACAGTCCTTGGAAGCAGCATATGAGGACAGCATCCAGGAACTATAATACTGGGATTGCATAGCCTCCACTGGTTAATCCGTGTTCGATTAGACCCAGTACTAATGTTGAGAGAATGTTATGAGAAGCTGTAAAAACAGGGGAGCTGGAATAAATGATGTTTAAAGTTCCATCCAACTCTATGGATTGTGGGGTTAGCTGATGACAATTCCTCAGCCTCCATAAAGCTTAAAGTAATAATTGACTCTGCACTTTAAACTTGAAAAACTCGTGTGAGGATCCAGCAATGTTTTGTGAAGGGTTATAAGAACTGGAGAGATAGCTGGGCTCACTTCAGAAGACCCAAACTTTGATTCAAGACTGCTTTGTTCTCTCACCAGAGGCAAACATATGACCATGTTGCCTTTGGGAGGAGACGGCTAACAGCCATTGAGCTGACATAACCTGGAGATTTGTTTTGCAATGTGTTGTATAACAATGTTGATTTAATTGCCTACATTTACAAATCAGGTGATTTTACATGAAAATCCAGGTAGAAAAGTGGAAAATATAGCAACAGTGGGATTAGAGGTGAATAGCTGCCTCCACCTGTGGATGAGGCACGTCCTCTCTTTTATCAAACTCTCATCACCTCTTTTCTTATATCCTGTCTGCTTGATTGATTTATATCATCTGCTTGCCTCTGTTGGTATGGCAGTTAGCAACACTAATCTTCTGGTTTGGGGAGGATGGTACTGCACTTATTTTCACCAACAAAGGCCCAGGGCACATTTTGTACTCATTGTTTGATAGCAGGAACACTTGCAGGATGATGAACACCAGACTGGAATCAGAATTTCCTCAATGCTACTCAAAACTTCTCTGCTGCAATTCCAACTCTACCTCTCTGGGCCCTCTTTAGAATCCTTTGATTATCTTCCTCCAGGGATTGAGATCACGTGACAAACAATCTTGGATTGGGTCAGGTTAATTTATATACAGGTATGATAAATTCATAATTTTCAAACAGATATGTGTACCTAAAGGTATGTGGTGGCTTTTCACAGATTGCATGCTCAGGACAGTTTTCAGGAAATTAATTTCCAGATCCTCTATATACACTCTTTCCTTAAATTGATCTGCTGAGAATGAGTCTTTGTTCATACTGTTTCTTTTCCCACATGAAAAAAAGATACAGGGCTATCCATCCCATATCTTAATATAATACATTGCTCTTAATATGATCCCAAAAACCTCAGATGTAGCAAACAGACGAAAGGTTTCTTTGATGATTAATCATAAAACCATAGAGCCTTGGGCTTTCACCTCTTATACACATGTTGAAGCTATGATGTTAGATAACATAGAAATTGGGGGTTTGGACTCAAAAATAGATTTTCGGAATTCAGATATATGATAAAGTAGAGTAATGGTAATAATGACAATTTTTTTTTACAGCTTTTTCTTTTTCTCTTCCTGACTCTTGTCAAAGAATTTCTTGCTCTTGAGGGAGAGACATGGGAGACTGAAATAAAGAAAATTAGTAGAAGGCACTGAATGCCAAAAAAAGTCTTCTTCATATAATTGTAATCAATTATTTCCACTATTGTCAGTGTCCTTCCATAGGATGTATCTTGACTGGGAAAAAAAAGCAACTTGGAAGAGCTAAAGCAGTATAGATTTGCCATGCTGATTATTTTAAATGTAACCAGAATGCCCTCTGGGAATGCCAAAATTTTAGAAGATGCAGTAGATAGAACCCAAGGATAAAAAGTTTCACATGATTCTTTCAGATTTGATGTGCATTCATTAATAAAGTTGTCAGAACCCATTGTATCAAACCATAACATGAAACATTTATTCAATTATATTCTTGTCTTAGTCTGTTTTCTGTTGCTGTAACAAAACACCAGACTGGATAATTTATTTCAAAAAAGAAACATTCGGCTCATGGTTCTGGAGACTGGGAAGTCCAAGAACCTGGCACTGGAATTTGCTCAACATCTGGTGAGGGCCTTCTTGCTGCCTCAAATTGTGATAGAAGGGTGGAAGGGCAAAAAGTGCATTTCAACTCAGGTCTCTCCTCTTATAAAGCCTTGGGTCCCATCATGGGGTCTACCCCATCAACATATGAATTTGAGGATTAATTTTTCAACATATGATACTTGGGGAATACATTCAAACTATAGTTGTGTCTACCATTTTATCTTATAACATATTTCTTGTTTAATCATTCTCCAAAGCCAGTCAGCAGCATTCAATACCTGTACATAATTTTACTAGAGATATACCATGCCTTTTATCATTTTCCTACTTTATATGAGAAATAGTGTATTGGTCATCTTGTTTTTATAACTTAAACATGGAAAAATCAATTATATTAGATCTTTATCTTAATTGTTTTTAGTGATCAGTTTCACAAGACATACTTTTGGTTCTCATTGATTTTTATAATATTGCTCAAAATAGCTATTTGAATTGAAAAATGAAAAACTTTTTCTGACAGAAAGTGTATCTGATTTGGCATACCGGTTTGACAGTGAAGATTGGCCCTGCCAGTGAGGTTTTATGACAGATATTTTTCATAAATGAGTTAAATCTGCAACTCCAAATTAGTGGCAATACATTTAAAACAAGAAATAAGATCAAATCATTTTATGAAAAAGCATTGTTTTGGCAAACATGTAATAAAACTAAAAATTTGTTTGTTTTTCTTTCCTGCCGTTTCTGGTGATATGGCTTTTAAAAGGTGGGCCTAAGTACAAGTGTTACAGCACAATTAACAATAATTTGATAAATCTTAGTAAAGCTCTCTTGGTGTACTTCCCAGAAATTGAGAAAGTAAATTATTCAAATTGCTGGAGAACAAATCTCTTTGCTAGTCAGGTGCTTCCTAGTTCACTGTTTAAAAGAAATGAAGAAGGACTTTATCAAATTGTCATGTGACTGAAGATTAAAAATATTTTCTAATACACCATTATATAAATGTTGACATATAACATAGAAGGAATTCAAAGAACTGAATTACATTGCTGTAATAAAACACTCTCAATTCCTTCAACTTACATCTATAAAAACAAAACAAAAAAGAAATATAACTGATACCCCTTATTTCAGAACTAAGTAATGTTCATCTACAGATAAATGAACTAACTGAAAAAAGTTTATCATCTCATGAAAGGATGCATTTGCAATATAATTTTACTTTTTGTGTTTAATAATTAATATGTATGTTTAATCAGTAGTGTATTGATAATAATTGCATAGATTTTTTTAATGTTCAGAGCTTTATGGTAACAAAATAAAAGTAAAAAATTGAATTTAGGCAGATAAATGTGATGATGTAAGGAGTATTTTCAAACAAAATTATGTTACATTAAGGTAAAGTTCTTTGGAGGAAATTGAATAAAAATTTAAGTTCGAGTAGAAAAGGAAAGTCAAATTTCTAAAAGTTATGGAAGTATTTGTTTTTAAAAATTGAATGATGGTGGGTTATCCATTGTCATGGTGTTTAGATTCAACTGTATACATTATAGGAGAAATTCAACTTTCATTTTAACATGAAAACATTTATAATATGCCCCAAATTACATCCTTTAAAGTGTTTAAATTTATGATGAAAGACATTACTATTCATAAAAGTTACATGACGGTACATACTTTAATACAATTCTTATAGGGGATATAAAAGCAAAAGAGTTTGAAAATCTCTGAGCTAGGAAAGAAACCTAGGTGCTAGGTTTTGAGGAAGTCACTCCTGGACAGAAATACTTCCCATCTAGTCTCAATGCCTGAAAATTTCTCCCATTAATTCTTTTTGATAGAAGCCTTGAAGGGGACTGGCTATTAATTTACTATACTGCAGGGACCAAGACCTGAGGAAACAGCACCAGTGAATTTTGATGGGGAAGGGAAAGAAAGATCCAGACTCCCTGTCAGTGGTCAAGCAGGACAGGCTAGATGGCTTGGAGGCACTGACCACACAGGGGAGTGATCAAAGAGGGTCCCAGAGAAGATGTCTTTCTGAGCTGCAAGTTCAATGAGTGTATAACAGATCAGCAACTCTTCTTAGAGCCTTTACATTATTCCTCCTTGACACAAATCTTTCTACTGCTACTTTTTTTTTTATTTCTCCAGATTCTTCACCGTATCTCTATCCAGCATGTTCAAAAGGGTTGAGTCAATGATTCCTCCCGTAGGAGAAGCGAGCACAAGTCAGTGAGAGAAGTGGTATTATACCTCAGGTCGCAACCCTGTAGTACTTGAGATCCCAGTACCCCTAAGAAAAGCCTATACAGCAGCAAGCAGCTCATGAATCAGGGCAGAAAAAGAGGATCATCTTTTCTTTTACTGCATGTCTCCATTAGGCTTCCTTCTGAACATAACTTCGTAGAAGGAATATGAAATTAATCTATCCCCTTGCACAGTACATGGTGCCATTAATGCATGGCTTAGCTATAACCAGGAGGTCCATGTGGCTATGTGAAAGCCTCATAGAAAGAGAATTCTAATCGCTTGTAATCTTTTTTGGCTAAGATCAAGTGTAGTGGAGAATTCTAAGAATGCATTAATTTGCTGATTTCAAGTTGAGCAGCTTTATTTATTAGCTGCAACCTTTCTGAGCCCAATGCTGCTATTAATTTCCACCAACACATTGGTCCCAGCTGAGCGCAGGGCTGCACAGAATGAGCTGGCTCTTTCTCCAATGCAACAACCTTTCACATCCTGTTCCCCTTGTCCTTTTAGCAACCTCAGTTCCTTTAGTCAGTTTTTCTGTGACTGGTTTTCTGGGACTTTCACCACCACTATTGCCCTCTTACACAAACTCTTGTTTGCGACTGACTCAGCTTCCTTTTAAAAATGATAGCTGAGGCCTGGAAGGAATCAATGACAGAGGCATCCACTGGAGGAACACACTGTATGGTGCTGTGGTTGTTAGGGGGGTTCTAAGACATAACTAGGTAGAAGAGAGTTATGAGTCCTATTAATGTCTAAACAGCTGCTGTAGAGCCCCAGGTGCTGTGTTCCACCTATCACTTTGGACAATCCCAATCCTGAGCCAGGTCTCTACTGTTTTCACACTGCTATAAGGAACTACCTGAGATTAGGTAATTTATGAAGAAAAGCAGATTAATTGACTCACAGTTCTGCAGGCTTGACAGGAAACATGACTGAGAGGCCTCAGGAAACTTACAATTATGGTAGAAGGCAAAGGGGAAGCAAAGACCTTCTTCACATGGTGACGAGAGAGAAAGAGTGAAGCAGGGGAGTGCCACACACTTTTAAACCATCAGGTCTTGTGAGAACTCTATCACAAGACAGCACTAGAAGGATGGTGATGGTGATAAACCATTAAAAATTACCCCCATGATCCAATCATCTCCCACCAGGCTCCACCTTTAACACATTGGGATTACAATTCCACATGAGATTTGGGTGGGGACAGAGAGCCAAACCATATCAGCCCCTTGCTATAGTGTTGGTCCCATGGCACCCTGAAAAAAGGAGAGACAGTCACTTCTTTTCTTGGGGGCCACAGACCACCTCCTGTTTTCTCTTTTCCCTGGGCTTTGTGACAATGCAACCGGATGTCTGCAAAGAACATCAGGCCTACTTAGGGACTGTCTCACTGGCTCATTCCTTAAAATCCCAGGGCTAGTTTCTGAAAAGCAAATGTTCCCCACAGAGCGGAGGAGTGCTGCTTTCTAGGACAGAGAGGTAACTGGAACATTCCAATTTGTCATTAATAGCTAGGATTTGCTTTGTCGGATGTGATAATGAGGGGTATTTGATGGGAGTTCTTGAGGAGGACAGTTAGCTCAGAGGGACATTTTAAAAAGTGTGACAGCAGCACCCAGGAAGGGTGTGAAAAATAGCTGCTTCCTTTTATTGCACGTGCAGGACACTTGAGGGGTTGTCATATCTATCATTTCACATATGGGCCTTCCACAACACTGTGAGGTCACCATGATTGTCTCAGTTGAGGGATGATTAATTGCTCAGAGTGAAATATCTTATCCAGGATGGCAGAGTTAATCTTCACCTTTTCCATGGTACCACTTAGGAAACCTAACCTTGCCATTCAAACTTCCACTTTTTCATGACCTTTCTTACAGTATTAGAAGAAATATTAGAAACTTAAAAAAAGTAGTCTCCAGAAAAACAGATCCAATAAGATTTATTATAAGGTACTGGCACACACAATTACGGAAGATGAGAAGTCCCATGATCTGCCATCTTCAAGCTGGAGACTCAGGAAAGCTAGTGTTGGTGTTTGAAAGCCTGAGAACCAATGGTGTAGATTTCAGTCCAGGTCTGAAGGCCTGAGAACCATGAGTACCAATGACAGAAGATTAATGTACTAGCTCTGTCAGGTAGAAGGAAGGTGATTCCAAATTCCTCTGCTTTTTTGTTCTATTCAGCTATCAATGGATAGGATAATGCCACTCACACACTGGGAGGGCCATCTGCTTTATTCAGTTTACCAATTCAAATGCTAATCTCTTCCAGAAACACTCTCACAGACACACCTGAAAAGAATGTTTAATCAGACATCTGGGTCCAGTCAAGTTTACACATAAAGTTAACCACCACACTTCCCTCACATGTAAACTTGCTCTCAAAAAGTATCTGTAATTCTTTCGACATAAGAACTGAAAACACTTGTCTTGGTTTTTATAAATGTATTTGTATAGCAGAAATCCTTAAACCAAAGAATAGGGTGCTAATGGTGAGATTTCAGGCATCAAAGATGGGAATTGAGAAACATGGGGCAGGATTTTCACCCCTACATACATGGCAGAGAAGCTGTGGTCTTCTCTGAGCCTGACTTTCAGTAGAGTGGTGTCAGCCAATTGTTCTTGGGCAGGAGCCCTCATGGCAGAAAACCTTTTTCCCCTAGATTCCAGACTTCTACGGTGTATTCATGAAGTGGATGTGTGCACCATCTGGTTGGGACATCTGTCACTGTGCTGATCTGCAGGGCTGATTCAAGTAATCTGGCTGGTTAGGTGGCTGTCCCCATTCTCCCTCACTACTCCACACAGCTTCCTCCCAAAGTGGTGTGGCAATTTGACCAAGAAGTCCACTCCCTGGTCAAGGACACCTATCAGCTACACACCTGATACATTCTCTGGCTTGTTTTGTTGAAAAACGAATAGTGGACAAAAGCAAATAATCTTTTACTTTTTGAAGGAGGGAATTGAAGTGACAACTTTTTGTTCTTCCATGTCCCATACTATGCCTTTGTAAGGCATAAAAAGAGACAGCATTTGTCCCAAAACTGCAGGCATGACAGAAGCAGATATTATCAAAGCTCACACCTGACTCCATCTCTGATATGGTGTTATGTGGGTTCTATCCTCTTTAGTCAGTCTGCATCTTCCTTGTTCTTATGGTGAAGTGGGGAGAGGGACTTTGTCCCGCTAGTTAACTTAAGACTTTCTTCTGATACAGGCATCAATGCTACAACTCCCACCTCAGTCATCTTCATAATCTCAGGCCAATGGGTATTCCTGACACTTCTCTTTCTATTAGTGAACTATCAAGAACAGAAAGCATTATATATAGTGATTCTGAGAATTACCAGTCTTTCATCTATCCATGATTATGTTAAGGAAGTTAACGATGATAACATTGGGCCAGCCAATGATGTTTATGTAGAAGGTATCTGATTAGATAAGGCATAAGTCACTACCTGAGCAGAAAAATGGAGACTAATGTGGGAGGGATTTTCTGCTTTCTGCAGTCCTACATGATTTAGCTAGAAGTCAGAAGCAGCATTGGCCCTGCTTTTTTTTTTTTTTTTTTTTTTTTTTTTTTTTTTTTTTTGAGACAGAGTCTCACTCTGTCGCCCAGGCTGGAGTGGTGCACTGGCCCAGTGGCCGGATCTCAGCTCACTACAAGCTCCGCCTCCCGGGTTTATGCCATTCTCCTGCCTCAGCCTCCCGAGTAGCTGGGACTACAGGTGCCCGCCACCTCGCCCAGCTAGATTTTTGTATTTTTTAGTAGAGATGAGGTTTCACCATGTTAGCCAGGATGGTCTTGATCTCCTGACCTCGTGATCCGCCCGTCTCGGCCTCCCAAAGTGCTGGGATTGCAGGCCTGAGCCACCGCACCCGGCCTGGCCCTGCTCTTAACCAGCTGCTCTTTTATCTTGACAAGACTTTTTTCTCATTTGTTGTATAGGAAGAATAATACCTGCCTGTCTATTGGAAATGTATGCTATGAGAATGGAAGGCGTGTTCCCAGAGTGGTGGGTGTGTGGGTTGTGCATTTTTCTTGACCACTAAATGAGAGGTGAAGGAATGAAGGACAGATATGGGAAAGGGTGGCAGGCCTGTGGCAATCATCCAGGTAGACAGCCTAGGAGACTGAATATTGGAAAGGTCAAGATGGTAGAACTGGCAGAGGCAGGAACAGGAAAGAAGTCAGAAAACAAAACAAAACAAAACAAAACAAACAAACTTCAAGCAGGTGACATTGTGTGTCAACTGCAGAAAGTCCTTTGGCATATGAGGAGAGGAGAAAATAAAAACAAATCTACAACCTGCATCCAATTTTGTTCTTGTAAGTACATGGAAAAATAGAGATAGAAGGCCAGGAACACAGGCAGCTTCCATGGGCTGGGGGTGTGTGGAGTGAGGAAGTAAATGGCAGGAAGATCTTTCCTATTCCAGAGTAGGTGCATGTCAGTATGATGGCCCACAAAAGTGTGATGTGGAAAACCTGGCTATTGCACAATTTGATGAGCCCTGGGGGCTGTGTTTTGCCATCTTATTCCTATAAACAGAAAATTTGAGGAGGGTCTCACATAAGTAGAAATGCCAACTTCACTTTGAGCAGTAGCGGGAAAAACAGGACCAGAATGAAAGGAACAATTAAACCTATTTAAATCAAAGTTTCAGGAGTGGGATGATGAATGCAGAAAACTTTAATCATCACAGATAAACCAACTTCTTGGGAGACAGTCTTTGGTAAAAAAAAAAAAAAAAAAAAATTGCATGCAATTTCAGTCATGAGGAGTGTATTCCAAGTGCTAAAGATCATGGCACAGTTACAGGGCAGCTGGAATGGCTGGCATTTTCAAGAACTTGGCATAAAAGGAGGACTGAAGCTGAGCAGGGTACCTGTACCCAGAATACAAAGAAACTACCTGGGATGATAAAAGAAGCAGAGGCACTAAAAGGACTTATGGCAGAAGGAGATAGATAAGGAGTAAAGGTGATATGTACAGAAAAATAAACCTCAATAAAGACAGAATATTCACAAGAAGATCAACAATAAATCCATAATTAGAAGGTGGCTCCTGTTAAAGAAAAGAGCTGGGAAATATCAGCCATGTCAGGGAGTAAACCAAGCTCTTATTTTGGGAAGAAGCCAACTTGGAATGAGTAGGAAAGGATGAAAGTGCCCTAGCAACAGTTGTAGCAGGTAGAATATCAGGCAGAGGATGTCAAGAAGAAAAAAGGAAAATGAGAACCTGTGCTTGGCTATAGAAAGGGCAGAGGAAAAGTTACAGGATCATATTGATCAGTGCAGAAAAATCATTTGATGGAATGCAAAACTCATTCATGAAAAAAAAATTCTAAGAAAAATAGAAATAGAGGTGAATTTTCTCAACTGGATATAAAGCATCTATAAAAAGCTACAAAATTATACTTAATAATAAAAGACTGAGGGTATTGCTGGCAAGATGGCCAAATAGGAACAGCTCTGGTCTGCAGCTCCCAGCGAGATCAACACAGAAGGCAGGTGATTTCTGCGTTTCCAGCTGGTACCCTGTTCATCTCATTGGGACTAGTTAGACAGTAGGTACAGGCCATGGAAGGTGAGCAGAAGCAGGGTGGGGTGTCACCTCACCTGGGAAGCACAAGGGGTTGGGGAACTCCCTCTCCTAGCCAAGGGAAGTGATGAGGGGCTGTGCTATGAGGAACGCTGCACTCCGGCCCAGATACTAGGCTTTTCCCACAGTCTTCACAATGTAGACCAGGAGATTCCCTCTGGTGCCTACGTCATTAGGGCCCTGGATTTCAAGCACAAAACTGGGTGGCCATTTGGGCAGACACCAAGCTAGCTGCGGGAGGTTTTTTCTTTTTTTTATCCATACCCCAGTGGCGCCTGGAATGCCAGCAAGACAGAATCGTTCACTCTTCTGGAAAGGGGTCTGAAGCCAGGGACCCGAGTGGTCTAACTCAGTGGATCCCACCCCCATGGAGCCCAGCAAGCTAAGATTCACTGCATTGAAATTCTTGCTGTCAACACAGCAGTCTGAAGTTGACCTGGGCTGCTCGAGCTTGGTGTGTGTGGGGCGGGGGGCATCCACCGTTACTGTGGCTTGAGTAGGCGATTTTACCCTCACAGTGTAAACAACGCTGCTGGGAAGTTCCAACTGGGCAGAGCCCTCTGAAGTTCAGCAAAGCCACTGTAGCCAGCCTGCCTCTCTAGATTCCTCCTCTCTGGGCAGGGCATCTCTGAAAAAAGGCAGAGCCCCAGTCAGGGGCTCATAGATAAAACCCACATCATCCTGGGACAGAGCACCTGGGGGAAGGGATGGTTGTAGGTACAGCTTCAGCAGACTTAAACATCCCTGTCTGATAGCTCTGAAGAGAGCAGCAGATCCCCCAGCACAGCGTTTGAACTCTGCTAAGGGTCAGACTGTCTCTTCAAGCGGATCCCTGAACCCTGTGTCTCCTGACTGGGGGACACATCCCAACAGGTGCTGACAGACACCTTATAGAGGAGAGCTCTGGCTGGCATCTGGCGGGTGCCCCTCTGGGATGAAGCTTCCAGAGGAAAGAACAGGCAGCAATCTTTGCTGTTCTGCAGCCTCCACTGATGATGCCCAGGCAAACAGGGTCTGGAGTGGACCTCCAGCAAACTCCAGCAGACCTGCAGCAGAGAGGCCTGACTATTAGAAGGAAAACTAACAGACAGAAAGCAATAACATCAACATCAACAAAAAGGACATCCACACAGAGACCCCTTCCGAAGGTCACCAACATCAAAGACTAAAGGTAGATAAATCCACGAAGATGGGAAGAAACCAGCACAAAAAGGCTGAAAATTCCAAAAACCAGAATGCCTCTCCTCCAAAGGATCACAACTCCTCACCAGCCACCAGCAAGGGAACAAAATTGGAAGGAGAATGAGTTTGATGAATTGACAGAAGTAGACTTCAGAAGGTGAGTAATAACAAACTTCTCCGAGCTAAAGGAGCATGTTATAACCCAATGCAAGGAAGCTAAGAACCTTGAAAAAAAGTTAGACAAATTGCTAACTAGAATAATCAGTTTAGAAAAGAACGTAAATGACCTGATGGAGCTGAAAAACACAGCACGAGAACTTCGTGAAGCACACACAAGTATCAATAGCCAAATCAATCAAGTGGAAGAAAGGATATCAGAGACTGAAGATCAACTTAATGAAATAAAACATGAAGACAAGGTTAGAGAAAAACAAATGAAAAAGAATGAACAAAGCTTCCAAGAAATATGGGACTATGTGAAAAGACCATATATATATTTGATTAGTGTACCTGAAAGTGATGGGGAGAACGGAACCAAGTTGGAAAACACTTTTCAGGATATTATCCAGGAGAACTTCCCCAACCTAACATGACAGGCCAACATTCAAATTCAGGAAATACAGAGAACACCACAAAGATACTCCTCGAGAAGAGCAAGCCCAAAATACATAATCATCAGATTCACCAAGGTTGAAGTGAAGGAATAAATGTTAAGGGCAGCCAGAGAGAAAGGCTGGGTTACCAACAAAGGGAAGACCATCAGACTATCTCAGCAAAAACCCTACAAGCCAGAAGAGAGTGGGGGCCAATATTCAACATTCTTAAAAGAATTTTCAACCCAGAAATTAATATCCAGCCAAACTAGGCTTCATAAGTGAAGGAGAAATAAAATCCTTTATGGACAAGCAAATGCTGAGAGATTTTGTCAACATCAGACCTGCCTTACAAGAGCTCCTGAAGGAAGCACTAAACATGGAAAGGAACAACCGGTACGAGCCACGGCAAAAACGTACCAAATGGTAAAGATCATTGACACTATGAAGAAACTGCATCAACTAATGGACAAAATAACCAGCTAGCATCATAATGACAGTATCAAACTCACATATAACAATATTAAATGTAAACGGGCTAAATGCCCCAATTAAAAGACACAGACTGGCAAATTGGATATAGAGTTAAGACCCATCAGTGTGCTATATTCAGGAGATCCATCTCATGTGCAAAGACACACCTAGGCTGAAAATAAACGGATGGAGGAATATTTACCAAGCAAATGGAAAGCAAAAAAAAAAAAAAAGCTGGGGTTGCAATCCTAGTCTCAGACAAAACATCTCTTAAACCAACAAAGATCAAAAGAGACAAAGAAGGGCATAACCTAATGGTAAAAGGATCAAAGCAACAAGAAGAGCGAACTATCCTAAAATATATGCACCCAATACAGGAACACCCAGATTCATAAAGCAAGTTCTTAGAGACCTACCAAGAGACTTAGACTCCCACACAATCATGATGAGAGACTTTAACACCCCACTGTCAATATTAGACAGATCAATGAGACAGAAAATTAACAAGGATATTCAGGACTTGAACTCAGCTCTGGACCAAATTGACCTAATAAACATCTACAGACCTCTCCACCCCAAATCTACAGAATATACAATCTTCTCAGCACCACCTTGCACTTATTCTAAAATTGACCACATAATTGGAAGTAAAACACTCCACAGTATGCAAAATAATGGAAATCATAATAGTCAGTCTCTCAGACCACAGTGAAATCAAATAAGAACTCAGGATTAAGAAATTCACTCAAAACCACATAACTACATGAAAACTGCTCCTGAATGTTGTCTCCTACATGGAAACAACCTGCTCCTGAATGACTACTGGGTAAATAACAAAACTAAGGCAGAAATAAATAAGTTATTTGAAACCAGTGAGAACAAAGACACAATGTAGCAGAATCTCTGGGACACATTTAAAGCAATGTGTAGAGGAAAATTTATAGCATTAAATGCCCACAAGAGAAAGCAGGAAAGACCTAAAATTGACACACCAACATCACAATTAAAAGAACTAGAGAGGCAAGAGCAAGCAAATTCAAAAGCTAGGAGAAGACAAGAAATAACTAAGATCAGAGCAGAACTGAAGGAGATAGAGACACAGAAAACCCTTTGAAAAAAATCAATGAATCCAGGAGCTGGTTTTTTGAAAAGATCAACAGAATTGATAGACTGCTAGCAAGTCTAATAAAGAAGAAATGAGAGAAGAATCAAATAGATGCAATACAAAATGATAAAGAAGATATCACCACTGATTCCACATAAATACAAACTATTATCAGAGAATATTATAAACACCTCTATGCAAATAAACAAGAAAATCTAGAAGAAATGGATAAATTCCTGAACAATATACCCTCCCAAGTCTACCCCAGGAAGAAGTCAAATGCCCGAATATAACAATAACAAGTTCTGAAATTGAGGCAGCAATTAATAGCCTACCAACCAAAAAAAGTCCAGGACCAGATGGATTCACAGCTGAATTCTACCAGAGGTACAAAGAGGAGCTTGTACCATTCCTTCTCAAACTATTCTGAATAATATAAAAAGAGAGAATCCTCCCTAACTCATTTCATGAGGCCAGCATCATCTGATATCAAAACCTGACAGAGACACAACAAAACCAGAAAATTTCAGGCCAATATCTCTGGTGAACATCTATGCAAAAATCCTCAATAAAATACTGGCAAACCAAATCCAGCAGCCCATCAAAAAGCTTATCCACCACAATCAAATCGGCTTCATCTTTGGGATGCAAGGCTGGTTCAACATATGCAAATCAATAAATGTAATCCATCACATAAATAGAACCAATGACAAAAACCACATGAGTCTCTCAATAGATGCAGAAAAGGCCTTTGACAAAATTCAACAGCCCTTCATGCTAAAACCTCTCAATAAACTAGGTATTGATGGAACAAATCTCAAAATAATAAGAGCTATTTATAACAAACCCACAGCCAATATCATACTTAATGGACAAAAGATGGAAACATTCCCTTTGAAAACTGGCAAAAGACAAGGATGTCCTTTCTCACCACTCCTATTCAACATTGTATTGGAAGTTCTGGCCACAGAAATCAGGCAAGAGAAAGAAATAAAGGGTATTCAAATAGGAAAAGAAGAAGTCAAATTGTCTCTGTTTGCAGATGACATGATTGTATATTTAGAAAACCCCATCATCTCAGCCCAAAATCTCCTCAAGCTGATAAGCAACTTCAGCAAAGTTTCAGGATACAAAATTAATGTGCAAAAATCACAAGCATTCCTATACAACAGAAAGAGACAGACAGCCAAATCATGAGTGAACTCCCATTCACAATTGCTACTAAGAGAATAAAATACCTAGGAATGCAACTTACAAGGGATGTGAAGGACCTCATCAAGGAGAACTACAAACAACTCTTCAAGGAAATAAGAGAGGACAGAAACAAATGGAAAAACATTCCATACTCATGAATAGGAAGAATCAATATCATGAAAATGGCCATATTGCCCAAAGTAATTTATAGATTCAATGCTGTCCCTATCAAGCTACCATCGCCTTTCTTCACAGAATTAGAAAAAATACTTTAAATTTCATATGGAACCAAAAAAGAGCCCACATAGCCAAAACAATCCTAAGCAAAAAGAACAAAGCTGGAGGCATCACGCTACCTGACTTCAAACTATATTACAACGCTATAGTAACCAAAACAGCATGGTACTGGTACCAAAACAGATATATAGACCAATGGAACAGAACAGAGTCCTCAGAAATATCACTACACATCTGTAACCATCTGACCTTTGACAAACCTGACAAAAACAAGCAATGGGGAAAGGATTCCCTATTTAATAAATGGTGTTGGGAAAACTGGCTATCCATATGCAGAAAACTGAAACTGGACCCCTTCCTTACACCTTCTACAAATATTAACTCAAGATGGATTAAAGACTTAAATGTAAGACCTAAAACCATAAAAACTGAAGAAGAAAACCTAGGCAATATCATTCACCACATAGGCATGGGGGAAGACTTCATGACTAACACACCAAAAGCAATGGCAACACAAGCCAAAATTGACAAATGGGATCTAATTAAACTAAAAAGCTTCTGCACAGCAAAAGAAACTATCATTAGAGTGAACAGGCAACCTACAGAATGTGAGAAAACTTTTTGCAATCTATCCATCTGACAGAGGCCTAATATCCAGAATCTGCAAAGAACTTAAACGAACTTACAAGAAAAAAACAACTCCATCAAAAAGTGGGTGAAGGATATGAACAGACACTTTTCAAACAAAGACATTTACACAGCCAACAAACATGAAAAAAAGCTCATCATCACTGGTCATTAGAGAAATGCAAATCAAAACCACAATGAAATACCATCTCATGCCAGTTTAGAATGGCAATCATTAAAAACTCAGGAAACAACAGATGCTGGAGAGGATGTGGAGAAATACGAACCTTGTACACTGTTGCTGGGAGTGTAAATTAGTTCAACCATTATGGAAGACAGTGTGGTGATTCCTCAAGGATGTAGAACTAGAAATACCATTTGACCCAGTGATCCCATTATTGGGTATATGTGCAAAGGATTATATATCATATATATCATGCTACTATAAAGACACATGCATATGTATGTTTATTGTGGCACTGTTCACAATAGCAAAGACTTGGAACCAACCCAAATGCCCATCAGTGATAGACTGGATAATGTGGCACATACACACCATGGAATACTATGCAGCCATAAAAAGGATGAGTTCATGTCCTTTGCAGGGACATGGATGAAGCTGGAAACCATCATTCTCAGCAAACTAACACAAGAACAGAAAACCAAACACCACATGTTTTCACTCATAAGGGGGAGTTGAACAATGAGAGCACATGGACACAGGGAGGGGTACATCACACACCAGGACTCATCAGTGGGTGGGGAGATAGGGGAGGATAGCATTAGGAGAAATACCTAATGTAGATGATGGGTTGATGGGTGCAGCAAACCACCATGGCACATGTATATACCTATGTCACAAACCTGCACAGTCTGCACATGTACCCCAGAACTTAAAGTATAATAAAAAATAAAAATAAAACAGTAAAAAACTGAATGCTATACCCTTAAGATTAGGAACAAAGTAAGGATATCTGCTCTTACTCCTCTAATTCAATGGAGTGCTAGCTGGTGAAATAAGGTAAGAAGATACAATAAAAGGCAGACTGAAAAGGAGGAAATAAAATTGTTCTGATTTGCATATATCACAATGGTCTATGTGGAAAATTCCAAGGAATCTACACAAAAAATTTCTACAGCTAATAAGCGAGTTCAGCAATGCTGACAGATATAAGGTAAACAAAATCAATTTTATTTTTATATACCATCAGTGAGTCCATGGACCCAAAATTAAAAATAAAATACCATTTATAATCACCCAAAATAAAATATTTTGATGCAAATCTAACAAAATATGTGCAGGACTTGTGTAATGAAAACTACAAAATGCTGATGAAAAAATCAAAGAATATTATAAACTTAGAGACACACCATTTTCATAGATTGGAAGATTCAACATAGTAAAGATGTCAATTCTTTTCAAATTGATATATAGCTTTAACACAACTTCTACCAAAAATAGGCAAATAGTATCAGCAAGACTATTTTTAGATATAGACAAGAGTATCATAAAATTATATGTTAAGGCAAAGGAACTGGAATAGCTAAAAGAATTTTGAAAAATAATAAAGAAGGAATGAGGCTCTGAAATTTCACTTATATAACTACAAGACTGTGTAGCATTCACAAGGGGATACATTTGTAGATCAATGGAACAGACTAGAGAACCCCAAAGAAACGTATATATATTTGCCTGGCTGAAGTTTGCTCAAGATGGAAAAGCATTTCAATAGACTAGGAAAGACAGCCTTTACAAGAAAAGGTGCTGAAGCGATTGGACATCCATATGGAAAAAGAATGAAACTCTACCTGTCAGACAACTTATATGTATATTAATTCAAAATGGATCACAAACTTAAATGTAAAATACAAAACTAAAAATTTTTGAAAAACACATAGAGGAAATATTCAAAATCTAAGGCTAGGCAAGGAGTTCTAAAACTTGACTATAAAAGCATGGCCCATAAAAGGAAAAAATTATAAATTGAATTTCATCAAAATTAAAGTCTTCTGTCAAAGACCCTATTAAGAGGTTGAAAAAAATAAGATATAAACTGAGTAAAAATATTTTCCAAACACATTTGAAAAGAAATAGTATGTGGAATATATAAGGAACCCTAAAAGCTCACCTATACACTCACACAGTTGCTGGGAGGAATGTAAAGTGGTGAAATAGCTTTGGTGAGCAGTTTGGCATTTCTCCAAAAATTAAACATAGAGCTATCATATGACACAGCATTTAACTCCTGAATATACGCCCAACAGAAATATGTGCACACACAAACTTATATATGAATGCTCATAGCAGCATTATTTATAATAATCCCAAAGTGGAAACTATTTGAATTATCAATAAACAGATACACTAAATGCGGCGTATCTATACAATGCAATATTATTCAGCAATAAAAAGGAAGTACCGATACATGCTACATCATGGACAAATCTTGAAAATATAAGCCAGGTAAGAGAAGGTAGTCTCAAAAGGCCACATACTGTATGATCCCATATATATTTAATGCATGGGATAGGCAAATCTATAGAGATAGAACGCAGCTTCGAGGTTGTTCAAGTATGAGGGAGGCAGAAATGGGAAGTGATTGCTCATGGAAATGGAGTTTCGTTTGGAGTTGATTAACTTGTTCTGAAATTATGGAGTATGTGATGGTTACATAACCTTTTGAATATGCTAAAACTATTAACTTGTACATTTTTATTTTTATTTTTTTGACATTAATATTTACTTTTTTTTATTTTTTATTTTTTATTATACTTTAAGTTCTAGGGTACATGTGCATAATGTGCAGGTTTGTTACATACATATATTTGTGCCATGTTGGTGTGCTGCACCCATCAACTCGTCAGCACCCATCAATTCATCATTTATATCATGTATAACTCCCCAATGCAATCCCTCCCTCCTCCCCACTCCCCATGATAGGCCCCAGTGTGTGATGTTCCCCTTCCCGAGTCCAAGTGATCTCATTGTTCAGTTCCCACCTATGAGTGAGAACATGCGGTGTTTGGTTTTCTGTTCTTGTGATAGTTTGCTAAGAATGATGGTTTCCAGCTGCATCCATGTCCCTACAAAGGACGCAAACTCATCCTTTTTTATGGGTGCATAGTATTCCATGGTGTATATGTGCCACATTTTCTTAATCCAGTCTGTCACAGATGGACATTTGGGTTGATTCCAAGTCTTTGCTATTGTGAATAGTGCTGCAATAAACATACGTGTGCATGTGTCTTTGTAGTAGAATAATTTATAATCCTTTGGGTATATACCCAGTAGTGGGATGGCTGGGTCATATGGTACATCTAGTTCTAGATCCTTGAGGAATTGCCATACTGTTTTCCATAATGGTTGAACTAGTTTACAATCCCACCAACAGTGTAAAAGTGTTCCTATTTCTCCACATCCTCTCCAACACCTGTTGTTTCCTGATTTTTTAATGATTCCCGTTCTAACTGGTGTGAGATGGTATCTCATTGTGGTTTTGATTTGCATTTCTCTGATGGCCAGTGATGATGAGCATTTTTTCATGTGTCTGTTGGCTGTATGAATGTCTTCTTTTGAGAAATGTCTGTTCATATCCTTTGCCCACTTTTTGATGGGGTTGTTTGGTTTTTTCTTGTATATTTGTTTGAGTTCTTTGTAGATTCTGGATATTAGCCCTTTGTCAGATGAGTAGATTGCAAACATTTTCTCCCATTCTGTAGGTTGCCTGTTCACTCTGATGGTAGTTTGTTTTGCTGTGCAGAAGCTCTTTAGTTTAATTAGATCCCATTTGTCAATTTTTGCTTTTGCTGCCGTTGCTTTTGGTGTTTTAGACATGAAGTCCTTGCCCATGCCTATGTCCTGAATGGTACTACCTAGATTTTCTTCTAGGGTTTTTATGGTATTAGGTCTAACATTTAAGTCTCTAATCCATCTTGAATTAATCTTCGTATAAGGAGTAAGGAAAGGATCCAGTTTCAGCTTTCTACTTATGGCTAGCCAATTTTCCCAGCACCATTTATTAAATAGGGAATCCTTTCCCCATTTCTTGTTTCTCTCAGGTTTGTCAAAGATCAGATGGCTATAGATGTGTGGTATTATTTCTGAGGACTCTGTTCTGTTCCATTGGTCTATAGCTCTGTTTTGGTACCAGTACCATGCTGTTTTGGTTACTGTAGCCTTGTAGTATAGTTTGAAGTCAGGTAGCGTGACGCCTCCAGCTTTGTCCTTTTGACTTAGGATTGTCTTGGCAATGCAGGCTCTTTTTTGGTTCCATATGAACTTTAAAGCCGTTTTTTCCAATTCTGTGAAGAAACTCATTGGTAGCTTGATGGGGGTGGCATTGAATCTATAAATAACCTTGGGCAGTATGGCCATTTTCACGATATTGATTCTTCCTATCCATGAGCATGGTATGTTCTTCCATTTGTTTGTGTCCTCTTTTATTTCACTGAGCAGTGGTTTGTAGTTCTCCTTGAAGAGGTCCTTTACATCCCTTGTAAGTTGGATTCCTAGGTATTTTATTCTCTTTGAAGCAATTGTGAATGGAAGTTCATTCCTGACTTGGCTCTCTGTTTGTCTGTTACTGGTGTATAAGAATGCTTGTGATTTTTGCACATTAATTTTGTATCCTGAGACTTTGCTGAAGTTGCTTATCAGCTTAAGGAGATTTTGGGCTGAGACGATGGGGTTTTCTAAACATACAATCACGTCATCTGCAAACAGGGACAATTTGACTTCTTCTTTTCCTAACTGAATACCCTTGATTTCTTTCTCTTGCCTGATTGCCCTAGCCAGAACTTCCAAGACTATGTTGAATAGGAGTGGTGAGAGAGGGCATCCCTGTCTTGTGCCAGTTTTCAAAGGGAATGCTTCCAGTTTTTTCCCATTCAGTATGATATTAGCTGTGGGTTTGTAATAAATAGCTCTTATTATTTTGAGGTGCGTTCCATCAATACCAAATTTATTGAGAGTTTTTAGCATGAAGGGCTGTTGAATTTTGTCAAAAGCCTTTTCTGCATCTATTGAGATAATCATGTGGTTCTTGACTTTGGTTCTGTTTATATGCTGGATTATGTTTATTGATTTGCGAATGTTGAACCAGCCTTGCATCCCAGGGATGAAGCCCACTTGATCATGGTGGATAAGCTTTTTGATGTGCTGTTGAATCCGGTTGGTCAGTATTTTATTGAGGATTTTTGCATCAATGTTCATCAGGGATATTGGTCTAAAATTCTCTTTTTTTGTTGTGTCTCTGCCAGGCTTTGGTATCAGGATGATGTTGGCCTCATAAAATGAGTTAGGGAGGATTCCCTCTTTTTCTATTGATTGGAATAGTTTCAGAAGGAATGGTACCAGCTCCTCCTTGTACCTCTGGTAGAATTCAGCTGTGAATCCATCTGGTCCTGGACTTTTTTTGGTGGGTAGGCTATTAATTGTTGCCTCAATTTCAGAGCCTGCTATTGGTCTATTCAGGGATTCAACTCCTTCCTGGTTTAGTCTTGGGAGAGTGTAAGTGTCCAGGAAATTATCCATTTCTTCTAGATTTTCTAGTTGATTTGCGTAGAGGTGTTTATAGTATTCTCTGATGGTGGTTTGTATTTCTATGTGGTCGGTGGTGATATCCCCTTTGTCATTTTTTATTGCATCTATTTGATTCTTCTCTCTTTTCTTCTTTATTAGTCTTGCTAGCGGTCTGTCAATTTTGTTGATCTTTTCAAAAAACCAACTCCTGGATTCATTGATTTTTTGGAGGGTTTTTTGTGTCTCTGTCTCCTTCAGTTCTGCTCTGATCTTAGTTATCTTGCCTTCTGCTAGCTTTTGATGTGTTTGCTCTTGCCTCTCTAGTTCTTTTAATTGTGATGTTAGAGTGTCAATTTTAGATCTTTCCCGCTTTCTCTTGTGGGCATTTAGTGCTATAAATTTCCCTCTACACACTGCTTTAAATGTGTCCCAGAGATTCTGGTATGTTGTATCTTTGTTCTCATTGGTTTCAAAGAACATCTTTATTTCTGCCTTCATTTCGTTATGTACCCAGTAGTCATTCAGGAGCAGGTTGTTCAGTTTCCATGTAGTTGAGCGGTTTTGATTGAGTTTCTTAGTCCTGAGTTCTAGTTTGATTGTGCTGTGGTCTGAGAGACAGTTTGTTATAATTTCTGTTCTTTTACATTTGCTGAGGAGTGCTTTACTTCCAATTATGTGGTCTATTTTGGAATAAGTGCGATGTGGTGCTGAGAAGAATGTATATTCTGTTGATTTGGGGTGGAGAGTTCTATAGATGTCTATTAGGTCCGCTTGGTGCAGAGATGAGTTCAATTCCTGGATATCCTTGTTAACTTTCTGTCTCGTTGATCTGTCTAATGTTGACAGTGGAGTGTTGAAGTCTCCCATTATTATTGTATGGGAGTCTAAGTCTCTTTGTGAGTCTCTAAGGACTTGCTTTATGAATCTGGGTGCTCTTGTATTGGGTGAATATATATTTAGGATAGTTAGCTCTTCCTGTTGAATTGACCCCTTTACCATTATGTAATGGCCTTCTTTGTCTCTTTTGATCTTTGATGGTTTAAAGTCTGTTTTATCAGAGACTAGGATTGCAACCCCTGCTTTTTCGTGTTCTCCATTTGCTTGGTAGATCTTCCTCCATCCCTTTATTTTGAGCCTATGTATGTCTCTGCATGTGAGATGGGTCTCCTGAATACAGCAGACTGATGGGTCTTGACTCTTTATCCAGTTTGCCAGTCTGTGTCTTTTAATTGGAGCATTTAGTCCATTAACATTTCAGGTTAATATTGTTATGTGTGAACTTGATCCTGCCATTATGATATTAACTGGTTATTTTGCTCGTTAGTTGATGCAGTTTCTTCCTAGCCTCGATGGTCTTTACATTTTGGCATGTTTTTGCAATGGCTGGTACCGGTTGTTCATTTCCATGTTTAGGGCTTCCTTCAGGGTCTCTTGTAAGGCAAGCCTGGTGCTGACAAAATCTCTAAGCATTTGCTTATCTGTAAAGGATTTTATTTCTCCTTCACTGATGAAACTTAGTTTGGCTGGATATGAAATTCTGGGTTTAAAATTCTTTTCTTTAAGAACGTTGAATATTGGCCCCCACTCTCTTCTGGCTTGTAGAGTTTCTGCCGAGAGATCTGCTGTTAGTCTGATGGGCTTCCCTTTGTGGGTAACCCGACCTTTCTCTCTGGCTGCCCTTAAGATTTTTTCCTTCATTTCAACTTTGGTGAATCTGGCAATTATGTGTCTTGGAGTTGCTCTTCTTGAGGAGTATCATTGTGGCGTTCTCTGTATTTCCTGAATTTGAATGTTGGCCTGCCCTACTAGGTTGGGGAAGTTCACGTGGATGATATCCTGAAGAGTGTTTTCCAACTTGGTTCCATTTTCCCCCTCACTTTCAGGCACCCCAATCAGACGTAGATTTGGTCTTTTTACATAATCCGATACTTCTTGTAGGCTTTGTTCATTTCTTTTTCTTCTTTTTTCTTTTGGTTTCTCTTCTCGCTTCATTTCATTCATTTGATCCTCAATCGCTGATACTCTTTCTTCCAGTTGATCGAGTCGGTTACTGAAGCTTGTGCATTTGTCACGTATCTCTTGTGTCATGGTTTTCATGTCTGTCATTTCGTTTATGACCTTCTCTGCATTAATTAGTCTAGCTGTCAATTCTTCCACTCTTTTTTCAAGATTTTTAGTTTCTTTGCGCTGGGTACATAATTCCTCCTTTGGCTCTGAGAAGTTTGATGGACTGAAGCCTTCTTCTCTCACCTCGTCAAAGTCATTCTCTGACCAGCTTCGATCCGTTGCTGGCGATGGGCTGTGCTCCTTTGCAGGGGGAGATGCGCTCTTATTTTTTGAATTTCCCGCTTTTCTGCCCTGCTTTTTCCCCATCTTTGTGGTTTTATCTGTCTCTGGTCTTTGATGATGTTGACGTACTGATGGGGTTTTGGTATAGGTGTCCTTCCTGTTTGGTAGTTTTCCTTCTGACAGTCAGGACCCTCAGCTATAGGTCTGTTGGAGATTGCTTGAGGTCCACTCCAGACCCTCTTTGCCTGGGTATCAGCAGCAGAGGTTGCAGAAGATAGAATATTGCTGAACAGCGAGTGTACCTGTCTGATTCTTACTTTGGAAGCTTCTTCTCAGGGGTGTACTCCACCCTGTGAGGTGTGGGGTGTCAGACTGCCCCTAGTGGGGGATGTCTCCCAGTGAGGCTACTCAGGGGTCAGTGACCCACTTGAGCAGGCAGTCTGTCCGTTCTCAGATCTCAACCTCCGTGTTGGGAGATCCACTGCTCTCTTCAAAGCTGTCAGACAGAGTCGTTCGCGTCTGCTCAGGCCTCTGTTGCTTCCCCTGTTGTTTTTTAAGCTGAGCCCTGCCCCCAGAGGTGGAGTCTATAGAGACAGGCAGGTTTCCTTGAGCTGCTGTGAGCTCCACCCAGTTCGAGCTTCCCAGTGGCTTTAACTACTTAAGCCTCAGCAATGGCGGGCGCCCCTCCCCCAGCCTCGCTGCTGCCTTGTGGTTAGATCACCGCAGACTGCTGTGTTAACAATGAGGGAGGCTCCGTGGGCGTGGGACCCTCCCGGCCAGGTGAGGGATATATTCTTCTGGTGTGCCGGTTTGCTTAGAGCGCGGTATTGGGGTGGGAGTTACCCGATTTTCCAGGTGTTGTGTGTCTCAGTTCCCCTGGCTAGGAAAAGGGATACCCTTCCCCCTTGCGCTTCCCAGGTGAGGCGATGCCTCGCCCTGCTTCAGCTCTCGCTGGTCAGGCTGCAGCAACTGACCAGCACCGATTGTCCGGCACTCCCTAGTGAGATGACCCCAGTACCTCAGTTGAAGATGCAGAAATCACCGGTCTTCTGTGTCGCTCGCGCTGGGAGTTGGAGACTGGAGCTGTTCCTATTCGGCCATCTTGCTCCGCCCCAATCACTTGTACATTTTTAAAGGGAGAGTTTTATGATGTACTAATTATATATCAATTTTTAAAAGTTAAACAATAAAGAAAGCAAACAATTCAATCCTAAATCAGCAAAATTCAAATGAGATTTCACCAAAGATAATATGCAGATGACAAATATGTACATGAAGATGTTCAACATTATTAGCTATTAGGGAAAAGCAAGTAAAAACCACAATGAGCTATTACTACACACCTATCAGAATAGCTAAAATAAGAAATAGTGACAACATCAACTGCTGATGAGGATGAGGAAAAACTGGATCGCTCATTCATTGCTGGTGGGAATGTAAAATGGGACAACCCCTCTGGAAAACAGATTGGCAGTTTCTTTAAAAACTAAATGTACAAACAGCCTATGGCCCAGCAGTTGTACTCCTGCTGTTTCATTCATGTAAAAGTCTATACATTAAGCAGCTTGATTCATAATAGCCCTAAACTGGAAACAATCCAGATGTCTTCTAACGGGCTAAATTGGGTACACTTATACCATGGAATACTACTCAGCAATAAAAAGGAATGAACTGTCAATACATGCAACAACTTGAATCAATCTCCAGAGAATTCTGCTGAGTGAAAACATGCCAATCTCCAAAGTTATATGCTGAATGATTTCTTATATGCATTTGTCATGTTTTCTTTTATAGTTTTGCAAACTGCTTTTCCAAAAGTATATACCATGTTAAACTCTTTATCAATAGAGTAGGTATGGATGCCTGTCCCATAACACCTTCATCAGGTGTGGAGTGCACAACTGGTTTTTAATTTCTGCTAAATTTATAGGTGAAAAATAGTACTCTATTGCCTCTGGGCTTATTTATTATTGATGCTGACAATCTTTAAATGTTTTTAAATCATTTGTATGATTTTATGATTAGTCTATTCATCAAGGACCAAGGGATTCCTCTGGCTCTTCATGCATGAAGCAGTGGGCACAGGAGACACTATGAGCTGGTTAAAATTGGTTATAATTTGTTAAAAGTTACCATGAAACTAACAAACAGGTTTGAGTGTCAGGGGAATCCTAAAGTGAAATATAACCAAGAAGTCAAAAAGATGAACAGTACACTAACACAAAGTCAGAGGTGGGGTCCAGACAAGATTTAGGCCTGATGGGGGTGGTCAGGAAGTGATTTATTTATAGATAGCAATATTATAGCAGGAATCTTGTAAGCCAAGAGCTGAGTGTAGCTTTTTCTGGTGGAAAGAAGGATCAGGGATGCAGGTAAATATACAAAAATTGTGCAAGAATCAAATAACATAAAAATACAAATGGCAGAAAGCTAGAGAGGCAACCCCAGGGCACAGTTTTAATTCCAGAAACAAGGCTTTAGTGTTTCAGTAGCGATGTAGCCTTTAAAACAAATACAGCAGTGGGGTGGTTGTTTGAAGACATTTGTGATTACGTTGTAGGTTGGGACATGCAAAATGTGAGATTGGTGAACGTGTATGCACTTTCATTGGTGAATAAAAGCAGAGAACTTACACTGCTTAGGAATGAAGGTGCTGAAGAAATGCTGACTGTGCTTAAGAAAAAGGGTATAAAGTTAGAAGAAGAAAAAGTGATTTCTATACACTAAGTTCTCAGTCTATAAAACTGCAAGATTAGAGAGCCCTCCTGTGAATACACATGGATGAACAGGATCTAAATTATACCTACAAGGAATGAAAGTAGGCCAATATCCCAGAATCTCTATGTTGGACAGCAGTAGAGAGATCTCTAATTCTCTGCCCTCAGCATAAATCTCTTCTGAAATATTTGTTTCTGTTAAGACTTTGAATAGCTTCTCCTTATGTTCTACCCTTGATAGAAATTTATTTCAGCAAAAGATAACCTAATCTGTTTTATAATACTATGATTTCCAGAAAATTTGCACTTTAAATTGACTCATTTCTGTTCTCCTTCATAAATGCTATCAATAGCTCTCCTTCTGGAACCACATGAAACAATGGCAATAATACCTTTATATTTAAAAAGTTCTGACTATGTGACTCTATGTACACTATATTTTTTTAGTTCCCACAACATTCAAAATAGGCAGTTTTTATTATCCTTACCTTTCCTGTAAAGAAATGGAAAGCAAAAGAAATTGTGTAATATTCCCCAGTCAGTGCATGGTGACAACCAATATTTGAACCAAGACTTCTGTCTCTGTCTGTGTCTCAGGCTCTTTTCTCTTGAGATTTTGTTAGGTTCTGCTAAACTGCCTTACAAGTCTAATCCTGTATCCTTGTGAGAGTTAAATTTTGGAAGCCAGCTGTTCCATAAGACTTATAGATTTTTGCCACTGAAATATATTGTCACATCTGGTTCTAGTGATTTCTTTATGAAAAAGTATGGCCAGATTACATAAAAGAATAGAGAGCTGGGATTTCAGATCGTGTGAACTGTTTGGGGTCTGCTTATCAATAGATGTTTGTTTGATAATCGTTTGGGAGATGTGTGGCAGAATTTGGTGGGAGATGTGTGGCAGAATTTGATTGGAGACCTGCTTTTGTTATAACCTGGTAGAGATTTTGTGAGAGAGTAACTAATATCACTAACCCACTCACCACAAACTATTATCTACCAAAGTACCCACCATTATCCACAAAAATAAACAAAGAACCTCAGAGTCAGTGAACGATCACGCTGGCTCAGGGCAATTAGCAACAGCTGGTCTTAAAGTCAGGTTTTTCAGGAGTGATCATAATAGACTAAGCGATCAAATTAGTGTAGAATGGAGGCAAGCAATCAGCTTCCTCCCTCTGCACACTCTCCTCTCCTTATAGCCTAAGACTGCAGCAGCTCTTGGCAGGTTCAGCATTCTGTAATCGCCAATGGAGCCTTGAGGACTTGACCTCCATCCAGGCCACTTTCATACTTGTTGAAGTTCCATCTCCACCCTGGGCAAACTGCTGGGAGTTTTTTTGTTTCACCCAAAGATAGCTTTTCTATCTAGAAAAGACTATTCAGTCATTTATTTTATTTTGAAAAATTGATATTCACTTTATTAAAGTCACCAATTTTTAATAACCTCATTCTTCCTTAAGCTTTAAGTTCAATTTATAAATCCTGTTATTCCAGTTATGCCTAGCACTTTTAGCAATCACTCTAATTGCCTTTGAACAATACTTGATCCCATTAAAAAACTAGTTAAATACTTTCACATATTTTATACTGCATTTACAAGTTTAATGCATTTTATTTCTCTTTAGAGTAATTCAATTGCCCAATTGGCAAACTTTCCCAAGGACTAAGTAATCTATATAAATCTAATAAATTAAGCTTATAAATATCGTGAACTCTGAGTTCTCTTAAGTACTACATTATTATATTATACATATAGTTAGTAAGAATTTCACTGCAAGCCAGAAGTCTGAATTAATTACTTAATTAGACATTTTAAATTGAAGTTACAATGCTATCACTCAAATGCAATTTCTAAACATTACAATAAAAATTGAATATTTTTCCATAATTCAAAAGTATTAATATTGCTGGGTTTTAATTTTCTAAAATATTTCTCTACTTAATTTGCAATTCTGAGATTGAAAGATGCTTATCTCTTAAGGAGGGATAGAACCATCCTAAAGTAGGTACAAATGACCAGAATTTTTGGCTTGGGCCCTAATGGGATGCAATAAATCTCATTTATATTTGATTCCATAAATTCAAGGAAGGTGTGGCACATGGCCTACGTCTTTGGATTTAAGCCATATACATTACCTATTTCTTCCTTAGTCTATTTACAGAAATCTACAACTCTCTTGTTCCTGCCAAAATGATCACATGATTGACTCTTTGTCTCTCAATATATGAAATGAACTTCCTGCCCAGGCCTAAAGATCTTTGACCATGGCTAGATCCCTGCATTCTTTTTCATTGATTTTCTAATATTACAAATATTAAAATGAATTTTGGATGTTTCCTATGTGACTGGAAGTCATAGTTGATATGGAAATTTTACTGACAGACTTGTTTTTAACCTGATCTTTGGTTTTTATCTGACTTAGTATGAAATCATTTTGGATCCTAACTCTGCTCTCTTCTCCAGTTTCATGTCATCCTTGAATTTGATAAACTTGTCATTGTTATCTAAGGTATTGATAAGAATGTTGACTGAAACAGAACCCCATATGGCACTTTGGGAAGACTCTCTTCAGTTTGTCTTTCGTCCATAAATCAGCTCCCTTCAGGGATGTCATACCTGCCTGTACATGGAACTTATTTGGACAGCTTACTAAAACTCAACTTTTGGACTTCACTCTTTAGCCTAAAGGGTTGTAGCACAGGCATCTTGAACTATTTAACAACATCCATAGGTGACTCTTAAGCAGCTGTTTTGGCATTAGTCCAAAGACCAGCTTTCAAAGCTGCTGCCGACAGAACTTAGACATTATCCAGTGCTGTAAGTCCAGACTCACTAGGTCTACAGTACCCCCATCCACCTGTTGATTAACCACAGCCTTAGAAGAAATAACAGTCTAGCATTACTTCTCCTTATAGTGCAGACAGATTCTAAAAGATCATCTCCTATCTCACCATGTGCTCAGGAGAATCCCCAGAGATCAATGTTAAATTCATTCACTAGTGTTCAGTCTTCAATATCTGCCTTATTTTCTTATGAAGTTAGGTCATTTCCTCCCTTCGTGCTATCCTCCTCCTCTACCACATCCTCTAGTATTGTCCCTGGTCTTCATGGTTGGTTTCTCAACAATTACCTGTGGTGGATTAGTGATCTTATTGTCAGCTTTCTCTAACCCATGAATTTAAGTTTTCTAGACCTGGGGAAACAAACACTAAATAGTTATATATTTTAAAATTAATAAAGCCATATCAAAGAGAATTCCAGCATAAAGATGCACAAATTAGGCTTCCAATCAATAACACTAGTTGTCTTCAATATGCAAAAAACAACTTGTCTGGTTTTCATCTGAATACTTCATTGACAAAATGATCTTTCTGCACTTATGGTTGATAATGACTACTGTGCTCTTTGTGTTCTTATTTTGTTTGGTATTCCCACAAACTTGGCCTTTTTTTTTTCCCCACACTGCCTATTCCTGATACCCTCTTTTTCCAATCATTCTAATCTAAACATTCATAATAGAAGTGCATTTTATCTTATGAAAAATACTGTCACCAGAACATCACCTCTTAAGAAACTATCTTTTCCCAATCCCCACTTAACTGACCATTCATACATAACTGGCCAGCCCAAGATGTCTGAGCATACACGTCCTGGATTTGGAGGAAGAGTGATCCAGGAGACCTAAGAGCTAGAGGGTCTGCACCAAAATTGGCCGGGGATCATGGAAGTTTCAGTCCTAGATAGTATGTGTCCAAGGGCCAGCAGAGGAATCAAGATAGTTCTTGCAGCTCCCCCCAAGTCAAGGTGCAGGAACTCCTGTGCACCTTGCCTCACATTTGTCCAGTACATGCTGGCAATGTGAAATGAGGTTCCCTTTCACATACAGCCTGGTAGTTGACAGACAAGGACTTTACTTTCACTTCACTGCTGGGTTCTTCAGCAGTTTCCTCTTTTGAGATTTCAGTTAAGCCAAGCAGACATTTTCCAGGTGTCAGGTTTTTCTTGTAAACACAGCCTTCTACTACTAGAGTAGGTGAGAGCTATATGCCCTCTTTGAATAATTCTCTACCTATGTCTATATTATAATAAATACAATTAAAATGTATTACAGTGACTTAGTCTCAGACTCAGTGTTCCCTCACTTACAAATCTTTGTAAGCAAAGAGGTACCAAAACAGTAAGACAATTCATTCTCTAAACTTGCTAAAGTCCTCACTCTTCATTCTTTCTGGTTTCTTAACACACACTATACAAGAAAGGTTTGTGCTGAGCCAAAAGTAACAATGTTGATGAGGCTCAGCTAGCCTTCAGGTAGAATCAGGCAAGGGAATCATTTTCTAAGCGTCCAGGGAACACAGGACCAAACAGCATTCCAGATCAAGGGCACCATCCCCAAAGATGTTAGGCTGCTAGGTTTCCTATAACTCACTCATGCAGGGGAAAAACATCTGCATAAATCTTCCTGACCAAACATCTATCTTGAAAAATCTCTAATTCCAATATAGAAAAAGTATTTGCTAATATGCTTTGCCCTAATTAAAAACTCTCTGGTGCATATTTAGATAGCAATATTTGGAGCTATTACTCATATATGGATTTCTGATTAGGGTGTTTCATATGCTAATTAACACCCCCAGAGTGTATATGAAGGTTAATTTGCAAACACACATGGAGCTGTATAGACTGACATATTTTACAAAAACAACAGAAATGATTATCTCTCGGCTGGGTGCAGTGGCTCATGCCTGTAATCCCAGCACTTTGGGAGGCTGAGGCAGCTGGATCACGAGGTCAGGAGATCGAGACCATCCTGGCTAACACGGTGAAACCCCGTCTCTACTAAAAATACAAAAAATTAGCCGAGTGTGGTGGTGGGCGCCTGTAGTCCCAGCTACTCAGAAGGCTGAGGCAGGAGAATGGCGTGAACCCGGGAGACAGAGCTTGCAGTGAGCCGAGATTGCGCCACTGCACTCCAGCCTGGGCAACAGAAAGACTCCGTCTCAAAAAAAAAAAAAAAAAAAGAAAAAAAAGAAAAAAGAAATGATTATCTCTTTACAGAGGTCCTTCTCAAGGTCTCCTGCCTGGTTATCCCTTGATGATTGCACTGCTCCTGATAGATCCTCCACCTCGTTCAGGGTTCCCTTCCTTTTCTTTCCAGCCTCCCTAACTTTACTCCAACTTCTGCTTTATCCAAAAGCTCAATCTTCTTTATTTTCTCTCACAAAAGACCTTAATGGCCCAGTAAGAGACTCGACTATGTTTAAACAGGAGCCTAAATCTTCAGCATCAAAAAAACTGGCCTTACTTCACCAATGTATGGAGGTCTTAGTCCTCAGAAACATAATCATTCAATCCATTTGATGTCTGGGATGAACAGGGGATGTTTGCATTCTACCCAGAGGAAGGTCACTTTATATCTTAGAATGTGCCAAGAGGTAGTGAGTTGAGATTTTATCCCCAGAACAGCTTAATTCATATCCTGAATCATCTGCAATCAGCTCACCTTTATAGGTGAGTGGACAGGTAGTAAGAAGGTGAGTAGGGTAGGAGGTGGGAAGGTTCATGAGAAAGGAGGGTGCATGGGTGGAAGGTGAGAGGGTATGGGGGTAGGGGGTGGGGGGTGGGATTTTGGGTAGTACCGTGGAAGGTTGGGCCTGCCTAGGGCCAGGGAGATATCTGTAGCACTCCAAATCTATTAGAATTATCTGGTCCATTATATCTTATAATCCAACTGCTTAAATCCCTTCTTTCTTTTTCTCCCTTAAGCTTGGAGTCTTTGCTTAGCATGCTGATAAGACTTCTATGATTCTGGAGAAAAGGAAGCCATTTTAAGTAGAAGTAAATGGAACAAAGTTTTTGTAAATTCTTACTATGAGAATTGTGCGAGGTACTGAAATTCTTACCTCATTATAGAAGACATTGTATGCAGAGAAGATGGCCAGTGACAGAAATGAGACTCAGAGAAAAAAAAAAAAAAATCAAACCAGCAGTGTTTCTGAATGTTGAATTAAATTGAAATTCTGAATAAACAGGTAATAGGATTTGTCATTCTGTAATAGAAGCATCATATTGCCAGGCAAGCTAAGAAAGTATAATTTTGTGGTTTTCATTCCTGTGGGAGTATTATTGACTCAAGTAAATGAAACTATGTTCACAGAAAAAGTATCTATAAAACCTGTCAATTAGAAAATTATTGTTGAGAGTCCACTGACTGCATCTTCTTGGTCTCCTGGAATATTTGATTTTTAGCTACCTTCAGGAAGACAGTGAGTTGGGGTCCACCATCCATCACCCACACATGTACGTGAGCCACCTAACTTCATAGCACCGGAACCACCCATAAGGCTTGATTTCAAATTCAGGGAGATGTTTTTCTCATTAAAAAAATTTGAGAGTTTCTGCATATATTTGCATGTTGACTTTTAAACATATGAAATCTTATGTACAAAAACAAGTTTGATTGCATCTTACTATTTTGTAGGCCAAACTCAATTGAAAGAATTGGCATGTGTGAAGAATTCTAAATTGATTAGTTTCTGAAATATAGAAAAACAAAAAATGGGATACAGGGACTTAAAGAGAAAAGAGAAGTCATTTTAAAACCTTCTTAAATTCAGAAATAGAACCATCTAAAAAGAAATTTAAACCATAAACAGGCTAATTAAATCCAAACTTTCAAAATATCCTTTTGTTTAATATGACTGTATTCCTGTATTCATTTCAATAACAGAAAGACCTTTTTTCCTCCTCACCCTGGGAATTATAGAAGATTTCCTTAAGTTTATTGTCAAACTGCAGAAGCATCTGAAAAGAGTAGACACAGACTGCAGTGGAGTCTTGACATTCTAACGTCATTGAGAAACATTTCTATGTGACTGCTGTCACTTGGTGGAAATGAAAATAAATATAAAGCAGTTGATTATAATAAGATTAACAAAAGGGTGCTCACTCCTTCTTGGTTTTAAATTTCCTCTGAAAGAAGAATGCCTTGTGTTTTGGTTTCTTACCTAATACCTATGATTGACCTCCCTTATTTTCAGAATTTACATAGCATCTGTTACTATATTTTTCAAAAGTAAATTTATTTTTCCAACTATAAAGACAAAACGTAACTGGGAAAATAAGTTCAAATGTTTTAAGAAGGTGAAACCAAACCCAAATCACATAGTCAAGAGACAACCTCTTTATTTTCCAGATCTCTCTGCTTACATATATAACTTATTATACATATCTCATGATTTTGATTTCAAAAGTCAAATTCTTTTAGCTATACTGCAGGCAACTTGCTTTTTTTTTAACTGAACAACATATTGTGAACATTTTTTCATGCCAGTTTATGCATCTCTCTCTTGTTTTTAATGTCTGCTTAGTATTCTGAGTTTTTCCCTGTATCATAATTTAATTAACTAGTACCATATTGAGAGACTTTTAAGTAATTTCAACTCACTCATTATTATAGACAATTCTGCAATGAAAATAATTGCGTAAATTATCTTTGTGACCATGTGTAGGCACTGCTGTAGCGAGGCAAGGAAATGGATTCTCCTCTAGAGCCTCCAGAAGTAAAATTGTAAGGAAAAAGAATAGGCAAAATTAAAGTTTTCAAACCTTTTACCAAACTACCCCCATAAAGATTGTACTAATTTATACAACCACTAAAAGCAAATTTGAGGGCTCTAGTATATTTTAAGCTTCCTGTGTATAGGTGCATTGTGCTAAGCCATTGCAGATGGCATGATGCCATATCATGAGTACCTATGCCATATGGAGCTACACCCTGGCCCTGCAGAGTTCACAGGGCCGCATGTGCAGCCCCACTGCTCTGGAGCACAATTCAGTCAGCTACTGCAAGGAAAGCAAACATTTCTATGGCT
Organism: Rhinopithecus roxellana; assembly: GCF_007565055.1. Lineage (NCBI taxonomy): Eukaryota > Metazoa > Chordata > Mammalia > Primates > Cercopithecidae > Rhinopithecus > Rhinopithecus roxellana. The sequence goes on from NC_044551.1 coordinate 48,734,414, forward strand.
TGGCTTTCAAATCAATGAAGCCCTTCTTTGCAGTGGAGCTGAAGTTTGGGGCTCTGACTCAGAGCCACTGGACCCGTTTACAAGTTATTGGTGAAATACCAAGCCTGAAACCTCAGAAAGCTGATGTTTCTAAAATGGAAGGGAGCCAGGATGGAGAGGGTTGTGGTTTACTTAAGCCAACCAGAAACTTAAGTTCTACTCCTAATTTCATTGTTGAACCTTACTGAGGAGGAACAAAAAAGAAGTGTAGCTTTAATGGCTTTCAAACTTCAAATACTTTGAAATACACACACATACTCACCTACACACAAACATATATACACATACATATCCCCCCAACAAACACATACATACACACACACTCACCCACAAACATATACAGATACATACAGAGCATAGAAAGTACATTTATTCATTCATTAATTCCCATTCACCCAACACTTACTAAGCTGCTATATGCCAGGCATTGTACTAGATAAACAGAGAAGGAGGAACTGGTGGGGAACAAGGCTTGTGGCCAAACTGATGCTGTGAACCCATCTCTAGTGGCCACTAAATGTGTTAATTGTTCAGAACCACTTTTCTCTACAGAGTAGAAATTTTTCTTGAGAAGGTAAAGGGCATGACTGTTGAGCAAGGCCTGGGAAAAAGAATGTGGGTCTTGGAGTTTCAAGCATAGTTGGGTGAAGAAGTGGGAGGGGCACTCTGTATGCAAGGAGACAAGTACACAGCAACCAGAAAGAACAAGTTAAGGAACAACTGTGGAGAAAGCAAGCAGGGAGGTTTAGGGCAGGCTAAGGAGTATCTCTAACATGGGGCTGTGGTGTTTGAACCTTTGTAGGGAAACAATGAAGGAGTTTGAGGAGGCCAGCAACATCATGTGCCATCTGTATTCCTTTGTTCTCTGCAGAATTAATGTGCGAAGCTGCCAAGTGCCATTTAGCTGCTCCAGGGGCTGGCTGGTAAAGGACATGGACAATTCCTGATACAGAAAGACAGGTGCACCCTCGGGCTTTTTGGATGCACAGCTCATGTGTTTGGACCTGTTATTTTGGCATGCAGAAAGCTGACTTGCATGGTCTTCAGACTAGGGTGGCATAATGGGATGGATAGAATGGTGAAGAAGTACTAGAGGAACATACAGTATAACGTAATGAACACTGGACTGGAAGTCAGGGGACTTGAGTTCTATACACAACTTCCCAGCAATGAGCTATACCATGCAAACTTGAGCAAATTAATAACATATGTTTCTGGGACTCAGTTTTCCCACCTGTGAAATAAGAGTCTGAGGTGGGCCATATTTGGCAGGGGTCGGGTATGCAGTTCAACTGTGCTGATGACACCTAAAGCACTTTCACTGTGACTCTAGGCCTGGAAACCCTGGGTTTCTGGGCTGATAACAATGCATAACAGGCAACACTGTACAGCTCAAGTTTCTCTTCACCCACTCATCACTAAGTGATCACATGCCTTAGTTTATTTGTTTGCAAACAACAGTTCACTGAGCAAACCTTACTGGCTATTTAGTCCAATAGCACAAGCCAGGAGTTCAGAGCCAGGACTGATGGATACCATTGCTGAGTTGCTAGATGGGAGGCAGGGGGCACTGTTGGGTGGATGGTGTTCTTGAGAACATGGATCTTTGCTGAAGACTGAGTGGAAGAAAGCAGAAAAGGAGACCACAGAAAGAGGGGAATACAGCAACATATGTTTGATCACCTATGCAGAGATACAGTAAATTAAGAAGCAAATAGCTTAAAATAAGCAGCTAAGTTTCTTACAGATTATAAGAAAAACTGGGCTTCGAAAAATTAGAGTATTCCCCAGAAATTCACATTTAGATAAACATTAATTTCCAGATTTCAAGGAGACTGACCATATGAGTCATCCATTAAGCAAGGATTTATGAAGCAGTCCTAGGCTAAGGGCTCTTCTAGCTGTGTAAATTGGAAATCAAGATTTCACAGGTAACCCAGGGTCAATGTTGAGAGTTCAGTTTGTGTATTTTGTTGGAAAATACTAGAATACCAGGCTTTCTTCCTGAGACTGGATGTGGGGCAGGGAATTTGGCAAGATACAGAGTTAATTCAAGTTCAGACAGTGGCAGGAGAGCAACTTTGACACAGGAAAACCTTTTTGACGGCTAAATATACAGACAACACTGCCTTTCTTCCCTGGAAAACTTTGATGGTTGTGCCTCACTGAAGCCTTCCAGGGAGATGTAAGAGAACAATTTCTTGTGGTTCTGTCTAGCTTTTATGATTTGATGAGTTAAATAGGTCTCCCTAGATGTCATTCTCAACCAAGGAGACTAAAGGAGAACCCGGGGTAATGCCAGGTCACGTTACAGTATAAGAATAAAAGCCACAGGGAACAACTCAGTAGAAAAATCATCATTTTTTAAACTTTGTTTTTTTGCTGTTTTGATGCAAGAGAATCAGTGAATTAGAGAAATAAGCCTGGGCCAACTAAGCCTATTACTACAGGGCCTTTGGCTATTACTTGCTGACAGATTGCTTCTGACTCAAAAATTCAGAACTTGCTCACCATTAACTGCATACTTGATGCTTATGCCAATAATATTCTTTGTTCCAGAAAGTAAAATTCGGAAAACTCTGAGGGGACTTTGAAGTAAACTGTGAAGCAAGTGACACATCAACATCCTGGATGCTTTGAGTAATTTTCTGTCACCATTAACGAGAAGAATGAAGTACTGGCAACCCGCCAGAGAAATGTTCAGGGACGGTTTGAGTGCTTCGCCTTGAGTGCATTTGAATGAAGTATTGGATGCCTCCAGAGGTATTTGGTAAGTGGAGTGTAGGAAGCACAACTTGTTGTCTCGTAACCATGCTCCTACATGCTGTGCCATGAGGCAGGAGCTTCCTTCCTTTCCTGATTTTACCCCTGCAGTCCTTTCCATCCTCCCACTCCTGTGACCTCTGTTAAAATCTTCTAGAGAGTTAGCATCTAGAAGACAGCCTAGGGTTTCCAGAAAGGCAGTCAGTTAAAGATGATGCCACGCTTTGCAGTGGGTTAGGGAGAGTATCAGAGTAAGGAGGAAAGAGGCTGTTACCCTGACGTCGATGTCCATCATGTCATTGTATCTTTCAACACTTTAGGGCTGAAATATGAATGCATTTTAACATCTGTATGAACACCTGTTATGGGCTGAATTATGCCCCCCACCCTTCCCCAAATTCATATGTTGAAGCCCTAGTCCCCAGTACTGTGGCTGTATCTGAAGATAAGGTTTTTAAAGAGGTGGTTATAACGCCATTGGGAGGGGCCCCAATCTCATATACCTGGAGTTCTTATGAAGACAAAGAGACACCAGACACCAGGGATGCACATGAACAAAGGAAAAGCCCTGTGTGAGGACACAGTGAGAAGACGGCCCTCTGCAAGCCAAAGGGAGAGGCCTCAGGTCAAGCCTGCCAGCACCTTGATCTTGAACTCCTCAGCCTCCAGAACTATAAGAAAATAAGTGTTTGTTGTTTAAGCCACCCAGACTGTGATATTTGTTATGGTGGCCCTAGCAAGTTAATTCAACTTTAATGCCGGCAAACTCTCCCACTTTCTGGGTAATTTTTCCTTTTAATTCAAATAATGATGACAACAAACAAATATAACAATAGTCCGATTCTGTGCAATGTGGAGATGTGGTCATATAATATTCTTCTCTACCCTCCTTTACCTTACCACCTTTAAGTAAATTTTTGAGAATTCTCTTAGGAATGCTTTTATGTGCCATTAAACTACTCGGTCATCTCTGGAACCCCCAGCCAGCTTTTTTGCTCTGGACTGGTATTTCTTTTCTTCCAGTCATTCATCTTTTACCATCTCACAACTTGCTTCCTCCTTAGGTATGGACATTAGATTCTCTCATATGGGCATTGGTAATTCCTTGAAGTACCAGCTAAGACCATGCAACAATGTTTACCAAAGGATTGTTGTAGTACTGGGCATAAAAGGAGACAATTAAAATGCAAAAAGAGAACATTAAAAACTAGCTTCTAGAGAGGATATCTCCTAGAAGCTCCTCCTAGGGTTTTTCACAGGCTGTCTCATTCCTTAGGCTTCTTGCATTTTGTCATGAAGGGCCCACCTAACCTGTATGCACTGAAGGACTGACCTTGTCTTTTAGCTATTATTGAGGTCTCCAAACTCATCTCAGTCCCGAGAAAAAAGAAGTGTTTTCTTTTATAAAGATAGGATCAAGCTGCTATGGCTTATTTTCTGCCCTAGATAGAAAGTTGACAGAGGAGAATTCTCCTCCCTTCAGAAGACATCGTCACATCCACTCACGGCGTGCGTACTTGCCCACAGCAAGGGAATCCCAGGATTCTGTGTTTCATTTTCAAAGTCTTGCCCACAGTTGTGTAACTAATGGAAAGAGTAACACATGACAAGTCACTCAAAATAAGTTGTTCTGTTACATTGGCTAATTAAAAATTAATTTTAACAAAATTGAAAAATGTCTTTGGCACATGAGATGACATTTCTTGACTTAGTAGAGAGCAAAAGAATCATATCTCAGCATATCGCTTTCCCAAAGATTCTCTTATTGGTGGTTGAAAGTTGCAAACTAACAAAAAATCCCCATGAAAGAAGAACATTTGGGGATAAGAAGACATGTCACTCAAGAGTACATGCTTTTCTCACATTCTTTCCAACTTTAATCTTCTAATATCCTCACTGTAGTGATGACAACCACAACATAGATTTTCTGACCTATATTGGTAACAACACTGCTGTAAAAATAACAGCAGCAGCAACAATGACAGTAATCATTAGATACCATGTATTCGCGTCATCAAATGTGAGAGGCACTATGTTACTGCTTTACAAATGTTATCTTAAGTAATCTTCATCATAACCTACTCTGAAGTAGGTAACATTACTCCTATTTTAGAGATTAATAAATTAGATGTAGAAAAGTGAAGTAATTTGCCCCTTAATCCCACTTCTCAGAAAGTTTTTGTGTTTACCGTTACTCTCTTTTCTTTTCCTAAATTGATTCTAGGGATATTATTTTGTTTAAGAGAACATGATGCTGACAATATTTTATTTAATTCAGTACTGGCATTCCTCTTAGCCAGAGTCATAAATAATGTCAGATCTCCCCTCCCACCCCACCTCCCAGGAGGAGCTAACTTAAAGTTAGCTTCTTTCAGATTGGTAATTTAATTCAACTGGGCCAGGATTCAATGAGGGGCTAGAAAGGCCACAATGTATACTATGCTATGAGAATACAAGGTTGAGCAAGAGACTGTCCCCGCTTCACAGAGCTTGCATTAGTATTGTCACGAAAGCCTCCTCTTTAGGGACAGGTTACATGGTACATGCTTTCTGTAGATGCTTCAGGTACAATTTTATGAGGCGCTAAGCTTATCCTTTGCTCTCTGAGAACAGGAATCAAATTCAGCCACATGATCCATTTGAAACATTGTCTAGAAATAGTAAAGCACCAGTGACTCTTCATAAGTGATCCTCCTGGCATTTGGTGGTCAAATGTTTGCAGATAAGAAAAACCTCTTCTTTTCTAATCACAAACGGAAATATAGTAATTGCTACTGGATTCCTGCCTAAACAACCTTTAGGGGAAGGTTTGAGGTGAAAGGCGGCAGACTAGTCAACTAATGAGAAAGCACAACCCTGGGGCAGTCACTGGTCTGAGTAATATTCAACTTACTGGCAAAACATTGAGTAAAGAAATTAGCAGATTGGGCAATGATAAACCATGGACAGGCAAAGGTTGTGAAGCTACTAAGATTTCTTGGGTTGGAAAACAAGGTCAAGAAATTTAGCATTGCCAAATAGCATCTTATTTCAATGGAAAAAAATATGCTGGTACTGCATTCAGAAAAACTAATGGCTACTTCTAGGGAGTGATAGCCATCCAGTGAGCCCAAGGCTGGGATGTTTTTACTGATCCTAAACCTAAGAGGGGCAGTATTGGTCCTGTTTTTAAGGTGAAGAAACAGAGACGATAGAGGGCTAGGGTTGGGTCATTCCAGCTCATGACAGCCAATTGTTAAATTTTCAAATTTTCAAGAATTTTTTTTTCTTTTCTTTCTTTTTTTTTTTTTTGGAGATGGAGTCTTGCTCTGTCCCCCAGGCTGGAGTGCAATGGCACAATCTTGGCTCACTACAACCTCTGCTCCCCGGGTTCAAGCGATTCTCCTGCCTCAGCCTTTCGAGTAGCTGAGATTACAGGCAAATTTTCAAGAATTTTGAAAGCTGATTATTAAACTATTGGTAGTTTGAAATAAACCATGGTTGGAGTCTTTATAATGAGGAAAGAAGCAAACACTATAAATTAAGCCTGTTGTTTTCTTGTGGAGAGCTGGTTTTCCAGCCCACTGCTATTCAGAGAGTTTAGTTATTTGTTCAAAGTCACTCTATTCTATAGTCAATCCAAAATCTGAGTTTTAATTTGCTATGCTATATTGATTCATTTCCACTGTAAGAGGAGAGATATAGCTTAAGCTATCCAAATGCCTGATAATAGAAATTTAAAGCCAATCATTAGGTATCCTTCCATGTACCAGGAATTCGTAACCTTTCACATTTTCCAACTTTGCCATAGTTTTCATACTCTTTCTCCAATTTCTGTTTTTGAGTCTTCATCCGACTCTTCTGCATGAGCCATGTTCTTAGCGACACATTATAGTAAAGCACTTAAGTATTTCTGCAAATTACCTGGAAACAGATATTTTGGAGGCATCTATGTAGTGTTGCTAACATTGACCTTTCCTCCTGGCTTGCTAGTCTTACCTATGACAACTTGGAACTCCATCCTTGTTCTTGTTTCCCAAGGCTTGGCCCTCTCAACACCATAGTTCAGTGTGTTTTTGTGCATTACCATTTCACCCTTGTCATCAAAGGAGGAGTTTCCAGGCCACTAGAGATCTTCCCAGTGAGGGAGGAAGGGCAGCTTTAGAAGATCACGAACGAGGTTTGAGTGTTCTTTATATGAAAACTCCTGTGTAACTCTTTTCCTTTCTCTGGGGTAGAGGTCAGTGGGGCAATGGCAGCTCTGACCCTCCTTCTTTCCTCCTTTCTTGCTCATAAATTTTCAACTTCATCAGCACTTGTATCCAGTGATCTTGAAAATCTGTAACTGCCTCTTTCATCTTTCTTTCTTTTTCTTTATGTCTTTCTAGAGCTTGATGTCTTTTTATTTCCTCCCTTTGGCATTTTTCTTCTTTCTCAAAATCATTCAGAAAATATGGGATTATAGTCTTAACTAGTGCAATCTAAACTTCTGAAATCTCACCATGTACAGGGTTATCTAGCGTGGGTGCCAGGTGGTGGGTGTAGCTACAAGCACCAGTCATCTGATGAGCTGCTCCCTTTTAGGCTCCTAGGTTACTGGGGTAAAGATTATACTTTGTTTTGTCCTCTGGCTTTTTGCTTAAGTGAGATAACTGCTTTCTTCACATGTTAATAAGAAGTGTATTCAAATGGCTCATGAGTGTAATCTCAGCACTTTGGGAGGCCAAGGCAGGCAGATCACCTGAGGTCAGGAGTTCGAAACCAGACTAACTGACATGGAGAAGCCCTGTCTCTACTAAAAATACAAAAATTAACCAGGTGTGGTGGCACACGCCTGCAATCCCAGCTACTCCGGAGGCTGAGGCAGGAGAATCGCTTGAACCGGGCGGGGGGCCGGGGGGGCAGAGGTTGCGGTAAGCCAAGATTACGCCATTGCACTCCAGCCTGGGCAACAAGAGCAAAACTCTATCTCAAAAAAAAAAAAAAAAAAGTATCAAATTTATATAAATGGAAGAAATAGGAATATCACAAAAAATAGGAATTCTCTAAAAGACAATAATTCTTATCGTGTAAGGTATATTTGGCTTACAATATTTTAAAGGAAATGGAACCACAGTTCAGAATGGAAGTCTCCTTCCAATCATTCTTCTTTCCTACCCATCAGGCCAGAGATGACCCCAGCCAAGTCAGCAGACACTGAGTCAGGAGCTCTCCACCATTCCTGTAGCCAAACCAGCAAGAACCATAGTGGAAACAAAAAGCCAGAAACTGCAAACACTGCAGGATGAGAAAAAGAAATCTCATCTCTGTAGTGAGAAGTAGTATGTTCCTGGGAATGCAAGTGGTGAAGAATAAAGGATGGAGAGGAAGGTAGTAGAGAAAGAAAGTAAAAGTAAACATAAATAAAGAGACCTAGGGAATCAGGAAAACTACAAAGGTCACACCCAAAGGCCTCACAGTAAGAACTCCCTCCCTGATGCTATCAGGTGATGATACCAGATGACATGAGCAGGGGAAACATTCAGGACACAGCCAGTCCCACAGCAACTTCATTACAGACTATGAAGCCACAAGGAACCTAGTGGAGACCCGGAGTCAGTGGCCCAGTCAGAGAGAGATTATGATGTCAGTATCTTGTAATGTACACCAAAGGAGAGAAGAGGCAGGTATCTAATGGGTAATTTTACCCATTAGATGTCACAGATCTAATGGGTAATTTTTATGTAATGTATACACCTTGGCTCAGCTTCCAAAGAATGCCAGTTACACACCCAGCTTCAGGATATTAAAGGCATGTACAAGGCACTAAATAAAGACCATTGAAAACCTGGCTCCTTATATGTACTCAACTTCTGAGTAAGGGCCCCACCAAGTATGATTGTTTTCTACGTGCCGATATCCAAATTAAAGGGACGTAATCACATCACATCACTTTGGTTAGAAAATGTGAATTGCCAATCCAGTATCTATTACCCCTCTACTTTTTAAAACAGTTTTACTGAAGTATAAACAACATAAAATAAACTGCACATATTTAGAGTATACCATTTGATAAGTTTGGGTATTGAATTATACCCATGAAACCATCACCATAATCAGGAGAGTGAACATATCCATCATTCCCCAATTTATCCTCCTGCCCCTTTGTAATTCCTCCTTCTCACCCAACTCTCTCTGTAGGCAACCACTGACTTACTTTCAGTCATTAGGGATAAGTTTGCATTGTCTAGAGTTTTATATAAACGGGATCACAGGGCATGTAGTTTGAACTCTTTCTCTCAGCATAACTATTTTGAGATTTGTCTAGCTTTCTTATATATCAATGATTCACTCCTTTTCATTACAGAGTAGTATTTCATTGTTAGGATGAACCACATTTATTTATCAGTTCCCCAAAAGATGGACATTTGGGTTGTTTCCAGTTTTCATCTATCACAAATATAGCTATGAAGATTCACTTTATTTTTTACCAAAAATAAAGCAAACAATCACATCCCTGACTTTGTTCTAAACATCGACATTACCAGTTGGGGCTGCATGATAACTCCATAGTTCTTAGGTGCTTTTGCCATCACGGGCCCCTTCCTCCATTTAAATAATAAAATTAAAATTATATTTTACAACTGCACTGTTAAACACAATCCTGACAATTTATTATTGTACACTCATATTTACCGTATTCACTTTTTCTTCTGATTTTAAAAGAAATTAAATGAAAAACATTTTTGTAAGTCCCTAAAAGTATGGTGAGCCCTAGGTGCCTGCTATGCCTAATGGATAAGTTGACCCTGTGCCCAGCTAAAAGCACTTTTTGTTTTTGAAACGGAGTCTCACTCTGTTGCCAGACTGGAGTGCAGTGGCGCGATCTTGGCTCACTGCAACCTCCACCTCCCAGGTTCAAGCCATTCTTCTGCCTCAGCCACCTGAGTAGCTGGGACTACAGGCACATACCACCACGCCCAGCTAATTTTCGTATTTTTAGTAGAGACAAGGTTTCACAATGTTGGCCACGATGGTCTCGATCTCTTGACCTTGTGATCCACCTGTCTCAGCCTCCCAAAGTGCTGGGATAACAGGCCTGAGCCACTATGCCCGGCCCTAAAAGTGCTCTTTACCAGACTCTCTTATGCAAAGGGTAGCCTGCAACATCAGCTCAGAGTTCCTAAGAATTCTGGAAGGGATGATTCTTCACTCTTCTTTATTCTTTCTGCTTAGTTTTAAGGATGTGAAATCCATAGATTCAGCAGCTATCTTGCAACCATGAAGTGACGATGTCTTCTTACTAAGGATGGTAGAGCAGAATACAGGAAAATATTTTTCCTAATGGTATTTTGGGCTGCAACATTACACAAGTGTCTTGTTAGATGAGAAAAAAAAATCCTACTTGTTTAAGCTAATGGGGGTTTGGTTTTCTGTTATGAGCAAGTAGCTTCTCTCCTAAGTCATTCACTGCTGCAGGACCTCAGCACTGTTTTGTGGGTTAGACACAATGTCAGCACATCATACAAATCGGTCCTAAACATCAGGGAGCAGCGTAAGGACCTGGAAACTTATGTAGTAACCACAGCACAGAGGGTGAGTGTAAGACTTAATAATTCTCCAAGAATAAATGTAGTGTGGAACTTCTGCTCAACCTCCCAGGTGTGTCTGTAAAGCAGGAGGACTGGCAGCAGCCACGCTGGCTGTCACAAGGACATGGAAGTGCTCGCTCTATAATGAGACAGAATCTTGAGATCCAGGCATTTGCTGCATACACTTGGCCAATCCTGCACTGTTTACAGTTGCTGGGAAATCCTGAGGGGAAGAGTGTAATAGGAAAGAGAATTGACTCAATATTTTCAGGGATATGTAGCTCTGGGATAGACCCTTCAAAAACGGGGTAACAGGCCACCTTCTATTGCTCCAGGTTCATGCAGGATGAACGCCCTGTGGAAGAGGACCAGGGCACAAGCTTGAGGTAGTCCCTAATCTTGCTGTATTGGCATTCCAGTGGGTGGCAGGGAGGTGTCCCTGGATCCCTGGGCTGTGCTGAATTCCTTAGTAATCCTAGAGTAGCAAAAGAAAACTCAGCCCTGCAAAATAAAAACTGTAACAGAAAAGTTTCTTGATGTCACTTGTAGGGCAAAGATGAAAAGGTTGAATGTGTAAAGAACAGCAGTTTCTACAAGTCTAATATGAATAAGTCAGACAAGTTATTTTTGGTAAAAGGCTTTATGAGAGGCCCTACTCTACTGGGACTGATGATGAGGGCAATATCTTTTATATATTCATTTTCATTTTTGTTTATTTTTAATTTTTTTACATATTCAGCAAACACCTTTTAAGTACTAGGTTTGTAAAACACCATGAGAAAGTCAGTGACCAGGCAGGACAAATTAGACAAAACCAAAGACAAAATAGGCCAAGAAACTAACAATAGCCATAATGAAAACATAATGAGGCATGGGAGGCACTGTGAGTATTTAGATTCCTAAAGTTGTCTGCATATTGAAATCTCCTGAAAATCTTTTAAGAATTCAACCACAATCTCTGGGATGGGACCAGTAGGTTTTGAAGCTCCCCAGGGGATTTTAGTGTGCAGACAGGTTTGGGAACTACTGATAGAGGAAGGGAGCTCTTGTTTATCCAAAAACAATTCAGGAATATTTTGAGCTGAGCCTTGAAATCATGCTACTCGAAGTGGGGTCCCTGGGAGCTTGTTAGAAAAGTAGAAACTTGGGACCCACCCCTGAGCTACTCATTCAGGCCTGCATTTAAAACAAGATCCCCAGATGATTGTGGATGCACTAAAGTTTGAGAAGTACTGCAAAGGAAAACTCAGACAGGCTATGCTAGGAAAGCAGGTATTACCTTAGTATATAGTATATGTAGAGGAGAAGAGGGAGGAAAGATTGGGGAAGTACACCAGGGCCAGGCAGTTGAAGACCTCGGATCCTCTTCCAAAATATACCTCTAAGATGATATGTGTATTCTAGCAACGCTGCCAGAGAGGAAATGCTTTAGACCTTTCTCTATATGTTTGACCTCAAAAAAATTAAGAAAATCCAATTCATTGCCCTTTATCAAAATGTTTTGGAACCCTATACGGCTTATTCACATTATCCAACTTAGTCATTCTCTTTATTCTTTGAATATACAACTGTTTTCAGACATTCAATTAACTCCTAAAGAATAAATATTTACTATAACTAGAGATATTCAGAGAAAGGTACTAAGGGCTCTATCGATAATCTGAAAAAAATATTTTCAGCATTAGTGGAGTGTATAGCCTTGCTAGGTAACTACCGTAAAGAACACAACTATTGTAAAAAACATGGCCGGGTGCCATGGCTCAAGCCTGTAATCCCAGCACTTTGGAGGCTGAGGCGGGTGGATCACGAGGTCAGGAAATCAAGGCCATCCTGGCTGACACCGTGAAACCCCGTCTCTACTAAAAATACAAAAAAATTAGCCGGGCGTGGTGGTGGGTGCCTGTAGTCCCAGCTACTCTACTCGGGAGGCTGAGGGAGGAGAATGGCGTGAACCTGAGAGGCGGAGCTTGCAGTGAGCCGAGATAGCACCACTGCACTCCAGCCTGGGCGACAGAGCAAGTCTCCGTCTCAAAAAAAATAAAAAATAAAAAATAAAAAAAAAGACCGGAAGCCGAGACCTTAGTTCTCTTTCCCATCTTGCAAGATGGCGGGTGAAAAAGTTGAGAAGCCAGATACTAAAGAGAAGAAATCCAAAGCCAAGAAGGCTGATGCTGGTGGCAAGGTGAAAAAGGGTAACCTCAAGGCTAAGAAGCCCAAGAAGGGGAAGCCCCATTGCAGCTGCAACCCTGTCCTTGTCAGAGGAATTGGCAGGTATTCCCGATCTGCCATGTATTCCAGAAAGGCCATGTACAAGAGGAAGCACTCAGCCGCTAAATCCAAGGTTGAAAAGAAAAAGGAGGAGAAAGTTCTTGCAACTCTTACAAAACCAGTTGGTGGTGACAAGAACGGCGGTACCCGAGTGGTTAAACTTCGCAAAATGCCTAGATATTATCCTACTGAAGATGTGCCTGGAAAGCTGTTGAGCCACGGCAAAAAACCCTTCAGTCAGCACGTGAGAAAACTGCGAGCCAGCATTACTCCGGGGACCATTCTGATCATCCTCACTGGACGCCACAGGGGCAAGAGGGTGGTTTTCCTGAAGCAGCTGGCTAGTGGCTTGTTACTTGTGACTGGACCTCCGGTCCTCAATCGAGTTCCTCTATTAGGAACACACCAGAAATTTGTCATTGCCACCTCAACCAAAATCGATATCAGCAATGTCAAAATCCCAAAACATCTTACTGATGCTTACTTCAAGAAGCAGCAGCTGCGGAGGCCCAGACACCAGGAAGGTGAGATCTTCGACACAGAAACAGAAATATGAGATTACAGACCAGTGCAAGATTGATCAGAAAGCTGTAGACTCACAAATTTTACCAAAAATCAAAGCTGTTCCTCAGCTCCAGGGCTACCTGCAATCTGTGTTTGCCATGACGAATGGAATTTATCCTCACAAATTGATGTTCTAAATGTCTTAAGAACCTCATTAAATAACTACAAAAAAAAAAAAAAAAAGAACACATTTATCTGTATGTCAAGGCTCGGGTATGTATACAGTCAAGCCCCCATATCCATGGGGAATTTCTCCCAGGACCCCTGTGAATACTAAATCTGAAGATGCTCAAATCCTTGATATAAAATGGATTAATATTTGCATATAACATGCACATCCTCCCATATACTTTAAATCATCTCTAGACTATTTATAATACACAATACAATGTAAATGCTAGGTATATAGTTGTTATTTTTTATTCATATAATTTTTATTGTAGTGTTTTTTCAAATATTTCTAATTTGCACTTGCTTGAATGCACAGATATGGAAATCGTGGATATAGAGGGTTTATTGTACACAAAAGTCGGGTTCCTTAGTTATAACAAATTTACTCTAGTACTTCCTGATTAAAGGATGTAATCCAATTCTATATGGTTAATTGTTCTGAAAGGAATTATTTTCAGAAGGGCTTTGGTCTATGTATAGTATGAAAATACACATGCAAACATAAATGTGTTTATGTGCGTGTTTCAGTAATATGAAAATGTTAGTAGTTTTCTCCGGTACAAGATTAGATTATGGGTAATTTTTTACTAGAGTACCTCTATGTTTTCTACAGTAGGTATGTGTAACTTGTATAATAAAATGTTATTTTCTTTCAAGAAGAAAATGGTGTTGAAAGCGAATACAATAAACTTCCATTTTACATGAGAAAACAAAACCAACACAGGTTCTGAGCAAGGAGCTCCCAGCACTGAAGAGGGCCTTCATGTCACCCCACCCTGCACCAGGGCTGCCCGTTTTATCAAAACTGATCCCCTTCCATATACTTCATACATGATTTTTTTTGTAAGACTTAAAAAAATAGACTTGGTAAAAATAATGTTTGAAAACCTCTGACCTAAGCAATGGATAGGTGACTCCCTACTATCCTGAAATGCCCTACCAGGTCATTGACCTTCTCATAGTATCTTATAAACCTGGTACTTAATAAATGTTCACTGAATAAGTAATGCATAGTGATGAAAGGACAGGGTGAGCTGCTGTGGAAGAAAGCCATTCTGGCTTTTTGAGAGAGGTAAGATCAATTTGCTTTCCTTTTCAGATGTAGATGTGGCATTAACCTATTGTATGAGTCAGGGTTCTCTAGAGAATCAGAATGAATGGGTTATAGATATAGATATAGATATGGATATAGCTATAGATATAGATATAGATATAGATATATACATACATACAGATTGGAGAGGATTGGCTTACACAGTTAGGGAGGTTGACAAATCCCAAGAGCTACAGCTGACAAGCTAGAGACCCAGGAGAGCTAACAGTGTAGTTTCAGTCTGAAGGCCAGAAGACTGGAGACCCAGGAAGAGCCAATGATTCACTTCAAGTCCAAAGGTGGAGAAAAAAGCCTGATGTTCCAGGCCAAAGACAGTCAGGCAGGAGCAACTCCCTCTCATGTGGGAGAGGGTCAGCCTTTTGTTCTATGCAGGCCTTCAGTAGATTGGGTGAGGTCACTCACATTACAGAGGACAATCTAATTTACTCAGTCTATCAACTGAAATGTGAAATTCAAAAACAACCTCATAGAAACACCCAGACTAATGTTTGACCAAATATCTGGGCACTCTGTGGCTCAGTCAACTTGACATATAAAATTAACAACCACAGCCCCACTTAGAAAAATCTCACCTTAGATGGAAAGCAGACCATTTCTAGAAGACCTGCATTTTTTTCCTGGCTTACTTTTTGCTTCCAAAAAACTTACCTTCCAGGTTGTTCACCAGAGCCAACCCTGACTGCTCCATTAACAGAGTCAGAGGGGCTTGAGGCCAACCTGTAGACACTTCCCTGGAGAATCATTGCCCTCTACAGTTATCTGGGATGTAGTACAGTCACACAGGTGTCCCCAAAGGCAGGATATTCATTCTATCTGGCAGCACCTTCCTTGTGCTCCAAGTCTATGACTGGCCTGTTGCTCTGAGATGCTTTAAGGCACTGCAGAGCATAGAGAAAAGATGAGTGAGTCTGGAATCAAGTGGCATACACCCCTGTTCTCCCCCTTTCTAGCTTTGTTTCCTTAGACAAGAAACTATTTTGCCTCTTTGCTTTCACCTGTAAAATGGTAATACCTACAGCTCTCATAAGATTTTGTGAATCTTAAACCAGTGCCAGTCATCAAACATTATTCAAGTGGGAATTCCTGTCATTAATTTTTAGCAGCAAAAACTAGAAGCAATAAATTATCAACTCATCACTATTTTTACATTCAAATGACTGGGACTGTAAGCTCCTGGAAGGCAGAGACCACACATTTATATAGCAGCTAGACAGACATCATATGCAGATATGTGCTTAATTCAAGTTTAGATGATGATAAAGGAATAGTATTCTAATTTTTAAAAATTAGCTCAGGGCTGGGCACTGTGTCTCATGTCTGTAATCCCATCACTTTGGGAGGCCAAAGTGGCAGGATCACGAGAAGCCAGGAGTTCAAGACCAGCCTGGGCAACATAGGGAGAGCCCATCTCTAAGAAAAAATTTAAAAATTAGCTGGGCATGGTGGTGCATGCCTGTAGTCCCAGCTACTCAGGAGACTGAGCTAGGAGGACTGCCTGAGCCTGGGAGGTCGAAGCTGCAGTGGGCTATGATAGTGCCACTGCACTCCAACCCAGGCAACAGAGGGAGACCCTGTCTCAAAAAAAAAAAAAAAAAAAAAAAAAAAAAAAGCTTAAAATGTTCTCATTTGTTGCATATTAAATATATCTTCCAGAAATAGGGTTGCCAGATAAAATACAGGATGCCTGGTTAAATTTGAATTTCAGATCAACAATGGATACTTTTTTTGGTATAAGTATGTCCCATGCAAATAATGTGTTGTTTATCTGAAATTCAAATTTCACTCGACATTCTGTAGTTTTATTTGTTAAACCTGGCAACTTTATGCAGAAAAGGAGTTGATAAAATTTTGTTTTAGAATTGAACACTAACATTTTCTTGGATGACGAATATTTAACATATACCATGTGGAAATATATTTAGGAATTCTAACGGTTAATAT